>NC_138897.1:58859654-59465220 GCF_965194825.1 Balaenoptera physalus
TATCTTTTGCCCATTTTCTAATCAGATTTTGTTTTGTTTTTAACATCTTTATTGGAGTATAATTGCTTTACAATGGTGTGTTAGTTTCTGCTTTATAACAAAGTGAATCAGCTATACATATACATATATCCCCATATCTCCTCCCTCTTGTGTTTCCCTCCCACCCTCCCTATTCCACCCCTCTAGGTGGTCACAAAGCACCCAGCTTATCTCCCTGTGCTATGCGGCTGCTTCCCACTAGCTATCTGTTTTACATTTGGTAGTGTATATATGTCAGTGCCACTCTCTCACTTTGTCCCAGCTTACCCTTCCCTCTCCCTGTGTCCTCAAGTCCATTCTCTACGTCTGCATCTTTATTCCTGTCCTGCCCCTAGGTTCTTCAGAACCTTTTTTTTTTTTTTCAGATTCCATGTATATGTGTTACCATACGGTATTTGTTTTTCTCTTTCTAACTTACTTCACTCTGTATGACAGACTCTAGGTCCATCCACCTCACTACAATAACTCAGTTTCGTTTCTTTTTATGGCTGAGTAATATTCCATTGTATATATGTGCCCCATCTTCTTTATCCGTTCATCTGTTGATGGACACTTACGTTGCTTCCGTGTCCTGGCTGTTGTAAATAGAGCTGCAGTGAACATTGTGGTACATGACTCTTTTTGAATTATGGTTTTCTCAGCATATATGCCCAGTAGTGGGATTGCTGGGCGCATGGTAGTTCTATTTTTAGTTCTTTAAGGAACCTCCATACTGTTCTCCCTAGTGGCTGTATCAATTTACATTCCCACCAGCAGTGCAAGAGGGTTCCCTTTTCTCCACACCCTCTCCAGCATTTATTGTTTGTAGATTTTTTGATGATGGCCATTCTGACTGGTGTAACGTGATACCTTATTGTAGTTTTGATTTGCATTTCTCTAATGATTAGTGATGTTGCGCATCCTTTCATGTGTTTGTTGGCAATTTGTATATCTTCTTTGTAGAAATGTCTATTTAGGTCTTCTGCCCAATTTTGGATTGGGTTGTTTGTCTTTTTGATATCGAGCTGCATGAGCTGCTTGTAGATTTTGGAGATTAGTCCTTTGTCAGTTGCTCAGATTGTTTTTTATTGTTGAGTTTTGAGAGTTATTCAATTATTCTAATATATATGGTTTGCAAAAGATTTTCCCCAGTATTTGGCTTGTCTTTTCATCCTTTTACCTGGATCTTTTGCAGAGCAAAAGTTATTTTTGACAAAGTCCAATTTATCAAAAATTTTTTAGATTTTTAAAACACTTTTTCTGCCATGTTTCAGAAGCTTTCACTAAGTTGTAGTTCTCAAACATTTTACCCTGTTTTCCTAAACACTTTAACATTTAAATGAGTGATCCAATTTGAGTTAATTTTTGTGTGAGGTGTGAAGTTTAGATTGAGGTTCATTTTTTAAATGGATATCCAATTCTCCAAAACCATTTATTGATAAGACTACCTTCCTCCATTGACTTGGTTTTGTACCTTGTCAAAAATCATTTGGCTATACTTGTGTGGGTCTGTTTCTTGGTTTTCTGTTCTGTTCCATTGATCTATACAGTTGGCCCGCTGTATCCACAAGTTCCACATCCACAGATTCAACCAGCCGCAGACTGAAAACATTAGGGAAAAAAAAATCCAGAAAGTTTCAAAAAGCAAAACTTGTATTTGCCTGTAGTCAGCAGTTATTTACATAACATTTACATTGTAATTACGACTATTTACATAGCATTTGCATTGTATTAGGTATTATAAGTAATCTAGAGATGATTTAAAGTATATGGAAGGATGTGTGGATGATATATACAAAGGCTACGCCTTTTTTTTTTTTTTTTTTTTTTTTTTTGCTGCACCGTGCAGCTTGCAGGATCTTAGTTTCCTGACTGGATCGAACGCGGCTCCAGCAGTGAAAGCACCAAGTCCTAACCACTGGACGACCAGGGAATTCCACTGTGCCATTTTATTTAACGAACTTGAGCATCTTTGGATTTAGGTATTTGCAGGGGTCCTAGAACCAATCCCCCAGAGATGCCAAGGGAGTACTGTATGTGTGTCCTTCCATGAGTAGCGCACACTGTCTTGATTATTGTAGCTGTGTAAGTCTTAAACTTGGGTACGGTTATTCCTGCACATTATTCTTTCTCAAAATTGTTTTAGCTTTTCTAGTTCCTTAGCTTTTCCATATAAATTTTAGAACAATTTTGCCTATATCTACAACATGTACAAAAACTCTTGCTGGGATTTGATAGGAATTGCGTTAAACCTATACGTCAGTATTGGCAGAATTGATGTCTTTACTATGTTGAGTCTTCCAATCCATGAACGCCATATGTCTCTCCATTTATTTAGATCTCTTTAAAATTTCTTTCATCAGTATTTTGTAGTTTTCAGCATAAATTCTATACTTGCTTTGTTAGATTTATTCCTAAATATTCCTTTTTTATCTGAGTAAATGTAAATGGCATTGTGTTTTTAATTTTGGTTTCTTCATGTTCATTGCTAATATACAGAAATACAGTTGTTTTTGAATGTTGATCTTATGTCTTATGACCTTGTGGAACTCACTTATTAGTTCTAGGTGTTTTTTGTTTATTTTTGTGCTGTAGCTTCCTTGTTATTTTCCTCATAGACAATCATACCATCTGTAAATATGGACAATTTGATTTCTTCTTTTCTGATATGTATGCCTTTTATTTCCCTTACTTTATTGAGCTGGCTGTGAGTTCCCATGCTATGTTAAATTAAGAGTGTGAGAAAGGACATCCTTGTCTTGTTCTTGATTTTTGATATGAGGGCTATCATAGATTTTTGCCATTAAGCATGATGTTAGTTTCAGGGTTTTTTGTAGATGTTCTTTATAAGTTGAGGAAGTTCACCTCTATTCCTAGTTTTCTGAGAATTTTTCTCATGAATAGGAGTTGGATTTTGTCAAATACTTTTTATGCATCTGTTAATATCATGTGATTTTTCTTCTTTAGCTTGTTCATATAGTAAATTATATATGAAGAGAACTTTTAAGATATACTCTCTTAGCAGCTTTCAAATATTCAACACAGTATTGTTAACTATAGTCACTGTGCTGTACATTACATCCCCAGGACTTATTCATCTTATACTGGAAGTCCAAGCCCTTATTTTACAACTAAGACCTCTTTCCATTCTAGTCCAGTATCCCTACATAGAGCAGCTAATGACTATTGTCATTGCCTCTGTTTGTGTGTGTGTGTGAGTGAGTGAGTGAGTGTTGGAATGTGAACGGGGGCCAGCCATCACTGTGGTAGAAGATGGAAGCCTCTTCAGGCTTGACTCATTCTTGGCTCAGGGGTCTTCACGTAATGAGGTTACTATCACACAAGCTGGAGAGGCTTCAAAGGAAAGAATTCCTTTCCAATCATATGTCTGAGAGCTTTGGTAGGCATGCGCCTCTACAATCTTTCTTTGACTCACAGAGCTTTTGAAAAAGTCCCTTTAGACCAAAACACCTGCATCACAGTGGGCTGGTACACAGGTAGATGCCACTGATTTTATCCTGGGCAACTTATGATGTAATCTTATGTTCCAGAATTAGAATTTAACAATGAAGGTTCATCATATTCTTCCAACCAAATTGGGGAAACATGCTTCTTTACCTATAATGCTTTTGTGTGTATTTCTTTGTATAGCTTTTTTATTTGGTTACTCTAGGTATTCAATTAGACATACATATCTTACCACATTTGATTGGTGTTGACATTTTATTAGTTCTAGTGAAGGGTAGAAATCTTATCTTCTTTATGTTCCTTTACCCTCCTAGTATATAATATATTCATCTTTAATGTCTTTTTATATGAGAAACAATGAGAAACAGTCAGGTCATATTAAAATTTTTTGTTTCAACTTTCAAGAGAATGAAAGTATGTTGTATTTTCCTGTATTTTTACTTTTTCATTCATTCTTCCTGTTATCCCAAGATTCTTTCTTTTATCATTTTCTATTTGAAGAATTTCCTTTAATATTGTATGTCAGCTACATTGTTTTAGGATAGGTCTGCTGGTCACAAATCACTTAGTTTTTTGTCATCTGAGATTATCTTGTTTGCTTTTTTTTTGGATATAGAATTCTACTTTGACAGGTTTTTGTTGTTGTTGGTTTGGATTTCTTTAGATATGTCCTGTTAGGTTCTTCAATCTAGAGGTTTATGTCTTTTGCCAAATGTAGGGAATTTTTAGCCTTCATTTATTTCAGTCTTTTTTAGTCCCATTATCTTTCTTTCCTCCTTCTGGGCCTCCAGTGATATTAAATCTTTTGTTATGATTACCCAGGTCTCTGAGTCTCTGTTCATTCTTTTTTTCCCACCATGATCAAGGTCTAGTTTTATGAAAATTTGTATAGGAACTTTAAAAAGATGACAGCGAGCTGTTTATTTTTCTTTTAAACAATATTATTTTATTTTTTAATTCAACAGCAAAATACAATCATTCTAAAAAACTATACCACATTGTAACTATATGTACTGATTAGGGTGACGTGAAGCACACATGGCAAGTGACTCATTTTGCTGCCTTTGAAAGGAAACATTGCTTTGCATCCCTTTCCTCTTTATTAAATAGTCAAGATCACACACTGGTGTTTATTAAAATAACCAATAGATTTGGCTCTTTGACGAGTGCCAACCTAATGGTAAAAAGGACTCTGAAAAATGAAGATTCCCCAAGCCATTTCTACGACTCAATAAAAGGCTTCAGACTGGGAGGGGAAAGTGCATTTCATTTTTTATTAGTCAAGTATAGTTGGCTGGAAATCAGCTTGTTTTTCTCACTTTCATTTACAAATTTGATGAGCTGTTTTTTTTGAAAAATGTTTTTATACTACTGCTAACTAAACATATGACGTGTTTTATTTTTCCCCAAAGAAACGAATCAGACACTTGAAGGAAAAATTTGAAAAATAAACTCTCTCCCCCAAAACAAAATCGAACCACCTGAACTCTTTCAGTTATTCATGCCAACACAAAGTCTAGCTTGTGTTCACCCATACCTATAAACTGTTAAAGTGATAAGGAGGCAGATCCTCTTTGAAATTATCCATGAATATATTTCTGTGACTTCTTAGGATATATCAGTTTCTTACAATACAGCAGACCTATGTGGTAGTTATTGTTGTTATCCTTATTTTACAGATGAGAACATGAGGCTGTGAAGAAGGGTTAGATAATTTGCTTAAGATCACGGTGACTATTAAGTGTTCTAGATTGGAATATGACTCCATGCCTTTTTGACAAGATACTGTTTATACAGAAGTATTTTTCTTTTTTATAAGGTTGATGTCTCAACTTTGTATCTTAATTCTGTCCTCCCTTACATTTTTTTTGGAACCTCACTTAATCATTTTTATTCTATAAAAATACGTCTCTTCTACCTAAAAGTATTTCATCAAATTTAGGTTTTAAATCATGCAAGCTTCTAATCTTTCTCATTTCTTTTGGCCATTATTTCATTTGTTCCTTTTCCATTAACTTTTCTACCCATTATAAGCTGGTTTATGCCCCTTCCACTCTGAGAAGCATTCTATTTAAGGTTGATACTGACCTTTAAAAAAAGAATTTCCCAAAGAGTCTCACTCCAGCTTCTCTGGGCCTAGATGGTCTATTGTATGTCTCTACCATAATCTCTTGCCTCAGGAGTCTGTGGGGTTTATAGTTGTCTCGTAGCTTTTATGAGCTGTGCCCCCACCGCTTTGTCTACCTGTATTCTTAGTTACACAAAACAGAAAGGTCCTTGCCTTGGTCCTTCAGGCATCCCCCAGATGGGTTAAAACAGACATACATAATAGTTTACAAATACGGTCTTACTCTGCTCCCTCAGGTTCAAGGTGGGGGAAGTGGGAACCAATCTGTTACCTACTCAAGACCAAGACCACCCCCACTCCGGGGGAGAGTGGGGTAACAGTGAGTAAACATGTCACAAAACTTTCCTACCATTTGAATATGGCTTTTACTTGATTGGATATTTGCTTGGTTGCTCTTAACCTTTGTTTTCCTGAGCTCTTACAAAGTTGGTTCAGAGAGCTTCTGGGGTTTTTTTCACATTTCTTTAGGGGAATGAGAGTTTGGAGTTTCCTAGTCCGCCATTTTGCTGATGTCCAGTAGTGACTTTTTTAAAAAGTTGTGGCAAAATATATATAACGTGAAACTTATTTTAATTACTTCTGAGTGTACAGTTAACTGACATTATATTGTTGTGCAACTATCATCCGTGACATTTTAATCACAAATTATTTGCCTCCTTTTGCATTTTTCATTCTAGTGGACCTCACGGTAGCATTTTGCTTTGCTCTTAAGTTCCTTCTAGAGTTAGTTCAGCTTTCATGATGCTGTTATATCTCCCTTCCCCACCTCTCTTATTGCTCATTGGTCATGTTTGCTCTGCTTATCTCTCAGATGTTAATGCTTCCCAGGATGCTATTATTCACTCTTTTTCCATTTTCCCCTTGGTTTACACTTGTTGGGTAATTGCATCTGTTATCATGGATTTCAGTGTATTCTCATGACTTCCAAGTCTATATCACAGTCCAGTCTCTCTGTTGAACTCAAACTCATATTTTTAACTGCCATCTAGTTATCCATAAAATGGCAGCTATCCTACAGGGACCTCAAATTCAGTATATCTAACATTTTTATCTTTTCTCTCCAAATTGTATTCTCTGCCTTGGTTAATGAAGTCACTATCTTCTTACCTAAACTAGAAGATAGATAGTCATTCTTATAATTATATAATCATTCTTAATCCTTCCTGTCCCTCTTTCAGTCATTCATCAGGTTCTTTTTCTTCTAATGCTCCATTCCTATTGCCCCAGTTTAGTTCAGACTTGTATTGATAGCTTCCTATGCTTGTATTACCACAGTATCCTCCTAATTGCTTCCCTTTCCACCTGTCTCTTCCTGTTCTAATCCACTGTCTTTATCATTGTCAGACTTTGATAAAATAAAAAACAGTCATGTCACTCTTCGTCTCCCCAAAATTCATGTGGTTCCAAGTGGATATCATCATAAGATAAATACTGAAATTCTTAGCATGGTATGTTATACCTTTAATACACATTCTGTAACCCATCTTCAGAGCATTGTTTCCTGTACCTCCTCCTTCTCACCCTATGGGACCAGAGCATCCTACTCTCATTCTCTAAACTTTTCTTGCCTTTCTTCTCTCTAGATTGCCTTGACCCACCTCCATCTTACTCTTTCTCAATTCTCTTCTTTAAAGATCAGCTCAAACAAATGGAACCTAATTAAACTTAAAAGCTTTTGCACAGCAAAGGAAAACATAAAAAAAACGGAAAGACAACCTACGGATTGGAAGAAAATAGATTAATTTCCAAAATATACAAACAGCTCATACAGCTTAATATCAAGAAAACAAGCAATCCAATCAAAAAGTGGGCAGAAGGGACTACTTTGTAACACTGAGGATCCTGTATTATTTACTTTTTCTACCTACTAACCAGTGAACTTGCAGCGACAGGAAGTATTTTACTATTACTATTATTATCTTCATTATTATTACTATTACTATTTCTGTTTTCCTACAGAGGAGGAGACTGACTTATAAATAAATAATTACGATATAACAAGTACGGTAATTCCTAAATAGGAAGCACATAGGTGTTTTATTTTTTAACGTTTTCTCAGAGTGTTGGGGAAGGCAGCACAAACATTTGAGGCAGTCGAAACGTAAGAAATATTCACATCCCAGCTGGAGAAAAGAGCAGGTGCAAAGACAGTGGGATAGAGTGAGCGTGGGCCGTTTGGGAGATGACTGGTAGCACACTGTGGCTCAAGCCTAGATATATGTATGTACAGAAAATGAGGCTGGAAAGGTATAGTTTGAGATTGATTGGGAAGAGCCACTGTATGTTTTACTAAGTATTTGGAATACTTAATTTTTTGTACTATAATTGTCCTAGGGAATATTGGCATGTATGCAGTAATGTCACATTGGTTAAACAGATTTTAATCGTATTTCATATCAGAAGTTGTTAAACCCTGAGGAAATTCTGTTTCCATTTTCATATCAGTGATTTAATTTTGAGAAACTTCTTATCTCTTTACCTAACAAAGAGATTAACATGGACCCAAAATATTTTCTTCAAATGGTACATCCTCTGTCATCAAGCATTTGACAGCAGTCAAAAAAAGAAAAAAGTCAGCCTATTTTAGAAGCAGTTTGGTTTTCAGAAGCCCTGTTTCCCCCCCCCCCCAATGTTTATTTATTTATTTGGCTGCATCGGGTCTTAGTTGCGGCATGCGGTGGGGAGGGGTCTTTTCGTTGTAGCGCGTGGGCTTCTCTAGTTATGTTGCACGGGCTTAGTTGTCCCGCGGCATGTGGGATCTTAGTTCCCTGACCAGGGATCGAACATGTGTCCCCTGCATTGGAAGGCGGATTCTTAACCGCTGGACCACCAGGGAAGTCCCAGAAGCCCTGGTTTTACTGCCATAGTTTTAATGGATTTTTTTTTTTTTTGCAGTTTCTCAAAAAATATTTCTTATTTAGAAAAGTAACAATTTTGATTTTGAAATTTTACAAATTCAAAAAACAAATTGATGCTTTTTATACATAATATATTTTCCTTTCCTAGTGCCATTATATTCTCATACCTTATAACAAATGTATTATTACTAATGGATCTAATCCTAAATGATATTTTACACAGGAATCTTACTTTTGTAATTTAAAACTATCCAGAGACTAAAGTTTGCAGCAGTGTTCAGTTGAATAATTTTCTTCTGTTTCTCCTTTGCTTAAATTCTGTTGTGAGATAACACAACTGGTGCTCTTCCCCCTCCTAATACCAGCACTTCTTAAGAAATGTGAAATGTCCATTCTTTAGAGATTCTTGTAAAATGTTATACTTGTCGTTAATTATGCCTGCCTTTGTGTGTTTATGTGAAAATACTTCTCTAGTGTGACTAGCTTCTTTCAAAATACACTGCTATAACTGGCCCACTATCATTTTTCAAATATAAGTAGCAAAGAATTTAATTATTGTAACTCTTTGACATTGATTGACTCCTCTCCTACATGTTTTCTCCTCTGTAGTTCTTAATACTGATGATTAAGCTATATGATCGACATGTGAAAGTAGAGGGTAGCTTTCCTTCCTGCATAAATCTTAAAATTGAGTGAAGGAGCAGTGGGACTACATGCTTTGGCTCCCATTCCTTGTGAATTGTTTTTGCACTTGGAAGAATGTTAATTTCTATTAAGGTCCTGAATTCTCATACTAGAATATGGACTTTAGGAAGTGGGAAGTCTTATTCTCCATTATTTTAGAGAACTTCAGAGTGTTGAATAGAAGTCAGGATTCCTTGGCCCACTTTGTGGTTGGATATGGACATTTCTTACCTTGTGTAGCTTCTCTACTTCATTAAAAGTGGAAGCCTGCATCCCTCTCCCCAACCCCAGTGTTTTGACTCCCCTTAGCCTCTGTTGGTATACGCCTTAGATTATGCTAGAAGAATACCTTCTTCCCCATTTTATTTCTCTGATAAAAGACATATAATTTTTGCTTATGAGTGATACTGAAAAGCCATATACCGTCTCCTACGTCTGTAAAATTAAAGTGTATGGTGATAGGTCCAGGCACCCAGTGACCATACACAATTAGCGGAGGCAGCTAGTTTTCCATTAACAAATGCATGATTGAATTCTTGGTCAAGCAAAAGTCAGATACCTTATGTAAAAAACAAAAAAATTTTAGTTATATATGGGATTACTACATTGGGAACAGTTTAACATTGTGACCTGAGATTTACTCTTAAGGTTTTATCACCACATGATTAAAATATCTGTTTTTCTGTTTGTGTCATTTCTATCAGTAGTGAGACAAACTTGTAGAACTTTCAAATGTCAGCTAGAGAAATAAAGGAAAGAGTGGGAAGTGGGACTGTTTAATGGTCAAACACTTCATACACTTCACTCATTTAACTCTCACAAATCCTTTCTGAGTTGTAGTTAGTTATCCCCATTTTACAAAAGAGAAAACTGAGGCTCGGGAAGGTTATGTGACTTGTCCTTCCAACAGTAATATGTAAATATACTATGTTTATTTTTTTTCTTTAAAATGCTTTATTTTTTCATGGTTGAATTCTTTTGACCCATCTGGAATTCACTTAATTATTAATATGAATCAAAAATCATTCTTCTCCCATAGTGCTGTGCAGTTATACAAACAACATTTACCAAAGAGTGACACTTTTTGTCAGCCCCGTCTTGCCCCTGGTCTCACTATTTGAATGGATGATCCTCTCAGTGCAATAAGTCCTATAGCTCCTACATCGATTCACTGGCATTTAATGAACTCTTACTGTGTATTTCAGAATGCTTTTAGTCACAAGAAATAGAAGATCCAATGTAAACTGAGTTAAGCCATAAGGAAAAAGTATTATCTCGAGAAAGCATGGGAAGAATAGGTTCCAGAGTAGATTAATTCAGTGATTCAACAAACATCATCAGAGACCCAGGTTCCTTCCATCTTTTGTTTCTGTTGTCCTCATTGTGTTGGGCTTTTTCTCCTGCCAACCTCCCTTGAGGCCCCAAGGTGGCTACTGTTGTTTAAGGTGTCGCATACAGATATAACAGTTTCTCATGAAAGGAGAGACTATGTCTGACGTGTATCTCTTTCAAGAGAGAAGAAACTTTCCCCAGAAACCTTTCTGTAGGTTTTTTCCACATGTTACATGTGTCAGATTATTACCATGTTCCTGTACTTAAGCTGAACACTGGCAAGAGTAATAGGCCTCCATGTTTAGCTTAGATTAGACTAATCAGAAGTGACCTCCTGGAGTTGGGGAAGGTTTCTCCCTTCTTGGATGCTCGTAGTCTCATGGAGGAGGGTGGGTAGCCCGAACGAAATCAAAGTTGAATGAGGAAGGTAGAAGGGGGAAATAATTGTTGAGGTAGGAGAGCCAACAGTGCCTGCCATGCTGTGAGTAAAACGTGTTGCTCAGTTCTGGGGCTTAGCTTACTCACAGCATCTGAAATTAGCTGTGAAGATTAAAGTAAAAAATAACTCTAATACAAGGAGAACTGTTAGATTTAATAGGTAGTTTAGGGAAGGTCATGCAAAAGAGGTAATAGTGGTGTATTAGGGAAAACGTAGTATTTTCAGCCAGAACACTAGGTTTGAGTCCTAACCAGTGTACTTTCTAGTTTTAATTAGAAGAATGACTTGTGATTTTCTATTAATTTTTGAACAGTACATCTTGGATTTAAATATACATGTTTATTCTCAATTCTTAACTTCATTTTAAAGAGATTCAGGATTTTAAAATCATGTTTTTATCATGGTCATGTTACTTCTGTAGCTACTAGACTAAGAGTTCATATTTTGATTATAACACAGCTTACTAACTAGCTGTGTGGCATTGGACAAGTCAGTTAATATTTCTGATTGTTACTTGCCTTAGCTGTGAAATGAGGTGGTTAAACACGTTATTTTTTGAGGTTCTTTTCTGTCTAACATTTAGTAATTTAAAAACTTATTTGGAATAAAATTGGAGGCAGTTGTTTTCAGTATATTTACTGAAGAGAGCGTGTTGTAAGTAAAATTTAATACACATTTCCCTCACTTTTTAATGTTTTATTTGATACTAGAAAACAATGTAAGCTGTTACAAATTTAGGTGTCCTGAACCTTTTAAAACTGGGACGTGTCTTTGGAAGTAGATATGTACTAAGAGCTCTTAAAATAATAGTTATTATAAGATATAATAATATGTTGATTTTATTGCATTATGCCTACTTGCATTTCCCAGATGACTTTATCAAAATTCGGCCTAAAATTGTGTAGCTAAAATTATTTGTACTACTCTATAATCTGTATAATTTTTTGGAGTGACACGATGCAGTGAAACTTAGTATCTAATCTAAGAAAGTATTATTTCTTGAGTAATAAATATAATGCCTTTGCTGTGGAGCATAAAAATCATTGGTTTAATGTACAGTTTATGCACACTGGTTCAGGACATTTTGCTAGGTGCTGTGGGAGAAAATGAGATTTAACTGTGGTTTCTGCCTCAAAGAACTTAAAACCTAGTCAAATGGGTGTGTATATATATATTTAATTTACCTTTTCCTAGAAAATAGTGAGTTCATATATTTATTAATTGGTTTTCAGTTTAGAATAGACCAAGTAAAGGTTCTTGTCTCTTTTTTGTAAAAATAATTAACAGAAATATTCAAATGGTTTATAAGACTCTAAGAAATGTATCTCAAGGATAGATGAACTTTCTCTAGTGGAGGAACTTTTTCTTCAGATCTGTACAAACCTCTGAATTCTGAAAAGCCAGTGATAGGGTGGGTTGATCTCTTCAAGCAGTCAACAACATTGGTATTACTAGTCGTCTTCTCCATGGTCAGTTTCCAGTCTAAGCAATGATATATTTTAAAACCTATTAAGATTTGACTGGGCTTTTTGGTTTCCTAGGGAAATATTTTAAGTATTCTAAAATAGCTGAGTTACTCACACCTTTGGCTTAATACAAAGTATATATCCCCTGGCTTTGATTTCTCCTTCAACCTCTTATGAACATGACTGTACATGGTCTCCAGAAGGTGTGTTTTCCTTTGCTGCTTCTGTTTTTATTCTTGGGCTCTATTGTAGCAAACTAAATTTCCCCAGTTAAATAAAATGAAGATTACTTGGGATTATCTGAATGTTTCCTCTGCTCCTACCACATGACAAGGTATAATCTGAATAGATGCATTCCCATTTCAACACTGATTGGTACACCTTCACATAGCCCTGCACTTGCTTAGATAATATTTAAATATCCCTGTAAAAGTAAAAGCCCATATTTGTCCTTTACTAATAGTTGCTTTAGAAAGTGCTTCAAAGAAAGAAATAGAACTGTTGTGAAAACCCAATATATTTATAAAAAACATACCATAAAAATGTATCCAAGTGCAGAATTTATTTTATACTAAACTTCACATTTTAGGAACTAATATTTGATACTACCTTATAAAATATTTGTAGTCAAAAATATAGGCCATTTGTTTTTTATGAGTGTCTGTGAAATAAATAAATGCAGTAGTTAAGGGAAAGTGAAAAGTAAAATTTCCTTCCCTTATATGGGGGAAAAGGGCACGAGTTGAGGTCACTTGTAGCCAATTTGCGGTGATTTTGCTGCTCCTCTGCCTGGGAGAGTTAGAAGGTGAAAACTCTGTATGCAATAAAAACAAATTTTCTCTTCTCCCAGTACTCATGTAACCTTGTAGAAGATGTTAAATGAATGCGAGATGTATGAGAGTAAGGCAAATTAAATGTTAAAGCATATATTTTATTCTTTACTCATAAAAAAGGAAAGTGTTCATAGTGTGAACCAAAAAACTAACTTTGTTTGTTTGTTTATTTGTTTAGGATGGATTGGATGCTTTGGTATATGATTTGGATTTTCCTGCCTTAAGAAAAAACAAAAATATTGACAACTTTTTAAGCAGATGTAAGTAATTTTTTGTGGAGGTTAATGGCAGACTATATATAATGAAATATTGACTTAGATAATTCAAGCCCCCCCCCCTTTTTTTTCTTTCTATCTACTCTGGTTATTTCGTCAATAGTACCTACATCAAATGAGTAGGAAATGGGAAAGAAACTTTGTCAGTTTGGGAGCTTATCAGGAGAATCTAAAATATTTTGCAGACAAGGGAATAAAAAGTAAATGACTAAAATAAATATGTTAAAATAAGCATATACATACATGCACATTGAATTTCAATAATATTATATTTATCCTCTGTTTTTCTTTTATAAATGAATTAGCTATTATGTTTTAATACCTGCAGGTGAGAATCAATTACATATGAAAAGCCCTCCTACCACTGAGATATGAGAATTTTCTCCGTGAAAGCGGGCTTATATTTAAGTTTTACAGATGTTCTTTTATAAAAACTCTTTTTTGGATTTTGATGTTAGATATTTATCATTTAAAATTTGATTAGAGAACTTATTAAGATAGTTGCAATCTTTTTATCTTAAATAATTGTTAATAAGATTTTGGTTTATAAAATCCTCCCCACTCCATTTTTTTTATCTGTTCCTAAACCATACATATCGATACATTTAGGTTGGGTTGATTTTAGTGTTATCTTTCAATTTTGGTTACATATGTTTTGTTAGAAAAGTTTTATTTTTCTAAATAGTCAAATCTTTTTAACTTTAGATTTAATTTCTTTTATCATTTCTACACTTTGAAATCTTGGCTCAGAATTTTACTTATCAATTTTTTTGGTTTCTGTTTTTCTCTCCTTTATAAAATTATTTTTTCAGCCTTAATTTTATTTTGGAATATAGTGCCAGATTCTGAACTGCAAACTTTTAAAAAATTTTTCTTAATTTCTCACATCTTATTGAAATTGCAGGAAAATTTTGTTGCTGTTTAATTTGCTTCACCTTCCTACTTAATAATACAGCAGAAGAACTAAAAAGATGGAGAAACTTGACCCCTTCTTATTTGATGGGAGGCAAAAGAATGAATGCTTATTAGTACAAAGTGGGGGTGTGTAATTTTGTGAAGTAGGGTAGCAAGAATTGGAACACATGCTTTTAAAAATCTGTTACTGTTTTTGCTGTGCAACATTGCTGCTTTCATAATACTAAGTTTGCCTTTACATTGTATTTTGTAAATAGAAACATCAGTAGCCATAGTAGAAATAAGTAAAATGAAATGAAAGTATAAAGCTAAAGAAAACTATTTTAAACGGACAAACCTGTGTAGTTTAGTCTAGTTTTCAGATTGAAGAAAAGTACAGAGAATAATATTAAAAGTTCTGGCAAATCATATCTAGCATTAGGTAAAAATTTTGACCAAGTAGGGTTTATACCAGGATTGCAAAGTTAGTTTAAGGTTCAAAAGTCAATTAGTGTAATCTAGCATATTAACATATTAAAAAAGAAAATCCATAATATCATCTTAGTAGATGCAGAAAAAGCATTTGAAAAAAAATCAGTATCCATTCTTGGTTTACAAATATCTCTCAGCAAACTAGGAACTGGAGGAAACTTTCATACCCTGATAAAGAGAATCCACAAAAAACCTGTAGTTCAGATTGTATTTAATTGTGTATGACTAAATGCTTTTCCCCTAAGATTGGGAAAAGGCAACTATGTCTTCTCCCACTACTTCATTCAGTGTTGTCCTGGGAGTTTTAGACAGTGCAGTAAGGTGTAAAATAAAGAAAAATCATATAGATTAAAAAGGAACAATTTAGAATTATTCAGACACTGTATTTTTCTGTATAGAAAATCCTCAAGATTCTACAGAAAAAGCCTCAAGAACTTATCAGTGAGGTTGCAAGCTAGAAGATTAACATACAAAAAACAGTTTATTTCTATATATTAGCAGTAAGCAATTTTAAATTGAAATTATAGCAAATATAGTACCACTTACAGTAGAAGCAAAAGCATGAAAAATTTAGGGATAAATTTGACAAAATGTGTGTAAGCCCTGTATACTGAAAACAACTTAATATACTGAGAGAAATGAAAGAAGACCTTTAAAAAAAAAACCAGATATTCAATGTTGATGGATTAGATAATTCAGTATTAAAATGTCAGGAATCCCCAAATTAATTTATCTATGGAGTCCATGTCTTCTCAGAACCTAAGCAGGCTTTTTTGTATGAAGTAACCATTAATTCTAAAATTCATAAGGCAATGTGAAGGGTCTGGAATAGCCAAAACAATTTTGGAAAGTAAGAACCAAGTTGGAGGACTAACACTATTGGATTTTAAGATCAAGGCAGTATAATGAAATGAAAGAATAAACATACAGATAAGTGGAACAGAAATAGATCCATATATATGCAGTCAGTAGATTTTCAACAAAGTTGACAACATAATTCAGTACCCAAGCCTTACTTTGCAGTATATATAAAAATCAACTTAAAATGGATCATAGACCTAAATGTGAGAGCTAAAACTAGTAATAGTTCTAGAATAAGACATAGAAAATATTTGTGATTTTGGTTAGGCAAGAATTTCTTAGATGGGACGCAAATGGCACAAACCATTTTTTTTTTTTAAAGATAGATTAGATTTTATCAAAATTCAAAACTTTTTCTCTTCAGGTGATACTGCTAAGAAAATGAACAGGTAAACCACTCACTGGGAGAATATGGTTGCAAAACAAGTGAAAGGGGAAAAAATAATCTTTTCAACGAACGTTGCTCAGACAACTGGATAGCCATATGCAAAAGAATGAAGTTGGACTTCTGTTTCACACCACATACAAAATTAATTCAGAATGTAAAATTGTAAAACGCTTAGAAAAAAACATAGGCGTAAATCTTCATGACCGTGGATTAGACCAATGTTTCTTAGATATAAACCTAAAGTACAAGCAGGAAAAGAAAAATAAATAAATTGGGCATCATCAAAATTAAAAACTTCTGTGCTTCAAAGGATACTATCAAGACAGTGGAAAGAGGGACTTCCCTGGTGGCGCAGTGGTTAAGAATCTGCCTGCCAATGCGGGGGACATGGGTTTGCACCCTGGTCTGGGAAGATCCCACATGCCGCGGAGCACCTAAGCCCGTGCGCCACAACTACTGAGCCTGCGCTATAGAGCCTGTGAGCCACAACTGCTGAAGCTCGTGTGCCACAACTACTGAAGCCCGTGCTCCGTAATAAGAGAAGCCACTGCAATGAGAAGCCTGTGCACCTCAACCAAGAGTAGCCCCTGCTCGCCGCAACTAGAGAAAGCCCGCGTGCAGCAGCGAACACCCAATGCAGCCAAAAATAAATAAATAAATAAATTTTTAAAAGGACAGTGAAAAGGCGACTCACAGAATGGGAGAAAATATTAACAAATCATATACAATAAGTCCCTTACATATGAACCTTCAAGTTGCAAACTTTGAAACGTGCGAACGTGTGTTTGCATGTCCAATCACATGAGTTAATTCACAGGTCTGGTGTACATTGTCACGTGCGTGCATCCTCTACAAGTGGTTGTGCTTTGTGTACTTTACTGTACAGTACTGTATAGAGTACAGTAGTACAGTATCTTTATTTCAAGCCCAGGATGTCCAGAAGCCAATGTAAAAGCAGTGGTGATGTAGCTGGTACTGTGTACTTTTCAAGGTACTGTACTGTAAGATTAAAAATGTTTTCTTTATTTTCTGTGTTTATTTGTTTTTTATGTATTATTTGTGTGAAAAGTATTAAAAACCTATTACAGTACAGTACTATATAGCCTATTGTGTTAGTTAGGTACCTAGGCTAACTTTGCTGGACTTACAAACAAATTGGATTTACGAACACACTCTCGGAATGGAACTCATTCATATGTAGGGGACTTACTGTACTTGATAAAGGATTGATATCTAAAGTCTTAAAACTCAATAATAAAAAGACAACCCAATTTAAAAATGGGCAAAGGATCTGAATAGACATTTCTCAATAAAAGACACACATGAAGAGCTGTTCAACATGGTTAGTCATCAGGAAGTTACAAATTATGGCCGCAATGAAATATCAGTACACATTTATTAGAATAACTAAAATTTTAAAAACTGACGATATCAAGTATATGTGAAAATGTGGAACAGCTGAGCTCTGACACATTGCTGGTTGGTTTGTAAAACGGTGAGCTGCTTTGGAAAACAGTTTGGCATTTTTCTTATAAAGTTATACATGCATTTATCACATGACCCAGGGATCCCACTCCTGGGTATTTATGTAAGAGAAATGAAAATATGTATCTGCACAAAGACCTATGTGAGAATGTTTAAGGAGCCTGTATTTACAATTGCTGTAAACTGGAAGCAGCCCAGATGCACATCAGCTGTTAAATGGGTAAATAAATTGTGGTACACCACGTAATGGAATACTCAGCAGTAAAAAGGAGTAAATTACTGATAGGTGCAACAACATTGATAAATCTCAAAAGCACTGTGGTAAGTGAAAAAAGCCAGGCAACCCCCTCCCCCCCCAAAAAAAGGCCAGGCACAAAAGGGTACATACTGTATGGTTCCCATTTACATGACATTATAACATTCTGTTTCAACCCCTGAAGTTGTATTTATGTAATATTTCACACAGAATAATAGATTTTCATAGGATAGTATTCTGCATGTTGCTGAAATTCATTTATATGGATTTTTATAGCTTTCATTAGTGGGTACATCAAAATTATTTTTCTGAAGGTAAATGTTTTGCTTTGCATTGCTTTTTGCTGACAGGTATCAAATGTAGTGATCTAAGAATAACACCTGGAATATGGAATAAAATCTTTTTCTTTAGTAATTCAGCTCAAGTCTCACTAAAGTATAGCAGCTTTAAGGTATAGCAGCCTGAAATATTTTAAACTTAAGGCCTAATTATATTACAAACTGTATTTTCATCTTTTTGTGTTGAAGCATGTATGGACACTGAAAGGGAAAAGAGAATCTGTGACCCTTTGACTGAATAACTAGTTAAATATAAAGATTTGCTTTTCTGGACTCTGGTCTATGATACCTAAATAGTAAGGACTACAAAGAAAATGTTTATCAGCCTCACATAACTGATAAAGATTTTAAGATGAACTTTTAAAGTAAGGGTTAGAAAGGTATCCAGATAAAATCAAACTGTCTTGGTGGGAAGAAACATGTTGTGGGGCAGGTACACATTGGAAGGAGGAGGAGGGGGATGTGGAAACGGTGATTTTTGACTGTATACGTTTGTAAACCATTGTGAATTTCACTGCAATTTGGGGGTACAAGATTCATAATTAACGTTAGTACGAAAGCATACTTATTAAACAGATACTACCAGTCTAAAAGAAGGTAATGGAGATCATTGTATGTATGAAAAAAATCCATGAACCTGAAAGGAAAAATGTGGTAGAGAGCATTTGTTTGGATTAAAAAAATAAACCCAGCAAGGGAAGTTTATAGCTATACAAGCTTATCTCAGGAAACAAGAAATATCTCAAATAAACAACCTAACCTTATGCCTAAAGCAACTAGAGAAAGAAGAATAAACAAAACTTGAAGTTAGTAGAATGAAAAACATAAAGATCAGAGCAAAAATAAATGAAATAAAGACAAAACAGTAGAAAAGGTCAATGAAACTAAAAGCTGGTTCTTTGAGAAGATAAACAAAGTTGATAAACCTTTAGCCAGACTCATTAAGGAAAAAAGGGAGCGGGCCCAAATCAATAAAATCAGAAATGAAAAAGGAGAAGTTACAACCAATACCACAGAAGTACAAAGGATCATAAGAGACTACTATGAGCAACTATACACCAATAAAATGGACAACCTAGAAGAAATGGACAAATTCTTAGAAAGGTACAATCTCCCAAGACCGAACCAGGAAGAAATAGAAAATATGAGCAGACCAATTACCAGTACTGAAATTTAATCAGTAATTTAACAACTCCCAACATACAAAAGTCCATAACCAGATGGCTTCACAGGTGAATTCTACCAAACATTTAGAAAAGAGTTAACACCTATCCTTCTGAAACTATTCCAGAAAATTGCAGAGGAAGGAACACTTCTGAACTCATTCTGTGAGGCCACCATCAGCCTGAAACCAAAACCAGAGAAAGATACCACAGAAATGAAAATTACAGACCAATATCACTGATGAACATAGACGTAAAAATGCTCAACAAAGTACTAGCAAACCGACTCCAATAATACAGTAAAAGGATCATATACTGTGATCAAGTGGGATTTATGCCAGGGATGCAAGGATTTTTCGATATCTGCAAATCAATCAGTGTAATACACCACATTAACAAATTGAAGAATAAAAACCAGGTGTTCATCTCAACAGATGCAGAAAAAGCTTTTGATAAAATTCAACATCCACTTATAATAAAAACTCTTCGAAAGAGGGCATAGAAGGAATGTACCTCAACATGATAAAGACCATATGTGATAGGTCCATGGCTAACATTGTACTCAGTGGTGAAAAGCTGAAAGCATTTCTTCTAAGACCAGGAACAAGACAAGGATGCCCACTCTCACCATTTCTGTCCAACATAGTTTTGGAAGTCCTAGCAACAGCATTCAGAGAAGAAAAAGAGATAAAAGGAATCCAAATTGGAAAAAGGAAGTAAAACTGTCACTGTTTGTAAATGACATGATGCTGTGCATATAAACTCCTAAAGATGCTCTCAGAAAACTACTAGAGTTCATCAATGAATTCACTAAAGTTGCTGGATACAAAACTAATATACAGAAATCTGTTGTATTTCTATTCACTCACAGTGAAATATCAGAAAGAGAAATTAAGGAAACACTCCCATTTACCATTGCATGAAAAAGAATAAAATAATTATGAATAAGCCTACCTAAGGAGGCAAAGGACCTGTACTCTGAAAACTATAAGACACTGATGAAAGAAATTGAAGACCACACAAACAGATGGAAAAATATACCATGTTCTTGGATTGGAAGAAATCAATATTGTTGAAATGATCGTACTACCCAAGGCAGTCTATAGATTCAGTACAATCCCTATCAAATTACCAATGGCATTTTTCGCAGAACTGGAACAAAAAATATTTAAACTTGTATGGAAACACAAAAGACCCTGAATAGCCAAAACAATCTTGAGGAAGAACGGAGCTGGAGGAATCAGGCTCCCTGACTTCAGACTATACTACAAAGCTATACTAATCAAAACAGTATGGTACCGGCACAAAAACAGACATAGATCAATGGAACAGTATAGAAAGCCCAGAAATAAACCCACACACTTATGGTCAGTTAGTCTGCAACAAAGGAGACAAGAATATACAATGGAGAAAAGACAGTGTCTGCAATAAGCGGTGCTGGGAAAACTGGACAGCAGAACATTCTCTAACACTGTATACAGAAATAAACTCAAAATGGATTAAATACCTGAATGTAAGACCGGATACTATAAAACTCTTAGAGGAAAACATAGGCAGAACATCCTTTGACATAAATCACAGCACTATTTTTTTTAATTTTTCTCCTCCTAGATTAATGGAAATAAAAACAAAAGTGAACAAATGGGACGTAATTAAACTTAAAAGCTTTTGCACAGCAAAGGAAAGCATAAACAAAATGAAAAAAACCTACAGACTGGGAGAAAATATTTGCAAACGATGCTACTGACAAGGGATTAACTTCCAAAATATACAAACAGCTCATACAACTTAATATCAAAAAACAAACAACCCAATCAATAAATGGGCAGAAGACCTAAATAGACATTTCTCCAAAGAAGACATACAGAGGGCCAAAGAGCACATGAAAAGATACTCAGTATCGCTAATTATTAGAGAAATGCAAATCAAAACTACAATGAGGTATCCCCTCACACTGGTCAGAATGGCTATCATCAAAAAGTCTACAAACAATACATGCTAAAGAGGGTGTACACTGTTGGTGGGAATATAAGTTGGTGCAACCACTATGGAAAACAGTATGGAGGTTCCTTAAAAAACTAAAAATAGAGTTACCATATGATCCTGCAGTCCTACTCCTGGGCATATATCCAGAGAAGACTGTAATTAGAAAAAGATACATGCGCCCCAATGTACATAGCAGCACTATTTACATACAATAGCCAAGACATGGAAGCAACCTAAATGTCCATCGACAGATAAATGGATAAAGATGTGGTATATACATACAATGGAATATTACTCAGCCATAAAAAAGAATGAAATAATGCCTTTTGCAGCAACATGGATGGACCTAGAGATTATCATATTAAGTAAGTCAGACAGAGAAGGACAAATATATGATATCACTTACATGTGGAATCTAAAAAGATACAAATGAACTTATTTACAAAACAGAAATAGACTCACAGACACAGAAAACAAACTTATGATTACCAAAGTGGATAGTGGAGGTGGGGCGGGGGGAGATAGATTAGGAGTTTGGGGTTAACATATACATACTACTATATATAAAATGGATAAACAAGAAGGATCTACTGTATAACAGGGAGCTATGTTCAGTATCTTCTAATAAAGTATAATGGAAAAGAACCTGAAAAAGAATATGTATAACTAAACCACTTTGCTGTACACCTGAAACTAACACAACATTGTAAATTAACTATATTCCGATTTTAAAAAGTGGTTAAAAAATTTTAAAAAAACAAATGGTATTTCTTGGTAGCATACTATAGCTTTCCTAATGCAAATTACAAAAGTAGTAGCATAATAGCTATTGCTAATGATGTATCAACTCTCCGTTTATATAAAAGCATAGAGAATTGTTGATAAAATTTTAATTTGCTTTGCCAATGATTTATTATTGAGAAAGTAATGAGAGTAATAATTGCTGTTCTCAGTTTGTGACCAGAAATGCTAAATTGATTAGCATTTAGGATGTGACAGAGACCTTGAGACAAAGCATTCATTTCACTTTAGATCAAGGTTTCTCAGCAGTAGCACTGTTGACATTTTTGAGTCAGATAACTCTTTGATGTGGGGATCTGTCCTTTGCATTGTAGGATGTTTAGCAGCATCCCTGGCCTCTGCGTTCTAGATGCCAGTAGCATACTCTGCCCCCTCCCCCAGTTATGACAACCAAAAATGTCTCAAGACTTTGCCAAATGTCCCCTGGGGGTCTAAATTGCCCTCAGTTGAGAACCACTGCCTAAGACTTTCTATTAAAGAGGGAAAGAAATTCCATAATTTGGCGTGTGCTCCAAGCTTAGGAAATTTAATCAAATTTATTGAAAAGATAAATCCTATTAATAGTGATTCCAAGTGAAGGACGAAATTTCAAAAAGGGGTAAATATAAGAAGGCTGCAGCCACAGAAACCAAGGTTATTGCACAGGCAGTTCTCAGCTCAGATTGGAAAGGATATGAATGACTCTGTCAAGTGTGAGTACATATCCAGGGATAAATGCAAAAGAGTAGTACAAATCTGTAAAAATTGTGTTAGGCCAAAAGCCTGTGATGAGCCAAAACTTGTGAAAAGTTCTTGAGACAGCAAAAGTAACTTCTTCCCTCTAATCTTTCCCCATTTAGAGTTATGGGGACCATATGTATGAGAAAATGATAAACTCACTGCATGAGACCATTTATTCTTGAAATATTTTTTGAATGCCCAGTCACTAGAGACATGAAAAATAAGGCGGTCTTTTTTTCTTAAAAACTGTAGATTTTACCATCTTGTGGGGAGAAATACAGAAGCAAGTAGTAACTTATACATACCTTTATAGTGGTGGAAGCTTGTAGAGAAAGTAATGATACACAGATGTTGGAGTAAAGAAAGGCTCTAGAAAGAAAGTAGTATTTGAGTTGAGTCTTAAAGGATGGGCTAGATTTCTCAGTTGAGGAAGAACAATTCAGGCAGAGAAGGAACAGCATTTGTTAAGCCATCCAAAAGTTATGATACCTTTGAGGAACCAAGAGTTTGGTATAAATTGAACTTGGTTTATGATGAGCAGGAAGGAGTAAGGAGGACACGTGGCAGAAGAGACTGAAATGGCAGGTTGGGGCTGTTGGGTTAATGGATTGGATAAAAAAGAATTACTTAGTGTCTTATTTTTTGTCTTCATTGTTCTCATGATTTTTAAAAACTTAGATAAAGGAATTTAAGTTCAAGGACAGAGAAAAAAGTTGAGCACTTTAAATTAGTTTATACCCCCAGATCTAGGCAGATTATAACCCTAGAATTTTGAATTTCTTGTATTTTTGTTTTTGATTTGATGATTTTTGTATGGGTGACCACTTTTTTAGAAATCACTGTTCTGAGAAAGTTTAAAAAACAGTGACTAAATATATCAATTCTAGGCAGGTAGTTACCTTTGGAAGAGGAAAACATGAGGCTCAAGGCTTAGGCAGTAATTTAACATTTTATTTTGAACAAAAGACCAGAAGCAGATAGGCAAACTAGTATATATTAGTTTAATTGTGATGATAGGTACAACTGACAAGCCACACACACAATAAGAACAAAACAATTTCAGTTGAGATGTAGAAAATAAAGTTCTTTCAAAAGGTTCTATTATGTTATCACTGTATTAAATCACTGCATTAAAAGGTAAATTACATGCATCATTGTAAAAAGATTGTATCTAAACTTTTTATTTTTCCAAGTAATTATATTTAGTAACCTACTGTACAGTATTTTAATGGAGCTTAACCTTTTCTCTAGTGGTTACTTAAATTCCTTCCAAAAATAATATTTCATGGATTGTACACATTTAATTAGATAGATATTTATTTATATGTAAACTGGCAGTGATGATCATTAGAAAGTTTTTTCCTCTTTTTCCCCGTCTTGAAGTCTTAATATGTCGCTACTCAGGTATGCTTCAAAATGTAAAATTTTTCCTTTCTTTTTAAACTTGTTAAAATCATGATACCTTTCTACTTATTAAATGATTATTTTGATAGTTGAATGTTAGTGTTATCATTAAATTAGCTATTCATTGGTTGGTGATTAAAATCAATACACAATGATCTTTTATTTTAAAAAAAATAAAATAGTTTTCAGTTCAGCATATTCTGAATGATATCAATCAATGAATCTGTTGTTCATCCAAGGAAGTAAAAACGACCTGACTATGTTTGCCTTAGCTCCTTGTAGAATTACACAAAAGGTACATACTACTCAATAGAAAAAGTAAACTTTTTTCTTATTTTAAATTAAGGTATAATAGTAATTAAAACAAAACATCAGAAGTTTTAATGACTTGTGGAAGAGCCCTCATTTTAATGTTTGTGACTAGTTTCTCCTAAGAGTGTCTCGTTACACTTATAAAATCATGTACTGCGATATTGAAAGTGAGTACTACATTATCTTTAGTAAAATTAAAGGTGGTTTTCATGTGCTTTGAATATAAAGTTAGATGCCGTTAGAAATTTACACTTCTTGGGTAATTCTAAGGAACAAAAATGGTGAAACTGGAAATTTTATATATAATTTACTTCTGCATTTAAAGCGGATAGGTTTCTTGAGAGGAGTAGAATATAAATGGATTATAATGATCATATATTGTGATAAGTATACAATTTCATTTTCAAGTTCTTCAAGTGATGACAAAAATGCAAAACTATTATTTGGTTAGTGACATTAAAAGCTTCCTTCTCCACAAATAAGTATTAAGGTACATATAAGAGTCTGCCTTTATGCAGCCAGAAAGTACTGAAATGTAGTAGCGTTTTGACATGTTTGTTTGCTTATGAAGTCTATGAAAGGCTTGTGTAGTTGGGTAACTAGCACTTGAGTGGTGGATGTATCTCCATTTCTGGAGAATGGGACAGGATTGTAGTCATCATATTTTGGGATTATTTTTTCAAACTGGATACTGAAGTATAAGAAAAATAGTACTTTGTTGAAGGACATAGGACCAACAGATCATCATAGAGAGTCTAGAAGCATACTTTTTTTATTATATGAAAATTTGATGTAAGCTTATTATGGCAGTTAGGTCATTGGGAAAAAGGTAAGATTATTCAGTAATTTGTTTTGAGACAGTTAGATATTCATATATGAGGAGAAAATGAAATTGTCTATACTTCACAACATGTACCAATGTAAAGACAAAAAATACTAGATGAAATTATAGGTATTATGTTTATAGTCTTTAAGTAGGGAGTGGCTTTTTTTCGTTTTTTTGAAGCAGGATACCAGGGGTAGAAACTGTAAAGGAAACATTGATAGATTTTGCCATATCAAAACTTTATAAAGAAAAATAGATATAAAGATTACTGACAAACTGGAAAAAATTACAACATATGTAATAGAATTATATTCCTAATGTATGAAGAGATCCTTCCAGTCAACAAGAAAAACACAATAAAAAAAATGGACAAAGTAACTGAATATGTAGTGTAATTGAGAAAAAATAAAAATTACCAATGAGCAGTTAACAGTTGAACAAAAGCATTAATATTTCAAGAAATATGGGTTAAAAAAAAAGAAATATGGGTTAAAAAAAAAGAAATATGGGTTAAAAAAAAAAGAAATATGGGTTAAAAAAAGAACCAACCCTCCCTGCCCCCCCGCAACCTGAAAGAGAAAGGTAAAAAGTAATAATATCCAAGATTGGTGAGAGACTGGAGGGCAGTTAGCGTATTTTAAAACTAATAATGTTCATGAGTATAACCTAATACTTTTACTTAAAGAAATGTATCCTGCAAAAATAGCACTGAAAATACATGGGAATGTTCATCATCGCAAAAATATATTGATGTTGGGGCAAAAAGTTAGAACAACCCACATAAAAATCAATAAGACATTTCTATCAGCTATCCACAGTGTGTTCAGTGAAAAAGCAAGTTGCAGAATACCTTATGTCAATAAGTATGGATAACACTTTTTTTTTAATGAATACATATATTCCATTGAATGAACGTACCATAATTTAAAAAACTGTTTCTGTAATAGTGGTTCTCAGGTGCCTCCCAGTTTTTCGCTGTTATAAGTGAAAATGTTATATTAACATTTTTTGTACATACAACTTGGTATACTTGGTTTTCCTTTCTTTGAAGTGAATTCCAGGAATTGCTGAGTCAAAAGTTGCATCCAATTTGCATTTTGATGTATATTGCCAAAATACACTTTTACACCAGAAGGTGGTATAAAAGTCAGAATTTTTTAATGGAGCCATAAAATTGAATATATTATGCAGGATAACCTAGGGTATTACATGATCTTGTTTGAAGTTATTACAAGTAAAATATTACTAAATCAGATAGATTTTCAAAAAGAAATGTTGACTATTCTCTTTATTTACTTTTTAAATTATCTATCTTGGAATAAACTCATGGAAAAGCTGCAAAAATAGTACAGAGATTCCTGTATGCCCTTCACCCAGCATTTCCTAATGTTAACATCTTATATAACCATGGTACATTGACAAAACTAAGAAATTAAAGTTGGTATATTACTGTTAACTATATACTTTACTTAGATATCAGTTTTTCCACTAATCTCCTTTTTTTGGTTCCAGAATCCAATCTAGAATATCACATTGTATTTAGTTGCCATTTCTCCTTAGTCTTCTTCAATCTGTGAGAGTTCTCAGGCTTTCCTTGTTTTTTTATGACCTTGACAGTTTTGAAGATTATTGATAAGGTATTTTGTAGAACTTTCCTCAGTTTGGTTTTGTCTAATGTTTTCTCATAATTACCCTGGGGTTATGGGTTTTGGGGATGAGTACCACAGAGATGACATGTGCTTCTCATCACATTATATCTGGGATATGTGATACCATAATGATTTATCAGTGATAATATTAACGTTTATCACTTGTTTTAAGATAGTGTCTGCCAGGCTTCTCTCCTGAAAAGTTACTATTTTTCCTTTCCATACCTGATTCTTTGGAATCTGATCACTATTCCAGTCCACACTCAAGGGGAGGGGCATCAATAAGCTCCATCTCCAGACTCAGAAGGCTACATATTATCTTACAGAGCAAATGTTTTTGATTTTGATAAGGTCTAATTTATCATTTATTTCTCATATGGATTGTGCTTTTGGTGTTGCATGTAAAAATCATTGCCAAACCCAAGATTGATTTTTTAAAACTGCTTTATTGAGATATAATTTACGTACTGAAGAGTCACCCATTTAAAGTGTGCAGTTCATTGTTTTTTGTCTGTATTTATAGAGTTGTGCAGTCATTACCTCAGTTAACTTTTTGAACATTTCATCATCTTGTAAAGAAACTCTGTACCCATTAGCAGTCGGTCCCCAATCCTCCCCAAGCTCCCCAGCCCTAGACAATGACTAATCTATTTTATGTCTGTATAGATTTGCCAATATGGACATTTCCTATAGATGGAATCATACAATGTGTGATCCTTTATGACTGGCTTTTTAGACTTAGCATGCTCTCTTCGGGGTTCATCTGTGTTGTAGCATGTATTTCATTCTTTTAAATTGCCAAATAAATAATATTCCATTGTATAGATAATGCCACATTTTGTTTATCCATACATCAGTTGATGAACATTTGGATTGTTTCTACTTTTTCGCTATTATGAATAATACTACTATGAACATTAGTGCACAGGTTCTTGTGTGGACATATGTTTTCATTTCTCTTGGGTAGATACCTGAAAGTGGAATTTTCGTGTCATATAATTCTGTATAACATTTTGAGAAACCCAAGATTGATTTTTAAGTATATACTTTTATTATTTTGGAGTAAATATATATGTGGCTTTTCTGTTGTCCCTGAACAGATAAGAGCAGCAAGTGATTGTGGCCATTTGTAAATAATATCGTTAAATATCAATATTTTTAATGTTTCAGTAAGTAACATTGAGCACATATGTACATCAAAGACATATCCATGAATGAAGTATGGTCTCTACCCTTAGGAAATGGGAACATACAATCTAACAGAAGAAATACAAACAATTCCAGCCCACATTGACAGATGAAATAATAGAGAAATAGTGGTTTCCCAGAGGAGAAAGGCAGCTTATCAGACTGAGGGGATCAGGAGGAGATGGATAAAGGATTAGATCTTGTTTGGTAGTAACCTGCTCAAATAAAGTGGGGCTAGTCATTTTAGGTTGGTGATCAACATCTGCAAAAGAATGGAGCTGTAAAGCAGTATGGCTGTGTGGGAAATTGCAAGTAACTAGGCATTGCCAGAGCATTGTTGGGGAGAGTATCTAGAAATAAAAGATTGGAGAATCAGAGAGTAACAAGATCTAAAAGCCATTTTATGATGTGTTGAGGAGTTTGGGTTTGGTTTTGTTTTTTGCCAATCTGTTTCTCACACTAGATTACTCTGTATGTGTGTTTACACGTGTGTGCGCACTGGCAAAACATAGCACATCTTCCTGGAGCTTGAATTCTGTTTGAACATATGAGCATAGAATAACTTATTTTTATTTTTATTATTATTATTAACTGTTGCATTGAAACAAAATCGGAGTTTTATGGAATTGAATCCCACATTATAAATTTTCTAGGCAAGTTTTAGATAATTTTAGAGCTTATTAGGGCTGCTTTGACTACTCTGAAAGTTTGCAAGGTGTATTGGATTTCTTTAGGCAAAGAGTAGCAGTATATTGGACAAATATTGCATTGTGCATAGCTTTTATTGCCATACTTTATTCTTTTTTTAAACATTTTTAAAATAATTGGGTTGTCTTACAATCTATAGTGGTACGTAAAATGATGGTGCATTTTATAATCTAGGATCTTAAACTAGGCAAAATATATCTTTTTCGCGTTAGAAAGAAACAGTCATTATAGAAAACTTGAAGTAAATGTAAAATGTGAGGAATAAAATAATCTCTAATCCCACCATGCTTAGAGGTGACTGCAGTTATTATTTTGGTATATTTCTTTCTGGCTTTTTTCTCTCTGTATATACCAATATATATTTGTGTTTTTAGAAAATTGAGTTCATATACCACATGCAGTTTAATCTGTTTCTATGCTCAACATCATATGTTAAACATCATTCTATGTAATTGTTATTAAACAACACAATTTAAATGTTTTCTAATACGTCATTGTATGTATATGTATTCCTAGAAGTAAAATTTATTGGGTATAAAGTGTGATTTTAAAAATAAAAAAAGATCCTTAAGAAAAATCATCCATTTGCTTTCTAGAAAGTTAAAGAGTCTGTATGTGATTGAAATATTTTTTAATTTTTTGTAACCCTGAAACCTTTCTGCACTGCCTCTTTTGCTAACTTGTGATTATTTAGAGATGATTAGCTAATTTTTGGCCTATCAAGACTTATGGTGTTTATTTGTGACTCAGTTTGCCCATTTCATTCCTTGCTAACTGTGCTGTATAGTAATATCTCACTTCTCTGAATTTTAGCTTTCTGCCACCATCACCTGGCTCAACACAGTTGACAATCAGAAATTGTTAAAAGGATCTGATAGTCATACAGTCCTGCTTATTGGTCTTAGAAGTAATAAGAGCTTACCAAATTTATAATTTTGCAAGTATTATATTAAATTCTGTAAATAACAGGTTAATTTTTATTATGGGAAAAAGTGGAACACTGTAAAAAGGATTGGAAGTTCGGAGAATTTTGCAGTTTTAGGTACGATGACTGGGAGAGGGCTCACTAAAAGCTGACATTGGAGAAAAGAGTTGAAGTAGTTGAGAGGGTTAGCCATGCAGATGTTTAAGGAAAGAAAATGGCATACAGAGGAACAGCCAGTGCAAAGGCCATAAGAGAGGATTTTTGAACAGCAACAAGGAAGCCACTGCAGCTGGGGAGGATTAAACAAGGGAGAGAATAGTAGGATGACATCAGAGAAGGAAGGAAATAGAGAGGATAGGTCATGTAGAATCTTGTAGGCCATTGTAAGATCTTTGACTTTTGCTCTGGGTAAGATAGCAAGTCAGAAAGTTTTGAGAAGAGGAGTGACATGATCTGAATTGTGTTTTAAGAATATTGCCCCATGTTAAGAATAGACTACTGAGAGGCAGGGATAGACAGCCGGAAATCAGTTAAGCGATTGCCGTAATCCAAAAAAGAGATGATGGTGGCTTGGTCCAGCATGGAAGCAGTGCAGAAGGTGAGAAGTTATCAGGTCCAGATATATTTCAGAGGTAGAGCCAGCCAGATAGGATGTGGAGTGTAAGAAAAAAATAGGAGTCAAGAATGCCCCTGGGTTTTTGCCCCAAGCAAAACTGACCCATCAGCTGAAGTGTTGAAATCATAGGTGGAGGTTTGGGGTGAGAACACCTCTTCAGTTTCAGACACATTAAATTTTTTTTTATTTTTTATTTTTGGCTGCATTGGGTCTTCATTGCTGTATGTGGGCTTTCGGTAGTTGTGGCGAGCGGGGCTACTCTTTGTTGTGGTGCACGGGCTTCTCATTGTGGTGGCTTCTCTTGTTGCGGAGCACGGGCTCTAGGCACGTGGGCTTCAGTAGTTGGGCATGTGGGCTCAGTAGTTGTGGCACACAGGCTTAGTTGCTCCGCGGCATGTGGGATCTTCCTGGACCAGGGCTCGAACCTGTGTCCCCTGCATTGGCAGGCGGATTCTTAACCACTGCACCACCAGGGAAGCCCCTAGACACATTAAATTTGAGATATCTGTTAACAAAGTAGATATATTATGTAAGCAATTGAATATATAAATCTGAAGTTTAAGAGAGAGGTCTGAACTAGAGATAAAAATTTGCAAGTTGTTGACATGTCAGTGCTTTTTAAAGCCCACCAATAAATGAGTGTAGATAGAGAAGAAAACACCATGAAAGACTGAGCCTTGAGATGCTTCAGTGTTAAGAAATCTGAGAGAAGAGGAGGAACCAGCAAAGGCAACTGAGAAGTAATCATTGATGTAGAAAAAAATACCCTTGGGACTTCCCTGGTGGTCCAGTGGTTAAGGCTGTGCTTCCAATGCAGGGGGCGTGGGTTTGATCCCTGGTCAGGGAACTAAGATCCCACATGCCGCGCAGTGCAGCCAAACAAAACAAAAGAAAATGAAAAAATACCCTTAGTATTGTTGTAGGAATGTAGTATCCTGGAAGTCAAGTAAAGAAAGTATAGCAGGAGTGAACAAACTGTCAAAAGCTACTGATGTATCAAGGTGAAGACTGGGAATTCATTGTTAAATTTAGCAACATGGTGGTCACCTGTGACTTTGACAAGCACTTTCGTTTTTGTTGTTTCTTGTTTGTTTGTTTTTTTAAATTTTGACCACACCGTGCGGCTTGTGGTATCTCAGTTCCCTGACCAGGGATTGAACCTGGGCCACAGCAGTGTAAGCCCTGAATCCTAGCCACTAGACCACCAGGGAACTCCCTGACAAGCAGTTTTGATAGAAAGGTAATGGCCAAAGCTCACCCAAAATGGATTTAAGAGCAGGTATGAAGAAAGATTTAGAAATAGAGTACAGACAACGTTTGAGGAATTTTGCTGTAGTGGGGTTGAGTAATGGGGCAGCAGCTAGTGAGAGAAATGGCATCAAGATGGGGATGAAAATGGCATGATACAATCCAGTTAGGAAGGGGAAAGCTTAATGATACAGGAGAAAGAGGGGGGGAATTGCTGGAGCAATGTCCTCGAGCTTGTGAAAAAGGATGACATCACCAGTGGAGGGATTGGTGTGAGATAGCAGTATTCTCCTATAGTAAAAAGTTAAGAGACCAAATATGTGAGGGCATGTGCTGGTAGTTGAAAATGAATACATAAATATAATTATAAATATATCTATTTAGTGGTAAGTCTATGGCAATTTTCTTCCGATTGTTTCAGGGTAGTAACCAACAAGGTCATTACCTGTGAACGAGGATCAGTGAGAGGTTTGAGAAGAGAAAAGAAAATGTGAAATACGGTCTCTAATAAAGTGGGAGAGTGAATATACTAAAGAAATACATGATTGCCAAGCAGAATTAAGGGCAAGCTTTATGTTTGCAATTATGGATTTAAAGTGGGATCAGTCAGTATGATTTTATGTATTTATCCAGACATATTCAACTACATGGGTGCTGACATAGAGTTAGTTGTAGAGGTAGATTTAACTAGAATTACGGTTTTGCCAAACTAAGTATAATGAAGCAGAAAAGAGCCAAGGCATTAAAGATTATGCAAGCGAATGATTATAATAATTGATCATGTAATTTAAGCTGGATAGGTAAGAAAGAGAACCTATCAGTACAATGAGGTACAGTAAAAATGGATAGGATCAGTGGATTGGAGGTCTTGGTGGGGCTGGGGATTGTTGGGGTGTGGTTTTTGGAGGGAGTGAGCAGGAAAGCTGAGGGAGTGCTTAGAGAGTACAGGATTTGAAATTGAAATTAAGGGAGGACTATAATTACTGATAATGACAAGATCTAGCATGTGGCCATGGAAATGAGTGGCTGAGATAAGGTAGAGGACAAGATCATTGAAAGAGAGAAGTTAAAGGTATTGAGAGGCCAGGTTATTAGAAGTATCATCTATGGGTATATTAAAGTCCTTAAGAATTAAAATAGGAAAATATTGGAGAGAAGGTTAGTAACCCAGAAACTAAAATTGTCTAGCAGTGAGATGTGATGACCTGAGGGTCAGTAGATTACAGTGACAATGAGAGGTAGTGGGAGATAGAACCTAATAAATATGAAAAGCAAAGCTGGCAGATATAGGGTGGGAGTGTAGAGATGGCAGTGGAGTTCACCTGTCCCACTTTCAGGGCCATTGGTATAAAGCATGTGGAGGGTAAAGGGCACCACTGTAGAACTGCAGGGGAAGCAGCGTCCTCAGGGAAGCTGGATTTCCATTGGAGTAGGGGATGGCAAACTACAGCCCACAGGCCAGATCTGGCCTACCATTTGTTTTTGGATGGCTTATGAGCTAGGAATGGTTTTTATATTTTTAAATAATTTATAGAAAGTCAAAAGAAGAATAATATTTCATGACATGTGAAAATTATGTGAAGTGCAGATTTCAGTGTCCATAAATAAAGTTTTATTGGGACATAGCTCTGCTCATTCTTTTAAGTATTGTCTGTGACCACTTTTATGCTACAACACAAGTTGAAGAGTTGAGTACCTGTGACAAAAATCATACGTGGCATTGTTATTGCTTCACACTGCTGCTCAGCACACTAGAAATCACAGTGACACAGTTACAACACAATAGCATTCCATGTGTATCACCATACCACAGAATTTTATTATTTTTTTTCCTTTGCCAGTGCATGCCCATCATGTCAGAACAAAAAAGGAAAAGAAAAGTGAAAATGAATGTTGTTATTTTGAGGCACAGTGAAGTATGGATTATTTCATCAAGTTAGAGGGGAGGGCATTGTGTTATTATGCAGTTACACTGTAGCTGTGCTGAAAGAGTACAATGTGCATTGACGTTACCAGAATAAGTACTCGCCATAACATTCCCAACTCACAGGAAAGCAACAGTTAGAAAAACCCAGAAAATTTAAAATAGAATATCTCACCACAGCAGAATTTTCTTTACAAAGATGAAAAAAGAAAATGAGGTTACGACCTTACATAAGTTTACAAGTGGCTTATTTGTTAGCCAAACAGGGAAAGCTATTCACTGATGGTGTTTGCAGCCACAAAGCAAATGTGTACAGAGAGAAAAACTTCCTTAAGACTATTAGCTTTTTGGGCTTTTGCACAGCAAAAGAAACTACAAACAAGACGAAAAGACAACCCTCAGAATGGGAGAAAATATTTGCAAATGAATCAACGGACAAAGGATTAACCTCCAAAATATACAAGCAGCTCATGCAACTCAATATCAAAAAAACAAACAACCCAATCCAAAAATGGGCAGAAGACCTAAATAGACATTTTTCCAAAGACATACAGATGGCCAAGAAGCACATGAAAAGCCGCCCAACATCACTAATTATTAGAGAAATGCAAATCAAAGCTACAATGAGGTATCACCTCACACCAGTCAGAATGGGCATCATCAGAAAATCTACAAACAACAAATGCTGGAGAGGGTGTGGAGAAAAGTGAACCCTCTGCACTGTTGGTGGGAATGTAGATTGGTACAGCCACTATGGAGAACAGTATGGAGGTTCCTTAAAAAACTAAAAATAGCATTACCATATGACCCAGCAATCCCACCTCTGGGCATATACCCAGAGAAAACCACAATTCAAAAAGACACATGCACGCCAGTGTTCATTGCAGCACTATTTACAATAGCCAGGTCATGGAAGCCACGTAAATGCCCATCGACAGACGAATGGATAAAGAAGATGTGGTACATATATACACTGGAATATTACTCAGCCATAAAAAGGAACGAAATTGGGTCACTTGTAGAGATGTGGATGGATCTAGAGACTGTCATACAGAGTGAAGTAAGTCAGAAAGAGAAAAACAAATATCATATATTAATGCATATATGTGGAGTCTAGAAAAATGGTACAGATGAACTGGTTTGCAAGGCAGAAATAGAGACACAGATGTAGAGAACAAACATACGGACACCAAGGGGGGAAAGTGGCGGGGGTGGTGGTGTGTGTGTGATGAATTGGGAGATTGGGATTGACATACATACACTAATATATGTAAAATAGATAACTAATAAGAACCTGCTGTATAAAAAATAAAGAAATAAAATTAAATTAAAAAAAAACTATTAGCTTTTTGTCAAGAACAGTAGTTGCTCAAAGAATTGAGACCATTGGGAGCAACAGCAATAGTCAATTAAAAAATAAGACAATTTTGAGTGATTTTCCTTGACTCTTGTTTGAGGAATCAATGCTGAGTTTGAAGTGAGTGAAGAATTAGCCTCTATGTGTAGTCAGCATGGAACAAGTACAGGCAAGAATATTTTTTAAAAAGTTGAGGAAACACTAAGTACAACTTGAAGTGGAGTGTGCTAAGATGTGTTACAAATGATGGTAGTTAAAATTATGAAAAAAAAATTATGTATGGTGCAGAAAATGTTAGTTGAACAAACTAACAAAGCTTATGAAAATACCAGGTGTTTAAAGCCTGTAGTTATTCATTGTATTATACATCAGCAAGTACTTTGTGGAAAATGTTTGAATCTATCGTGTTATTGAACCACAGGATCAGTGGTAAACATCATTCACTCTGGTGGACTTAACTGTTATCCATTCTGTACATTTTTGACAGAAATTGAAGCTGAGTATCCCAGTTTATCTTTGCATAAAGCAAGTCAATGGCTTAGCAGTGGTGACATTTGTGATTTTTTTTTTGTGGACTATATTGTGTCCCCCAACCCCAAATCCATCTATTGAATCCCTAACCCCCCAATATAACTATATTTGGAGATAGGGCCAACCAAGAGGCAGTTAAGGTTAAATGAGGTCATAAAGGTGGGACTGTGATAAAATGGGATTAGTGTCCTTACCTGTGCAACACGTAAGAGGTCCTGTGAGCACACAGAGAGATGCTGGCTGCCAACTAGCCAGGAAGAGAGATCTCACCAGAAACAGAACACGCTGGCCCCAGTCTTAGACTTTGAGCCTCTAGAACCATGAGAAAATGAATGTCTGTTTAAGCCACCCAGTCTATGGTATTTTGCACGGCAGGATGAGCTGATTAAGACAAGGACCAAGATGAAGATTTTTCTTAATGAGAAGAACCACTGTCAACTATCATTGAATTATCATTGAACACTGACTTTGGAAATTAGTTTTTGATTTAACCTAAAATTACAAGGCAGGACAGCACGTTTAATGCAAAACTTAAATGTAATAAAGTCATTTTGACAACTAATGTTCGAATCACAAGTAACGTCGAGCTGCTTTGTAACTTCCTGTGCTGTCAGAAATTAAAATAAGAAGCAAGATCTCCATTTCCACACACATTTGCAGCAGATATATTTTTCTGAGCCCAAAACTACAGACTTTATAGCCTATTTATGGCTCTAAATCTGGTATAACCAGAGCCAGGGATCCTTTCTCAACCCCATAGGCTATTATATAACACATTATCCTGGTTCAGAACTTTCTTATTTCGTGTCTGGAGTATCACAGTACTCTTAAAGTTCTACCCCCGCTCTAGTCTTGCCCTTATTGAATTTATCATTTACATATTCTCTGGAGTAGTGCAGCTGAAATGTAAATTTGACTATTTTGTTTATATGCCTTATTTCTTGTCATGGCTTCCAACACGTAGTGGTGGTTTTCAGGTTGTTCTCCGTTCCCGACAGATCCCACAGGACTCTGTTGGGCTGCATTATGGAGGTGTACAAAGTAGACGAGGCTCCAGCCCCTCTCTGACGACACCCACCACCACTACCCTCTTGAAGCAGAGCACTTTTCTTTTATCTATTTTCATATTGTACTGCTTTTAAACTTTAATGTGAAAAATATTTTTGTTGATTAAATAATAATTTTACAACTACTGGTCTACAGGTAAAGTTCAAGCTCCTTAACTAGTTTGGGGCTCTCCAGCCTCTCCTTCATGTCCTTCCCACAGACTTGATACTCCAGCAGCACAGAACAGTTCTGCTGTGCCTTTGCTTATATTTGCCCATCTGCCTGTTACATTCTCTCTTTTCTTCTTCCCAGCTAGCTAACTGCTTTCTTTTTAGACTTGTTTCAGGTTTCTTCACCTCCAGAAAGCCTTTTCTAGCCACCTCCCTCCTAGGCAGCCTTGGGTTAGGTATCATCCTTTATATTCCACAAACTCTGTGCTTGTGCTTATTTTCCTTTTTGCATTTTTTGGTATTATTTTTTTGTTTGTTTCAGTTTCATTTGAAATCCATAAGAGCAGACACTGTGTTTTAGAGTTATGTATATATGTACAGTGATTACTGTAGAGCCTCTATAGTTAACACAGATGTTTCTGCAGTAAATTGATTATTGTTTATATCTTGCTGGTACATTTGCAATAGATATGTGATCTAAAATTAAATGTACTTATGTTATACCTGTGTGAAAGTTTGCTCTCTGTTGCATGTGTTTATGGGTCATAATGTATACAAACATGAGTTTAAATGTGCATTTCAAAAGAAAGACAAGATATTATATGTAGCTTTTATCAGGAACTAGAACTTAAATTTAATAGCTGCCCTGTATTTTGTATAACTCTGCTGTGAAGCTTTTCCATGTAATCTCATGCCAGTGTTGACCCATGTGGATTAAAATAGCCCTATTTTAATCTATGACCAAATTAGGAATTAGAATATCTATCCAGTGGGGATTTTAAATTATTGTAGTTTGTAGTGTGACAGGTTTATATAAATAATTGTAGTGATTCCCACTGTGTGTTTTAAGTTAGAATCTGCATTCAAATAGAGAAATATAATAAGTATGTGATTCTTTAGCATGTTTACCTTTGATATCTTAAATTAGTTATATCTTTTTAAAAGGATCATCAAAACTGACTTGATAAAAAGAAAACTTGTTTCATTAATCTAAAATATGTACCTGTGGCCCCTTGATTCAAATTTGATATATACTTAAAATACCAGGAACTAATTAATTATTCTCAGTGTACGTGTAGTATAATATTTGGTTTTTTTTAAACATTCTAGTAAGTCAGATTTTAAGAAAAATATTTTAACAGAGTGAAGTCATTCCAGAATTTATTAAAAACAATTCTTAGCACATTGAACATTTCTCTGTTTTACAACTTCATATTTTACTTATATTAAATAATTTTTAATGAACATCTTTGTTTTTTATTGTTTCTCAAGAACTTGAATGTAAAATAAGCAGTTTTAGTTATAATGCTTCAGTGATTTAAAATTATAAACTTTTCTTTTCATACAGATAAAGACACAATAAATAAAATTAGAGATTTACGAATGAAAGCTGAAGATTATGAAGTAGTGAAGGTGATTGGTAGAGGTGCATTTGGAGAAGTTCAATTGGTAGGTTATTTTAATGAGATTAAAAAAACAATCTTTTTAAAATTAAAAAATCCATTTGTGTGTTTAACATATGTTATTTGGGAAAGTATTGTTTTTATAAAATTCTTGCTTCAAATTGCTCTAGACATTCTTGCCTAAGGATATGAAAGCCTAGAGTCTAATTCAGCAGTAGTGTGAAATATTTCCCCAAGAATTCATGGGTAGAGAAGAGTTTTCAAGCATCAAAAGAGAAGTCTTTACTCCTAATATTACACTATCTAAAATGCTGTGCAGTAGTAAGTTTTATAAACAGGAAGTAGTATAACTAGCAGGGTGGAGGAGGGGGAAGTGTGCCATAATACAGGGAATAAAGATTTTTTTCTAACATTACTTACATCTGGTAGTTAAAGCCTTGACATTATCTAATTGGGATAATTCAGAAGAGAAGAAGTTAAAATAGCAAGACCAATAATGTTAAATTATTTAGTAAATTGTTCTGGGAAACACTGAGCTTTAAATGTTAATGAAATGTTCATTATTTTCCATTTTCAATTTTAAAGGTAAGGCATAAATCCACCAGGAAGGTATATGCTATGAAGCTTCTCAGCAAATTTGAAATGATTAAGAGATCCGATTCTGCTTTTTTCTGGGAAGAAAGGGACATCATGGCTTTTGCTAACAGTCCTTGGGTTGTTCAGGTATGCTTTTGTTATTGTTTCATTGTTGCTGTAGCAGTTTGTAACTTAACATGTCTGAGAAGCTTTGTTTTTTAGAACAGTAGTAGAGAATTTATTGGCAATTACAAAAGTGTCTAATATATCATTATTTTTAAAATCATAAAATTTAATTTTATTGAATCATCTCTAGGAGGAAAGTAACTGTCTCTGGAGTGGAGAGAATGGGAGAAATGGAGGGAAAGAATGGGAGTAGAGTGGAAAGAATGGGAGAAATGGAGGGAAAAAAGTTAAGCTAGGCCTCCAAATAATATTGTATTGGCTTCAGGTTTTTCAGTGGAAAGAAAAATACATTAGACAGTCAGGAATTGTAGGTACTAATCTTGACCTGAAGCTGTGGCCAGGTTATTTACATCTCTGGGCCTCAGTCTCCTTGCTCAAAAAATGTGAAAGGTGGCTTAGATTGGTTATTTTCAACTGAGGAGATACCTCAGATGGAGTCATGGGAGCAAGCAGTTGTTTGGGTAGGTTATAATTCTGGGTTTTCTGTTTCTGCTTCAACTAGAGCAGCTGCATGCTTTATATGTCTTATATATTGGGGTTCTTATTAAGATTTCATATGGGGGAAATAAGGTCTTGTGGTTTTTTTAAAAAAATAGTAAAACTGCTGAGCAAGATCATTTCTAAATTCCTAGCATGAATTTTGTAGTTTTTAAAATTTATACTATGTAATCAAGACTGTCTTAAATAAGCATAATAATAATTGGGATAAAAAGGATATGGAAGATGTTTAAGATTCACATAGTAAGACTTTTTATACTTGAAATGTCTGCCCTGTTTTTATCAGCTGTATAGAGCAGTTTCTCAGGCTCAGTGTTACTGACATTTTGGGCCAAGTGATTCTTTGTTGTTGGGGGCTATCCTGTGGGTTTTTAACAGCATGCCTGACTTCTACCCAGGTGATGCCAGTAGCAGGCCTCCCCACCCCACACAAAAGCTATAACAACCAAAACTGTGTTCAGACATTGTTGAACATCTCCCTGGGTGGCGTGTTGGGGAGAGTGGGCGGGTGGGGGCCGTGGGACACCGGCAGTTATCATCTCTGGTTGAGAACCACTGATACGGGGAGTGTTCAGTGTTGTGTAAAAAGTTAAAAAACATGACATAAATGTTTAAGGTTAAATTTACAACTTATGAACTTGAAGCTTTATTTTTCTTGATACGTTTTAAATAGGGTAAACTGCCACCAAATCAACAATGTTTCTTTAATTATGGTGTCCGAGTGATATACTTACTGTACATGTTAATCTGGGAGAGCCATGAGATACCACTTAGTTTCTTATCCTTCCCCCAAATATTTATATTTAATTAAAGTTACTAAATCTGTAACTAAAATCATTAAATGCTGTTGAAAAAAATGAAATATAAAAATAATTTTAAGACATAAGTGCCTAGGTAAATTAGTTATACTTTTTCTCTAAGGGTTTATTTCATTTATTTTAGTTCTATTCTAATCTTCTCATGTTTACTTAAAATGTTCTTTTGTAGGGAATTCCCTGGCAGTCCAGTGATTAGGCCAGTGGTTAGGACTTTGTGCTTTCACTGCCATGGGTTCAGTCCCTGGTCGGGGAACTAAGATCCCACAAGCCACGTATTGCGGCCAAAAAAAAGAAATTTTCTTTTGTAAATTTGCTCTTCTTTTAACTTCAACCCTGGTCACATAATATATTTATGCCTGATATTGTTGCCAATTTCATATCAATGGACCTTACTCTTCCTGCTTTGACTCTGTTGTCCTCTTCCTGTTTCTCTGTTAGCTGTTACTGCAACTACTGACTCCTACTGACTGCAACTGTTTACTGAGCATCTGTTGTACTAAGGGCTTTTTTTCTATTCACTAATCTTTTTAACAACTCTGAAAGGCAGTTAATCCCTACTAGCTACATCCTCAATTTATAGATTAAATTTGTGCTTTTGTTCGTTGAACATTCATTAAGTACTTGCCAACTGCCAGGCATCCAGACACAAACTGGGCAGCAAGTATAAAAGTCAAACATGATATATAGTCCCATATATTCTTTTTTTTTTTTTCCCCATATATTCTTCTAGAAAGGATTATAGTCACAGATAATTTGGGAGGTTAAGTAAATTGCCTAGTCACACAGCTAATAAGGGACAACTAAGACTGTAGCCTAATTTTATTAGATTACTTGACGATTGTGGTGTTGATATAAATTTAACACTAAACCCCACTATGCACAATTTAAATTAGAACTACAATATGTCTTTGCTTAGAAGAGTTGTATATTCTTTATTGAAACTATTATAATTTTTAAAAATTCTCAGTATAAGAAATTCAATTAGTATAGAAAAGTATAGAGAAAAGAAGTCTCCGACTCCTCAGAAGTAACCACAGTTAATAACTCCTCTGCATATGCAAAGTTCTTTGTGCTGTTTATCTTTGTATTTGTTTCCTTTAAGAGTACTTACAACTACTGCAATTTGATTATTTCAGTTAAATCTTATATTAGTATTTTTGACAATTCTTAAATGAAGCAGTTTTGCTTAGTCTTGATGAATTTGTTTCTTTGTTTTTTTTGTATTTGTGTAGCTATTTTATGCATTCCAAGATGATCGTTATCTCTACATGGTAATGGAATACATGCCTGGTGGAGATCTCGTAAACTTAATGAGCAACTATGATGTGCCTGAAAAATGGGCCCGATTTTATACTGCAGAAGTAGTTCTTGCATTGGATGCAATCCATTCCATGGGTTTTATTCATAGGTAAAGATAAAAATGCTTTAAATTTTCTCATTTGTTAAAGAGAGAAGCTAAAAATCAGTACTTAAACTTCATTTGATTAGCATTTCCCATTCTAAATCCACCTATTCTCCCATATGACATGAGTGGTGTTTCAGAATTTAAAACTTTGAAATTCGTGGTTTTAACATTTCAGTTTAGTGTTGATATAAATGTATTCTTTAATATTTCTTATTCTGATTATAAGGCTTTTATATGGTGTCCTGAAAAGTAAAAATTATAAGCTGTTTTTTTAAGGTATATTCTGGGGTATTAAATGCTTTTAATTTTTATATACAAATTAATTTGCTTTTAATTAGTGAACATATCAAATTTATTTGCTAGAAGAATAATTTCATTTGTTCTGCAAACACCACTTGAATTCTATGTGCAATTGCTGTGCTCAGTGCCAGGGATGCAAAAATGAAAGTGATTTAGACCCTTTTCTGGGGTTATTTATGTATTTATCTATCTTGTGTGTTTCAGTTACTTTTTATGTTTGAATGTTACATTTTTTATGGTTATTCTCTCTCAAATGACTTGATCTTCCTCTTGGAAGAATCTAACTCTACTTAAAAGAATGTCTTCTTCTGAGGCATAATATATGAGAGAGTCTCCCTGATGAAGTCAGTTTATAGATGTGGATAGAGAGCACATATAGATCAAAGGTGACCTTCTCTAAATTGAGGATATATGACCTGAAATCACTGCCTCATATAATTTTTATCAGTTTCTGATCTGTTTCAGAGATACTGTACTCCTTTTTTTCCCCCCTCAGAGATGTGAAGCCTGATAACATGCTGCTGGATAAATCTGGACATTTGAAGTTAGCAGATTTTGGTACTTGTATGAAGATGAATAAGGTTAAATAATTAGATTTTAATTTAGTTTTGCTAATTCAAGATAGATGCTTTTTACAAAATGTTTTTTTTTAACATTTTTATTGAAGTATAATTGCTTTACAATGGTGTGTTAGTTTCTGCTTTATAACAAAGTGAATCAGCTGTACATATACATATATCCCCATATCTCCTCCCTCTTACGTCTCCCTCCCATCCTCCCTATCCCACCCCTCTAGGTGGTCACAAAGCACCAAGCTGATCTTCCTGTGCTATGCAGCTGCTGCTTCCCACTAGCTATCTATTTTACATTTGATAGTGTATATATGTCCACGCCACTCTCTCACTTTGTCCCAGCTTACCCTTCCCTCTCCCAATGTTTTAAGAATTTACTAACCATATCTGGACTTGTACAGAATTGATGTGCCCAGTCTTATTTGTTGAACTAGATGCCATGGTTTCAGTGTTGTGTTAGTAACTTGTAAGTGCTTTATTCTTTCCCCTCTCTATTTAGGGGAAGCGTGGATTGCCAGATTTACTAAATCTTTTAAAACAAATCTGTAATGTCCACTATTGGTAGCTAGAAATGGGATTAGCTTAAATGTCACTAAATACTAATGCCACTGTTAAAATGAGACTTTCATAAAAACTGGATTTCAGTAATATGTATATTTTTTAATGTTTTACTTAGCCTTCTATTAAACATGAAAAGCTCTTACTACTTATTTGGGGAGTCAATCGTAAAAGGTACCCATGCTCACTATTTATATAATAAATAACTTATATACATAGCTGAAGTAGCAAGTATGCTGCTTTATTTTCAGTTGAAACAGTTTATATTCTTTGAAACTTATCATAGAAGAATAACCAGACAGTTGTATTTATTATTTCCAAAGGAAATTTATGGGTTAGGAGGAGAACAGTATGTGAGAACTTTTGTGTAATCATGTATAATTCTGTTGCATTCATACCAGCTAAAGTAAGTAACAGGTATATATAGTTTTTGTTTTTATTTTGGAGAGAGGGTTAAAATGCATATTAGGTAGTTATCAGTGGGCTTAACACTATTATGCCCTTTTCCCATGCACATGCTTCCCCATTTTATATTTGTACAGTCAATTCTTATATGTTTTTTTCCCTCAATTTCAAGCATAAAGTGAATGACTATTTTAGTAAAAAGCAATTAAATCAGCATTTATACATTGATGTTATCAAGTGATTCATTCTGTCGGTTCCTCAACATATTTGCATTGACTTATATACTTGTTCTCTGAAATTAAGATGAGATCATCATATTGGTACAACTGGGGGAATAATAAATGGTGGCAATGTGTCTTTCTAGTGAATGTTATTACAAAATAAAAATCACTGCTATATCCATATACACATACACACATACATTATGAATATATTGTGTATATAATATGTATATATGATTAAGCTGTTTGTTATTTTTTATCAAGTCTGCATTAGGTTTTGATGTGATCTTTCATAACACAAAGACTTAAGAGTTCTACATGTTACATTAAGAAAAACTCATGTTAAATAATTGAGACTTTACATTTATATCCTAATTGAAAATTTGACCTCTTTTTAGGAAGGTATGGTACGATGTGATACAGCAGTTGGGACACCTGATTATATTTCCCCTGAAGTATTAAAATCTCAAGGTGGTGATGGTTATTATGGACGAGAATGTGACTGGTGGTCAGTTGGGGTATTTTTATATGAAATGCTTGTAGGTGAGTAAAGGAGGATTTTATGTACCTCTAACATAGTTGTTCATCTCCAAACTTAGACTTGGCTTCTTCTAATAAAATATTACATTAAGCAGTGTTGATTTTGTTTGTAGGAAACAAACTGATCCAAACCTACTTTGTCGGTTTTGACAAGCTATTTAGAGACTTAGAGAAACTTAATGTGTTACTTCTTTTTATGTATTCGGTGTATATTTTTAGTTTATGCATAGTTAATTATCTTTAAACAGTAACATTGACTCTTTTCCTTTGAAACTGCTTTCTTTCAATGTATCTTAATTTGCTTTTGTTTTCCCTGTCAATTTATCAGGTGATACACCATTTTATGCAGATTCTCTGGTTGGAACTTATAGTAAGATTATGAACCATAAAAATTCACTTACCTTCCCTGATGATAATGACATATCAAAAGAAGCAAAAAATCTTATTTGTGCCTTCCTTACTGACAGGTAAATAATTTTAACATGGAACACTTATTCCAAGGAAATTTTCATTTTGCTGCTCAGTTTTTAAGGTCTATATCTAAACTCCTATATTTGAACTATTGGAATAAAAATTACCGTTCCCAAAATCGTTCATGACAGTGAAACCTGATATAATTTTTCTGATTTTTCTGGATGGCTTTTCTGGATCTCAACTCATTTACCTTACGTAAGAAATTGGGGTAGTAATAGATTCTTTGCTGATGACAAGTTGATTATTTTTTTCATTGTTAAATTTTTAACTTACTTAAGTATAAAGATGGTAGTATATTTTATTGAGTCTGATTTTTTTTTTTTCCTTTTGGCCATGCTGTGCGGCTTGTGGGATCTTAGTTCCCCGACCAGCGATTGAACCTGGGCCCTGGCAGTGAAAGCACCGAGTCCTAACCTCTGGACTGCCAGGGAATTCCCTGAGTTTTTTTTTTTTAACATCTTAAAATCTCTAAAATTAGAGTGCATCTTAAAATCAATGGCATGTAGTAATTTAATTGGGACATTTTTTTCCTGGTGATAGAAAAATGATGATGCATCTTCCAGTTGATGCCATTTAAGATAACACTGTATTGTATAATTGAAATTTGTGAAGAGAGAACATTTAAATGTTCTTGCCCCGGAGCAAAAACAGAAAAGTAAATATGTGAAGTGATTGATGTGTTAATTAGCTTGTTGGGGGACTCCTTTCACAGTGTATATGTATGAATATCAAATTGTAACATTGTAAACTAAATGTCTTAAAATTTTATTTGCCAGTTATACCTCAGTAAAGCTGGGAAAAAGATTTAATTATATATGCTTTTTGAAATTAAGTAGATAGTGCAAAGCTATAAAAAAAGTATGTAGTATTTTCTACCTCCTTCCTTCATTGACATGGTCTTCCAGTTTCAACAAGCATTTTTTATAAATGTAAATGCACATAAGTGTTTTAGAAACAAAAATGGCATATTATGTATATACCCTTGTGGTTTACGTTTAAAATTTAAACAGGAACTAGATGACTTACTAAGATTACATTTAGGATTTAAGGTTGTATATTGTTAATTTAAATAGTAGAGAAGCTTTAAATTTAAATATGTTTCAATTTCGGATTCACTTTAATTAAAATTAACTTATCCTCCTTCAGTTTGTCCTTTACAGCCTGAAACATATAGTTTTTGAAATTTTTACATTTTAATATAAGCACTATATAAATATAGTATCATATAAAAACTATGCTAGAGGTATAGAAATGACCAAGATACACAGCCACTGTTCTCCACTACCTCATAGTCCTTTGGGGGAAACAGACAGGCAGATGAGATATTTATTGTACAGAGAGGTAAGTACTCTTAAGTATCGCGTGCCATAAAACCATGGAGAGTTTCCCTAAGCCAGTCTGAGAGAGTCAGTGAAAGCTTCTTTAAAAGTGTCTCATTATATCTAAAGCAGTTTATCTTATTTTTTTTTTATGATGTCACAATTTTTATTTAAAAAAATTTTTTTAACATCTTTATTGAAGTATAATTGCTTTACAATGGTGTGTTAGTTTCTGCTGTATAACAAACTGAATCAGCTATACATATACATATATCCCCATATCTCCTCCCTCTTGTGTCTCCCTCCCACCCTCACTATCCCACCCCTCTAGGTGGACACAAAGCACAGAGCTGATCTTCCTGTGCTATGCGGCTGCTTCCCACTAGCTATCTATTTTACATTTGGTAGCATATATATGTCCATGCCACTCTCTCACTTTGTCCCAGCTTACCCTTCCCCCTCCCCGTGACCTCAAGTCCATTCTCTATGTCTGTGTCTTTATTCCTGTCCTGCCCCTGGGTTCTTCAGAACCTTTTTTTTTTTTTTAAACATCTTTATTGGAGTATAATTGCTTTACGATGGTGTGTCAGTTTCTGCTTTATAACAAAGTGAATCAGTTATACATATACATATGTCCCCATATCTCTTCCCTCTTGCATCTCCCTCCCTCCCACTCTCCCTATCCCACCCCTCTAGATGGTCACAAAGCATTGAGCTGATCTTCCTGTGCTATGCGGCTGCTTCCCACTAGCTATCTGTTTTACGTTTGGTAGTGTATATATGTCCATGCCACTCTCTCACTTTGTCCCAGCTTACCCTTCCCCCTCCCTGTATCCTCAAGTCCATTCTCTAGTAGGTCTGCATCTTTATTCCCGTCTTGCCCCTAGGTTCTTCTGACCATTTTCTTTTTTGAGATTCCATATATATGTGTTAGCATACAGTATTTGTTTTCCTCTTTCTGACTTACTTCACTCTGTATGACAGTCTCGAGGTCCATCCACCTCACTACAAATAATTCAGTTTCGTCAGAACCTTTTTTTTTTTTAACATCTTTATTGAAGTATAATTGCTTTACAACGGTGTGTTAGTTTCTGCTTTATAACAAAGTGAATCAGCTATACATATACATATATCCCCATATCTCCTCCGTCTTGCGTCTCCTCCCATCCTCCCTACCCCACCCCTCTAGGTGGTCACAAAGCACCCAGCTGATCTCCCTATGCTATGTGGCTGCTTCCCACTAGCTATCTATTTTACATTCGGTAGTGTATATATATATCCATGCCACTCTCTCACTTTGTCCCAGCTTACCCTTCCCCCTCCCCGTGACCTCAAGTCCATTCTCTATGTCTGTGTCTTTATTCCTGTCCTGCCCCTAGGTTCTTCAGAACCAATTTTTTTTTTTTTTTTTTTTAGAGTCCATATATATGTGTTAGCATATGATATTTGTTTTTCTCTTTCTGACTTAACTTCACTCTGTATGACAGACTCTAGGTCCATCCACCTCACTACAAATAACTCAATTTTGTTTCTTTTTTTGGCTGAGTAATATTCCATTGTATATATGTGCCACATCTTCTTGATCCATTCATCTGTCAGCAGACACTTAGGTTGCTTCCATGTCCTGTCTATTGTAAATAGAGCTGCAGTGACCATTGTGGTACATGACTTTTTTTGAATTATGGTTTTCTCAGGGTATATGCCCAGTAGTGGGATTGTTGGGTTGTATGGTAGTTCTATTTTTAGTTTTTTAAGGAACCTCTATACTGTTCTCCATAGTGGCTGTATCAGTTTACATTCCCACCAACAGTGCAAGAGGGTTCCCTTTTCTCCATACACTCTCTAGCATTTATTGTTTGTAGACTTTTTGATGATGGCCATTCTGACTGGTGTGAGGTGATACCTCATTGTAGTTTTGATTTGCATTTCTCTAGTGATTAGTGATGTTGAGCATCCTTTCATGTGTTTGTTGGCAATCTGTATACCTTCTTTGGAGAAATGTCTATTTAGGTCTTCTGCCTATTTTTGGATTAGGTTGATTTTTTTTTTTTTTTGATATTGAGCTGCATGAGCTGCTTGTATATTTTGGAGATTAATCCTTTGTCAGTGGCTTCGTTTGCAAATATTTTCTCCCATTCTGAGGGTTGTCTTTTCGTCTTGTTTATGTTTCCTTTTGCTGTGCAAAAGCTTTTAAGTTTCATTAGGTCCCATTTGTTTATTTTTGTTTTTATTTCCATTTCTCTAGGTGGTGGGTCAAAAAGGATCTTGCTGTGATTTATGTCATAGTGTTCTGCCTATGTTTTTCTCTAAGAGTTTTATACTGTCTGGCCTTACACTTAGGTCTTTAATCCATTTTGAGTTTATTTTTGTGTATGGTGTTAGGGAGTGTTCTAATTTCATTCTTTTACATGGAGCTGTCCAGTTTTCCCAGCACCACCTATTGAAGAGGCTGTCTTTTCTCCATTGTATATTCTTTCCTCCTTTGTGAAAAATAAGGTGACCATATGTGTGTGGGTTTATCTCTGGGCTTTCTATCCTGTTCCATTGATCTATATTTCTGTTTTTGTGCCAGTACCATACTGTCTTGATTACTGTAGCTTTGTAGTATAGTCTGAAGTCCGGAGCCTGATTCCTCCAGCTCTGTTTTTCTTTCTCAAGATTGCTTTGGCTGTTTGGGGTCTTTTGTGTTTCCATACACATTGTGAAATTTTTTGTTCTAGTTCTGTGCATAATGCCATTGGTAGTTTGATAAGGATTGCATTGAATCTGTAGATTGCTTTGGGTAGTATAGTCATTTTCACAATGTTGATTCTTCCAATCCAAGAACATGGTATATCTCTCCATCTGTTTGTATCATCTTTAATTTCTTTCATCAGTGTCTTATAGTTTTCTGCATACAGTTCTTTTGTCTCCTTAGGTAGGTTTATTCCTAGGTATTTTGTTCTTTTTGTTGCAGTGGTAAATGGGAGTGTTTTCTTAATTTCTCTTTCAGAATTTTCATCATTACTGTAAAGGAATGCAAGAGATTTCTGTGCATTAATTTTGTATCCTGCTACTTTACCAAATTCATTGGTTAGTTCTAGTAGTTTTCTGGTAGCATCTTTAGGATTCTCTGTGTATAGTATCATGTCATCTGCAAACAGTGACAGTTTTACTTCTTTTCCAATTTGGATTCCTTTTATTTCTTTTTCTTCTCTGATTGCTGTGGCGAAAACTTCCAAAACTATGTTGAATAATAGTGGTGAGAGTGGGCAACCTTGTCTTGTTCCTGATCTAGTGGAAATGGTTTCAGTTTTTCACCACTGAGAATGATGTTGGCTGTGGGTTTGTCATATATGGCCTTTATTATGTTGAGGTAAGTTCCCTCTGTGCCTACTTTCTGGCTGGTTTTTATCATAAATGGGTGTTGAATTTTGTCAAAAGCTTTTTCTGCATCTATTGAGATGATCATATGGTTTTTCTCCTTCAATTTGTAAATAGGATTATCACATTGACTGGTTTGCGTATATTGAAGAATCCTTGCATTCCTGGGATAAACCCCACTTGATCATGGTGTATGATCCTTTTAATGTGCTGTTGGATTCTGTTTGCTAGTATTTTGTTGAGGATTTTTGCATCTATGTTCATTAGTGATATTGGCTGGTAGTTTTTTTTTTTTGTAACATCTTTGTCTGGTTTTGGTATCAAGGTGATGGTTTGGGAGTGTTCCTCCCTTTGCTATATTTTGGAAGAGTTTGAGAAGGATAGGTGTTAGCTCTTCTCTAAATGTTTAATAGAATTCTCCTGTGAAGCCATCTTGTCCTGGGCTTTTGTTTGTTGGAAGATTTTTAATCACAGTTTCAATTTTCAGTGCTTGTGATTGGTCTGTTTATATTCTCTATTTCTTCCTGGTTCAGCCTCGGAAGATTGTGCTTTTCTAAGAATTTGTCCATTTCTTCCTAGGTTGTCCATCTTCTTGTCATATATTTGCTTGTCATAATCTCTCATGATCATTTGTATTTCTGCAGTGTCAGTTGTTACTTCTCCTTTTTCATTTCTAATTCTATTGATTTTAGTCTTCTCCCTTTTTTTCTTGATGAGTCTGGTTAATGGTTTATCAATTTTGTTTATCTTCTCAAAGAACCAGCTTTTAGTTTTATTGATCTTTGCTACTGTTTCCTTCATTTCTTTTTCATTTATTTCTGATCTGATCTTTATGATTTCTTTCCTTCTGCTAACTTTGAGGTTTTTTTGTTCTTCTTTCTCTGATTCCTTTAGGTTTAAGGTTAGGTTGTTTATCTGAGGTGTTTTTTGTTTCTTGAGGTAGGATTGTATTGCTAGAAAATTCCCTCTTAGAATTGCTTTTACTGCATCCCATAGGTTTTGGGTTGTCGTGTTTTCATTGTCATTTGTTTTTAGGTATTTTTGATTTCCTCTTTGATTAAAGCAGTTTATCTTTCAACTCATGAAAAAAATTGGGATTTTTGTTGTTTATAAGTACTCTACTAAAACAAAAGGTGCCAAGTTCCCCTTAGCAACTCAGCTAACAGCACATTTTAAAATGCTTTTTTTCTATGCCTATTGAAGAGACCAAGGATCAGTAGCTTGTCCCATTAAAGCTCTCAGTTTTGTTGTAGGGTCAAGAATTAGTTGTCATTGGTTTTTGGTTGGTTGGTCAGAAATATTTAATAGAGAATAAAATGGAAATTTTATATTTAAAACATCTTTTGGAGTTTTTGTTAGCTCCTGGTGTGAAGTTGTTAGTTCAAAAAATGTATTAACTTTACCACTATTAAAAAACCTATCAAGAAAATTCATTATGCTAATGAAGCAAGGTGATGGATATTTGTTGTCAGTAGAAAAGCCATGGAGTATCAATAAATCTGTGTTTTGTGTGTATTTTTTCTTTAGAAAAAATTCTTTAATATTCCCAGTCTTCAACTTATTTTTTATGTAAGCTCAAAATTATGCTGACAATATAATTTCAAGGTGACATAAAATTGTATTTAACATCCTGCAGAGATTTAGCATTATGCCCACAAATAAATATGAACAGGTTATAGTATCAATAATAATATCTTAAATGATTAATGACTTTTCTCCTTCTCTTTCTATTCAGAGAGGTGAGATTAGGGCGGAATGGTGTAGAAGAAATCAAACGACATCTCTTCTTCAAAAATGATCAGTGGGCTTGGGAAACACTCCGAGACAGTAAGTTATTTTCTCTTGCACATTACAGTGACTATTTGAAAGTAGTTGTGGTAAATAGTCTGTTGGAACTGCGTTCCTAACATACGTATATATCTGATGAAAATCCAGAGTATACAAATACTATGTAAGTATTGTCCTAACCTAGTTAAAGAGAGAATATTTGATAATGTTAGGAAAATTATACTGCTCCTTCTCTGATGTCCCATTCAATATATCAAGATGAAGTATTATGCACATGTAATGGAGTTGGGCTCAGCAGGCATAATGTGATATTTGATCTTTGTTGAATTGCTGTCTGTTTAGACTTTAGTATCTCTTTGTAGAGGAAGTCAATAATTAAGAGGTAATATTTCTTGTGAAAAAAAAAGTTATTCTTCTGTTTTTACTAAAACCTAAAATATAAGGAGGTTCTATCGCAGTTTAATTTGTGTGAGGATATAAGAAATTATGGTATGCTTGATTCCATCAGACTTGCAGCTTGAAATCCAGAAATAAAAATTTGTAGTGTGCAAAAAGTTAATTTTTAGTCAGTTTAGAATATTCCCTATTTTAAAAAGAGTTAAAATTACAGTGATTCACAGAAAACTTTGCTTAACGTAGCCGAATCAAAGTCATAATGGCACCAAAGGTTCCCACCATCTTTGTGTATTTGGGAGGCCAAGAATTCATCTTTCCCTTGCTGAAGTGTCAGGAATTGTTTCCCTTTTCACTTAGCAGAGAAAGGATAGTGTATACCAGCCCCTAACTTCCTGCTGTAGCAACAGCAATGATCATAATAAAATGAACTCAGCTGCTTTAGAAACAGATACAAATTAGGTATTCCTCTTAAGATCTGCCTATCTAGTTGAGATTGCATGAGATGATTCCTTCAGGGGAGAAAAATCTTTCTAATTTTGAAGAAATAGATCATGTAGCTTTGCCTATATTAGTGAAGTATCCTCGTTAAATATTTTATTTATTTATTTATTTATTTATTTATTTATTTATTTATGGCTGTGTTGGGTCTTTGTTTCTGTGCGAGGGCTTTCTCCAGTTGCGGCAAGCGGGGGCCACTCTTCATCGCGATGCACGGGCCTCTCACTATCGCGGCCTCTCTTGTTGCGGAGCACAGGCTCCAGATGCGCAGGCTCAGTAATTGTGGCTCACGGGCCTAGTTGCTCCGCGGCATGTGGGATCTTCCCAGACCAGGGCTCGAACCCGTGTCCCCTGCATTGGCAGGCAGATTCTCAACCACTGCGCCACCAGGGAAGCCCCTTATTAAATATTTTAAAAGAAACCGTTATATGGCCTTCAGGTACAGTACATACATTCTACTAAGCTATAAAATTGACTAAGAAGGGAAAAGGGGAAATAAGAAATTCTGGAAATTAAGAAATTACACTGCTACAGAGAATGACACTGAATGACCTGCTATCTGGAAAAGCTACAGGAGCAGCCTCACCTTGGGAGAATTTATTAACAGTTAGTTATACACTGGAAAATAAGAAACTTCCTCTTCCTCATAAGTAAATGTGACATGATTATTGTCTTCACATTTCAAGAGAAACTGTTGCAAGACAGAGATGAGTAGAGTGAGATGATGAATGTTTGCATTGAAAAATTATGTTTTTATTCGAGTTATGCTTTTAGTAAAGTTTCAGAAGGCTGAAAACATACAGATATGATTGTAAATTGAGGAAAATTTAAAAGAGGACTCAAGAAAATACCGAGTATGTTTTCTGTCGCTTCTTTTTTCAGAATAAAGCAATGCATAAACAACTACAGAATAACCATACGATAAATCATTCTAAAAATGTAGGGAAGACATATGTGTATTGAAAATTGATATTAATTAGGAGAGGAGGCAACCTAGTCAGCAAACATTATTGAACACCTACTATATACTGAGCAATACTCTATTTCAGACATTAGGAAAACAAACCAGCAAAAGTTCTTTACCTTGTGGAGCTCATAGTCTAGTGGAACTGTGGCATCCAAATCAGTGGCATTTTTGATATTGTTATACCTCCTTAATATAACTGTTTATGTTTATGGAAAATGTAAGTAAAATGAATTATGTCATTGATTTAAGTCAAATGAACTTTATATTTAAAGAATTTCTATAAATAGGTAGTTTTATTAGTAGTATTGTTATCATTTCTGTATCTTTTTAAGATCTATATTGTTATCTATGGTTTTGCTACAGTCTACTTAGAGTTAACGTACTTAAAATTTCGAGAACTTTTTCTAATCCTGATAGCTCCTATTTTGTGCTTACTGTAAAAAAAGAAAGAAAAATCAAAGTCTATAGAACTTATTGTTCTCTTCTTCCCTTTCCCTCTTCCTACCCTTCTTTACTTCCCACCCCTAAAATACCAAGAATACTTTTATTCTGAACTGACCTCTCTGACCTACCAAGTTTTTAAAAATTATGTAACAGTTATAATTCTTTTTAATTTTTTTTGCCTCTCCAATTTTCTTTGGCAAAATTTCTTACTGTTTTGCAAATAATAGTTCTTTTGGTAGTTTTACCACTTACATGTCTGCAAATTATAATGGCAATCTTCACCATCTGTTCCTTGGCTGTGTGGGAGCAGGGTACAAAATAGCTTGATTTTTTTGGCAGAATTTCCATGAGCTTCCTGATCTTATTCACTCTTAATTTAGAGATACAAAGTATTAAGATTGTAAAATTACTTTTTCCACACATTTGGGATAGAATTAAAGAAATGACAGGCGATTAAAGATAAAAGAAATGAAAAGACCTAAATAGCTTGCTATAGGTCATACTGCTAGCAAATGACAATGTCAGGACTCAGGTTAAGTCTCTTTGACTCTAGCATCTTTGATCTTGTGAAATACCATGTACCATTTAAAGATTTCCACTATTCAGTATTATACAGACTAGAAACGTAGAGAATTGACACTTGTTGGCAGTTAAATTTTAGGAAAAACAAAATGATAACAATTATTACATATAATAACATTATTAATAATGCTGTGTTAAATATAATATGTGGTTACTTGTAAAACACTTTGCCATTCATGATCTCTCTTCAGCTAAGATATTACCATTACTTAATCCACCTTCAGCTGATGGGTGACACTTAAGATGGTAACAGTGGTAACTGTCAGATCATGTGGTGAGTTTTCAGTTTAGTTAAAAACAAACACAATTAATTGTATGCACATATATACTAGTTTAGTTTCTGTGGTTCAACTGAGTCTGGTGTCCTCTCTTAGAATTTTACATTCTCGTGAGAGAGATCATCAGTGTAGGCTTCATGGATAAAGAATTTAGGAGCTAGCCAGTTTTAGGGGCTTAGGAGTTTAGACTTCCTCAGCATTATATTGGGTACTTTTTTAACAAATAAACTTTAAGAAAGATTATCTCTTTATTTTCATAAAGGATATATATCATTAAATTTACCATTTTAATCGTTTTTAAGTGCACAGTTCAGTAGCATTAAGCACCTTCAGATTGCTGTGTAATCACACCACCATCCATCTCCAGAACTTTTCATCACCCCAAATTAAATCTCTGTAACACATTGAACCATAAGTTTCCATTCTCCCCTTACCCCAACCCCCCAGTAACCACTATTCTACTTTTTTTCTCTATGAATTTGACTGTTCTGGCTACCTCAAATAAGTAGATTCACACAATCTTTGTCTTTTTGAGATTGACATTTCACTTAGCATGTCTTCAGGGTTCATCCATGTCATAGCATGCATCAGAATTTCATTCCATTTTAAGGCTGAATAATATTCCATGTATGTATATACCACTTTTTTTTTAATCCATTCATCTATTGACTGACACTCAGAATGCTTGTCCTTTTAACTATTGTGAGTAATGCTTCTCTGGTCATTGATATACAAATGTCTGTTGGAGTCATTGCTTTCCATTCTTTTGAGTTAATTTTTGTATATAGTGTAAGATAAGAGTCCAACTTCATTCTTTTGCTTGTAGTTATCCAGTTTTCCCAGCACCATTTGTTGAAAAGACTGTCCTTTTTTCCTTAAATGGTCTTGGTACCCTTGCCAAAAAACATTTGACCATATAAATATAAGGGTTTATCTCTGAGCTCTCTATTCTATTCCATTGATCTATATATGTCTGTCTTTATGCCACTGTTTTGATTGTGGTAGCTTTGTAGTAGGCTTTGAAATAAGCAAGTGTGACTCTTCTAACTTTGTTCTTCTTTTTCAAGATTGTTTTGATTACAGGCATACCTCACTTTATTGTGCTTTTACAGATATTGCAGTTTTTTGTAAATTGAAGGTTTGTGGCAACCCTGTGTGGTCATATGATGGTTAGCATTTTTTAGCAATAAAATTAAGGTCTTAATTTTAAATTAAGGTTTTAGTTTTAATATTTTAAAAAAACATAATGCTATTGCACACTTAATAGACTACAGTATAGTGTTAACATTTTTACACACTGGGAAGCCAAAAAATTGGTTTGACTTGCTTTATTGCTCTATTTTCTTTTTTGCTGTGGTCTGGAACTGAACTCACAATATCTCCAATTTATGCCTGTATTTGGGATCCCTTGAGATTCCATATGAACTTTAGAATGGGTTTTTCCATTCCTACAAAAAAGGACAGTGGAATTTTTGTAACAGTTATGTTGAATGTGTTTCCAATTTGGCTGCCTTTTATTTTATTTTCTTGCCTATTTGCTCTGATTATAACTTCCGGGACATTGTTGAATAGCAGTAGTGAAATTGGGCATCCTTCCTTGTCTTGTTCCTGATCATAGGGGGAAAGCTTTCAGTCTTTCCCCATTGTGTATGATGTTGGCTATGGGTTTTTCATTAATGCCCTTTATTATGTTGAGGAAGTTCTCTTCTGTGCCTTGTTGACTGATTGTTTTTATCATGAAAGGGTGTTGGATTTTGTAAAACGCCATTTCTGTGTTATTTGAAATGATCATGTGGAGTTTTTTCCTTCATTCTATTTATGTGATGTATTACACTGATTGACTTTCATGCGGTGAGCCACCCTGGAATATATCCCATTTGATCATAGTTTATAACCCTTTTAATATGCTGCTACATTCAATTTGCTAGTATTTTGTTGAAGATTTTTGCATCTGGGGATATTGGTTTGTGTTTTTTTTTTTCTTGTGGTGTTTTGGTTGGCTTTGGTGTCAGAGTAATTCTGGCCTCATGGGATGAATTAGGAAATGTTTTATCCTCTTCTGTTTTTTGGAAGATTGTGAGGATTGGCATTAATTCTTCTTTATATGTTTGGTAGAATTCAGTTGTGAAATCATCTTTTTTCTTTGTTGGGACATTTTTTATTACTGATTAAATCTCTTACTGTAGGTTTATTCAAATTTTCTTTTTCAAATAAGTTTTGATAGTTTGTGTGTTTCTAGGAATTTGTCATTTCATCTAGGTTATCTAGTATGTTGGTGTACAATTGTTCATAGTTTTTAGTTTTGTCCTTTTTATTTGTAGAAGGTTGGTAGTTATGTCCCCACTTTCATTTCTGATTTTAGTTATTCGTGTGTCTTCTCTTTTTTTCTTGGTTTAGTAAAAGATTTGCCAATTTGATTGATCTTTTTAAAGAACCAATTATTTGTTAATTTTCACTATGTATTTTCTATTATATATTTTGGTTACCTGAATTTTAATCTTTATTGTTTCTTTCCTTCCTCTAGCTTTGGGCTTGGTTTGCTTTTCTTTTTCTAGTTTCTTAGGATGTCAGTCTGGGTTGTTGAATTGACATCTTTCTTTTTTTATAATATAGGCATTTACAACTAAAGTTTTCCCCTAAGTACTGCTTTCACTGAATCCCATGAGTTTTGGTATGTTGTTTTCATTTTCTTTCATCTCAGAGCATTTTCTCTAGTCTCTTTTTTGATTTCTTCCGTGACTCATTGTTTAAGAGAACATTGTTTAATTTTCCACATACTTGTGAAACTTCTAATTTTCCTTCTATTATTGACTTCTTGTTTCATTCCGTTGTGGTTGGAGAAAATACTTTGTAGAATTTCAGTCTCTTTAAATGTGTTAAGTTGTCTTTTGAACTAGCATATAGTCTGTCCTGGAGAAGTCCCATGTGCACTTGAGAAAAATGTGTATTCTGCTGTTGGTCTTGGATTATGCTTAGTATATCTGTTACATCTATTTGGTTTATGGTGTTATTCAAGTCCTCTATTTTCTTTTCTTTTTTTTTTTTAAAGTATTTGTTTATTTATTTATTTATGGCTGTGTTGGGTCTTCGCTTCTGTGCGAGGGCTTTCTCTAGTTGTGGCAAGCGGGGGCCACTCTTCATCGTGGTGCGCAGGCCTCTCACTATCGCGGCCTCTCTTGTTGCGGAGCACAGGCTCCAGACGCTCAGGCTCAGTAATTGTGGCTCACGGGCCCAGTTGCTCCACGGCATGTGGGATCTTCCGAGACCAGGGCTCGAACCCGTGTCCCCTGCATTGGTAGGCAGATTCTCAACCACTGCGCCACCAGGGAAGCCCCTCTATTTTCTTATTCATCTTCTGTTTAGACTTTTTGTCCACTATTGAAAGTGGATTATTGAGGACTCTATTAGAACTGTTCTTTCATGTCATATATATATATATATATAAATATATATATATTTGGAGCTGTGTTGTTATATGCATATATGTTTATCATTGTTGTATCTTCTTGATGAATTGACCCTTTTATCAATATCATCAGTATGCAATGTCTTCACCTCACACTGGTCAGAATGGCTGTTGTCAAAAAAGTCTACAAATAACAAATGCTGGAGAGGGTGTGGAGAAAAAGGAACCCTCCTACACTGTTGATGGGAATGTAAATTGGTGCAGCCACTATGAAGAACAGTATGGAGGTTCCTTAAAACACTAAAAATAGAGCTACCATATGATCCCAGCAATCCCACTCCTGGGCATATATCCAGGGAAAACTCTAATTCAAAAAGATACATGCACCCCAGTGTTCATTGTAGCACTATTTACAGTAGCCAAGGCATGGAAGCAACCTAAGTGTCCATCAACAGATGAATGGATAAAGATGTGGTGTATATATACAATGGAATATTACTCAGCCATAAAAAAAGAATGAAATAATTTCTTTTGCAGCAACATGGATGGACCTAGAGATTATCATACTAAGTGAAGCAAGCCAGACAAAGACAAATATATGATATTGCTTGTATGTAGAATCTAAAAATTAAAAATGATACAAATGAACATATATACAAAACAGAAATAAACCCACAGACATAGAAAACAAACTTATGGTTACCAAAGGGGAAAGATGGGGGAGGGATAAAGTAGGAGTTTGGGATTAACATATATACACTACTGTATATAAAATAGATAACCAACAAGGACCTACTGTATAGCACAGGGAACTATATACTCAATATTTTGTAATAACCTATAATAGAAAAGAATCTGAAAAAGAATATGAATATATATATATATATAAAACTGAATCACTTTGCTGTACACCTGAAACTAACACAGCATTGTAAGTCAACTATACTTCAGTAAAAATATATGTATACAGTGTCTTTGTTTTAACCATTTTTGACTTAAAGTCTGTTTTGTCTGGTGTTAGTATAGCTACCTCAGCTCTTTTATCTGTAGAATATCTTTTTCCATCCTTTTCTTTTAACCTATTTATGTCTGTGGATCTAATTGGATCAATTTTTAATCCATTTTTCCAATCTCTACCTTTTAATCAGTGAGTTTAATTCATTTAAATGTAAAGTAAATACTGTACAGAAAGACTTCTGTCATTTTCCAATTTGTTTTCTGTGTCTTATTTTTTCTTTTTGTTCCTCAATTCTTATATTATTGCCTTCTTTTGTTTAATAGATTACCTTTTCTGGTTTACTATTTTGATTCCCCCTTCATTTCTTTTTTTGCATATTATTTAGTCATTTTCTTATAGTGACTACGCTGGCCATTACATTTAACACCCTAACTTGATACAATCTAGGTTGAACTGATACAGTTTACTGTCAGTAGCAATAAAAACTGCTCCTATACACATCCATTCCCTCCCTTTAGTTGTTATTGTCACAAATTACATCTTTATATATTGTGTGCTTATTAACATAGATTTATAATAGTTTTGTGCATTTGTCTTTTAAATCATATGTGGGAAAGAGTAGAGTTACAAAACAAAATTACAATGAAGTTGGGTTTTACATTTACCTATGTAGTTATCTTTACCAGTGTTCTTTATTTCTTCATAAGGCTTCAAGATAGTGTCTAGTATCCTTTCATTTCAACCTGGAAGACTCCCTTTAAAAACATTTCTAATAGGACAGGTTTACTAGTAGCAAACTCTCAGCTTTTCTTTACCTGGGGATCTCTTAATTTCTTCTTCCCTTTTGAAGAATAATTTTGCCAGTTATAGAATTCTTAGTTGAGAGTTGTTTTCTTTCAGCACTTTATTACTATTTTTTTTTGGCTGCGCTGCACAGTATGCAGGATCCTAGTTCCCCGACCAGGGATTGAACCCATGCCCCCTGCAGTGGAAGCATGAAACCTTAACCACTGGACTGCCAGGGAATTCCCTCAGCACTTTAAATGTCATTCCACTACATTCTGGCCTTAAAGGTTTCTGCTTAGAAATTGGCTGTTAATCTTATTGAGGATCCCTTGTATGTGATGAGTTGCTTCTCTGTTGTTGCTTTCAATATTCTCTCTGTCTTTGTCTTTTGAAAGTTTACTATAATGTGTCCTGGTGTGGATCTGAGTTCTTACTTGGAGTTCATTGAGCTTCTTGGATGTATAGATATATATATTACATTAAATTTGGTCATTTTCAGCGATTATTTCTTTAAATATTCTTTCTGCCCCTTTCTCTCCTTTCCTGGGACTCCTGTAATGTGTATGTTGGTCTACTTTATGGTGTCCCAGAAGCCCCTTAGGTTCCATTCACTTCTTCTTTCTGTTCCTCATACTTGATAATTTCAGTTTTCCTATCTTTGAGTTCACCGGTTCTTCTGCCTGCTCAAATCTGTTGTTGAACCTCTCTAGCACATTTTTAGTTTCAGCTTTTGTACGTTTCAGTGCCAGAATTTACATTTGGTTCTTTTTTCTGTCTTTTTATTAATATATTCTATTTGTTAAGGTATCATACTCCTGGTTTCCTTTAGTTCTTTGTCCTTGGTTTCCTTTAGCTGTTTGAGCACATTTAAGACATTTAAAGTCTTTGTTTTGTAAAACCAATGTCTGGGTTTCCCCAGTGAGGTTTTCTGTTGTTTTCTTTATTCCCTGTAAGTGGGCCATACTTCTCCTGTTTTGTTTTGTTTTTTTTTTAACCTGCTTTGTAATTTTTTGTTGTGAACTGGACATATTGAACACTGTAATGTTGTAACTCTGGAAATCAGAATTCCTTCCTTGTAGAGTCTGCAAGCAACAGCTTGTTGTGGGCTCCAGTCATCCGTTTGTTTAGTGACTTTCTGGAACTATTCTTATGAAGTCTGTATTCCTTGTGTGTGTTCATTTAAGTCCCCTTTCCATTATCTCAGCAGTCAGCCAGTGACAAACATCTCCTTAAATGCCACAATTTAGCACCCTCTTTCTTCATTGAACGTTTCCTTGCTTGTTGTAAGTTTTTTCTTAGATTTCAGAGTTCCAAAAAAGTTGTTCCTGATAGTTTTGTGAGCTTAATGGTTAGTTACTTCAATGGAAGGGCAGCTTCTTAGAGCTCCCTCTTCTGCCATTTTTGGTGACATCAGTTGGATTCTTTTTTATGGAACATGATTCCTATATTACCAGTTATTTATTGAAAGGTAAATTTTTTATAAATGGAACACTCTATATATTGATGGTAATTCAGTAAAGCTAAATTTATCCTTCTTTATTTATTAGTTCTGGCATGATTATATGGTATTATGTAAAGCCTAAACATCTTAATTTAGAAGCAGAAATAATTACTTTTATAATTCTCCCAGGATTTCCCATACTTGTATCCCATACTTGTCTCATTTTAAAACTACTCTAAGATGGTATGTCATCTATAAAAAGACTAGGTCCATCTGAAACAGCAAGAGAAAATGCACCAAAACTTGCTCTGCTTCCTTTTAAAGTCTATCTTATATGATAATTTTAAAGCAGGATTTCTCACCTTCAACACTAGACCAGAGAAATCTTTCTCGTATCTGTTGTCCTGAACATTGTAGGATGATTAGCAGTATCCCTGGTCTCTACCCACCAGATGTCAGTAGCATCCCTTCCCCAGTTATGACAACAAAAAAATGTACCCAGACATTTCTGACATATTCAGACATTGCTGAATACCCCCGAGGGGCCAAAACTGTCCCTGATTGAGAACCACTGTTTTAAGGTAAAATTTGTGCCAAGACCATGTACTTCACAAGGAGTGACAACCCTTTTTTCCCCTCATTTTACAAATTAGTCAATTAAGATCAGGAAGCTAGAATCATCTAGTTGGGCAGTTCTCTTGGCCATTAAGGAAAGAAAATGGTGGAAAAGCTCTTTTCTCATTCGCTGTTAGTACTACAGCTTCTTTTGGTTAAATGTGTTGTTTCATTCCCAAATTTATCTGATAGTTCACTGTTTCTGAGATGCACAACAATAGTTATTTCTTGCCTGGAATACCCAGACGATTCAATAGAACCGTGATTCCTTTATATAAGAAATTAAGATTGTAAAATCAGGTCAGTTAGTTTTTGTTTGTTTACTCTTCTTTATCTTTTTCTCTAAAGGAACATGAGATGATTGTATCAAAAATAATTATTGAATATTTTGATGATAACATTTCAGTGATGTTTTATTATACTCCTGTATCTTTAAAAAACTTTTTTCCTGAAATTTATGTTTAGGTGTACTTTCTATAGCGTATTTAAGCTCCAAAAGAAGATATTTGTAGTACTAGTTTCTTTTTTTTTTTTTTAACATCTTTATTGGAGTATAATTGCTTTAGTACTAGTGTCATATGGTATTTTCTTCTGTGTCATGAGTATTTGCATTGCCACATACAGTTTTATGTTATTAAGTATGTGTGGGTCTTGCTCCCCATCAAGTTTAAAACTCTTGAAGATTCTGTGTTAAGGTTTTATATCCCTGCTCTCTTTTCCCAATAGCCATTTCATAAATAGTTCACTGAGTTGTCCCTTAATCACTTAATTCAGGGAAGGTAACTAGTCTGAAAATATAATTCAAAATACTTTGCTCCAATTCAGTATTTTATAATAACCTATAATGGAAAGGAATCTGAAAAAACAAAAATACACGTATATATACATATATATGTGTATACACATACTTATAACTGAATCACTTAGCTATACACCTGCAACTAACACAGTATTGTAAATCAACTTCAATTAAAAAAAAATACTTTGCTCTTATAGAGATATTGAGTTGGGGGGAGGGGAATACTGATCATCTAGATTCTAGATGAGTAAAAATATTTCAGTAACAAATTATTAATTATACCCAGGACCACTAAGAAGTAACTTTGATTTCTAGTTTGCTGTAGAGCAGATTAACGAGCAAAATACTGCATTTGAAACTAATCAACTTTGAGTACGATTTGTCATGCTATAGTTTCTGAAAAGTCTTTTCTGTAGTCCTAACTGCTTTTGCACATCTTATACTACAGTGTATTTTAAAACAAACCTTAATAATACTTGACTTGTAATATTCAAATTAAACTGGAGGTATAGATGATAATTATAGGTGACTTTGAAGATAATTGGTTCACGAATTACATAATTAATGACCAATACCTGTTGATTAATAATCCTAATAAAGCTTACTGTAATGGGGTTCAACCCATTTGGAATTTGTGGTTCACAAGTTATTTGTATGTAGGAAGTCATTAGTAGTTGGTACAGAATCATTGCTTCAGTTTTGTTTCTGTTTTCAGCTGTAGCGCCAGTTGTACCTGATTTAAGTAGTGACATTGACACAAGTAACTTTGATGACTTGGAAGAAGATAAAGGAGATGAAGAAACATTCCCTATACCTAAAGCTTTTGTTGGCAATCAACTACCCTTTGTAGGATTTACATATTATAGCAATCGTAGGTAAGTATGCTACACATTGATATTTGGAGTAGGTACTGACTTTATTGTAGTCATGTTATTTTCTTAGGGATATCTAAAAATCACTTTAAGAACATTTAAAGTAGATTTAATGGTGTGTAAAGAGATATATTATTATGCCACTTTTCAACAATGCATTAGATTTCCAATTTCATATTTAATATCTTTCAGACTCATCCATGCTCAGGATATTGTTTTTCAGAAATTCTTTGCTGAATGATACCCTATATATCTTCAAGTTACAACAATTAATAGGTCAAGAGATTCTCTTAATACTGATATTTTGGTTAATCATGTTATCCGAAGAGTTCTGCTTTTATAATACATTTTGGAACAACATACAGTTTTCTAGCATTATCATCACTATATTGATGTTACGAAAGGCCTATAATTTTCAGTTCTTCAAAAATTAAGTGATTCCTCCCTAAAACTACTAAATGAATTATGTTTTACATCATGTAAGACCTTGTGACCTTGGGCAAATAACTTTCATCTTTTTTATGCCTCCATTTCCTCAAAAATAGGGATGACGGGGATAATAATAACAATACGTATCTCAGGGTTGTTATAAGGGTTAAGTAAGTCAAAACACAGTAAAACACTTAGAACAATGCTTTGCATGGAGTAAGCACTCAATGTTAGTTACTTTTATCATTAGTATGAGCTAATATTAGTTTTAGTCTTTTCTAATGGACTTCAGATACAAGTTAAACATTTAACATTATTTTCATATGCTGGGCATTCATTCATTCATTCAACAGACATGTTTGACAACCTACTCTTTGTCAGGTATATACTAAGCACCAAGGTGCAGGGAGAAGGATTAATAAGATATAATTATCTTCTCTTGAGATGCTCATATCCTAGTGAGGAAATGGATAAGTTGTACAATGTAGGTTGGCGAGTACTACACGAGAGAACTCTAAACAAAATACCATACCAATATATAAAAGTGAACTATATGCACCATTAACTGGGTGTGTTAAATCTGCTTGATAAATTTATTTTAAAATATGTATCTCTAATCAAATTATACTCCATTAGAATGGTATTAGATATTTGAATTGCTTGGAGTAATGATTAAATTTGAAGTTATTATAGCTAACCTTTTAAAGTGAAGCATCTTGTCATTTTAGTCAAAACTTTTTATAAGAGGGTAATTCAGTTTAGAAAACAGGAATTCAATTTAGTCTTGCTTTATGAAATTTCTCCAATAATCCAACTGTAAGACAATAATTTTGTTCTTTAGATGTTAGAATACTTTTGTTGTATCACCAAGTAGGTAGTACTTGAGTTTTGACCCCTAGAAAAGAGCAATATTTTAATCCTTCTTCCCTCCCTAATACTCCATGAATATTATATTGGAGCTATTTTATATTGAAATACACAGAGAACCTTCAAAGTGGTGTGTTTGCTGCAGCATCCTTTCTTTTTTTTTCTTTTTAAAAAAATTATATATATATTTTTTTAATTTTTTAATTTAAAAAAATTTTTTTATTTTGGCTACACTGGGTCTTAGTTGCAGCATGTGGGATCTTCATTGTGGCATGCAGGCTTCTTAGTTGCGGCATGCGAATTCTTAGTTGCGACATGCATGTGGGATCTAGTTCCCTGACCAGGGATCGAACCCCAGCCCCCTGCATTGGGAGCACGGAGTCTTACCCACTGGACCACCAGGGAAGTCCCTAAATTTTATATTTTTATCAGTTATTCTCTGGCTTGGTTTCTGAAACACTCAACATGTTGATATAAACACCCCCCAGTGTTTCTGGATTTTCTGTAATAGAGTTCAGCAGTTAATTACTTTTTCCGCACAAAAGTTATTACTTTCTCTGCACAAAGGTAATCTTGAATTAAATAAGCATTATATATATATATTCTTTGTACTATTGATACATTGTCATACACTAGATTATGTTCCATGATTTTTCCTTGTATTCATGTGTTTCATATCCCAAACTAATTTTTGAATTTCTTAAAAGTAGAAGTTGTAGTCTGTTCTTAAATATCACCACCTTGTTTAGTAATTGTTTCTTACATGTTTGGTTGGAGGTATGGTTGCTCTTAATAAAGAAAGAATCAGCAAAATATTAATTAGCCTTACTGTAATATGTAAGTATAATTTTGAATTGCATGAAATTAAAGACTTCTGAAATTCTTACTTCTGAAATCCAAACATACAAGGACAGAGATCTTTACTGTTGAAGTATAGCTGAATTATAAACATTTTAAAAACAGCCTTAAACTTTTAGTTATATTCCTAATAATCTAACACCTCTTTCATAAAAAGTTTACCTAAATGACCAGATTCTATATAAAAGCAACAGTATAATATGAAAAAGAACCTTGAAAGGAAAAAAAAGAAGTGGAAGAATGAATGGATGTGTACATTGGTATCCTTACATTTCCAGGGCTGTATTCAGAGAACTTTATGTTACTAACTTTGCAGAAGGCTAAACATCAACTTTACTTATATAGCATATTATATTTAGAAGATAAATTAGAGATCAAGTAGTCTGATCTATCTAATTCAGATTCTACTGGTGTTGCTGTATGCTTTTATTTATATCACATAATGCAGACTCTCACACTGAATTTCTGAGGCACTTTATAGTCAATGGAATGAAATTGCACTATATCTAGAAGTTGTCATTTGTTATATGGGACCTTTTCTCTACAAACCTGCTACATAGCCCTTGTTGTTGTCTCCTGAATATTTGATTCTGTGGTTGATCTGAATAATTTTCCAAGAAAAACATGGGAAATGACATATTTTCCTGCTGTTTCTTTTAGAGCACTGCTATATATGTTTAATGGTACTTAAAGGACACTTGATTATCTTCTGTTTTTCACTATGAATTAATTATTTCTAGTGTGTTAACAACTGCCCCATAATAGCTGTGAAGTATACTGTAGCTATTTGATCTCTTTTTGAGGGAGCTCTACTGGTTAACCAAGGTGGTAACTGTAGTGGTGATAATAGATGTAGTAATAGTGGCAGTCATAGGATGGTAAAGGAAGTAGCAGAAGTATCTTACCTTTACCTAACATTTGATTGTGTAGAAAAATTTTTTATATGATCTGTTTATATTTGTTTGGTAATCTGATAAGATGTCTAAAGAAGACCTCTAAAGATCACTAATATCTTGTATTTGTATGTAATTCTAACTTTATATTGAATTTAACAAACTCTGCAAGGCTTAGAGTCACAGAAGATTAGCAGGACATCTTCAGAACTTTGGTTCTGTTATTTCAACCACTTACACAAAAACTCTTAACTTTTTTGCCCAGAAAAGCAATATCATTCTTTTTTTTTTTTGGCCATGCCGCGCAGTTTATGGGACCTCAGTTCCCCGACCAGGGATTGAACCTGGGCCACGGCAGTGAAAGTGCTGAATCCTAACCACTGGACTGCCAGGGAACTCCCCGGCAATATCATTCATGACTGAAGGATAACTGGGGGCAGTGGGGAGGAATTGTGCACATGTCTGTAGAAGTCAACAATTCCTTATTCCTGATTCTAAATCCAAAAGCTTTAATAACTAAAAGTTTTTTAGTGATTTGTTTGGTGGCAAAACCTGCCATAACCTGCTCTCATGGCCAAAAACCTAATCTGAACTAAGTTGAGACTATTTTATGGTTTTTATTTATTCTCTTTGGTATGAATATTCATATATTTTGCTGCAGGGATATTAAGGTATATGATTACAGAGTGCTGTTTCAGACCTAACTGGGGGTTTTATTTAATATATGTATCATTTCTGTTATGTTTCTAAAATAAAGAATTAAGAACCTGCACTCAATTTTTAAAAGCAGAGCAAGTACAAAAGATAGGCATATGGTGTTTGTTACTGGTTGTTACTAGATATTAAAGAGTTTTTTGTTTTCTTTTAAAAACTATTTTCTTCCTAGATACTTATCTTCAGCAAATCCTAATGAAAACAGAACTAGCTCTAATGTGGATAAAAGCTTGGTAGGTATTTTCTTATTGTTATTACTTTAAAAGTTGTTTTGTGGATAATGTATTTTGTATGCATGATACTAAGTAAACATGCATTGCTTCAGAATATGTAGTTAGTGATCTTAAATTTTTATAGCACTTTTTATCTACTGTTTCCTCTCCTGTTTGATTTCTTGCCTGAATATCAAATGGGATGTTATATGTGGAGGCAGTTAGTAAACTATACATTGCTACACAGATTGACAGAGGTGGTCTTTTTAATCTTTGGAATTAGGAATTTATGATAAATCAGTGTATCAGTAAGAGTCTTGACAGGGAAACAAATGGTACATTCAAAAGATTTAAATGAGAGTTTGTGTGTGTGTGTGCTAAAATTTACATAACACAAAATTTACCATTTTACCGTTTTTATGTGTACGGTTCAGTGACATTAAGCACCTTCACGTTGTTGTGCAGTCGTCACCACCATCATCTCCAGAACTTTTTCTTCATCCCAGACTAAAACTTTGTGCCCATAACTCTGCATTCCACTCTCCCTTCAACCGCTATTAACTATTATCCTTACTTTCTGTCTCTATGAATTTGACTATTCTAGGTAACTCATGTAAGTGAAATCATACAGTATTTGACTCTTGTGATTGGCTTATTTTTCTTAATGTCCTTAAGGCTCAGGCATGTTGTAGCATGTATCAGAATTTCATTCCTTTTTAAGGCTTAATATATTCTGTTATATGCATATACCACATTTTGTTTGTTTATTTATTAAGTGAAGAGAGTTTAATGAAGGGACTATTAATGGTGCTATGCGTAGGATTAAGGGGAGCAATAAATAAAGGGAGCTAAAGCAGCCATTGATTGACAGCAGTGGGAAGCCATTGCCCTTAGTCTGAAGGAACAAGGAGAGACAAATCTTGTTACCACAGCTCAGAGAAAACGCGTAGACTCATGAAAGAGGAGCGTAGAACATAGAACACTGCCAGAGTCGTGGTAAGGCAAGAAGAGTGTGGGGAGAACGGATGTTTCATTTCTCCCAACTGATTTCCGGCTGGTGTCTCCTGAATGCTGAAACCAAGCTTAAAATCATAGGACAACAGAGCCCAGTTAATGCAGTCTGTAAATTTGAAGGCAAAGAAGGTCAGAGGATGGGTCTTCAAGGCTGGAAGGGAGAGGTGGCAAATGGAGAATAACCAGTACAGTGAGCATCTTCTAATTTGACCACTGAAAAGTGAATTCCTGTAGGAAGTGAATATTAGAGACATGAGTTCTTTTTATTGTTAGAATAGCTCATGTTCGTGAGACAGAGGATTAAAATTTTTTATTTGCTTACATTGAGAAGGTCCTTTTGGATTAACCAGGACTTTTCTTAAATATACCAGAAATAATTATCTGGTCATCCTTAGAGCATTCTTTGAGCTCTTTGTGTTCTATAGCCTCCATATTTGTAACTGAGATGAGGTGTAGGCAGCAATTATTTTTAAAAGCTGACAGAATTCTTCTTTCTCCTTCGTATATTTACTCTTAAATGTGAGAGAACATATGGTGGGAAGGGAAGGTGAGAAAAAGGGGAATGAACTATGCGAGTACTGGTTAGCTGTTATGACCATTTTTCTCTTTTAAATTCTCATCCCAGTAGAGCTATTTGCCAAATTATATAGCTAATAGGGGCTCAGAAATCTTCAAAATTAAAGCACATTTGACCTGGAGATGGTGACAATAAGGAGCTACTATAACCCCACTCTCACTGTATTACTTATCTGTAAGTTTAGAGGTACATTAGGACTTAAAAAATAATTCAGTGGAATCCTGTTTTCTTTGGGCTGATCTTGTTCAATGGTGACTGCCATAAGTTTCTGTCAGTGGCTTTTTATCTTTTGCTCTGGTTAAGATCACAGGGGAAGAAGAAAATGCTTGTGTGCCTACTATTTCTGTTAACCTAGAACTAAGTACAAAAATCAACTAATTTAATTTTCAACTCTTCCCTGAAAGCCTTCTAGCAGAGATGCTAGTGAACAACTTTGCAGTTGCCAAATATGATGAATATTTTTCATTCTGTATCTTATTTTTCTTTTTTGCTGCATTTGACACTGACCAGTCCTTCCTCCTTGGAACTTTAAGAACTTTCATGTTCTCATTATTTCCTTCTTTTTCTCTTTCTACCTCTGGATTTTATTTTCAGTCTCCTTTGCAGGATCTCCTCCCCTTCTCTCTCCCCCCAACCCCATAATTATTAAATGTTTCTCAAGATAGTTCTGATCTTGGCTCTCTGCTCATTTTCTGTAGTTAATCTCATGTGTGTCTGGCTTGCTCCTCTGAACTCCATACCCGACTCTTTTCTCTCTCTCTGACTGGACTTCTCTTCCTGCACATCTTTCAGACACTTCAACCTAGGCCAAAGCCTAACTCACACTTCTCCTCTCTCCATCCCCTCACCAGCAGTTCTTTTTGTGTCACCCATCTTTTGTAATGCTACTCTGTTCTTATTTCTAATCAGTTGCTGGGTTATAAATTCTGCCTTTTGACTGACACAGTTATCCATTTCCTCTTCATTTCTACAGCTTCTGCCTTATATCAGACCTATATACTCTTTTTGCCTGAACTGTCTATTAATTGGTTGTTTTGCCTAGAATTTCTCTGCTCTCTATTCACCTTATTACCGAAGTGATGTTTCTAAAATGCCAATACTCTGTCATTTCCCCTTTTAAAGTGTTTATAGGTTAAAGTACCCAACTCCTTTTCTGCACACAAGGATCATGGTCCCACTTGCCCTTTCAGATTTTATGTGATTCGTTCTCCCTGTTATGTTCTTTGCTCTGCCTAGACTTGATTTCTTCCCATTTTCCAATCATTTTCTTTCTCTCTACTTTTGGACTCATTCATTTTAGCTAAAATGCATTCCTTCTTTCACTTCCTCTGCTTGGTAAATACCTCTCTTCTTATAGGTCTCATCTCAAACATTCCATCTTCAAGACAGAATTAGATGTGACCTCTTCTCTTCTTCAGTACACCTTATATATAATTTTATTAGTACCTACCACATTATATTATAATATTTTGTGTATATGTTTGGGTTATTGTAGGTTCTTTTCACCCTCCTATTCCCCTGTGCCCCACTATCGAACTATTAGCTTTATGAGAATGGGGACCAAATCTTTTGAATTTTTGTGTTACTAATGCCTACCACAGCACCTGACATATTAGTAGGTGTTGGAAAAAAATGTTTGTTAAATTAATAATAAAAATTTCAGATAGAAAGGAAAAAGGTAAGATTGGATCAGATAATTCCCTTGTAAACAGGTATAAAATGGTAATATAAACTTGCTATTTTAAAATTCTCTATGAATATTCTTAGTAGAATAAGTTTTTGTTGTTTTTAATTAAAGCAGGAAAATTTGCAAAAAACAATTTATAAGCTGGAAGAACAGTTGCATAATGAAATGCAATTAAAAGATGAAATGGAGCAGAAGTGCAGGTGAGAATATACTTTATGTTTTTCACATTATAAGTTGTATAGCAACTGCTGATTTTAAAGCTTGTACTCTATAAACCCTTGAAAGTAGATGGAAGTAAGGCAGAGATGTAAAGATTGCTATTGATATACATTCAGTGAAGAATATTCACTTAGTGCCTGGTTTATTGATTTTCTCTCCCATTTTAATTAGCTGACAGAAAGGGAAAACTAGTTTACATTAAATAAGATGCTTTCTAAAATGTAGCTGTTGTTGAAGATTAAAATTCAATAAATTTTTGGTGCAGACACTCTTAATTTCCACTGTGATTTGCTATAGCAGTATTTTTTTCAGGATTTTTTTCCCTATGAGTCTAAATTTAATAAGAGCCTATATATTTATGAAAATATAAAATGATCAAGATAATTTAAAATAACCTAGCATAATGCTTAGTTACTTATTAATTACAAACAATAAGACTTTATTATATTGTTAGTAGATAGTATTGAATAAATGAAAAACCGGTAACAAATTAAGTATTCAAAAAAATGGAATTGAGAAAATTGGCAATTTTGTGAGTGGGGGAGAGGAAACAAGTAAACTGCTCACTACCTACAGTTCCTTATAGATTAAATAGTTAAGCATCTAATATAAGCTTTTTTTAGAAAAGCACTTTAAGGAAATAATTAACTGAGCCCAGTATTTGGAAGGAATTTCTAGGTATAAAACATAGAAATAAGGAGAGGAAATGGATAGATATTATTACATAAATGTTGAGCAGTTTCTATAGTTAAAATTAAAAGGCAAATGACAAATTAGTGGTAGTGGTGGTGGTAGGGATCAATTTAAGGAGGAAATAAGAGCGGCCAAAGTGGCCAATAATCATATGAAAATGGGTGTGTGTGTGGTGGGGGGGATGGCCTGAGATGAAACTGGGAAGGTTGACAGAGTCTAGATCTTAAAACACTCTGTCTTTGAAAAGCTAAGAAATTTGGGATTTATCCTAAGGGTGATGAAAAAACATTAAAAGTTATTAAACTTAAAAGTAAAACAAAAGATCAAATTTGCTTTTAAAAAAGAACTCCCTGGTTAATTAGGCAGCATTTGACATTTATTCACCTAAATGAGAATGAGGGAGGAAGATGAGTCAAGGAGGATTCCCAGGCGGAGTGCTTTACTTTGGGACAGTAGAGGAGAAGCAGGTTGGTATTGTGGGAGGGATCGCCGGGCAGAGGGAATTCATTTAGCTTTGGACATGCTGAAAGAGCTATTTGGTAAGACATCCATATGAAATGTTGCATGTACTACAGATTTGAAGCTCAGAAATAGGTTTAAAGCCCCAAAAATGAATTGTGATGGAGATAATAATACACTTTCAGTTTATCTCAGATTTTTGCCCAAGTTGCCAAGTGGTGCATTTACTGCTTTATATATGCCACCTTTCCCGTCATTTACTTACTCTTATATTAAAGGTTAAATGGTTAATCTTTGTTTAGTAGCGAGTATTGCATGAGGGAATTCAGGGATCCTTAATCTAGAATCCATAGACCTCTCCTAAAGCATCCATGGATGGAAATCGAGGTCCTTAAACTTGGGTGACAAACGTGAATCTTTTCTGTAACCTTTAGCTGAAATTCAGCATTTTCTTTAATTATGAACACAGTGAATAATCCACAGTTATTAGCAGTAGCTGTGAATTTTTTATTACCAATAGAAATCACAAATATTATCTCAGAATGCAGTTGTTATTTATCTCTAAATACCATTTATGCTCATTACTACTTCAAAATTACTGCTGCTAGATCTTATTTAATATATTAATAAAATGCATATATTAATGAATCATACTTTTTTAAAAAAGTTTATGACTATTTCAGTATAATTTTGGTTTCTTTTAATCCTATGTATTTTATGCTTTTAAAATATTATTCTGAGAAAATGCCATAGGCTTCACCAGACTGACTGCCAAAGGGATCCACAGCACACACAAGAAAGGTTAAGAAATCTTAGCTAAATGGAAAAGTAAGGAATGTGGTGTTTCACCCCAAGCTATAAAAAGTAAATATATCTATAATCTGTATTGCTTTTGCTTTTACAGAACTTCAAACATAAAACTCGACAAGATAATGAAAGAATTGGATGAAGAGGTACTTTTTGTTTTCTAATCAGAAGTTTTCCTTTTTGAGACTTTTTCCCTCTTTCAGATTGTTTTCTGAGAAAATTACATTTGAACTTTATAGGTTGCAATACAGAACAGGACCAAAGAATTATGATGAAAGCCTCACTTTGGAGCTGTAGGTTCAAGTGAAATTAGATTATACTTTAGTTTCTTTTGTGTGGTTTTATTCTAGAACCATGTTGAAATTTTAGTACATAAATTTCAGTTCAGTGGTTCTTAATAGTTGAAAGGTGAGAAAGGAGCAACAGATCAGAAATTGAATCTGGAACTGTAGCAGAAAGAGACAGACAAATTCAACTATTAAGAACCACTGAACTGGGCTTCCCTGGTGGTGCAGTGGTTGAGAATCTGCCTGCCAATGCAGGGGACACGGGTTCGAGCCCTGGTCTGGGAAGATCCCACATGCCGCAGAGCAACTAGGCCCGTGAGCCATAATTACTGAGCCTGTGCATCTGGAGCCTGTGTTCCGCATCAAGAGAGGCCACGATAGTGAGAGGCCCGTGCACCGCGATGAAGAGTGGCCCCCGCTTGCCGCAACTAGAGAAGGCCCTCACACAGAAACGAAGACCCAACATAGCAATCAATCAATCAATCAATCAATCAATCTTTAAAAAAAAAAAAAAAGAACCACTGAACTGAAATTTATGTACTAAAATTTCAACATGGTTCTAGAATATGGGTAAACACACTACACTCTCCTTCTCCTCTTAAGTTCTTTTATGTTACAGTTGACAGTTGAAGCAGAAATGACAGCATTGTCTAATGTGGTTCTCCATGTATATAGAAGAAATTTTTAAGACAATTATAAATGGGTGTAAAGCGAGGTAAGGTTTTACACTTTAGTCAAACTGGTAATATGCCAACACTAGTAATATAATGTAATACCTAGAGCAGCCACTGATAAAAATTATACAAAGAGATACACTTAAAAACACTAGTAAATCAAAGAGAATTCCAAAAAATGTTCAAGTAACCTACAGAAAGACAAGAAAAAACACATGGGACAAAACAAAATGGGAGGCTTAACTCTAACATATCAGTAATTGTATTAAATGTAAATTAAATGCAACATCAATTAAGATAGATTGTCAGAGTAGATTTTTAAAAATTACCTACCTGTATGCTGTCCCCCAGAAACTCTCTTCAAATGTAACAATATAGCCAAGTTAAAAGTAAGAACATGGAAAAATACAGCATGTAAGCATTAGCAAAAAGAAGGTAACAATGGCAATATTGATATCAGGTAAAGTAGACTTTAGGACAAAGAAAATTACCAGGGGCAGAGGGACATTGCAGAATGACAAAAATGTCAATCCTCTGAGAAGACGTAACTTTCCTAAATTTGTATTCATCAAACAGAAGAGCTACAAAATTTGTGAAGCAAAAACTGATAAAACTGAAAGGAGAAGTAGACAAATCTGCGATTACTGTTGGAGACTTTTTAAATACCATTCTCTAGACAGAGGATTAGCAAACATATAGGAGAACTCAGCCACACCATCAGCCAATAGGATCTATTCAACATTTGTAGAACCCTCCACCCAGCAACAGCAAAGGACACATGTTTTTCAAGCACTAAAAAAACACACACCAAGATAGACCACATCCTAAGCAAACTTCTCCAGATTTCAAAGAATTAAAATCATACAGAGTGTGTTCTCTGACCAAAATGTGACCAAACCAGAATGAATAACAGAAAAGTATCAGGCAAATCTACAAACACGTGGAAACTAAACAACACAGTTCTAAATAATCCATAGGTCAAAGAGTCTCAAGGGGAATGAAAAAATACTTTGGAATGTTAATTATATCTCATAAAGTTATTTTTCAAAGTTATGGATCTTCATCTTTTAAAAATATTTGAACAATGAAAATGAAAATAAAACAACAAAATTTGTGGGATGCAGCTAACATAGTGCTCTAAGGGAAATGTATACACTAAATGTTTACATTAGAAAAGACGAGAAGTCTCAAATCAGTTATCTAAGCTCCTACCTCAGGAACCTAGAAAAAGACGAGAAAAATAAACCCAAAGCAAGGAGAAGGAAGGAAAAATAAAGAGCAGAAATCAGTGGAATTGAAAACAGAAAAATAATAGAGAAAATCAGTGATAATAAAAACCCAGCTGTTTGGAAAGATCAACAAAATGGACCAACCTCTAGCAAGATTGTCAAAGGAAAGAAAGGACACAAATGATCAGTATCAGGAATAAAACAGGGCATATTCCTACAGACTCTACAGATATTAAAAAAAAAAAATTCTTAAGGAAATACTATAAACAGTTCCAAACAAGTAAGTGTAATATTTAGGTGAAATGGACTAATTCCTCCAGAAATACAAACTGCCGCAACTCACACAATGTGAAATACATTATTTGAATAGCCCTATATAACTATTAAAGTGAATTCATAATTTAAAATCTCCCCAAAAAATTAATCTTCAGGACACATGGTTTTACTAGAGAGTTCTACCCAGTGTTTTTTTAAGAATTTTTTTTTTTTTTGATGTGGACCATTTTTTAAAGTCTTTATTGAATTTGTTACAGTATTGCTTCTGTTTTCTGTTTTTGTTTTTTGGCCCCAAGGCATGTGGGATCTTAGCTCCCTGACTAGGGATCGAACCCCGCACTCCCTGCATTGGAAGGGGAAGTCTTAACCACTGGACCGCCAGGGAAGTCCCTACCAAGTGTTTTAAGAAGAATTAACACCAATTCTACACTCTCTCTTCTAGAAAATATAAAAGAAGGGAACATTCCCCAGTGAATTCTATGAGGCTAGAATTACCAAGATACCAAAATCTAGCAAAGGCAGTACTACAAAGAAAACTATAGATCAGTATCCCTCAATCATGGCCCGCTGATTTTTGACCAAGGTGCAAAAGCAATTCAGTGGAGGAAGGATAGTCTTTTTAGCAAGTGGTGCTGGAGCAATTAGGTATTCATAGGCCAAGATATGGACCTCAACCTCAGTCTCACATCTTATGCAAATATTAACTTAAAACAGACCATAGATTTAAATAGGGACATAACAAATATAAAACTTCTAGGGAAAAAATAGGGGAAAGTCCTTGGGACCTGCAGCTTGGTGAAGAGTTACACATTACACCACAACTATGATCCATATAAGGAAAAAAATTCAATAACTTGGACTTCATCAGAACTTTCTCTGTGAGAGACCCTGATAAGAGGATGAAGACGCTGTAGACTGGGAAAATGAACTGTTGTTACACACAGCAACTTGGATCGATCTCAAGGATATTTTGTTGAATGTAAAAAGCTAATCTCAAAAGGTCCATACTGTATGATTCCATTAATATAACATTTTCAAAATGGCAAAATTATACAGATGGAGGGCCTCCTGTTATTGGTTGCCAGGGATATAGGTGGTGGGAGAAGTGAGGGATGCATGTGGCTATAAGTAGTGGCTAGAAGCAGATCATTGTGCTGATGGAACAGTTCTGTGTCTTGATTGTGGTGGTGGTTACGTGAATCTACACATGAGATAAAATGACATCGAACTACACATGCTTTATACCAATATCAATTTCCTGATTTTGTTATTGTACCATTGTTAATAATGTAACTATTAGGGGAAACTGACTGGTAGGGTACATGTACTGTCTTTGCAACTTCTTAAATGTAGAATTTTAAATTTCAAAATTTAAAAATGAAAATATAAAAGTTAGAATGATAAAATCTTACAATTGGAAAGATTTTGGATGATCTCTGTCAAATTTTACTAAATCTCTCTGACAGCATCTTACTTAAAAGATGGATTTCACTTAAAAATGGAAAAGCCCAGAAAAGCATGCACTATAAAGGAGGTTTGTCCAGTGTGGAGTCTTAAAGATAAAAATGAAGCATCAAAAGCAGAATATGCTGATAGTGGTAACTCAGAAACAGAAGATACATTTTTTTAAGTTGTGGAATTTGGAGTATTTTTTTCTTTAACCCTCCCCTCCCCTTAGTTTCATTTTCTAAAATAAATATTTCTTTCATTACTTTTGAATATGCATTAGTAGGTACATACATAGAACATCTTAGGAAAGGTAAGTTGTTACAGAGATAGGGGATTAAGGGAGACCTCATACAGGGACTGGTGAACTTACTACAAACACTCTAATCTTTGGTATCATTTGAGTTTTGCACCATTTAATTATCAAATATATAGTTATTATCTGATGCCTTTTATATTTCATGTCTTAAAATTTAGGATTGTAAATAAACCAAAATATTGGTAATATAATACAATGTGTTCATCTTAATGTGTTCGAATACAATGTGTTTGACCTTCAGTCTGACAAGATTCATAGGGTTTTTTATATCAGGAATTTTTTTTAAATCTCTGAAAATTTTGTATGTCTAGTTAAAATAAGGGGATTCTCACTGTTTTCTTCTAAGGCAAGCTAATTCTACTATTAGAAAGTTGTTGTTGTTAGGAAGTATTATCTGATTTTGAAACCAAAATATCTATCTTAAGTAATTGTGTACTTTATTAAAAAAGAACAGAGTATTCCCTTGAATAAATGAGGAGTATTAATTGTAGTGGTAACTTTTCTCATAATTTCAGGGGAATCAAAGAAGAAACCTAGAATCTACAGTGTCTCAGGTTGAGAAGGAGAAAATGTTGCTACAGCATAGAATTAATGAGTACCAAAGAAAAGCAGAACAGGAAAATGAGAAGAGGAGGAATGTAGAAAATGAAGGTAAATTGTTACTTCCTTTGAAAAACACTGGAATTTCTAGCACTATCTTGAGATCTTCATCTTGAGGTGGTCTTAAATTTAGTGCCTGTTATATATTTTTGAAGCCACAGTCCTAAGACACCTCAAGAGCTAAATACCCATGTCCCAAAATTTATGTATAACATACTAAATTCAGTAGTAATGTTTTAGCTAGAGTAGTGATTTTTATCCTTGTGTGTATATTGGAATTTCTTGGGAAAGTTCAAAGAAAACTAATGCCTAAACTTCAGAAATTCTAATTTAATTGATCTAGACACGTGGACTGGGCATTGGTATTTTTAATAAGCTCTCTAGGCACTCCTAACAAGTAGCCACATTTTAGAACAAGACTAGAATTTTTGATATTAGTGTTACAAATTTAAAATAGCTTTCTACATCCTTTGATCCAGTGATTTCACTTCTAGAAATTTATTTCACATACACTTGTGTGCATGCAGACTGATATAGAAACAAAGCTATTCATTTTAGAATTGTTTAAAATGGCAAAAATTATAAACAATGTAAATGTAATCAGTGGTATAATAAATTTTAGTGTATATGGTAGAATACTATGCATTTTATAAAAAAATAAAGTATCTCTTGGGCTTCCCTGGTGGTGCAGTGGTTAAGAATCTGCCTGCCAATGCAGGGGACATGGGTGCAAGCCCTGGTCTGGGAAGATCCCACATGCTGCGGAGCAACTAAGCCCGTGAGCCACAACTACTGAGCCCACATGCCACAACTACTGAAGCCCACGCTCCTAGAGCCTGTGCTCCGCAACAAGAGAAGCCACCGCAATGAGAAGCCCATGCACCGCAACGAAGAGTAGCCCAACTAGAGAAAAGCCCTCGCACAACAATGAAGACCCAACGCAGCAAAAAATAAATAAATAAATAAATAAATAAATTTTAAAAAAAGAATTTAAAAATATTTTTTAAAAAAGAATAAAGTATCTCTTTATAAACTGTTATAAAAGAATCTCTAAAATGTATCTTCACCAAAAAAAGTACAGATTGTTTAAAACAAGATTGCTTATCTATATATGTTTAAGTGTGTGTGTGTGTGTGTCTATATATAGATATGCATGTGAAAACATATATATATATATTTGTGTTTTTTTTTTTTTTAAAGATTTATTTATTGATTGATTGATTGATTGTTATGTTGGGTCTTCGTTTCTGTGCTAGGGCTTTCTCTAGTTGCGGCAAGTGGGGGCCACTCTTCATCGCGGTGCGCGGGCCTCTCACTATCGTGGCCTCTCTTGATGCGGAGCACAGGCTCCAGACGCGCAGGCTCAGTAGTTGTGGCTCACGGGCCTAGTTGCTCCGCGGCATGTGGGATCTTCCCAGACCAGGGCTCGAACCCGTGTCCCCTGCATTGGCAGGCAGATTCTCAACCACTGCGCCACCAGGGAAGCCCTATATTTGTGTTTTTATATATTAGGGTATGGATACACAGACTATCTTAGGAAGGATATGCAAGAAATTAGTAATAGTTGTTGCTGGGGAGGAGAGCCAGAGGGGCTGGGAGACGACGTGGAGGGAGAAAGACTCATGCTATACTATACACCATTTGGTACCTTTTGAATTTTGAAGCATTTTATTTATTTAGTTAGTTAGTTACATCTTTATTGGAGTATAATTGCTTTACAGTGTTGTGTTTCTGCTGTATAATAAAGTGGATCAGCTATATGTATACATATATCCCCATCCCCCGTCCCCCGTGAGCCTCCTTCCCACCCTCCCTATACCATCCCTCTAGGTCGTTACAAAGCATCGAGCTGATCTCCCTGTGCTATGCGGCTGCTTCCCACTAGCCATCCATTTTACATTTGTCAGTGTATATATGTCAATGCTACTCTCTTCCTTCGTCCCAGCTCCCCCCTGCCACCCCACCCTGTGTCCTCAAGTCATTCTGTATGTCTGCGTCTTTATTCCTTCCCTGCCACTAGTTGAACCATTTTAAAAATAATTGAACTAATCAAAGATTTGTACTATTCAAAAATAGATAATATTAAAATTAGCTTTACATCATTTCACTAATAGATTAACCTTTATGAAAGGAATAAAAGAATTTAAAATATTACAGCAGTGGAAACAAATCTGTTTTTGCATCCTGTGCTATACTTTTTTGATAAATTTAAAATGTAGGTACTTCCAAGGTGGAATATGGACCTAATATAGCTGACTTTTATGGCCTAAGACCAAATTTCATTTTTTAAAAGGGATTTATATGTTTTCTCTATGAAAACTTACATATTATTCCTTCATTTTCTAGTTTCTACATTAAAGGATCAGTTGGAAGACTTAAAGAAAGTCAGTCAGAATTCACACCTTGCTAATGAGAAGCTGGCACAATTACAAAAGCAGGTAAGTTTTTGGAGTGAGGTTTTTTTTTTTTAAATCAAAATAAGTTTGATTGTGTTTTGGTAAAAAACTATTTTCTTGCTCTCTTTTTTAATTAGCTAGAAGAAGCCAATGACTTACTTAGGACAGAATCAGACACAGCTGTAAGATTAAGGAAGAGTCACACCGAGATGAGCAAATCAATTACTCAGCTAGAGTCCCTGAATAGAGAATTGCAGGAGAGAAGCAGAATTTTGGAGAATTCCAAGTCACAGATGGACAAGGATTATTACCAGCTGCAAGCTGTATTAGAAGCTGAACGAAGAGACAGAGGTCATGATTCTGAGATGATTGGAGACCTACAAGGTAATATTTTTTCTTACTCTGGTAAAATAGACATAAAATTTACTGTTTTAGCCATTTTTAAGTATACAGTTCAGTGGCATAAAATACATTCACATTGTCATGCAACCATCACTACTGTCCATCTCCAGAACTTTTTTCATCATTCCAAACTAAAAAAATCTATACCCATTAAACAGTAACTCCCCATTTCCCACTCTCCCCAGCCCCTGGTAACCACCACTCTACTTTGTCTCTATGAATTTGACTACCTCATAGAAGTTATTATTTGTCCTTTTGTGTCTGTCTTATTCCAGTTAGCTTAATGTCTTCAAGATTCATCCATGTTGTGGCATGTATCAGAATTTCTTTCCTCTTCAAGGTTGTATACTGTTCCGTTGTATTTATACCATATATACCACATTTTGTTTATCTGTCTATCAATGGAAGGTAATTTTTTAAATTTATATTTTATTTTTAATTGTAGCTAAAAACATAAAATTTACCATCTTAATTTTTAAGTGTGTAAGGTAATATATTTTTGATCATATTGTCTTCATAAAGAAAATGACCTTGGCCCCCATACACTGTTGGTGGGAATGTAAATTGGTGCAGCCACTATGGAAATTGCCAAGATAGGGAAGCAACCTAAATGTCCATCAACAGACGAAAGAATAAAGAAGATGTGGTATATATATACTACAGAATATACTACTCAGCCATTAAAAAAAGAATGAAATTTTCCCATATGTAGCAACATGGATGGACTTGGAGAGGATTATGCTAAGTGAAATAAGTCAGAGAAAGACAAATACTGTATATCACTTATATGTGGAATCTAAAAAGTACAGCAAACTAGTGAATATAACAGAAAAGCAGGCTCACAGATATAGAGAACAAACTAGTGGTTACCAGTGGGGGGAGGGGCAATTAAGAGGTACAAACTATTAGGTATAAAATAAGCTACAAGGATCTATTGTACAACCTGGGGAATATAGCCAGTATTTTATAATAGCTGTAAATGGAGTATAACCTTTAAAAATTATGAATCACTATATAGTACACCTGTAATTTATATAATATTGTACATCAACTATACTTCAATAAAAAAGAAAGAAAATGACCTTGCTAATACTGGAAATGGTTAGCATTCTTTCTGTTTCAGGATAATTTGTATCAAATTGTAATTTCTTCACTCTCTCAGGCACCCTTGTGATGGAGGTAATGTGGATATTTCCAATTTTACAGCCAGTTACTGAAAAGTTAATTTTTAATTAATTTATTTCTTGGCTGCGTTGGGCCTTTGTTGCTGTGTGCGGGCTTTCTCTAGTTGCGGCGAGCGGGGGCTACTCTTTTTTGCAGTGCACGGGCTTCTCATTGCAGGGGCTTCTCTTGTGGAGCATTGGCTCTAGGCACACGGGCTTCAGTAGTTGCGGCACGTGGGCTAAGTAGTTGTGGCTCGTGGGCTCTAGAGCACAGGCTCAGTAGTTGTGGCGTATGGGCTTAGTTGCTCTGCGACATGTGGGATCTTCCCGGAGCAGGGATTGAACCCGTGTCCTCTGCATTGGCAGGCGGATTCTTAACCACTGCGCCACCAGGGAAGTCCCTGAAAACTTAATTTTTAAAAGTGCCCAATTCACAAAAGTCTTACTCAAAGTGGAACTAACGAGGCAGAGAAGATTATCACTGTTAAAACCTGGGAATTCCTCACGCATTGTTAGTAGAAATAGAAATTAAACTGCAGAAAGGGAATCCCATTGCAAATAAAGAATTCGGTACTTGGAAAGGTTAGGACTAGAGATATCAGCAGCCTTTGTGGTCTAAAAGTTTCCTTTTAGACTCACAAACTGGTCATGGTAATAAAATCATTTTGTTTTCAACAAGATTCCTGGCTTCCACTTCTCACATTTTTTTCTGTTTCTGTCAGCAACAGCATCCATACTACCTAATCAAAACAGATATGCATGGAAGTTGCCAGATCTTTCAGGGAAAAGTAGGGGGTGGGATAGTCCATTTTAACCTAAGTCACAGGATGTGAACATAGTTTGGGGTCTCATGGGGCTTGATGATTAGCTGTAATTCTGTGGAGAGAGGTCGGGGTCAGTTTTTGGACTTTGGAAACAGAAATTAGGATCTCCCATTGGTTCTTAGCTGAGGAGTGTTCTGCAATCTTATTTCTCAGGGACTAGGCTTAAAATAGATCTGAATATAACCAAGAAAGTATCCTCATTATATGTATTAGAAAAGCCTCATACTCCACTTCCTTAAATTGCTTCTCTAGGCCTCTTCATATACAGCTTATTAGCTGTGTGCAGGTCACTTCTTCTGCTTTATTTATAAACCAAGAAGATTAGGTGACCCCTATAAATTCTTTCAATTCTAAAATTCTTTAAGTCTGTGATTTTCCAGATAACGCTGAGCTTGAAGTGCTTGCTTTCAAGGATGAGACCATCAACAATGGTCATTGTTGTGTTCATCAACAATGGGTTTAACTGACTCTGTTTTTTAGATATTGGTGAAGTTAAGGAAGATTCATAGCATGACCTTTTGTTGATGTTTATCCTTTTTCAATGCTTTAAGGTTTATTTTTTAATTTAAATGTGAATCAAAGTTCACACACATTAAAAAGCACAAAACTTATATGAGCCTCAACATGCAAGGTGCATTGTGGTAAAACATGCATACATGCACACGTAAAATTTTTACGTTGATTTTTTATGGTTTAAGACATTTCAGATCCCTCAGGTATAAATTTCTTATAGTTTGGGAGGCTAGCCTTGTGGCACAGTAACAATTGTTTCCTAGTTGAATGCTCTCCATGTACAGTATTGAGCAGAAGCTTCTTCATGTGTATGGGAAATGACTTCCCAAGTATAATTGGATAGTATATACTTTAGGTTTTGTGGGCCACATACGATCTCTGTTACATATTCTTATTTTTTGCTTTTTTACAACCCTTTAAAAATGAAAAAAACATTCTTAGCTTCATGTCTATAGAAAAATAGGCTGAGGGAATAGTATATCATAGTGTAATGCACTTTTGTTTTGTTTTTAACTGTTACATGGGCATTTGGAAATTGTGTAAGTTTTTTACTTGGCATGTTTTTGGATTTGACTTTTGGAAGAAAAACAATAGATCCATTTTCTAATCTAACCAGTTTTCTAAGACTCCATTTATTCTTTGTGTCTTTGATTTGCCAAATTTTTAAACATATTTTAAAAGTTAACACTATGACTGTAGTCTTTTTTCTCATAGCCCCCTTGTATTTCTAACAGCTTTTTTTAATATTGTTTTATTGAGGTGAAATTCATATAACATAAAGTTAACCATTTAAAAGTGTACAATTCAGTGGCATTCAGTACATTCACAGTGTTGTACAACTACCTGTCTATCTAGTTCCAAAACATTTTCATTAACCCAGAAGAAAACCTTGTACCCATTAAGTTTTCCTTCCTTATATGCCCCTCTACCTAGCCCCTAGCAACCACCAATCTGTTTTATATTTCTGAATTTACTTGTTCTGGATATTTCATATAAATGACATCATACAATATGTGACCTTTTGTATCAGGCTTCTTTCACTTAGCATATTTTTAAGATTGATGTTGTACCATGTGTCAGTACTTCATTCATTTATGGCTAATATTCTGTTGTATGTATACACCACATTTTGTTTAGCTGTTCATCTGTTGATGGACATTTGAGTTGTTTCCACCTTTTGGCTATTGTGAATAACACTGCTATGAAATTCATGTACAAGTATTTATTGGAATACTTGTTTTCAGATCTTTTGGATATCTAGGTGTAGAATTGCTGGGTCATGTGCTAATGCTGTGTTTAACTTTTGAGGCACTTCCAGACTATTTTCCACAATGGCTGCATCATTTCATGTTCCCACCAGCATTGTACAAGGGTTTCAGTTTTTCCGCATCCTTGCCAGTACTTGATATTTAACTCTTTTTGGTTATAACCACCCTAGTGGGTATGAAGTGGTGTCCCACTGTGGGTTTGACTTTAATTTACCTAATGAGTAATGAGATTGAGCATCTTTTCATGTGCTTATTGGCCATTTGTATATCCTTTTTGGAAAAATGTCTGCTCATGTCCTTTGTCCATTTTTTAATTGGGTCTTTTGTCTTTTCGTTGTTGACTTTTTAGAGTCTGGATACTAGACCTTATCAGGTGTGTGATTTGCTAATATTTACACCCCTTCTGTAGTTTGTCTTTTCACTTTTCTTGATAATGTCCTTTGATGTGCAAAAGTTAATTTTGATGAAGTCCAGTTTAATATATGTTGCTTATGCTTTTGGTGTCATATCATAATACATTGCCAAATTGAGGATCATGAAGGTTTACCCCTGTGTCTTCTTCTAAAAGTTGTATGGTTTTAGCATTTATATTTAGGTCTGACTAACTTGAGTTAATTTTTGTATATGGTATGATGTGTAGGGGTCCAATTTCATTCTTTTACATGTGGATATCTGGTTGTCCCAGTACCACTTGTTGAAGAGACTACTTTTTCCCCCACTGAATGGTCTTGGCATCCTTGTTGAAAATCAATTGGCTATAGGTATACAGTTTTGTTTCTAGATTCTCAATTCTATTCAGTTGGTCTATATGTCTGTTCTTAGACCAGTACCACACTGTTTTGGTCACTGTAGCTTTACAGCAAGTTTTGAAATGGGAAGTTTGAGTTCTTCAGCTTTGTTGTTCTTTTTCAATGCTGTTTTAGATATTCTGGTCTGCAAGTAATTCCATATGAATCTGAGGATCTGCTTTTCCATATCTGCATAAAATATCTTTGGAGTTTTTATGGGGATTGCATTGAATCTATAGATTGCTTTGGGTAGTATTGCCATCCTAACATATTAAGTCTTCTAATCCATGAACACAGGATATATTTCCGTTTATTTTGGTATTTAAAAAATTCATTTCAACTTTTTTTTTTTTTTTTTTTTTTTAGTTTCAGTGTACAAGTCTTATACCTCCTCGGTTAAATTATTCCTAGGTATTTTGTTCTTTTTGATGCTGTTATAAATGGAATTGTCTTAGTTTTCTTTTTGTATTGTTTATTAAGTATGATGTTAGCTGTGGATATTTCATAATACCCTGCTTTTGTATATTTTTAATGCAGCATTGTTTGGTGTGTTAAGGTTTTATGACTTCTGTATCTTCTTACTGGATTAAAATTGTATTATAGATGATAGTAAATATATCTGACCTTGAGGGGTTTTTCCTTTAATTTGCACTTTCCTATTGTATCTTGCCCGTTTATTTATTTATTTGTTTGTTTGTTTGTTTATATATATAAAAAATTTTTTTTAATTTATTTATATTTTTGGCTGCATTGGGCCTTCATTGCTGCACGTGGGCTTTCTCTAGTTGCGGCAAGCGGGGGCTACTCTTCCTTGCGGCACGCAGGCTTCTCATTGCGGTGGCTTCTTTTGTTGCGGAGCACGGGCTCTAGGCACATGGGCTTCAGTAGTTGTGGTGCATGGGCTCAGTAGTTGTGGCTCGCAGGCTGCAGAGCGCAGGTTCAGTAGTTGTGGCACACGGGCTTAGTTGCTCTGCAGCATGTGGGATCTTCCCGGAGCAGGTATCGAACCCATGTCCCCTGCATTGGCAGGCAGATTCTTAACCACTGCACCACGAGGGACGTCCCCATTCCTTTATTTTTAATTTTTATATATAGTTGATGGGCCTCAAATTTAGATAGTAGATTTCATATTTGGGGATTTTAACATATTTAGATTTTTCACAGTGAGTTTTTTTTTGTTTTTGAGACTTAACATATCTGTACATATTAAAATAAATAAAAAATATGTATCTGGAAAAATTTTCACAGCATGAACACACCCATATAGAAACTGAATATTACCAGCAGCCCAGAAGTTCCCTTGTACTTCCGCTTAGTCACTAACTCCTTTTCCCCGAAGTAATCACTGTTCTGACTTCTAACACGTAAGTTAGTTTTGCTTGTTTTTGAACTTTTATATATGGAATCATGCAGAAAACACTCCTTTGTTTCTGGTTTATTTCATTCAATATTGTTTGTGAGGTTCATCCGTATTGTTGTATATGGCAGTAGTTTGTTCTTCTTGCTGTATAGTACTCCAAGTATTTTGTATGACCACTGCAATTTATCAGTTATTTTGTGGTGATGTCTTTTAAATCAGATATTCTGATTGTTTCCATTTGCGGATTATTATGAATAATGCTGATATGAACTTTCTTGTACATAGTCTTTGGTAATCATACATATGCTTCCTTTTGGTATATACCTAGAAGTGGCAGAGCCATAGAGTATATTTAGCTTTAGTAAATACACCCAAGTATTTCAAAGTAGGTGCACCAGTTTACATTCACCAGCAATGTATGAGAGTTCTGGTTGTTCCACTGCCTCCTCAAGGATAGTACTCATCCCCACTGAGTTTGGTCAGTCTTACTGTTTTAGCCATTCAGGTGGTGCCTGATGGTATTTCCTTAGGGGTTAGTTTCCATTTCCCTGGTGTCCGAGATGCAGCAACTTTTCACATGTTTATTGGCAATTTGTGATATGCTCTTCAAGTCTTTTGCCCCCCCCTCACCTTTTTTTATTGGATTGTTTGCTTTTTTCTTGTTGGTTTGTGGAAGTCCTAGATATTAGTCCCTATCAAATTCATGTACCATAATTATCTTCTTCCACTCTGTGGTTTTCCTTTTCACTCTTAAATGCTGTCTGCCAATGAACAAGAGGTCTTACTTTTCTTATTTTTAATGTAGTCCTATTTTTTTTTCTTTTGTGGTCAGTGCTATTTAGTGTGGCCTATTGAATTCTTTGATTAAATCATGAGGATATTATTCCCTATTTTCCTCTAGAAGCTTTATTGTTTTGATCTGCTTTGGTTATGATCCCTTATATTTTGGTTCTTATTCCTTCCACTGTATGTGTGTGTGTGTGTGTGTGTGTGTGTGTGTGTGTATATATATATATATATATATATTTTTTAATATGAAGCTTTTTTTGCTTTCATGTATTGTACGGACAAGTTATAGTTTCTTCCTAGCATTTTTTTAAAAGTACAATAAATGAGGAAAATAAAATATATTTAACATACCTTTTATAAAGTTACTAGGACTCTAATGAATTCAACCCATATATTTTCATTACTTTGTCTTCTTGGGAGTTGGTTTATATGAACAACTTCTACACAAAAATTCAGTTTAACCTGAATATACTATCTTTCTACAGATTTTTAAAACCTATTATTTATTATAAATACAGGAAGAAGCATTTTTTAAATAATACTTTAACATTTAAACATCTTGCCATGTTTGCTTTATCTCTCTCCATACAAACACACACATTCTCTGTATTTTTGCTCAACCATTTGAAAGAAACTAGCAGGTGTTTCTTTCTCCTATATGAAAATATTTCTATGTGAACAGAATGCCATATTGCCTGTGTGTGTAAATAAAATCGCTTCATTGCTCTCTAGATCCTAGAACTAGCCTACCAGAGAAGCCTTATCACGTGCCAAAGATTTAATATTCATTTGTTCATTAAAGAACTACTTCAGAAACAGTAAAATATGGGAGGCAGGTTGAGTGCCTTGAAGACTTTGGCAAGCACTGCAAGTTAAACACTAAACTTTAAGAAGTACAAATTTTTTCCGGGTCTTTTAGGGTGCTTTATCCATTTCCCCGTCAAATCTTAGGCCACATTGAATCACAAAATAAGAAAATAGGTTTTTACTTTTGAACTAGACAATATAATTATATTCATATATGTTAGATTCTGCATGTATTAAATTGTGTTTATTAAGTACTTATGCATTCAAAACGTAAAACCTAAAGCATATCTTAATGAGTAGAGTTTCTAAATATGTGAGTTGCTACCATTGCATGACATGAGCATCAGGTAGGTTAAAACTAAGCTTTGTTAGAGCACTTGAATTCCTTAAAACTTAGTTTCTTTAGTAATGGAGTTTTTCTTCATTAAGTTTAAGAGTAATTAAACACTTTTCAGAATGTCTGATACATAAAAAAGCACTTAAATACTTGCCTTAATTAACATGGGGAAAGAGCACTCGATTAGGACTCAGATCTGATTTCTGGACGAAGCTCAGGCTTATCTCTTTGACCATCTGTAAAATGAGGAATATGTACTAGATGATCTCCAACTAGAATTAACATTTTTATCACTATGTATTGTAGTTATTGTATATACTGCTAAGAAAACACTTAATAAATTTCTGTCTGATCAGGAGATTTTAAACTTTTTTTATCTTAATGATCATGCTGGAAAAAAAAAGATTTCTCTTTCAATGACTATGTGACTTGAACTTTTTTCTTACTTGATAGCTCGAATTACATCTTTACAAGAGGAGGTGAAGCATCTCAAACATAATCTTGAAAGAGTGGAAGCAGAAAGAAAAGAGGCTCAAGACATGCTTAATCATTCAGAAAAGGTAAATGATTTAACATATACCAATTATGAGATAGTATTTACTGATTATCAGATATTATAGGATGGTTTTATAAAAGATCATTCATTCCTAATCTTTATATGTTTACATTTCTAGAAGTTTTTATTGTTGGTTGCTGTGTGGAGGTGTATGTGGGTCTTAATTTGGGCTTTTTAGGGTGTTATTTTTATTTGTTTGTTTTTACCCTTGAAGGGTATCAGATATCTGATATTATCTGATCATCACAAATTGCTTTGGTTTGGAGATACCTCTTCATATAGAATTTTTCCCCCATTTTTTGTACATGGGTAAGATGAAGATGCTAAACCTTACTAATTATGAAGAAGGAAAACAAAGGATTAGTATGTAGTAGACCATGTGTGCTTTTTCCATTTCGTTAGTAAGAGTTAGCAAAATAGTAAAGAGCATACATAATGTAATTGGCCTTTGCATGTAGAGTTTTCATAACAGTCAAAAAATGCCATTGGTTATCCTCTGTCCTTACCTTGCTAAGAAAAGGATTAAATAGGTAATATGCAGATTTAGCTTACCTCCCTGAAATGTTGTAGGTTTACTAGATCCTCAGATAAATGATCAGAAAATCCACCACTTATCTTGTCCTTTGGACATGTTTTGTGTCATTTAGAATAGCTTTTTGATGTCTAAGTCTGGTATAAGTTTGGAAATAGGATGAAAGAAGAAGAGTAGAAGTACCCAAACAGGAATGGAATACATGTTGACATTCTTTTGTCAGAGCAAGGTAAATCTAGGTGTAGATGCAAATGTAAATAGAGATCAGTTTTTTTAAACGGTAGCAAAAATTTTTAAATGAACTGAAGAATTGTCCTATTCATTTCTGATCCTCGCAGTGAACCCTCCTGAACATAACAGAACTCTGCCCTGCCATCAGCCATGGCTAATGATTCACATGGGGAAGGGTGGGGGGTAGAAAAAAGGTGATATTTTGCTTTTAATTATATGTGCTTATTGTGATTTTTAAAGTAAGACATTATAGATGGTGTGAAATATACAAGAAGTATAAAAATAAAGTTGTCTTGAATAAAAATATTTAAGTATATATGGTGTAACATTTCAAGCCAATGTGATTCATGTATTATCTCTTATGGGATATTAATTAATATAAGATTTAATGATGTGCCTTTTGCACAGCATAGTACATGACTCTCATTCTCATTTTACAGGAAAAGAATAACTTAGAAATAGATTTAAACTACAAGCTTAAATCATTACAGCAAAGGTTAGAACAAGAGCTAAATGAACATAAAGTAACCAAAGCTCGTTTAACTGACAAACATCAATCTATTGAAGAGGCCAAGTCTGTTGCAATGTGTGGTAAGTGTCAGTTTTAATATTTTCTACATGATTAGTTTTTAAATAATGCCAACAAAAATATTTTGATTTTCATCAAATTTTATTGTGTAGTAGTTTAAACTCTTAGAAATTATAAATGATGATCTGGGAAAAGGGTGCCTTCCTTTTTTGACACCTTCCATTTTTTAAAATGATAATTTCACCTGCTAGTTCTCTTACTCTACCATTCTCTACTCCCTATACTAACCTCTACTCCCTGTAAAAGTCAGTGGATTCTCATTTCTCCCAGTTTTTCAGCCCTTTCCTTTGTTTTCTTCGAGATCCATTCTGGAACTCATTGTCTGTTAATTCATCTGCTTTCTTGTTCTGTACCTCAACTCTCTCATTCCTTTGTATTTCCACTGTGTTATGCCTCTAAGCACAACAGATCTAGATCAGACTAGCCGGCCACTTTTCATTGCTTCAAATAGTTCTTCAGATGGGTGTTATCCCAGTGTATTGTCTCCAGCCTCAGGTGAGCTGTCAGTTTTATGTATGTCACTCGTGATTTCCTTCTCCTAAACTTATATTTCTCTCCTCAAGCTTCCTATGCCATTTCTTTATCACTTTAATTTTAGGTGAACATTCTCCTATTTCAAAAAGAAATTGTGAAATCATAGGTGTGAACCCCTCAGAATCTAATTCTCTAACTTAATCAACCTGTCCTACTACTTTACCCATGTTCATTATCTTCCTTCTCATCTTACAGGAGGGTGATCCTCTTCCTGTCCTTGCTAATATGTTCTAGCTGTATTCAGATCCAGCCTCTTATCTCAACTTATTATTTCTTTTTCTCCTCTTTATTCTCAACCTTTTTTCCTCCACTGAATTCCTTCTTGTTGTAAACATGTACAAGTCTCTCCCATCTTAAAAAAAAAGACAAACCCTTGCAGCAACCTGTGATCCTTACTAATTGCCACTGTTTTATTCCATCCCTTTATAGCCAAACATAAAAAGATGTCTTCCTTTTCTTCACCTTCTACTCACTTCTTAACCTACTGTAACCTGGAAGTGTTACCTGGCACCTTAAATTCAGTTTATTGAAGGGAAAACGTGTGACCTTATCTGTCAGACCTGCCCTTACTCCTATTCTGACTGTCTTGGTTAACGGCTATCTAGTTTTTATGAGACCAGGCTTGTAATCAGACAAATCTACTTTGCCTCTTAGCCACGCTATGACTATGAAAAAACAAAAAAAAATTAGGTGGGAAAATGCATCTAAACTGCCTGTACGTAGAAAGCTTTCAGTAAATGGGAGATATTATCATGGTTATGGATGATGGTGTTCAACATCCAGGGGCCCAAGCCAGAAATCTGGGAATTATTCAGGAAGCTCCATTCTGATGGTTTCTGTTTTGTCACCTAGAGGACAGTCTGAAAGTGAGAAAGCAGACTTATTAAGTTTGAAACCTGATGGTGCAACTTAAGAGTTGCAGGACCCTAGAAAATTAACCTTCAGAACCTTAGTTACCATATCTCAAAAAGGGAACCTTACTGTAGACTAATATCTTCTGATAATAATTAAAATAGGTATTATACTATCACGGAATCTGGTCTGAGTTGCATAAGTTAAAGTTTACATCACAGCCTTAAGCCTCAGAAACTTTTCTGGAAGAATGCTAGGTATAGATTAATAACCACAATCTTATTTTTCTACTTTTATCTGAACTACCTCCATTCTTCTCCTTAGATACTCCACTTTTTTCCAGCTATACTTTCACCTTCTGGTCTGAAAATGGCACTGAATAGTCTCTCAGATCATTGGGCAAGGGATGGATTTGGAAGATTAGTTATATTTTATGACTCTCTTCCTTTAGAGATCCCACTATACAAATAATTCATAATGTTAGAACTTCTATAATGAATAGCTCTAAAAGAGTCCCAGGATAAAAACAGTAGGGATTTTTGGCACCTAGTTGTCTTAGACAGCCCATGAAAGTGAAAAGCATTAGTCTTTTTCTTTAGATGTATGTTTGTAACTTTTTCTTTCACAGAGATGGAAAAAAAGCTGAAGGAAGAGAGAGAAGCTCGAGAGAAGGCTGAAAATAGGGTTGTTCAGATTGAGAAGCAGTGCTCCATGCTAGACGTTGATCTAAAACAATCTCAGCAGAAGCTAGAGCATTTGACTGAAAATAAAGAAAGGATGGAGGATGAAGTAAGAAAAATAATACTGATTTTGTTCATCTTATAAAAGAGAATATCATTGTTATTACTAAAAAGTCATTATCTATAATTTAAACAACATGGTGGAGATTTTAATAAAATAACCTATATGTATCTGTGTTCACTGCTGTAAGGTCACCACTATATCCCTAACTCCTAAAATTTTCATCTTCGTATAGTGAACATTCACACCATAGGTTCTATACCATTTTGCACTGTGACAGTACAACTGTAAAGAAGTGTCACAGCTCCTCCCCTGAAGAAACTGACCATTTGCTTTTTAAGAGAGAGAGAGAGAGAGAGAGAGAGAGAGAGAGAGAGAAGAACCTCTTTATTGTCAGGTATCCAGTAATCCCAAAGAGGAGCATTGTATTTAGATTTCAAAAGAAGCGTTAAACTGTGGAGTCAGTTTATTAGTCCTAACGCCTGATAAGTACTTGATAAATATTTATTGAGTTGAATTAAATATATATTCAATTTGTTTTATAAACTCTGGAGGGTTGTAGATTAGAGTACAAACATTTATGAAAGAGCAGGTAAATTTAAATACAATTTAGGAATGTCCCCCCAAAAGTGACTTTTATACTCACCTTCTCCAAAATTTCCATACAGGTTGGGGTACAAAGAAACCAGATTTCTTTTCCCTCCAAGATCTCACATCTGAAATTTGGGAATTAATTTGATTTAACACTAAATTCTGCAGTAATAAATGCATAGAACAGTGGAGACTCATTACAATACTAATATTTTCTACTTGTATAAGGAATTATAATGTACTTGAGATTTGATTAGTATTCTTTCAAATGTCTAATAAATTACTAAAGAGATTTACAATCCCAATTATTTTTCTCATTCATAGGTTAAGAATCTATCCCTGCAACTGGAGCAGGAGTCAAATAAGCGACTGTTGTTACAAAATGAATTGAAGACCCAAGCATTTGAGGCAGACAATTTAAAAGGTTTAGAAAAGCAGATGAAACAGGAGATAAATACTTTATTGGAAGCAAAGAGATTATTAGAGTTTGAATTAGCTCAGCTTACAAAGTAAGTTTCGGAAATAACATTCTTGATTTCTTTCTTTTTTGTGTTTAGCATTTGCTTATGTGTTTCATATTTTATGTGTGTATAGGTTATGTACTTAGAGTTTGTGAAAGGAAGATTTAGGAAAAAGCATTTAGAAAAAATAAAAGACTTTATTTGCAAAGAAGGTTTGCAAGGGAGTTCAGGCTTTGGAAAGACAGGCTTACTAAATAAAAAACACAGTTATTTAAAGGGGAAAAAACAGGACATTATCAAGACTACTGACTTTACAATGTCTGTTTATGGTAGGAAAAACACAGTTTTCTCATATGATTTTCATATCTACGAAAGTCATCATGTTTCTTCACACTAGAATTACAAAAATCAGGAATAACCTTTTTATTAAGGATTTAGTACCTTACAGAAAATGTTTAAGGTTTCTTTATTTTAGAGACTAGAATTAGACATTAGACATGATGGCCCTGTATTTGTTTGTTTGTTTGTTTTATCTTGTTTCTTTGGTTCATCTCAAAATGCAAAATGTCCTTTTTCTTCTATTCTGAGATGTGATGTGCCCGCTTACTTGAAATGGGGACAAAGCAAGGTGTCAGTATGACTTTCAGAATTTGTATAAGGACATGGTTCAGAAATTTAATAGCAAAGATACCTTATGCCAGACCATGACGTTTTATTTCCTCCAAATTTATGTTATAATGTCTTCATTTGCCAGCTTCATTTACAACACAGTAATTCTTAGGTAAAATTGCTGGTTTTGATTTTGTTGACTTTATATTGGTGAAATTCTTTTCCCCTTTTAGAGCCACTGTTTTTACCAAGTAATGTGTTTTGTAGTTTTCTTCTCCCGAAATAACTTTCACTCAGCATTTAACTAATAATTATTATGTACTTTCTGTCAACCATATGCTGAAAATAAAAAGCTGTTACTATCTAATATGAAAACCTAGCAGCTGCAGATGGAATTGTTCATTGTTGAATAGCTATGTCTTTGGGTTGCATTGTGTCTCTGTCTTTTTGAGTCCTTTCCTCTCTGTGAGCAGTGTTTATGTGTATGTATTCTGTACATGTACTTGTCTCTTTATCTGTGTTACTCCTCCTTTGTCAGTTGTTGTTATTGCCTCCCTTCTTACTCCTTACCTGAGTATTCATTTCCACCGCACCCTTGTGCTTAATTGACCATAAAATATAGTACTAAATTATTCTTATTATTTATTAAATATGGTCAAGTTTTTAATAGTCTACTTACTGCATAAGACATTTTAAGTGTATCCCTAAGAAAGCTTTTCTTTACAAAAATTTACCAAAAAATATCATTTTTAGTTTTATTTTTGCATTGTGGATTAATCCACAATTAATAAGTGACCTTCAGTAGAAAACTGTTCCCTCAACTTTTCATAGTATCATTTAATAAGGAGCAGAAGTGTGGCCTAACCAAATATAACTAGTAAAGTAATACTGTATAATGAAGTATGATTTTTTAAATTTTTTTGGCCGCACCGCGCGGCATGCGAGATCTTACTTCCCCTATCAGGGATCAAACCTGCGCCCCCTGCAGTGGAAGCACAGTCTTAACCACTGGACTGCCAGGGAAGTCCCTGAAGAATGATTTTTTGAAACAAAGGTTACTTTAGTAAACCTTTTTTATTGTAGCAACTTTAAGAAACGAAGAATAATATAAAGTCTAGTATAAATAGGAGCATTTGTTTACTGTTTTCTCTTTTGTCTAAAGACAATACAGAGGAAATGAAGGACAGATGCGGGAGCTACAAGATCAGCTTGAAGCTGAGCAATATTTCTCGGTGAGAATCATTTTTAACATATAGACTGTTTCAAAACCTGACTTAAAACAAGGTATTTAGATTTTTAATGTGAACTATGATTCTTTTTCAAATGACTGTGAAGTAGTTTTCTCCCCTTCTTTATATCCCCATCTTTGCATTTCATTTCTGGATCTGAGTTGGTGGTCTGTTTAAGTTGTAAAGAAATGACTGTTTTTGTGCAAATATTTCCAGAATTGCTTTCAAACTGGAGCAACATATAAGACTTTGTTAAGGTTTCTGTCTGCCTGGTAGCAAGCTCTGGTGGTTTAGAGTGCCAGTATTATCATGTGTGGTTCTTGCATACACATTATAGGGGCCTACATACATATATCTCTAGGTATAACTACATACGGTTGTGGGTATAACTAATGTTGAGGAGCTTTCTCCTATTTCAGCTCTGTGTGCACTTTTATGCATCTGTTACCCTTTTTCTCCATAAAAATCATTTTCTTATTTGCTGCAGGCCAAGTTATTTTCATTACTACTGTTGATGAGCATTTATAGCTAATGCTTTGAGGCTTTATTGAAACCTCTGAATTTTTGTTTACTTCCTTTGGTTGCCAAGCTTGTGCTCTGCCATTTCAGCTTGACATTTATCTACCAGCTCCATTTCTCTTTCAGTGACAACCACCTTTCCTATGAGCTTTAAGCAGTGTAATTAAATGCATGGAGTTTGAGTTACACTGATAAACATGCCCTAGAAACCAAGTGTGAACAATATTGGAAGTAATGATTTCTCTAGTAAAACATCTGGATACCATTAGAGCTCTACAGAATTTCACACAATTTAGAGCTTCATGCTCTACTCTTTTCATCTCCTAATAAATATGGTGACTTTCTACTTCTGTCTATTTCTTCATGGCTTATTATACTATCACTGGAATATGTTTTTAAATTAAAAAATAATTCAAGATTGTTGAAAAACTTTTCCCTGAGTGTAAATTAACCTTAACTATTCAGTGTGTGGTACTGACTTCTGCAAAGTGGTCTGTAATATCAAGCACACCTTTTTGTCCCTAGGCTTCCATAGAATAATCATTCAGTGCCTCCATGTTTGGGGATGGCTGTCAAGTGATTTGTGGTGGTTCCTGTGGTTTCTTGATTTTTGCCTCTATAAAAACCATACAAAATACTAACCCTATCTTTAGTTTTGATTTATTCTATTGCTTGTGAGGACTGGGTTAGATGTTAAATTTGATAAGCTATTATGAACCAAATTTAAGATTTTCTTTAATCTGGGCTTTCAAATCAGGTTATTTTTCTTTTTCTCTCTTCATTGATTACACATATAAATTTCAGTAATTGAAGTCAGAGAAAGGAGAAATGAGAATCTGATTCCTAAATGCAGAATGGACTATTTCATTTTAGAAATTGTAAGCACTTAAACTAGAGCCAGCCATCATTCTTCCTTCATTTGCATTCCCATGGAAATGTATTTTTCCCCTAGAGAAGTGCTGTTTCTTAGAGATATAATTCAGTGTACAGTGTAAAAGTAGTACTCCACAGCTATTTGCTGATCCTTACTATTTTTTTCCTTATCTTTTAAACTAAAAAGGGTGGTTTAAAAAAAAGAAATAGACTTCAGAATTGGAAGTTTACTCTGTAACCTCAGCATCTAACACAGTGTGGGTCTAATAGTTTTTCATGCCTGTTAAATATTTTTTGATGGAGTTGGCAAAAAACCTAGTGAATTTTGTAAGAATCATTGTTCTGTAATAAGTATATATTATTCATATGTTGACAGAACATTGATAAATCCTATTTATGGATATTTCTTCCACCTCTCAACCACCCACTTCGTCACCCAGAAGAGAAGTGGTTTCTCTAACATTATTCACTTCAAGAATTGATCTAACTTTTAAATAAGTATTGCTTGCTAAGTTTCTTTATAATGTTTTTCCAATCAATATAATATTTAATATATTTTTGAGGTATAATTTATATATAATAAATTGTACCCATTTTAAGTGGTTGATAAATTCTGACATATGTGTATACTGTGACCACCACCACAATCAACATATAAAACATTTCCTTCACGGCCCTTTGGAGTCAATCTTCTCCACCCACCTCTATCCTGCAGAGCAACCACTGATTTGCTTTCTGTCTTATTGATTATTTTCACCTATTCTACAATTTCATATACATGGAATCATGTAGTACACACTCTTTAGCACCTGGTTTCTTTCATACAGCTTAACATTTTTTAGGTTTATCACGCTGTATATATTAGTAGTTCATTCCTTTTTATTGTTGAGTAGTATGGGTACATCACAACTTTAAAAATTCATCTGATGATAGATATCTGGGGTTCTTCCAGTTTGGAGTTACTATGAATAAAACTGCAATGAAAATTATGTATAAGACTCTGTATGGATATATATTTGTATTTGTCCTGGGTAAATACTTAGGAGTGGAATTGTTGGACCATGTGTTAATTGTTTATAAGAAACTACCGAACTGTTTTTTAACCTACCATAAACACTTATTTCTTCTTATCACTTGTTTTGCAGACACTTTATAAACCAGGGTAAAGGAACTTAAGGAAGAAATTGAAGAAAAAAACAGAGAAAATTCAAAGAAAATACAGGAACTACAAAGTGAAAAGTATGTCCATTTTAGTTTAGAACAAGAATCAGTACTATAGCAAAACATTCTTAAATTTAAGTTTAAAGATAGAGAATAGATGTGCCATTATTCTGATGGCAGTGGAATAGCAAATTTTATTGGGCTAATTCAGAACAAATCAAACTAGATTTAGGCTAAATTTGCCTTTATGGTGAAGAAATAATTTGATACATTAACACTGTAGCGGTTGTACAGAGATTCACTAAATTGTGACAGTAAATTGTTTTCAAGGGTCTCTCAATCTTCAAACATCTATTTGTATATAAATAGTTCATGCTGTATTTGCAAGTCATCATTTTATGTTAGGTAAAGGTATGCAGGGTCTTCCTCTCTTAGTATTATAATGCAGGTTAATTTCCATTGCATGTGTGCCTAGGGCCTTACAAGGAGGTGATCTTAGAAAGCTATTAAGTGTAACAACTGCTCATAGCTAGATAGTGTGAGAACAAACATTGAAACTAGTTTTCTCACATTGTTATATTCTTTTCCATATAACCACCTTTGAAAGAAATTTTAACTTTTATTGTTGAAGCAAACAAATACATAAAATAGCAAAACATGTACAGTTTTATGAATTATATGACAAATATCATTATAACCACCACCCATGAACAAAATCTACCTCAGAAGCCCACTATATCCCCGCTTCTGCTTATGCCTCTTACCTCCCCACCACAGAGTAATCACTATCCTGATACTTATTTGTTGAAGGAACTGAATCATTTGTCCTGTATAGTTTTCCTCAGTTATGATTTTGCTGATTCTGTTTCCATAGTTAGTTGAACATTTTCATCATCCTTCTGTGTTTTTTGCAAATCAATGGTTAAATCTAGAGTTTCACTGTTTAGTATGGTAGCCACCAGTCACATGTAGCCATTTAAATTTAAACTTTAGTTCATTAAAATAAAGTTAAAACTTTAGTTTCCTCAGATGTACTAGCCACGACTTAGGTGCTTAATAGTCTTATATGGTCAGTGTCTACCATATTGGACAGCACAAGTGTAGAACATTTCTGTCATCGTGGAAAGTTTTACTCGGCACCCCTAATCTGGAGGCTTAAACAGATTCAAATCTGATTTTTAGAGGGAAGAAGACTACCTCTGTTTTTAGCAACCATTGGCACTCAGTGCTTAGATTCTTAATATATTAGGTAAACTCTAAGGTAGGCACAAAGCTACATTTCCTGGTTTCTCTCTGTGACAGTAGTAAACTCCTTTTGTAGAGTATAGTCTGTTGCCTATCATTTGTGTGGTATCTACAATGTAATATACAGTCCCAGTTTATATGCATTCACAGTGAAGGGGACACCCAATCTGCTACATACTATATTGTTTCATGGGGTTGATATGTTTTCCCTTGTTTGATCTGTTTAAGAGAAACATGTTGATCACCACTATTGTGCTGTGTGCTGTGCTTCATGCCAGTGATATAATTATTAATAAGTTATGGCTCTTACCATCAAGTGCTTCAGAATCTAGTCAGGAAACAGACATAATTAAGGTAGGTGGCTATTGACAAAGTGCTATTGGAATATACTGAAGGGGTATATACCTCATCTTACCATCTGGGATTCAGAGAACATTCCCCAGGTGACAACTAAGCAGAGTAGAATTCACCAGGGAATGGTATATGGGTTGAGAACAATATAGGCAAAAGCCAGTCTGTGATTTGGGAGCAGCAAATGCTTTCATTTGCAGGTAGGGAGACAGTTGGTGACAGATGAGGCTGGAGAGAGAAACCTGAGTCAGATTACAAAGGGCTTGTGTGTCACTGGAATTATCAACATTGAAGAGTGGAAGATTTTATTTTTGTTGCCATTCTCTGTTGTATATCCACATCACCTAGATCAGGGCCGGGCAAATAATAAGTATTCAATAAATATTCAATGAATAAATGAAAATTTAAGCTAGGGATTGACAAGATAGGGTTTTAGAAATCTCTAGTCTTTAGAGAATGGATTGGAGTGAGGCAAAGCTGGGTGGATATAGGGAGTCCAGTTATACTGCCATAGGAATAATCTAGATATACAATTATAGTGGAAGTTGGCAGTAAAAGGAGAGGCAAGTGCCTAGGAAAAAATAGAAAGTAGAAGCAATAGGACTTGTAGATTTGAAGGTATGGGGATAAAAGTTAGGGAAAATTTCAGGTCAGCTCAAGTTTCTGACCAGGACAGTTGGGTTGTTGGTAGTGGTAGTCCCTATGCTAAGGAATACCAGTTTGGGGGAATGAGAGCAAGCAAGGTTATTTCTATTTCACACCTACTGAGTTTGAGATGCCTATGGGATGTCCAAAGAGAAATGGATACCAGACATTGGCATTATTGCTTTGGAACTCAAAGATAAGGACTTGAAGCCAATTCAACAGTCATCTCATGCTGAAACCACTAAGATAGATGAGATTTATTAAGACGGTTGTGTTTATCAGGGTTTATGAACTCTTGAGCCTATGATACCATACATGTAACTGGGTTGAAGTTAGTTGGATCTAAGTATCGGTAGCATCCATTGCGTGAGTTGTGAGGATTATAACAAACTGAAGAGTTCATGTTCTCAGTTCTGAGCATTTGCTGCCACATGGTAGCACTGACCCAGTATTTCAAGATCTTCTGGTTTTTCAAGAGAAGCCAGGAATCTCAGTTTTTATGTAAAATATTGGCCCAAATTTATTTTTAAGTGTGTATGTGTGCGTGCATGCATGTGCACGCACATGCAGGTACAGAAAGGAGGTAGGAGGGGACATTTATATGGACTCATTTGGCTCTCTCAAGCAACAAGTTGTAACCCCTAGTGTAGGATAAGGAATGGGCAGAGGAAGGGAAAGTATAAAGTCACCCATAATACAAAGAGGAAAGCAGTGGGGGTATCACAAATGCCAGGGGAATAGAATATTTCAAAGAAGAGAAAGTGACTTAAAATTCCAAATACTCAGAAAGGTCAAGTAAAAAATAAATTGTCCATTATATTTAAAGTTGTTATCTTGTTGAGAACAGTTCCTAAATAATGATGACAATATTGATAGGTACTATACTGAAGTAGACTGAGACATGAGTGGGAAGGGTAGAAGTACAGAGAGAGTAGACAACAGCCACATTGACCTCTTTACTATTCACAAACCAGTCTGTTACTCTTCTGCCTCAGGGCCTTTGGACTTGCTCATCCCTCTGCCTGGAACATTTTCCTCTGAATATCCACATGGGTTCTTCCTTTACCTTCTTCAGGTCTAGGCCTAAATGCAATCTCAAGAGAGACCTTCCCTGAACACTCTTTCAAAAATTGAGAATGCCCTCACCTTACTACCTAGCTGCCCAGCTCAGTACTCTCTTCCTTGTTTTATTTTTACCTGTAGCACTTATCTCTTCCTAATATATTATAGAATTTGCTTACTTATTCTGTTGTTTTTCTCTTTCCATTCAAACTTAAGCTCAACAAAGGAAGGAATTTTCAGTTGTTTTGTTCTTAACTCTAATTCACTGCTATATGCCTAGCATCTAGAATTGTACCTAGAACATTGTAGATGCTCAGTAAATATTTATTAAATCAAAAAATTCAAGAAACATAGTTGTTAAGGCAAGGAGCTATGGCAGTAGCTGGAGGAGACTGTGAAGGAGCGTCATTTCTTTTTAAAGATAGCAGAAATTTGAGCATTGGACATGGCAGGGAAATCAGAGTGGAAAAAGTTGCACATCTGTTCACTGATTCAAACAAAATTTCTGAGCACTTTCTATGGGCCAGATGCTTTTCTAGGCATTTGGAATATAGCAGTGAATAAGAACAAAGCCCCTGCTTATAATCTTATAATCTAGAAGCATAGGGAATTATCGATAAATTGATTTCTTTAAGGAGACAGGAGAATAAAAGTGAGAGATTGGCCTTAAACATCAGTAAAGACAGGTCTTTTACTATGGAGAATTGTGAAGGAAGTCTGGATGAATGTAGTTGCAGATAATTTATCTGAACCTGATGCAAAGCAGTAACCCCAGATGAGAACATGTTATCCATCTGAAGCCCTGCATTACTACCCCTTAGTATTCATAGACTTACCAATGGCAGTATTTTTTATCTCTTCCTAACTCCCCTACTCTTCTAGACAACTATTTTCTATCTTTTTCTCCCTCCTCAAATCAACAACTTCTCCTTGTTCTCATACTCAGCAAATGGCCTTGCTTCCTGGAAGTCATAGAACATCTCCTCTCTTCCACCAGCATAGCTACTAACCTGTTTGCGTCTGTACCTAAAACCCTACCTTCCTTCTGATTCATGTAAATGGACAAAATTTACATGAATTTACCTAAAGGCAGCCCCTCGATCCCATCCCTTTCTGCCTGCTTAACAGTATGACTCCAATAATACTCTCATCTTTCCTACATCGTTTTTTCCTTTCTGTAGTCATTCCTATTGTTATATAAGCATACAGGTAAACGTCTCCTTAAAAAATAACCTCCTTTTCTTTTTTGTTTTTTTTGTAAGGGTTTTTAAAATTTATTTATTTTTATTTTTGGCTGCGTTGGGTGTTTGTTGCTGCACGCGGGCTTTCTCTAGTTGCGGTGAGTGGGGGCTACTCTTCGTTGCGGTGTGCAGGCTTCTCATTGTGGTGGCTTCTCTTGTTGCAGAGCACGGGCTCTAAGTGCGAGGGCTTCAGTAGTTGTGGCTTGCGGGCTCCAGAGCACAGGCTCCGTGGTTGTGGCGCACGGGCTTAGTTGCCCCATGGCATGTGGGATCTTCCCAGACCGTGGATTGAACCCATGTCCCCTGCATTGTCAGGTGGATTCTTAACCACTGCGCCACCAGGGAAGTCCAGCCTCCTTTTCTTTAAACTACATATCTTACTTCCAGGTAGCATCCTATTTTTTTTGCTTCCTTTTGTAGCAGACTTCCTTGAAAAGTGACATACCATTTATCATCAGGTCCTCTTCTCCCATTCTCTCTCGAGCTCACTCAAGACTTTTGTACTTATTACCCTACCAAAATAACCCTTTTCAAGGTCACCGGTGACTTCCTAATAGCTAAAAACTATAGTCAGTTCTCAGTCCTAATCTTATTTAATAGCAACAATTGACATAATTGATTACTCTCTCTTGACAAAATTTCTTTATTGGCTTCTGTGACACCAAACACTGTTTTCCTCTTATTGAACTGGCTGCTCTTCCTCACCCTTCTTTGCTCCTTTGTCCTTTCCCATCCCCGAGACCTTTAAAGTTTGGAGGACCCAAGGGATCACTCCCTACTTGTTCTCATCTAGCCTCAGGGCTTTAAATAGCATCAGTGTACAAGTATATTCTCCCCTGAATTCCAGACTTGTAAATCTGGCTGTCTGTTTGACATCTCCAGTTGAGTGTTTAAGAAGCATCTTATACGTAACATGTCCAGAAAAAATGCCTTACTCCCTCACCTTGCCAACCTGCTCCTTCCCCATGTCAATATTAGCTATTCTGTTATTCCTAGTTGCTTAAATCCAAAACTTGGAGTCATCCTAGACTCTTCTTTTTTTCTTATATTCTGCATGAAATCCGTCAATAAATCCTAGCTATAACTAAAAAACATGTCCATGATATGATCACTTCTCACCACTTTTAACATTTACCAGCTTGGTCCCAACTACCATCATCTCCAATCTTGATTATTTCAGTTGCCTCCTAACTGGTATCCCTGCTTCTACCATTGTCCCCCTTCTAGTCTGATCTTAAACAACAGCCAGAATGATCTTTTTAAGACAGAATACTCAGAGTAAAAGCCAAAGTCCCTATATTGTTTTAGAAAGCCTTATAATACCTGTTCTCTCTCCCCACTTCTCTTACTACATCTCACAACTCCCCTCAACCCCTCCTCACTCTGCTCACATTAGCTTCCTTCAGAACATTTAGGCATTTAGGCATTTGGTATTAGATGTTTCTTCTGCCTGAAGCTGTATTCCCGGATACACTGCATGGCTCTCTTACTTCCTCCATATATTTCCTCAAATGTCAGCTTAGCAGAGAGGCCTCCTTGATCACCCTCTATAAAATAGTGACCACACTCACAGCCTCTTCACCTTTCTTTTCATTGTTCTGTGTGATATACTGTATATTGTTCATTTCTTTGAACTGTCTCACACTACTAATGTATGTTTTCTGAGGGCAGGGAGTTTGTTACTACTGTATGCCTTAATTCCTACAACAGTGTTTGGCACATAGGAACATTCAAATATTTGTTGGACAAAAACAATTGTCAAAAAAATTATTTTTTGTAGTCACTATATGTCTTCCTCTTTAGGCTTGAGGCAGCCTAAAGTATTTGTATTACTCTCTTAATAGAAAATAGTTGGAAGTCATTCATTCATTCATTTAATAAACATTTATTGAGCACCTACTGTATGTAGGGGTTACAATTATGACCAAGATAACTTATCGAAGACAGGTTCTTTGGGAAGAGCAGGCAAACTGCAGTGATCTGGTCGTGGTCTGAATGTCAATTCTGAAAGGCTTTTAAAATGTAATTCCTAAGGAGCATTCCTAGAATAGTTTACGGTGGTTTGCAGGTCTATTTATAAGTCTTCATAATCTCATTGAATTTCAGAGCTGGAAGGGACCTCAAAAATAATGTAGTTTAATCCTCTCATTTTATGGATTTGATTAAGTTGAGCTCCAGTAAGTATAAGGAACTTGCCCAATGTCCCTAACCAATTAGCTAGTGGTATAATGAGGATAAGTAAGGATCCAGGCCTGGCCTCTTGATTTATAAGCCAATGACATTTCCACTGTGCCATGCTGCGTTTCATTCCAGATCCCAACACATTCCCTTCTAGAAGTAGACTGCTTGCCATTGTTTTATTACCTTTTTCTTAGTTAAGCAAAATAGCAGGTACAAGATTAAAGTGTCCTTTGCTTTTATAGTTTTTCTAAGTGTGAGAGGTTAAATTCATTACTTTCATAGGAAGTCTGTAATGGATTCAAGGTTTATTTTAAGCAATAAAATACTTAATTCGTTTTATCATTTAAAAAGAATTGTGTTTTTAAGCATATGATTAAGTTAGAAGAATGAATTGAATTTGTTTACATTCATTTCTCTTTTAAATCTACTAGAGAAACTCTTGCTGCTCAGTTGGATCTAGCAGAAACAAAAGCCGAGTCTGAGCAGTTGGCTCGAGGGCTTCTGGAAGAACAGTATTTTGAATTGACCCAAGAAAGCAAGAAAGCTGCTTCAAGAAATAGACAAGAGATTGCAGATAAAGAGCACACTGTTAGTCGGGTAAGTGTGATAGTTCATTAAGTTATGTGATTAAAATTAATTTAAAAATCAAAATAGGTTACATGTTAAAGCGTTAGGGTAAGTGTAAGTGCATGAGTATTTACTTATACACAATGGTCAACTTGTACTCATATTTAAAATAATTTATATAATCTAAAACAATTGTTAATGATTGAAATTCTTATTCAGTGTATTGGGTTTTTTCCCTTTCTGGCTGTAGATTTTAATATATTTTCTGTAAAGAAATGCTTACCTTAAATTCATTTGTTTTATTATCTTAATAAATTGCAACTGATTTCATGACCAGAATTCTATAAAATTCAGAGAAACTATTTTGGGATAAAAAATTCTTTGTGGATATCTACAAATCCATTATAGAAAAACCAGTACTACAAACAATTACCTATTCCTGAAATTTATACTATGGTCTATGTATTATGGAACTAGAAAGGGAAGTTATAGAGATTTTTCTTCTTGGTGGTGAAGCCACCATCAAATGCTCTGGTATAAGCAGGTCTGGGTTCAAATCCCAGCTTTGCCTCTAAGAAGTTACATGGTCTTGGCAGTTTGCTTTAACTTCTCCAAGCCTCAGATTCTTCATCTATAAAATAGAAACAATACCTATTCCACAGGATTCTTACGAAGATTAAATGAAATCATATAAATAGAAGGGTGAATAAGTACATTACTAAAAGACATTGTTGGAGGACAGAGGAAATGAAAAGTGCCCACCGAACTGAGAAGGTATCTTGAGACCGAAAAACAAGGCAGGCAGCTCCGTATAATCAGTGGATCAGTTTATTATAGGGTACCTTACTCACAGAGTGGGTTCGGACAGACAATGATCTGGAAGCATTCACAGCTGCACTCCACACCACCAAGGGACCATTGGGACAATGTTATAGTTAACCTAGGGTATGGGGGGTATGTGGTTGGAAATAGGAAGTGCATTCCTACGTCAAGATTTATGAATGGATAACTAGTCTCGTAGGTACCAGGAATATGTCAGCGAAGGTCTTCATCACTGATTGGGGACTAACAGAGCATAGAGGCCACCTGGTCCTAATGATTATGAAATAATATCTATTAACTACAAAGCCCTTGATAACAAAGAAGTGATTTTTACCACACAGTACAGTTCTGGGTAGGGTCAGGGGAAGGACAGGAGGAACTATATGGGCCCACAGTGGCATCATTTATGCTAACAGCCATACAATAATCAAACATTTTAAACTGTCATTTTCATCATCATTATTCAGATGAAGAAACTGAAGCCCAGAAAGGTTGTGACTTGCTAAGGGTCACAGAGCTAGAAAACTAAATGCATATTTCCTAGTTTTTAGTCTCGTTCTCTTTTCATTACATTTTTTATTCCTTCCGTTCATATGTAATGTGTATATACACACACTGAAATAAGTTTTGGAAGCTAACAATTGTTTTTAAATATTTTGAATTTAATTATATCCACATATTTTAAACTGGAAACCAGATGTTTTTATAATTAAGCAATGTCTGACCTGTCCTCATCTATGGAAAATGCAAGTATTTTTTTAAAGGTTATTGCTTTAAATATGAGACTAGCAAAGAGACTGTATAGCTTAAACGTTTCTGTGCTTTGTTTAGCTCGAAGAAACAAACAGTATGCTAACCAAAGATATTGAATTATTAAGAAAAGAAAATGAAGAGCTAACTGATAAAATGAGGAAGGCAGAGGAAGGTATGTAGGATTTTTTTAAAAATCATAAGTTAAATCAAGTTCAGAGGTAAATCTTTATGTTGTGCATTAGGTTTTTGAAATATTTGTTTTCATATATTAAATAACTTTTGTAGCCTTAAGTATTAGTAGAACTTAAATATTCTCACCACCACCCCTCCACAAAAAGGTAAATATGTGAGGTGATTGATGTGTTAATTAACTTGATTGTGGGGGATCCTTTCACAATTTATGTGTATATCAATTCATCACATTATACACTTAAAATATCTTAAAATTTTGTCTATTATACCTTAATAAACTGAAAAAAATCTTTTTTTAAAATATTAATTTATTTATTTGTTTATTTGTTTTTGGCTGCGTTGGGCCTTTGTTGCTCTGTGCGGCTTTCTCTAGTTGCGGCAAGCGGGGGCTACTCTTCACTGTGGTGCGCAGGCTTCTCATTGCGGTGGCTTCTCTTGTTGTGGAGCACGGGCTCTAGGTGCGCGGGCTTCAGTAGTTGTGGCTCGCAGGCTCAGTAGTTGTGGAGCACAGGCTTAGTTGCTCCACTGCATGTGGGATCTTCCCGGACCAGGGCTTGAACCTGGGTCCCCTGCATTGGCAGGCGGATTCTTAACCACTGCGCCACCAGGGAAGCCCTGGAAAAATATCTTAATGAAGTTACTGAAAGTTATTATGTGGTATATACTAATTTGAATAATTAGTTATTGTTACTAATAACTAATTAAGAGTTAATTAAGAATTAAATATTTTATTGCTTAAAATAAACCTTGAATCCATTACAAAATTTCTATAAAAGTATCTCATTGTTACTTTGCAAGGCAGAAATTAATTAATGCCATGCGATAACATTTTATATAATTTGTTGACAGAATATAAACTGAAGAAGGAGGAGGAGATCAATAATCTTAAGGCTGCCTTTGAAAAGAATATCAATACAGAACGAACCCTTAAAACTCAGGTATACATGCTCTTAGCCTTTTCCATGTGTTTGTATTTGAGTATCATATATTCAGAAGTTAATATTTGCTCTTCATGTCCTTTTTCTTAAAACTGAGATTATAAGGTTCAAGCTTTTCATTAGAAAAAATAATGTAATATTCTTTCTTCATTAAATGTGGAAGACTTATTCAGGAAGTAGGATTTCAAGCGAGTTAAGAAAGCTAATTCGTCTAGTCATCTGATTAGTGAAGAATTTGTTTTAGATTGTATAGAAAACCTACAATTGACAGTAGGAAAACTTAATGAGGAGAAACCACATACTTGACTGAAGTCAAGAGAGAAGAATGGGGAGTGAGTAAGAAACTTAAAAGGGGTAGAGGTATCATTTTGCTTTGTATTTTGCAGCTAGATCAGATTTTTTACACTAAAACTTGGTATCTTGTCATTTTACCAAGTTATCCAGTAGTTTAAATTCTTCATAAGCTACTGTGTACCTCAGTTGATTTTTACAGTAAAATAAATATTTTCTACTTGATAGCTCCTTACCACCAATCTATTCTCCCTCTCAACAATCCTTCAACTAGAGTAGTCTTTCAAAAATGCACTTAATACTTGTTGAAAATCCTTCAGTGGAGATTTTACTTCCCTTTATACCCAAACAGAGACCATGAAGAAAAAGATTGACATTTATTACATACAAAAAAGTCCAAAAGAACATAAGTTGAAAGGAAATAAACTAGGAAGAATATTTGCAGCATGTATAGATAAATATAAAGAGCATCTGCAAAAAAGAAAAAGACAATCCAATAGAAAAAAGAAAAAGTAAGGGACACTTAAGAGAAAAAAGAAGCAGTATCTCTCTGTACTGTCATGCTTGCTTATCCAGCTCCTCCACCAGACTAGGATGCCTTTGGGGCATAATTGTATTTTCTGTGCTTATATCTAGTGCCTATCAGAGTACTTACATGCAGTATAATAAGTGCTGAATAATTGTTGAACAATAACTGGATTTTTGCAAGCCTGTCTGGTTCTTACATTTGAACAATGAGATGAATCAATAATAGTTACTTGTGCTACCAGTTATCATATTCCAACATTCATTAGGTTCTCCTAATTTTCACATACACAAAAAGTCCTGCTTCCTGATTTTGAAGAAAAAAATATATTTTTAGTGGAGATTTAAATTGGGTAGCTACAATGAAGAACCTTATTAATAACATTTTAATATTTTAATAGGCTGTTAACAAGTTGGCAGAAATAATGAACCGGAAAGACTTTAAAATTGATAGAAAGAAAGCTAATACACAGGATTTGAGAAAGAAAGAAAAGGAAAATCGAAAGCTACAACTTGAACTCAACCAAGAAAGAGAGAAATTCAACCAGATGGTAGTGAAACATCAGAAGGAACTGAATGACATGCAAGCGGTAAGGTTGTGTGTTGCACTTGTAGGATTATTTTAAATTGTTATTACTGTATATACTTATTGTCTACTGATCTCATTTAGTTTTTTTAGTATAAAAATCATATTTAGGTTTATATTCTCCATAATTTGATTACTGTTACTCTAATTTGAACCATGATCTTGAAAAAATAGAAAGATACTCTGTTGCCTGTTAACTATGACTTGAGTAATTTTTACCCCTTAGCATCAGCTTGATTAGAGATGCTACTTTTAGAGAAACAACCAAGGGTTTTGCCTCTTTGGCTTCAGACTGAAATTGAGATATGGCTCATATAATATTGACTATAGTTGGGATAGTGGAATTGGAGTATTATAGCTTTTTTGTTTCCTCTGATAAGGACTCACTTTTCAAAATATCAGACTTAATTTTTTGATGCTTCCTAGCTTAATAGCACAAAATTGAGAACATGGTCTCTGATCTTAGACAGACTTAGATACAAGCATTGACTCCATCATTTATGGTTTTACCATCCTGAGAAGCTTTCTACATCTTTTAAATTATTTTGTTTGAAGCCATAAAAGCAATTTCTATTGTTTTAACAGGTGTTTGGTTTTGGTTTTTGATGCTTTGTATTAAAAAAAAAAACTTATTTAAAGCAAAGAGAAAAGGAGCTTATCCAAGCAATGTATTACTGAGGAAGAGAACTTGCACATTTATAGTTGTATTAAAATCTGTGGTAGTAAACATTCATGAAATTTACAGTAAATTTTTAGTATTAGCAATTCTAGATTACTTATAGTTCCACTAATTCTTAATTTCTAATGTTGGAAATTTTGATCTTGATTCTTTATATTATCTTGGTATTTTTTTTAAAATAGCAATTGGTAGAAGAATGTACACATAAGAATGAGCTTCAGATGCAGTTGGCTAGCAAAGAGAGTGACATTGAGCAATTGCGTGCGAAACTTTTGGACCTATCAGATTCTACAAGTGTTGCTAGTTTTCCTAGTGCTGATGAAACTGATGGAAACCTTCCAGGTAAGAATATTTTCTATTACTTCGTTCAGGTTTGCTTAAACGTCATGGAAATTAATGTAGATTTCTTTCATTTGGATTTCTACCTCTTTGTTGTTTTGTCCATGGATTCTTAAGAAGGGATTTATGTTTCTGATAGCCAGAGTCTGATGACATTTGTATACCTAGTGCATTTTATAGAATAAAAGCAGTCATAAGCAGTCTTAGGCTATTAAAATAGATCTGAGTGGCTCTAACTAAATAGAAGCTTGAAGACGTTTATGAATCAATATTGAACCAGCCTAATGCCATGGTGAAAGTTGAAGCTGCTGCTACAACTCTCACCATTTAAGGAAGGTTGTACATGTTTACATGAGTAGCAGCTCTTCAGTGTTTTATGTATTTTTGTGCTAAAACTAAGAACTATACTTAATAATCAGAACCACAGCAGCTCTATATAGAAGCCCACCTAATGCTATAGTTATAAACTTTAATCAGACTTGAAGTTTCAAATTTGGAGAAATAGATAAAAGGGGTTGGAAGATGCAGAGAGGGGTCAGGGAGTCAAGTAAAGGCAAAAGCAAGTAGCTAGGATTTCAGACTTTTTCTTCTTTTTCCTTTTTTTTGTTCTAGTGGAGAATCAATTGAAAAATAAACACAGCCTCATTCTTGGGTTCATTGTAGTGTAGGTTATAGTACATTTATGTCTTTTTAACAGAGATGAACAATACACATATTACAGGTTCAATTTAGAAATGAATAGGTTATATATATTAAAACATGCATTACAGATTTTAAAGGCATACACACACACACAACACATTTGACCTACTACATATTCTTAGTTCAAGGTCTTGAAAGTTTTGTTAACGTGGTCCTAAACTTGAAAATAGATTTTATTTAATGTATTTCCTGAATAATGCATAAAAAGATATGAATCAACACATTTGATATAATAGGGATCTGTTTTAACAGATATTACTTGTTTTTTGAGAATTTGATATAAAAAACTTGATAGACGACTTAGAAAATTTTACATTATCGTTCTTGGTCAAGAAAGTGGGACTCAAAGTAGGAAGTGAATTCAGTTCTTATTTGTATTCTGTGTAATCCCTGCCCTCATTCTTTGGTGGCTTTGCTAGCCCAAAATGAGATATCTGGAAAGGGAAGGTCAGGGAATAAATATTTCTTACTCCAGTGGTCAAGAAATTCCTTCTGTATTTCCATTTTTGGCTCTCTGAAACCTCCTGCCTCTTGAGAATCTTGTAGGTGCACATCCTTATCAGAGGATCACTTTGGATTTAATAAGAATCTCTAGCTTCAACTGTTGTTTGAACATCTTTCTACAGTTATGATTTAATCATCAGTTAAGAAAGAGTATGACTTTTAGGGGTGTTTGTCTACATTCCTTCACTTGTTGAACTGAAATTGTAGTTTAGGTTCCCTCTTCATTAATCCCAAGATATTTCTAGAGTTATTTAGTTAAAGGAATTCTTTCTCTAGTGTAGGTTAAATATCCTGATGAGGTTTTTGTCTTTATCCCACCCATTTCCCTTTAACTTTGTTTATAATGTCTTACTATGTATGCCTTGGTTTTCTTTGTATTAAGTTAAACATTTCAGAGACTGATTCATTATTGGTGAATGCTATCCAGAGGATTTGAATTGAAAGATGAGGTTGGGGGAAGGTAATGAGTTTTATCTTTCATCCTGGCTTATTCAGGAAGGCTAAACTCAAAGCATCATCAGGTGGTTTGATTGGCAGACTTAGGTGAGATATCCATTTAGATTTCAGAATCCTGACCTAATAAATCCACTCAGGAGTCAGTCAGCAAAGAGAGTTTTAAATTTTTCTACTGGCTCCATTCTGAGTATATAATATTTAGAATAGCTTTGTATTTTCAGAGATTTTGCTTTTAAGGATTTCAAAGTTCAAACAAAGTGGGAAAACAAAAAGGCTCTGGTGGCCATTCTCCATTGCTATAAAGGGAGACCAATTAGGGTATCTCTTTCTCTATTAACTGTGTTCTCAGTTTGAACTTTACAGAGGTCTCTGTAGTGCTGAACCTTTTCATATTGGAGACTATGACTTTCATATTGGAGGTAGAAATTAATGGATAATCATTATCAATGTTATTTTACCTCTGTGTCAGATATTTTACTAGTAAATTGAAAATCTGTACTAAGCCTGCTATTTACTAGATCTCTGGCAAATAAAGTTAAGGTTTTGCAGTAATATCTAGAAAGAATTGTAAAGAATTTTGGTATTCATTCTTGTGAAGTGAACATGATAACACTACACTATGGAAACTTGATGTGGTATTCATCCTTAATTTGAGAGAGTTACATATCATTCAAGTGTCTAAAAGATTTTTTGAAGGTGATGATTAATTTTACTTAGTTTGGAAAACTGATAAACGAATTTAAACTACAGATTTACAAAAGGAGGTCTTAGAATAGTTAAATAGTTAAAATGAAGGCCTTTTGAAATATTGATCATATTTTTAGTTCAGTGAGATGGTTGTTTTTTTTTGTTTGTTTTTTTGTTTTTTTGGCTGTGTTGGGTCTTCGTTTCTGTGCAAGGGCTTTCTCTAGTTGTGGCAAGCGGAAGCCACTCTTCATTGCGGTGCGCAGGCCTCTCACTATCGCGGCCTCTCTTGTTGCGGAGCATAGGCTCCAGACACGCAGGCTGAGTAGTTGTAGCTCACGGGCCCAGTTGCTCTGCGGCATGTGGGATCTTCCCAGACCAGGGCCCGAACCCGTGTCCCCTGCATTGGCAGGCAGATTCTCAACCACTGCACCACCAGGGAAGCCCAGTGAGATGGTTTTTTAAGTAGTTAGGTGGATAAACTGATAATATACTTTATTTCTCTTAGATTTCATCATTCAATATAAAAATTCTCATTTAATTATCTTGTTTATTTAGAGTTCAGCCTCTGTCATTTTCTCAGCTGGCATCTTGTCATTAACTAGATTAAATCTCTCTAAGTTTCCCAATTCTAAAAACCTTAGAGAAAATGGTTATCCTTCTCTGACTTATAACCCTTTGAAGTTCTTAATATCACTTTCATTCTCTTAGGTCTTCATCCTCCTTTTGGTTCTGTGGCAGGTTGTGGCCTTAGCACTGTAAATATAAAGGTTACCCCCTAGGGTTAAGGTTTTCCTATTGCCTAGATGACAGAAAGACTAATGTGATATCTGGCTCTCCTTCCTTGGTTTTTTCCTTTCCTTTTGGAAATATTGACCTATTTCCTTTTGGAAATATTGACCTAATATTCATTATCTCTGATGGATTATCTGCATCATTCTCTTTCCATCCAGCTTGATCTCAGACTTTGTAACTTAAACCTGTGTATGGTGGATTTCTTGGTATGTTTCCAAGTATTTGAGTATATAAGAGTTTCTGACTTTGCCCAAATCTAATCAATGATTGGAGATAATCAGTACATCTGAATTCTTGAGCATTGATTTTTTTTTTCTTTTTTATATCACTTCTGAATATAATTTTAAAATCTTGGAGTGATTCTCTACCTTTATTTCTTAAGCAGTATGTAGTTTATCAAGTAAACTTTGGTAGTCTTCACTGGTTAGCTTTGATGTTTAAATTGGCTGTATTTGATACTGATTTACATATAGTTAACCTCTTTCTTATTTGGGTAAAGGAGTTAATTGCTGATATTGCAGTAATGCACATCTAAATTTTTTTGTAAGTTAAAATTGCTCTACAAATGTGTAAAACCTGGGACCAAGTTGTTTTTGTACTTCAGTAGTATGTTATTGATAATAATCTAGACTTAGAAGTCCTCAGCATTTCTTTTATTTATCTGGAGAAGCTGATTTCTGTGATGGTATTGTAAAAGATAGAATTTAGAGCATTATACTTTCAGATGGCCACTTAGGTCACAAGTGGTCATAGATTTGAAGGAGGTCTTTATATACTTAAAAAAAAAAAAACTGGTATATTAACTTGCATGTAAGACAGGAGTAAGTAGTTTTTTTATTTATCACTGAGCTTAGTTTACCTGCTTCTCTGAAGGGAATTCACCATAAGGAAAGACTAAGATTCTCTCCTATAACATTATTGTTTTAAATTGACAAAAACCTTCACATATCTTCAGCATCTTTTTTGAGTTCCTAATTTCTTCATTTTATTTAAATTAGAGCAAATATAAAATTGGGCTTATTTAATTCATAAAATGCCTTTGATGTATAAAATTTCTATAGGAACACTGAAATGACATACATTCAGTCATACAGTCTTCAACATACAACAATTCATTGAAAATATATTTCAAACCTAGAGCCAGAAAGCATAAATATTTTTGGCATTTATTCTCATAGAGAAATAACTTAGAGGGAGGAATATTTTGGCATACACAATTTTGTATAAATGTCAAGATTTCAGTGGCTTTCACATCTTTTATTTTTAGTGAGGAATTACTGGTATTAAATGGACTTTGGCACACTGAAGGGAAATTTTCCTAGCAATAACTTTTTTCCTTTTCTACGACAGAATATTTGTCAATGATCAACAGCCTTCTGTATGTTATTTAATATAAAGCAGCCCTTTGGTTTTTAAATTACAACCATTATTTAAATAGAGGATGACTTTAATTGGCTAAGTCAGAAAAAAAGAATTGCAAAATAAGCAAAAAAGGTATATCAGGTACCTACTCTGTGTGTCAGATGCCTTGGAGTATATATAAAAAAAAAAGTGTTAGTATATGGTCCCCTGCTCTCACAAAACTTACCAAGGAACTGCCTGATGGAACAAATTAATTATTGATGAACTAAAAACGGCAACTAAGAAAAAAACTTGGGAGAAGAAGGGGATCATTTTGAACTGAAGTTTCTTATTATTTCTTCCACTTTAACAAAAACAACAATTTAGATGAAGGGGAATAACAAAAGCATAGGGCATTAGGTACAGGGAAGAAGTTGGAACAAGAACATTACTCCTGATTCAGTTAACTGCAAAGCTTGTTTAAGGAAAGAATATCACTGTGCTCTAGGAATTTAAACTCAGAAATTAGACTGCCTGGGTGAACCCTAGAACTTTGACAGTTGCTGTGATTACCCTTGGGCAAGTTAGTTCACCTTGCTAAGCCGTAGTCTCTTCATTTGTAAATGGAGGATGATAGTAGAACCTATCTTATCCTATATTCCTAAGAATGTAATATCCTATGTTCATGGGACTATTATAGATTATTTATGAGGTATTCCTTGTAAAGCACTTGGCAAATAATAAATGTACAGTAGATGTTACCTATTGTTATCATTACTGTAAGACCGAACTGTTCCACAACTTTTAAGTTATATGGAGGAGGGTAATATATATATATTCCCCTTAGGGGTCATGATTTGAGCCATGGTATAATGTCACATTATAGCATTGTACCTTACAGTTGGTTACTTGTCCCTTCTTTTGTGTTTCAAATATAATAGATCTAAAAAAACAGTTAAATGTTCTTATCTCTAACCTGATATAAAATAATCATTTCTAAATGGAATCATCTTTTTCCCCCAGATATTTTTAATAAACATCAATTATATTTAAATAGTAATAATAATTATAAAGTACATTGATCAAATTAGTCAAAGAATTTCTGGTATGCACAAACTGATAAAACATTAGTAGTTTTACCAACTGAATTCTGTGTTCTTTTACTGTTTATTAAATTCTGGTACTACAAACTTGAAAGGCTTTATTTATACCTCTTTTAGTTTGCTAAGAATTGTAATTGGATTTACCACTAGAATTAGGGGCCCCTTCCCAACCAAATTTGGACACTTTTAATGAAGTTGTTTTGGGTGTTTTACCAAAAAGTTTATCAGAATATTGTACTGAGAAAACAAATAAAATACTTGTCTCTTATTCTTTATATCTAGTTGATTCTGCCTGCATTCCTTATTTATTTATCTTCTATTCTTATCTTCTGTGAGTAATAGGACACTTGTGTACTTTTGCTTGCTCTTTCTTGTGTAAATCATGGCTCTGATTTGTTCCACTTGCTGCATTTTTTTTTTTCTACTAAATACTTTTATATGAATGTTAAATGATATTTAAAGTCTTCTGTATCATATCCCATTTAAGCTGCAATCCATTCCAGTCTTGCCTGGCTATTAAGGGTACTGTTGTTACTTCATACTTTTATAATTGAGTACTGAATGTTAATTTTATGCGGAAAGTGGCTTGGAATTTTTTTCTGCAGTATTTGTATGGCCATTAAAGTTGATTTGTGTGATTGAAGCATGAAAGAGCAAATTATAGCACTTATTCATTTAGCTGTGTTCGAATGCCTGTTGCTGCATGCTGTCAGACAACTTGTAATAGCTTTTCCTTTTGTCACAATTTAAAGCTGAATACTATATTTTTTTTTTCTTCCAGAATCAAGAATTGAAGGTTGGCTTTCAATACCAAATAGAGGAAATATCAAAAGATACGGCTGGAAGAAACAGGTATACAATATGCCTCAGTTTTTCTAATTGATATTTTGTTATATATTTTACTTTTAAAGCATACAACTTGTATTAACTGCTCTATTATTGGCATTGTTTTTAGATTAATACAATATGATCTAGACATAAATGGCAAGTATTATGCTTATCACTTTAAACCAAGTTAATACTGCTCTTATCTCTTCCCCCTTTTTTCTCATTTCAGTACGTTGTGGTAAGCAGCAAAAAAATTTTGTTCTATAATGATGAACAAGATAAGGAACAATCCAATCCATCTATGGTATTGGACATTGAGTAAGTTGCCTTTTATTGAATTTTAAGACTGTTGAGTGTTAACCTACGATAATCAATTATTTTTAGACTTACCATTTAGTTTATATTTTGTTATTTAAACATTATTAACTTTTTTCTTAACAAATTTAAATAATAACTAAATTAAATCTTACTTTATCAAAATATGAGAGGGGAAATTTTGCATACCTGATCGATGTATTCTAAAGACAATTTTTTTTTAAATTTCAAGTGTTTATTGGTTTTATGTTCACAGAACATCTCAAAGTATATGATTATGTGGTCATTGTTAAGAAGGAAATAAAATGTATCTTTTCTTTTTTTAATAATAGGTCAAAGAGGTCTGTAATAAGCTTAGGTTTTTTCCCTTGTATTCATTCTAAAACCATTTCTTAGGCACTGTTGCCTGTATTATCATAGGTGTTGTAGGTTGTGTAAAATGAGTAAGACAGTTTCATATTTGAGGAGCTTACAGACTAGTAGCAGGAAAGGTAAAGTATATGCAATAAAATATAAATTCAGAGTGAAGTGTGGTGGGTGCGACAGAGAAATATAAACTTAAAATGAAGTTTGCCATTCCTTTGTAATTAAACATTGTGGAGCTGATTATAGTTAAAATGTTAAAAAAATTGAGCAAGTACCAGAGAGTACTGATATTTTATTTCTCAATTTTAAAAAAAGGCATTAGTTGTGAAAATTTAAATAATCAGCTTAACTGGAATAATACATAAACATTAATAAGAAAGACATCTTTCAACTAACTTAAATACTTTTTACGTTGATGAGAGTTTGTTGTTGTTGTTGTTTTACCTTTTTATTGAGATGTAATTTTCATACAATAAAATACATACATCTTAAGTGTTCAGTTCAGTGACTTTTGACAATTGTAAGCACCCGCATAATCAAACCCAGTACAAGTTAAAGAACATTTCTATCACCCTAAAAAGCTCACTTGTGCCTCCTCAAGGGGAAAAAAAAGATTATCTGAATTCTATCACTGAGATTTAGTTTTGCCTATTCTAGAACTTCATACTAATCGAATTTTATAGTATGTACTCTTTCTTGCCTGGCTTCCCTCACTCGGCATAGTGTTTTGCTGTGTGTATTGATTGTTCTTTTTATTGCTGAGTAATATTCCATTGAATGAATATATCTCAGTTTGTTTATCCATTCTTTTGTTAATGGGCATTTGAGTTGCTTCTAGGAGAGCTATTTTAAATAAGACTGCTTTGAACATTCTTTTTTGTGGACTTAAATTTTCATTTCTCATGGGTAAAATACCTAGGAGTGGAATCCTGGATCATATAGTAAATCTGTGTAAATAAATCTACCAAACAGTTCTCAAAAAAGGTTATACTGTTTATACTCACCAGCAATATTTGAGTTTCAGTTGCTTCACGTCTTCACCAACATTTGGTGTTGTCAGTCTGACTTTTAGCTGTTCTAATGGATGTGAAATGCTATTTTGTTGTAGTTTATATTTTCCTTATGGCTAATGATGGCAAGAATCTTTCCATGTATTTATTGGCCATTTGTATCTCTTAAGTGTCTCCAAGTCTTTTGCTCATTTTTTAATTGGGCTGCTTATCTTTAAGGTTGGTTTACAGAAGTTCTGTATATATTCTGGATTCAAATTTTATGTCAGGAATATGTAGTGCAAATATTTCCCAATCTGTGGTTTGCCAATTCATTTTCTTTATGGTGTCTTTTAATGGAAACCAATGTATCACTGTTTGAAAAGGGTTATTGCCTTTTGTGTAGTCTGTCCAAGACATTTTTGCCTGCCCAAAGATTGTGAAGGTATTCTATGTTTTCTTCTAGGTTTTATTTTTAAGTTCTGATTGATCTCGTTTCTTTTTATGTTTGGTAAGAAGTAGTGGTTGAGGGTCTTCTGACGGTTCAGTGGTTAAGACTGCGCTTCCACTGCAGGGCGCACGGGTTTGATCCCTTGTTGGGGAACTAAGATCTCGCCTGCCTCGCAGCGTGGCCAAAAAAGAAAAAAAAAAGTAGTAGTGGTTGGGGTTAATTTTTTTCCGGGGGGTCGGGGGTTGTTTTGTTTTGTTCATGTGGATATCTGGTTATTTCAACACTCTTTATTTATATATATCAACCTTGAATCTTCATCTTGCTATTCATTGTTAGCTTTAGAGATTTTGTGTATGTGTGTGGATTCCACAGGGCTTTTCTACATATACAGTAATGTCATCTTCAAATAATAATAGTTTTACTTCTTCCTTTCCAGCCTGCATGCCTTTACCACATGTATAGATTCATATGACCACCACCAAGTTAAAATATAGAATAGTTCCATCACAGGGATCCTTCATTGCCCTTTTATAGCCATAGGAAGCACCCTTTCTGTACTCCTCTCTAATCTTTGGCAACCACTAATCTGTTCTCCATCTGTATAATTTTGTCACTTCAAGGATGTTATGTAAATGGAATCAAATAGTATGTAACATTTGATATGCTTTTTTCATTCAGTGTAATTCCCTTGAAGTCCATCCAAGATGTAGTTTTTTTCTTTTTGTGGTTGAGTAGTGTTCCATCGTATGACTATATCACAGTTTGTTTAACCATTCATTTAAGTTTTTTCCAATTTTGGCCTATTAAAAATAAAGCTGCTGTGAACATTCATGTACAGGTTTTTATATATATAGATTTGTAAGAAATTGCCATACTCTCTTCCAGAGTGACTCCGCAGTTTTACATTTCTACCACAGTTGTATGAGTGATCTAGTTTCTCTGCATCATCACCAGCATTTGGTGTTATTACTATTTTTATTTTAAAAATTCTGATAGGAGTATAGTGATACTTACTGTGATTTTAATTTGCATTTCTCTAATGACTAATCTTTTCCTATGCTTATTTGCCACCACTGTGTTCTCTTCAACGAAATATCTGTCTTTTGCTATAAATGAGTTTTTATAATGGCCTACATCATATTTCTTTTCATTTTAGTAAATTGTTTCATGTTCGTCCTGTAACCCAAGGAGATGTGTACAGAGCTGAAACTGAAGAAATTCCTAAAATATTCCAGGTAAAAATCTGAAAGTATAATTTTAGAAGATTCTTTACCTAAGTACTAAGTGTATTTGTGAAGTAAATGTAAATACACCAGTACTTTTATACATTTGAAACTTGTATGTATAGATTAAGACCTTTTTTTTAATCTTCTGTTTACCATTCCTAAATGTAGATACTATACGCAAATGAAGGTGAATGTAGAAAAGACGTAGAGATGGAACCAGTACAACAAGCTGAGAAAACTAATTTTCAAAACCACAAAGGTCATGAGTTCATTCCTACCCTCTACCACTTTCCCGCCAACTGTGAGGCCTGTGCCAAACCTCTCTGGCATGTTTTTAAACCACCCCCTGCCCTGGAATGTCGAAGGTGCCACGTTAAGTGCCACAGAGATCACTTAGATAAGAAAGAGGACTTAATTTCTCCATGTAAAGGTAAGGCATGAAAATTATTTTTATAACATGTAACAAATTAGAGACTTAAATCCCAATGAAATAACTTCTTCAGGTGTGGCACTTCCTATACCAAGTTGAAAAGAGATAATAAGACGTAATATTTTGGCACTGGTGGAGCCACATGCGTATTTCTGATTTTACTTTATTTTTCTTACTAGTTTATGACTAATATTTTCTCTTTAAATTTTCCGACTTAATTGAATTAAGAAGAAAAGATATTGTCCAAGCTTAATTAAGCATAGTAAATCTTTTTAAATTGTAAGAACATTTGATAAGGCTCTTTTAAGTATTATGTGACTTTAATTGTGCTCTTTTTTCTTAAAATAGTAAGTTATGATGTAACATCAGCAAGAGATATGCTGCTACTAGCATGTTCTCAGGATGAACAAAAAAAATGGGTAACTCATTTAGTAAAGAAGATTCCTAAGAATCCACCATCTGGTTTTGTTCGTGCGTCGCCTCGAACACTTTCTACAAGATCCACTGCAAATCAGTCTTTCCGGAAAGTGGTCAAAAATACATCTGGAAAAACTAGGTAAGGATTGAAATGTTAACCTTTTTAACTGTGAGTACGTGATTGGATAATATCTATTAAAATCCAAAGTCCAGTTGTTCTTTTCCCCATAAAGGGCATCGTTTGTAGCTGGGCATTTATATATGACTTGAAATGACTTTACAAATTAGTTTAACTGATTCCTGTTAGAAACTAAGAATGTTTATAAATGTCATATTAATTTAGTTCAATGTCAGGTTTTATTGTCATTGGTTGTGGTACATATTTAGCCCTTAATGTTTTAAACAACTGTTGTTTACCCCTTTTTAATGTAAATAGATTCATGTAAAACTTTGCTCATTTTATTTTTAACTATGTTGGCATAGATTTTTTTTTTTAATCAAAATTATTTGGTATTATCAGTGTTACAAATCAACTTCCCAGTTAAGTATCCTTTTTTTCTTCTTTTTGGGAGAGGGTTGTTTAACCCGTTTTGATGGAATTTTTTCAAAAATATTTATATGGTAAAACAAGCAATTACAGGACATAAACCCTTTCCTGAGGAGTGGTTATGATAACTCATTAAGTTCTCATTTAACACATGAAAAAATGGGGCTCAGAGAAATTAAGCAACTTGCACAAGATCACACAGCCAACTAGTAGCATAGTCAGGTTGGAACCCACTTTTATCCATTTCTGAAGCCTATGTTTTTTCTCCTATACCAAATACCAACTTTCCCTAGGGTGTAATCCTTATATTAAGAGGGACATTTGAATCTAGAAGCTGAGACCTAACACTGATTTGCCTCTCTGCTGATGTCACCCAAGTCTTCCAAGCAGGCTTAAAGCCATATTTAATTTATCCCATTTCTTCATTCCATATTATCAATAACCAAGTCTAATTCTTTGAAATGACTCATATCCATTCCTCCTTCTGTATTCCTCAGCTACCATACTATTCCAGTGCATTATCACCTCACTCTGGACTTCTTTCTGTAGAATCCTGTATTGTCCCTCTACTGTATAGGATAAAAGCTGAATCTAAAATACTTAAAATTTTTTATAGCTTTGTGGGGGGAGAAAAGTGTTTGAAACAAAGTAGAAGCAAAAAGGAGATAATAGTGTGTTTTTCCTGTTTTCCAAATTTTGTGTATTAGTTAACTATTGTATATAATGTATATGTACCTTTCCTTCCAATTTTTGTTTTCTGAATTTTTAAACTGAGTACATTTCTTAATTTTTTTATTTTTTTCCCTCAACAGTTAACCATGTGACCTAGTGCCTTGTGGAATTGTGTGGGATGCTAGCTGATAAACCAGGCATCTTTTACCATGCAGAGCAGACAGGCTGTTCCTTTGACACAAATATCACAGGCTTCAGGGTTAAGATTGCTGTTATTCTGTCCTTGCTTTGGCACAAAAGCACACTGAGGATTGTTTTTTTGTTTTGTTTTGTTTTGTTTTTTATTGCGGGTTTGCCTACAGGTAGATTAGATTAATTATTACTATGTAATGCAAGTACAATTGAGGGAAAGCTTAGCTAGATATATTTTTTTAAAAAGGTGCTGCCTTTTTGAATTTCTAAGAAAACGCCTGTCAATCATGATAGAACACAGTTTTCCTCATACGAGTGAGAGGAAGAGACTTTCACTTTCAAGTGGAATGGCCGTCACTATCAAGATCAGCTCATGGAAGGAGTAAAGAAAATATCTCAAAATGAGACAACTGAAAGTTTTTTTTAATAACTTCAGTTTTTATGCTCTTGCAAGACTATACAAAACTATTTTAAGAAAGCAGTGACATCACTTGACTTCAGTGCCCTCACTGTAGAATTTAAAAGCCTTACTGTTGATTGCCTGTGGTGGACTTGATGGAAAATAAATATCTTACATTATGCTTTACAAAATACTGTATGTGTTTCAGCAAGTTTGTAGATTGGGGAATGGGAGAAGGCAAAAAAAAAATTACATTTAATCTATGCATTTTTGCCAAGCCATATTGAGTTATTTTACTACTAGAGACATTAGGAACTAACTGTACAAAAGAACCAAGTTTAAAAGCATTTTGTGGGGTACATCATTTCTGTAATTATATAATATGTTTCTTTGTGGTTTTAAGTGATAAAGACATTAAGTTAACAAACATATAAGAAATGTATGCACTGTTTGAAATGTAAATTATTCTTAGAACACTTTTGATGGGAGTTGCATTGCCCTTTTAGTGCCTTAATTTGAGAGAATTATTTTACTGCCATGACTAAATATAAAAATTTCAAAAAACGTATTTTCAAAAAATTATGTGTGTTGGGGGTTTTTCGTTGATAATTGGCTTAATTTAAAATATTTAGAGGTTTGGTGGACTTTCATAAATTGAATACAATCTTTGCATCAAACTACCTGCTAAAATAATGAATGACTTCATAAAACTCTGCAAAATATGTAGAAGGTTGCACCAGTATAAAAGAAAATTATGGCAATACATCTGTGATGTTTTCCAGTTAACATAGGAATTACCAGATAAATACTGTTAAACTCTTGTTCAATAACAAGGGTTGATTCATATGGGCAGTATGATTTATTGTTTATCTTTTTAACCAAATACCTCCTCAGTAATTTATAATGGCTTTGCAGTAATGTCTATCAAATAAGAAGCACTGGAAAACTGATTCGTCTCTAGGATGATATGCATGTTTCAAGTGGTATTAAAAGCCGCACTGATGGATATGTAATAATAAACATATCTGTTATTAATATGCTAATGACTCTGTGCTCATTTAATGAGAAATAAAAGTAATTTATGGATGGATACCTTTAATAATGACTGCTATGGTATTTTCTCATGACTGAGATGAATGGAAGCCATGCTGTAAATTAGTCCCTGACTGCATACAAATGTTTGTTAAATTTCATGACTAAAGTGAATTTTTAAAAGATAAAACCTGGTTTGGGCTCTAAAATAGGAGTGGCTACAGTTGAAATGAAAAGTTGGCTAATGTCTTTTGGAAACAGCTCTCCATGCGTCTCTTATGTTTCTCACATCTTGAGTGCAGAAGCTCTGACAGCCTTTGTTTGTTCTACACTGTCTTTGCCAAGGAGATGTGTATAGTGAACAGCCGTGGAAGACATTGTGTCTCCATAGAGAGGAAGGCAGGTTTGTTTGCTGTTGTATAATAAAGATAGTGTCTCTCTCCAGGGCAAAAGTTGGACAGATTTGCTTGAGCTCATTATAAAAGATTCAGGTACCCTAAGCTTTGGGCTCCTCAGCTGTGATGCAAACTCACTGCATGCTCAGCACCCACCTGGACCACTTTGCATCGCCCCTGTGGGACTCGGAGGACAAGGGGAACTGATGAGAATGTGAAGCTCATGCTGCTTGCTGTGCTGTAAGTATAAAGTCATTTGGCTCTGACCCAGGATCCATGAAATTGTGGCAGGCTAACTTGTAGCTTGCAAGTAGGGTGAAACCTCAGACCCTTCACAGTTCTGGACAGTGTCCTTACTACCGCCTCAGAACCATCACCATTACCTTAATGTATTAAGGTCTAATGTATTAAGGTCCAGTAAAGTTCAGAGAACAGAGTTAATTCTATTTATTTGAGCAAGAGAGTACTTTTTTTTTTTTAACAAAATATTAACTTGAGCATAAAATTGTTGAGAACTGACAGAACTTCAAGGAATGACTTCAAATGCCACATTGCAAAACCAGGTCAACCAAGAGAGCTGCTGCTTTTTTTTTTTTTTTTCATGTGGACTATTTTTAAAGTCTTTATTGAATTTGTTACAGTATTGCTTCTGTTTTATGTTTTGGTGTTTTGGCCGTGAGGTATATGGGATCTTAGCTCCCTGACCAGGGATCGAACCCATACCACCTGCATTGGAAGGCGAAGTCTTAACCACTGGACCGCCAGGGACGTCCCCAAGAGAGCTGCTTCTATTCTAAGTTCAGGAAACCACTCAATCCCAAAGTATACCAACGTGGCGAGTATCAGGATAGTGTCATGATCAGGAAGTCACACCACTGCTGGTTCTCTGCAGTACTTTGCCATGCCTGCTACATTCCACACCACGTTAGATGCTGTGTTTCATTCTCTTACCATTTAGGAACCTTGTGTCTGAACACTGGGGTCTCTGTCAGTAATACCTCAGAAAAATCCTTTTCATGAGCCTCCCTATCTGCTGGCACTAGCATACCCTCCATCTCACCTCTGCCTTCTATAGGTGCATCTGCTCAACCAAAATACATCACATTCAGAATTCTAGCTGTAAGGAAGTCTGGGAAATGGAGCTTTTAGCTTTCTATCCTCTTGATTACAGGAAGACACAGAGTGTAGAATGAGATTCAGCCTCAAGCCTGCCCACCCACCACTCCTGAGAGCTTGGGTTGAGGTCAGGGATTATGGGCTAGAAAGAAAACAGCCGTTGTCATGATTCACAAGTTCAAAACAACGATGGGTCACTTGTCATTATTTGGGGTTTCAGCTTAAAATAATCTGTCCATCCTTCGTTTAAAGAAATATCAATAAGTGAAATAATTTAAACATGGCAGTCAAACTCTAATTGATAAAGTATGTGTTTTTTTCATATCACTAGAAGTTTTATAATAACTAAATTTGGTATTTACATAAATTAGTTTGTTGATTCTTACTGGGTTGCTGGTTTGAGCTTTTTAATTTTTATTTTTGGTATTCCAGCACTTCTACAGTTCTTTCTGCTCAGAAAGAAAACACAGCTACTAGCAGCTAGTAGGATGAATAAAGACAATGTCTTTAAAAATTTGTTAGTTGTGAAGGACATAATATACTGTGCTACTACACTTTATTACTCTATGGTATTGTTTAATGAGCAAAAGTCTTAATTTTAGCGAAGTCAAATTTATTGATCTCCTTTATAGTTAGTGCTTTTTGTATTCTATTTAAGAACTCTCTCCTATTCCCAGGGTCGTGAAGATAATTCTGCGTTAGCTTCTTGAAGTTTCATTGTTTTGACTTTAACATTTACACAATGGGGAAAGGATTGTCATGTCAATAAATGGTGTTGGGAAAACTGGATACCCACATACAAAAGAATGAAAATGGACCCTCAACTTACACAAAAATCAACTCGGATTAAAGTCTCAAGTGTAAGAACTAAAACTCAAACTCCTAGATGACAACATAGGGTAAAAGCTTCTTGACATTGGCCTTGGCAATGATTTCTTGGATATAACACCAAAAGCACAGGCAACAAAAGCAAAAACAGGCAAATGGAATTACATCAAACTAAAACTTCGGCACAGGAAAGGAAACAACATAGTGAAAGGCAAGCTGTGGAATAAAAGAAAATATTCGCAAACCATATATCTGATAAAGGGTTAATATTCAAAAAATGTAAGGAAATCCTACAACTCAATAGCAAAAACCAAAAACAGATAACCTGATTTAAAGTTGGGCAAAGGACCTGAATAGACATTTCTCCAAAGACGATATACAAATGGCCAACAGGTGTTTGAAAAGATACTCAACATCACTAATCCTCAGGGAAATTAAAATTACAGTGAGATATCATGTCATACCTGTTTGGCCATATCAAAAAACAAAAAAACAAAAACCCAAAAGATTTGTGGAATCTAAAAAATACAATAAACTAGTAAATAAAACAGAAGCAGACTCACAGATACAGAGAACAAACTAGTGGTTACCAGTGGGGAGAGGGAAGGGGGGAAGAGCAATATAGGAGTAAGGGGAAAAAAAGGGTTATGGGATTATACAAAATCATCTGTGTGATTTCTCCATTTTATTGGAGTATAGTTGATTTACAATGTTGTGTTAGCTTTGGGTGTACAGCAGAGTGACTCAGTTACACATATACATATATTCATTCTTTTTCAGATTCTTTTCTTTTTTTTTTTAATTAATTAATTAATTTATTTATTTTTGGTTGTGTTGGGTCTTCGTTTCTGTGCGAGGGCTTTCTCTAGTTGCAGCGAGCGGGGGCCACTCTTAATCGCGGTGCGCGGGCCTCTCACTATCGCGGCCTCTCTTATTGCGGAGCACAGGCTCCAGACGCGCAGGCCCAGTAGTTGTGGCTCATGGGCCCAGTTGCTCCGTTGCATGTGGGATCTTCCCAGACCAGGGCTTGAACCCGTGTCCCCTGCATTGGTAGGCGGATTCTCAACCACTGCACCACCAGGGAAGCCCCCTTTTTCAGATTCTTTACCCATATAAGTTATTACAGAAAATTGAGTAGAGTTCCCTGTGCTATACAGTAGGTCCTTATTGGTTATCTATTTTATATATAGTAGGGTGTGTATATGTTAATCTGAAGCTCCTTATTTATCCCTCCCCACTACGTTTCCCCTTTGGTAACCATAAGTTTGTTTTCAAAATCTTTAAGTCTGTTTTGTAAATTTTTGTAAATAAGTTCGTTTGTATTATTTTTTAAAAATTAGATTCCATGTATGAGTGATACATATGATATTTGTCTTTGTCTGGCTTCACTTCGTATGATAATTTCTAGGTCCATCCATGTTGCTGCAAATAGCATTATTTCATTCTTTTTTATGGCTGAATAATATTCCATTGTATATATATACCACTTCTTTATCCATTTATCTGTCGATGGACATTTAGGTTGCTTCCATGTCTTGGCTACTGTATATAGTGCTGCAATGAACATTGGGTTCATTGTATCTTTTCGAATTATGGTTTTCTCCAGATATATGCCCAGGAGTGGGATTGCTAGATCATATGGTAGCTCTATTTTTAATAGTTTTTAAGGAACCTCCATACTGTTCTCCATAGTGGCTGTACCAATTTACATTCCCACCAACAGTGTGGGAGGGTTCCCTTTTCTCCACACCCTCTCCAGCATTTATTGTTTGTAGACTTTTTGATGATGGCCATTTTGACCTGTGTGTGTATGAAACTTTTGAAAATTGTAAAGCACTATAGAATTTAAAGAGTCTTTCATTCAATTTAAAAAAAGCATTATTTATCCCTTACATCAAAACAAAACAAAACAAAACAAACAAAAAAAGATCAGTGTTGGCAAAGATGTGGAGAAAAGGGAACTTTTGTACACTGTGCGAATGTAAATTAGTACAGCCACTATAGAAAACAGTATGGAGGTTGCTCCAAAAAATTTTGCTTAGTCACCATTACAGCATTATCAGAAGAGGCTAGATTATATATCAAACAATCCCCCAAATCTCAGGGGCTTACAAAAACAAAGGTTTATTTCTCCCTCACATGACATGTCCGCCATGGGTCAGCTGCAGCTTTGTTCCACGTCCTATTCACTCTGGGACTCCATAGCAGCCTCTCTCAGGAACATCACTGACCATCATGGCAAAGGAAAAGAGAACATGGTGGCCCATGAGCTAAATCTTAACGCTTTGGCCCAGATGCAACACCTGTCACTCTCATTCATATCTCATGGCCAAGGTAAGTCATAGGCCAAACCTGCCATCAAGGAAAGGAGGATACATAATCATATGATTGGGAAGGACAGGAAATTGGGGGAACAATAATGTTTCCTACCACAATTATTTCCTTTTTCTTTGACCAACAAATCAAGGTTTTAACACATGAGCACCTCAATACCCCATTTTACTGAAAGAAAAGTGGTATGATTTTTATCTATTTCCGCCTATTTAATGTAATCTTTTCCATTTTCCCCCTCCAAGCTATATTTCTTAGAGTGACAGAATTTTAATGTTGGAAGTGATTTTAGAGATAGTCCAACTCAAGCTACTTATTGTATCAATACTCAGGGATGAAATTGTAACATGTCCATGTCCTAAATTGCAATTAGACACAAAACAGGATAGAACCCATGTCTCCCAGCTCATAATTGAATGCTGCTTCTACCACATATAGTTTCATTTTCAAACCTGAGTTATTAAAATGATGTGCTTTTTAATAGAGTACATGTTATTCAATACACGAACATGATTACAGAAAACATTTAAACGTGTAGGAAAAAATGTAAAGATGGAACTCATGTTCGGATATCACTTTACAACATATGCTTTTGTATACAGAATCTTTTGGTTGCAAATGGAAAACCCAACTCAAACTGACTAAAGAAGAGGAAATTTATTGACTCGTGTAATTATAAAGTTTAGGAGAAAAGTTGGCTCTGAGCTTGAATCCAGGGGCTCGAATGATGTTGTCAGCATCCTTGTATCTCCAGCTGTTTCCTCTGGGTTGGCCTCCTTACATAGTCTCAAGTCACTGAAGCACCAGGCTTACATTCTAGAAGTGTAGCAATCTCAGCCAAAAGCCTAATCATTCCTAGGATCTGGGGAAATCTCACTGCTTTCATTATATGTCTATCCTTGAGCCTATTCCTGTGGACAGAGGGTGTTACCAAACCAAACTTGGGTCCCCTTGCCCCATACACAGCAAAGCCAATCTACTGACATAGGGTTGTAATGAAGGAAAGTACAACAGTTATTGCAGGGCCAAGCAAGGAGAACGGGCAGGTCATGCTCAAAAGCCCCAAACTTCTGATGGCTTTCAGGAAAGGGACTTTAAAGACAAAGTGAGGGAGAGAGTCTCAGGGTATGTGATCGGCTTGTGCACAATTCTCTGATGGGTTGATGGTTAGGTAACAGGGTGATGTTTGGGGAATCTCCATCAACCTTCTGGTTCTAATTGGTCTGGGGTCGGCATGCAGTTAACTTCCTCCACCTGGCGAGGGTTTTAGTATCTGCAAAACAAATCAAGGATATGGCTCAGGATATTGTCTAGAGCCCTTGAGGAGGAACTAAAGGTCCTTGACTTTGTTTTATAGCTAAATTATTATTATTTTGTCTTGCGTGGCTGTTTTCCTGTGTTTCTGCATTTTCTCACTTCTCTGATTAAATTTGCTCTTTGGAACTCATGGAAGACCTAGGAGGCTAAAGCTTTTTAACAAATAAGAGGTGGGGGACGTGGTGGGGGACCTGTCCCCAGGAAGCCCTTGCAGGGTCCTGCTTGGCTTCAAGGGAAGCAGTGTTCTGATTGGTTACATGTGAGGTCAGACCCACACAAACCTTGTACATTGAGAGAGGAGGAGGAAGGGTTGGTTTGCAAAGGGAAAATCAGGCTGCTCTTACGCAAAAATGCAAGAGGCAAAAGCAACAGATGTTCCTTATAGCTGCTGGTTGCGCTGGTTCTCTATAGGGAAAACCTGGAAATTTTGGCAAATTTTATAATCTTTGAAAAACTGAATAACAACCAGAAAATGGATTTGATAAATAGGTGTATGGTGAAAAATAACATAGAAGTAATTACTATAAGAAATTTTAGCATACACATGGTCAACTTTTTTGTGGAATCAAAGGAATCTGAATGTGAGGATAAGAAGTAAATTGGGAATCAAAATACATGTGATTAAAAGACTTTCTTTGGGAAGTGGCTGCATTTTTTCCCTCCTGTTTTCCTCCCAAACACACTACCCACCACCAATTTTTGTTAAAATGTGTGTGGGTTTCTAGGAGGAAAGAAATTTCTAGTTTTGTTGCTATGGCTCTCGGGTGAGTTGCCAGTAGGAAAACAACACCGCTGCTATTTTTTTGACAGAGCATTCTGTCGCACTGAGAACTCACTTGAGAGCACATGAGCAGATTTTAAACCAACATTTCTGCTACTACCACCCAGTTCTCCATTTAAATTTTCTGCTTCAGTGTTCCAAAAATGTTGCTCCAAATTACATGATATGCAAATTATCCTTTTTCTCATTGTAGGAAAAAAAAAAGTAGAGAACATTAATGTGGTCTTTCTGTCTTGACTGAAAGGGATCCCTATAAAAGAATTCTTGATGTAGGTTAGATCTTCACTTTGGAGTAAGAGATTACATGGAAGAAATTTCAGTATTACTCTTCTTGTCTGTGATGACTAGAGACTTTAAGAAGATAGAAAACCCCGCTTAGCTAAGACTAAACCTTTTATCCTGGCACGCAGGCTCTCTCTAATTGCGTCCCATATCACCCATCCTACATTATCTATTGCCACAGCCCTGCACATGTGTCCTCTGCACTATTCTAGCTAGCCTCCTTCCTGTCCTCCACATGCATAGTTATTACTTATTTTAATAATTTTTTCCTACATTTTCTGATAGATTATGAGCTCCTGCAATGCAGGGTCCATGAGTCGACAATAAATAATTGTTGAATTAATGAATTTGATTGCTATGATGTTTTGCTTTTTCTGTCTCTCTAAAACCTTCCTGCCCCCAACTGCTTCCCATTTGCTTCAGTTCCTTTCTGCTCTGAATTCCTATCAACAACACCCAAAATCCACTATTCAGCAAGTATATCAGATACTCTCCGTGCTGGGTCTTGGCCCTGATGGAGACTACATTTCCCAGACTTCCACGCAGCTTGGCTATATAATTGTTTTCACCAGTGAAATGTGAATGGACGTGGTTTGTGCACATCCCTCCCCTTACTCTTGCTTAAAAGAAAATTGCTGCCCTGTACTTTTCCCCATTAGATTCTTCCTGTGTGCTGTAAACCCAAATATGTCTGCAACCCATCTTCGACCAAATAGAAAAAGACAGGTTCTTTACTGCTTTGCTGCTCAAAAGAGTGATTTCCTGAGAGCTTGTTAGTATCTTAGACTTCATCCAAGACCTACTGAATTAGAATCTGCATTTTAACAAGATCCCAGGTGATTCATGTCACATTAAACTTTGAGAAGATCTGCTTTAGGGGCTGGCAGAGGAACTTTATGGAAAGAATGTTGGTCTTTGATGAAGACCTCGTGAAGCAGAGCAATTGCTCCTCCCATATCTATATGATTTGGGAATATATGTTATATATTTATATATATTATATATAAATAATTTGAATATGAATATACATGTTTTCAAATTACTTAAGGCTGGGATTTTTCCCTCCAAGTGTTTATGATTTCGTAGAGGGGAAAAGATAGAGGAATATTAAAATTATAGATGCTATAAGAAAGTGTACTGCCTATTCGCTGGTTTTCTTTTTGGGGTGGGGGAAACTTGTGGTAGACAGTGTAATGCTCCCACAAAGATGTCTGTGTCCTAATTTCCTAAACCTGTGAATATGTTACTTTATATGCCAAAAGGGACTTTGCAGATATGATTACTCTAGGGATGTTAAATGAGATTATCCTGGGTTAGCCAGGTGAGGCCAATGTAACCACAAGGGTCTTTATAAAGAGGGAGGCAGAGGATCCGCGTCAGAAGAGTTGTTGCAAGGATGGAAGCTGAGGTTGGAGTGATGCCTTTGCTGGAGTGGGGCCATGAGAGAAGGAACGCGGGCAGCCTCTAGAATCTGGGAAAGGTAAGGAATGGATTCTTCCCTAGAGCCTCCAGAAAGAGTGCAGTCTTGCCAATACCATAAGGTTAGGACTGTTCTTGGACTTCTTCTGTCTGCCAGAACTGTTAAGATGATAATTTTGTGTTCTGGCGTTTTCTTGGTTTTTTGTTTGTTTTTGGTTTTTTGTTGTTGTTTTGTTTGTTGTGTTTTAAGCTACTAAATGTGTGGTAATTTGTTACAGCAGCGATAGGAAATAAATACATAGCTGTTTGGTTTTGGGCAGCCCATGCCCCACACCCCAATGTGTCTGGGAGGTGGAGCCAGGCATTCTTTTCCTCATCGTTGGTCAATTATATGTTCTTGCTCCGGACATGGAATTTTGAGAGAGTGAGGTAGACTTGGAATTCAAAATTAGTCATGGAGGTGGTGGCAGCAGTGGCCAGACTGTTTCTATGACATGACCTGGCCCATGTTTCCCGCTGCCCATGTCACTGGGTTCCTATCCATTACCTAGACCTGTTTCACAGGTTTTCCTATTGATTCTGTTAGTTTACCCTGTCTTACAAATCAGCTCCTTCTCTCAGGTTTCTATTGTTTACAGCCAAGAGCTCTGATGAATTCAGAGAGCCATATAGTTAATGTGCGCATATTTCAATATTCCTAGTAGATTTTCAGTCTTAGGCGGGGCGAGCCTTTGTTTCATTCATCTTTGTACCCACAGCTTCTACAGTGAGTGTCTTGCACTCAATACATACTTGCTGCATAAAAGGAGCAAACAACTACGATGCTGCTACTTGAAAGAAAGGGGTAATTATAGAAGTAGGCTTGAAGTTTATATGAAGGAGTTAGCATTAAATGGAGACTTTAAAGATGCATAGGATTTCTGTTGGCCAGATAAGGAGGGGGCATTCTAAGCAATAAACCATAGGTGGTTCACCAGTTAAAAACCTTTCTGGTATTTGGCCACCTTTTAGAGACCTTGTTTATTTATTTATAAACATGCAGGTTAAGATATTACCAATATATTCATTATTTAAAGAAGTCAATCTTAAGCAGAAGATTCTCTCCATTAGACACCTGTAGACCAGGGCTTAGCAATGTATGAGACATGGGGCGAGGTTGCTGCTATCTACAACTCTTGCTGACATCCAGGGAGACCAGCCATGCAAATTTCCTTTTATGCTTCCTTTCAGTGCTAGCACTGTTCCACATCCTCACTGTGCCCCATTTGTCTTAAATTCAAATTCCCAGATCCCCCAATGAGGCTAGAAGTTAGTTGTACCAAAAGTTGGGGGTGTGTATGTTGAAAACAAAGTTAGTCTAGAAGACTCCCTGGTCATGTATACAACGAGTGAGCTCAAAATAGTTTTCTCTCACATTCCAGTTCTCACAGCATCAAATAATTCCAGAGTGCCTGCCAGATAGCCACAATTCCTGTTTATAGTTTGGTCGGGGGAATACAGACGTTAAAGAAATATTCATATGATGAAAGTTACTAGAGGGAAAGCACAGGGTGCAATGAGAGACAGTATATGATAAGCACTGGCATCCTTCCATCTTTAGACCTCCCTTACTGTCAACTTCACAGGGCAGCAAAGAGTTTCCCACTGAGGACCTATCCAGTATATTTTTAAAGATATATTTTATAGAACTATATTACTGAACATTTGGAAAATAGAGACTAAAGCTACCCATAGTCCTCTACTCGAGCCACACCCTACAAAATCCCTCTCAAGTTTTTATTGTGTAATCTGTAATAGCTACCATTTATTGTACACTATGTGCAATGCACTGTGCTAAGTATCTTCTACACAGGATCTTTTCATCCTCGCAACAATCCTATAATGTAGACATTTTATCTCCATTTTTTTTTTTTTTTTTTTATACTAAACTCACCCAATTCACCACTGAGAGATAAGCCCTGTCTACTTTCTGGTATAGATCTCCAGACTTTGTTCATCTGTATTTTATTTTATTTTATTTATTTATTTATGGCTGTGCTGGGTCTTCGTTTCTGTGCAAGGGCTTTCTCTAGTTGCGGCAAGCGGGGGCCACTCTTAATCGCAGTGCGTGGGCCTCTCACTATCGCGGCCTCTCTTGTTGCGGAGCACACGCTCCAGACTCGCAGGCTCAGTAGTTGTGGCTCACGGGCCCAGTTGCTCCGTGGCATGTGGGATCTTCCCAGACCAGGGCTCGAACCCGTGTCCCCTGCATTGGCAGGCAGATTCTCAAGGCTTCCCTGGTGGTGCAGTGGTTATCTCCATTTTATAGATCAGGAAACTGAGGCTCAGAGGTTACACAGCTAGTAATAATGAGATTCAAAACAAGTCTGAATCGTAAACCAAATCCAACAACACATGGAAAGGATCATACCCCCAATCAAGTTGGATTCATCCCAGGGTCACAGGGATGGTTCAGTATACACAAATCAATCAGTTACAGCACGTCAACAAAAGAAAAGACAAAACCTGCATGATCATCTCAATAGATGCAGAAAAAGCATTTGATAAAAATTCAACATCCATTCATGATTAAAAACTCACCAAAGTGGGTATAGAGGGAACAAATCGCAGCATAATAAAAGCTATTTATGACAAACTCACAGCCAACAAAATACTCAACGGTGAAAAGCTGAAAGCCTTCCTGCTAAATTCTGGGACAAGACAAGGATGCCTACTCTCACCACTTCTATTCAACATAGTATTGGAAATCCTAGCCACAGCAAACTGAGAAGAAAAAGAAATAAAAGGCATCCAATAGAAAGAGAGAGGTAAAATTGTCATTATATGCAGATGACACGATACTCTATACAGAAAACCCTAAAGATTCCACACAAAAACTATTAGAAATGATAAATGAATTCAACAAGGTAGCAGGATACAAGATTAACATACAGAAATCTTTTGCATTTCTTTACACTAACAATGAAATATCAGAAAGAAAAAGTAAAAAAAAAAAATTGCTTTTTAAAATCACATCAAACAAAACAAAACAAAAAACTGGGAATAAACCTGACCAACGAGGTAAAAGACTTGCACATTGAGAACTACAAAACACTGATAAAGAAAACTGAAGATGATTCAAAGAAATGGGATGATATCCCATGCTCTTGGATTGAAAGAATTAATATAGTTAAAATGGCCATACTACCCAAAGCAATCTACAGATTTAACATGATCCTATCAAATTACCCATAACATTTTCCACAGAACTAGAACAAGTAATCCTAAAATGTATATGGAACCACAAAAGAGCCAGAATTGGCAAAGCAATTCTGAGGGCACAGAACAAAGCGGGAGGCATAATACTCTCAGATTTCTGATAACACTACAAAGCTATGGTAATCAAAACAGTGTAGTATTGCACAAAAACAGACAGATGGATCAATGGAACAGAACAGAGAGCCCAGAAATAAACCCACACACCTACGGTCAATTAATCTTTGACAGAGGAGGCAAGAATATACAATGGAGAAAAGATATCCTCTTCAAGAAGTGGTGCTGGGAAAGCTGGATAGCTACATGTAAAAGAATAAAATTAGAACATTCTCTAACACCATACACAAAAATAAACTTAAAATGGGGCTTCACTGGTGGCGCAGTGGTTAAGAATCCGCCTGCCGATGCAGGGGACACGGGTTCAAGCCCTGGTCCGGGAAGATCCCACATGCTGTGGAGCAACAAAGCCTGTGCACCACAACTACTGAGCCTGCATTCTAGAGCCTGCAAGCCACAACTGCTGAAGCCTGCGCACCTAAAGCCCGTGTTCTGCAACAAGAGAAGCCACTTCAATAAGAAGCCTGCGTACCACAACGAAGAGTGGCCCCCGCTCGCCACAACTAAAGAAAGCCCACGTGCAGCAACGAAGACCCAACGCAGCCAAAAATAAATAAAATAAAATAAATAAACTTCAAATGGATTAAAGACTTAAATGTAAGACCAGATACTATAAAACTCCTAAAGGAAAGCATAGGCAGAATGCTCTTTGACATAAATCACAGCAATAGTTTTTTGGATCTGTCTCCTAGAGTAATGGAAATAAACAAATGAGACCTAATTAAACTTAAAAGCTTTTGCACAGCAAAGGAAACCACAAACAAACCACAAAGAAAACCTACAGAATGGGAGAAAATATTTGCAAATGATGTTACTGGCAAGGGATTAATTTCCAAAATACACAAACAGCTGATACAGCTCAATATCAAAAATACAACCCAATCAAAAAATGGGCAAAAGACCTAAATAGACATTTCTCCAAAGAAGACATACAGATGGCCAACAGGCACATGAAAAGATGCTCAACATCACTAATTATTAGAGAAATGCAAATCAAAACTACAATGAGGTATTATTCCCTCATGATGGTCAGAATGGCCATCATCAAAAATTCTACAAATAATAAATGTTAAAGAGGGTGTAAAGAAAAGAGAACCCTCCTGCACTGTTGGTGGGAATGTAAATTGGTGCAGTCTATGGAGAACAGTATGGAGGTTCCTTAAAAAGCTAAAAATAGACTTACTGTATGATCATGCAATCCCACTCCTGGGCAATATCTGGAGAAAAAAGATAATACATGCACCATGTTCATAGCAGCACTATTTACAATAGCCAAGATATGGTAGCAACCTATATATCCATCAACGGATGAATGGTTAAAGAAGATGTGGTATACATATACAATGGAATACTACTCAGCCATAAAATTGAATGAAATAATGCCATTTGCAGCAACATGGATGAACCTAGAGATTATTATACTAAGTCAGAGAAAGACAAATATCATATGATATCACTTATAAGTGGAATCTTAAAAAATGATACAAGTGAACTTATTTACAAATCAGAAATAGACTCACAGACATAGAAAACAAATATATGGTTACCAAAGTGGAAAGTGGGGGGGAGGGAAAAATTAGGAGTTTGAGATGAACAGATACTACTATTCATAAAATAAACAAGGACTCACTGTATAGTACAGAGAAGTATATTCAATACCTTGTAATAATCTACACTGGAAAACAATCTGAAAAAGTGTATATATATTCTGAATATATATATAGAATATAGAATATATATATAGAATCACTTTTCTGTACACCTGAAACTAACACAACTTTTATTTTTTATTATTTTTTAATATTTATTTTTGGCTGCATTGGGTCTTCGCTGCTGCACGCTGTCTTTCTCTAGTTGTGGCGAGCGGGGGCTACTCTTTGTTGCAGTGCGCAGGCTTCTCACTGCGGTGGCTTCTCTTTGTTGCAGAGCACAGGCTCTAGGCATGTGGGCTTCAGTAGTTGTGGCACGCAGGCTCTAGAGCGCAGGCTCAGTAGTTGCGGCACACTGGCTTAGTTGCTCTGCGGCACATGGGATCTTCCCAGACCAGGGATCGAACCCATGTTCCCTGCATTGTCAGGTGGATTCTTAACCACTGCGCCACCAGGGAAGTCCCTAACGCAACTTTTAAATCAACTGTATTTCAATTAAAAAGAGAAGTCTGGGGTGGGATAGGGAGGGTGGGAGGGAGGGAGATGCAAGAGGGAAGAGATATGGGGACATATGTATATGTATAACTGACTCACTTTGTTATAAAGCAGAAACTGACACACCATTGTAAAGCAATTATACTCTAATAAAGATGTTAAAAAAATTAAAAAAAAGTCTGAACCTATGAACAATGGTTTTATGTACTTCATAAATCCGATATACTCTTTTCACTTAATATTACACATATTACTTTAAATAACGTTCTGCGTATCTTTGTGTTATTTTGGTCACATTTTGGATTATATTTTTATGATAGGCCTTGAATAATGAAGCAGTGAAGGGTAAGACTCCTGATGTAGACTGATAAAACTCACTCTCCTATGGGCTGTACTGTTTTAAAATATGGAGAATTTTAGTTTTGAAATAGGGACAGTTTCAACTCCTTTTGCAGTATAGGTGATCATTATAAAACCTCTATATTAGGCAAGAAACACCTCAATTTTAATTTCCACGTTTTCGAAATTCCTTCGTTCATTTACAGGTTCTATTTCCTTTCTAACTCATCTAGAAAGTTTTAAACGGATCTCAGCCGTGACAATTTAGAGTTTGAAAAAGGCCTCAGAAACCTTCCAGTCTAGCTTGCTCATTTACCAGGCTGAGGAAACAGGTCCAAGACAATTAAGTGGAGGGCTGCACGTAACTTCCACGGGGCAGGCAAGGGCGCTGTATCTACTCCTTTACTAGAGCCAGCCTAGGGTCCGAACAGGTGTTAGAAACAGCAGTAATACATTACAACCAAGACAGACCTATCTCTGAAATATTCAGATCATTTTGATGTTTATTTTTGTTGCAAAATCCTGAATGGGAGGGCTAGACATTTTCATTAATAAGTAGACCAAGTTGAGGGGCGGAGCAAGGTTCTTCTCCAGCCTACATTAGCAGAGGGAAAAAAGTCCCAGCTCGTACTGCCCCACCCTTTGGAAACAGGGGTGAACGACCTCCTAGGAGGCTGCCGCTGGGACACTAGGTTCCCACAGTGTTTGCAGCCGGGCGGGGCGGGGCGGGGCGGGGCGGGGCGGGGCTGGGAGCCGGTGGGCGCAGGCGGTGTGCAGTGCGCAGGCGCGCACCTGTGAGGCGCAGCGGCCCCGGGTGCCCCGCCTCTCCCGGCCGCTCCCACCTCCCTTGTCTCTCCACCCGCAGGCCCCGCCTTGCCTCCTCCCCGCAGTCGCCCTGTGGCTCGGCTGGCGGACGGCGTGTTACTGCGTCATCGCCAGTGGCCGGTTTGAATGAGGCTCTCGTCGCACCGTGTCTGCCGCCACCACCGCGCCTCCGCCTCGGCCGCCGCCACAGCTTCTTCGCGGCCCTTTCCTTTCGCCGCCCTTGCCAGGCCCAGCCTTACTGCGCCGCCGCCGCCGCCTCCTAGCGCGCCCCGCCATGCCGCTCTACTCCGGTGAGCGCCCTCCTCGTCTCGTGCCCCGCAGTCCCGCCCGGGGCTAGGCCTCTGTGTAGGCCTGGCCTGCAGGGCGGGCGCCCCGCTGAGCACGGGGCGGGGATTCCGCGGCGTGGAGGGGACCCTGGCCCCTTTCTGTCTCCCTGCGAGTTCCGGGCCCTGCAACGCGAGGGAGCCGTGCCCCTCCTGGGCCGCCGCGTGGGTGGGGTGGGAGCCGGAGGGGAGGTGGGGAAGCAGCGAGCGTCCGCCCCTCCGAGTGGTGACTCTGCAGAATAGTTCTGTCTCTGTTCTCACGTGTGGGGTAGGGTGAGGTTGTGTCCCGGGGCAGCAGGGGCCAGGCTGGAGGTGCAGTGGCATTTACTGGGCCTCTTCAGTGGTAGCCGTGGAAGGGAGCGGCCAGGAGGGGAAGCCTCGGTAAGGGAGTGATGGAGGGACCAGGGATGTGAGGTTAAGCCTTCCTTCCTCGTTCTGGGGGTTTCCCTCCATAGCCTCCCTTCGCTTACCCCTTGCTGCCACCACCCCGTTTGTACCAATTTCAGTTTTATCCTGAGGCAGATTGCGAGCTTTTTGCTTCGTTTTCATTTCATCAAACACTGTTTTGTGTTTCTGTGTCCGAAGCACAGTGTTAGCTTTGAGAGGTAAAGGAATACAGATGTCCGCGGGTACCATTTCTTTTTGATTGGCGTTTGACAGGGTTTTTTTTGCGTGATGGCAGTCCAAGGTGTTGGCCAAGGATCATGTTTTTACTGAGTTAGTGGACCTTGCTGTCTCCTAGTGTAATTCAAAATGGCCCCTAAAGTGTATGTGGTGGCTCCAGTTGGCTATGGATGTGTGATTCATTGGCTATCCTTGACACTCTATCATAATTCCTTTATTGAAGATTCAGCGTTTTCAAAGAATGACATCAAACCAAAGAATAATGTTTAAACTCGACATGGATTCTTGATGTTCTAGAATCTTGAATGCTTTAATAATGATTTTTTTTTTTCTGGGTAAAGTATAAAAGAATAGCTTTATTGCTTTGCCAGGTAAAGGGGGCCACAGCAGGCTCATGCCCTCAAAACTGTGTCCCCAAATTCTTTAATAATGATTGCTCAACCTCTTTTTCTAAGGCCACAACAATGGAACAGTAGAATGGTACTTGAAATATTCTATTTATGCAATATAGAATTTAAGGGGCATTAATTAAGTAATGGTGGTAAATAATCTGTGTATGCTAATACTTAAACACACACAGGTAGTTTGTTCCCCTCGAAAAATGCCTGTACTCACCAGACTTTATATCTTAGAAATTGAGTTCCATCTTAAATATTTAATCAGATCTTTTCCTCATTTCCAAAATGAGGGAATTGAAGTAGATTTCTAAGGTTTCTTCCTTTGACATCTCCATATTGAGAATCTGTATTTTCAGATTCTGCAAAAAGCCCTATATTAAAACAAGAACATCTTAAGTACTGTCATAAGTTTTGATAGAAAATTAAACATCCAGACATTTACGTGGTTAAGAACAAGTGCTGTAAAAAATTAGCGAACACTTTTTTGTCTGGTACAAAGCTAATGTTTTTTATACATGTTGCTTTGTTTTAATTTTCAACATAGTCCCGTGGTACTAGTATAATTCTCCTTTATGGCAGCGGTCCTCAACCTTTTTGGCACCAGAGACCAGTTTCGTGGAAGACAGTTTTTCCACAGTCCCGGGGAGGGGTCGGGGGAGAATGGTTTCGGGATGATACAAGCACATTACATTTATTGTGCAGTTTATTTCTATTATTACTACATTGTAATATATAATGAAATAATTATACAACTCACCATAATGCAGAATCAACGGGAGCCCTGAGCTTGTTTTCACTTCCCACTCACTGATAGGGTTTTGATATGAGTCTGCAAGCAATTGATTTATTATGGTCTCTGTGCAGTCAGATCTGTCTGCTAATGATAATCTGTATTTGCAGCCGCTCCCTAGCACTAGCATCACCGCCTCAGCTCCACCTCAGATCATCAGGCATTAGATTCTCATACGGAGCAAGCAACCTAGATCCCTCGCATGCGCAGTTCACTGTAGGGTTCGTGCTCCTATGAGAATCTAATGCTGCCACTGATCTGACAGGAGGCGGAGCTCAGGCGGTAACGCAAGCGATGGGGAGCAGCTGTAAATACAGATAAAGCTTCTCTCCCTCGCCCGCTGCTCACCTCCTGCTGTGTGGCCCAGTTCCTAACAGACCATGGTCTGGTATGGTCCGTGGCCCCGGGGTTGGGAACCCCTGGTTTATGGGTAAGCAAAAAGTTTAACTTGTCCATGGCGACACAGCTAAATAAATTACAGATTTCATCTTCATTATTTCTAATACTGTTTTGATTTAGTCCTCTCTCTTTTGTTTGTACTATTGTTATATGTTTCTGGTTTGTCTCAATGATTGTAGTCGTTCCCCCTTCAAACCAATATTTTCTCTGCTGCTGCTAGAGTGTTCTAATGTTCAAACCAGACCAAAGTGGCCTTTATGAAAACCTTTCAGGGGTTGCACATTTTGTACAACCTAAAGCCTGTATGTTTTAACATGACTTATGTTATCTTCCCTGACTTGATCTTTGGTCAGTTTCTCCTTTTTCAGCTGCTTCCCCTTCACTCTGGGAATTACTTGTATCTCAGAGGACACCATGCTGCTTTATGCTTTTGAGTGTCTTTTCCAGGAATGCTTTTATTCTTATTCTCTGGCTAACACCTAATTTTTTCTTTGAGACTCAAAGTTGATAGTGGTAACTCACAGTTAACACTTTCTCCGGAGAATCCTTCCTCCCTCATGAAGCATTCCACTGTGCTCCTCTAGCATTTGTAATATTTATATTGTATTGTTAATTATTTTAACCTTTTTTCCTCTCTCCTTTATTAAACTGTAAGTTCACAGAGAATCTCCCTAATCCTTGTAACTGGGCTTATCATTGAATGAACGCTAACACGTTAATTGAACTAGTGAAAGAATAGGGATTTAGAGTCAGGGTCACTTTTTTATATTCTGGTTTTAGTAATCAGAAATTAGACAACTATTAATTATGGGAGTCTCATTTTGAGTAGGTATAAAGTTTTCAGTGGAAAAAACTATGTACATCCTTGAGTGAGTTAGTTTATTTATTTATTTATTTATTTTTGGCTGTGCTGTACGGCTTGTGGGATCTTAGTTCCCTGACCAGGGATTGAAACCAGGCCCTGGGCAGTGAAAGCATGGAGTCCTAACCACTGGACCGCCAGGGAATTCCGTAGTTTATTTATGTTAACATATTTCAAAAGTTAGCTATTTTATGAGATTGATTGAAATTTTTTTATTGTGGTAAAATATATGTAACATAAAGTGCAGTTTTAAACATTTTTAAGTGTACAGTTTTTAACATTGAGTACGTTCCCATCGCTGTGCAGCTGTCATCACCACCCACCTCTGGAAATTCTTCCCGTTCCTAAACTGAAACTCTGTACCCCTATTGCCATTTCCCCCAGCCTCCTGGCAACCCCCATTCTTCTTTCTGTCTCTAGGAATTTGACCACTCTAGGTACCTCACATAAGTAGAATCATACAGTATTTGTCCTTTTGTGACTGGCTTGTGTCACTTAGCATAATGTCTCCAAGGTTCATCCATGTGGTAGAATGTGTCAGAATTTCATTATTTTTTTAAGGCTGATTAATGTCCATTGTATGTATATACCACTGTTGATGGGCACTTGGGTTGCTCCCATTTCTAGGCTATTGTGAAATAATGCTGCTAGGAACATGGGTATACAAATATCAGTTTGATTCCCTGGTTGCCATACTTTTGGGTATATACCTAGAAATGGAATTGCTGGATCACATAGTAGTAATTCTGTGCCTGATTTTTGAGGAACCACCATACTTTCTGTCACAGTGGTGGTACCATTTTTATATTCCTAGAGCAATGCCCAAGGGTTCCAATTTCCCCACATCCCTGCCAACACTTGTTATTTTCTGTGGTTTTGTTGTTGTTGTTGTAGCCATCTGAATGGCTGTGAAGTAGGATTTCTATAATTTTTAATGATTTAGCTATATTTTTGGATTCTTCTTAATATTTGAGCACCTCTTGCTCAGGGGGCAGACCTTTCAGTTCTTCCACACCTTTCTTCCTATAATCCAGAATCTATATTCCTTAACCTGTTTTCAGTGTGCTTTATTTTCTCAAGAATATATTTTCTTCTCAAAATATTCTAGTCTTTCAAGTTTCCCCTCTCTATTTCAGCAGTATGTAATATTCAACTGATTTTAATGGTTGTTTAAATAAACACATTCTGAAGTCTGAACTTTATCCTGGGAAGTATTTCAGTGTGGTCATATTTTGCAGATATTATTGGAGTAGGATTCAGAAGCCCTGAATATTTACTGACTGGTTTTGTGACATTAATGAATCAGCTTCTTTTAAGTCTCAGTTTCCTTATTTATCAAATGAGAAGTTGGATTAGATCCAGTTAAATTTTATCCAAGATCTGTTGCATTCACTTCACTCCTGATTTGGTAGGCATTAGGTGTGTAAAAAGATTAATGACATAGTTTGGCTTTCAAGAACTAGCCTAATAGTTCCCTAAGGATCTTCTAAATCTTAAGTCTTGTTGTTTTGTAAATTAAAAAAAAAATTATGGTTTGTTTGCAGTTACTGTGAAATGGGGAAAGGAGAAATTTGAAGGTGTAGAATTGAATACTGATGAACCTCCGATGGTGTTCAAGGCTCAGCTTTTTGCACTGACTGGAGTCCAGCCGGCCAGACAGAAGGTTATGGTGAAAGGAGGAACATTGAAGGTAAAATTTAGTCCAGATTTTCATTATGTACTAGTGAAAATAACTGGCACCAGAAAATGTAGCATTTAAGGTATTTTTTATTTGGTGAGAGTATATAGTCTATGGTATTAAAACTCTTATTCATGTTAGTTTAAGGAAGGAACATTGTAGCCATTTCAAATCACTATATTATAAAGCATCATTAAAATTTTTATTTTAAAATGCATTTTATCAATGATTATCTCTGGGGGTCAGGGGACTGGGGCACTTTCCATTTATCTGTGTTTGCATTTTTCTCTTATGAAGGTGTGTTAAAAGTATTTCATTTTGTATAGACTAAAAAAGTCTATTTGTATTTCCTTAGTAATTTTCAGTTATGGGGTTAGAAATTTTATCTCTGTTAAAAATATGGAACAGTATGGTAAATTTATTTTTTAAAGGCTAGTACACAATGTTTTTGTATATACATGCGAATGTACCAAATTTACTAAGGCCCTGGTTCTGGAATACTGGAAAACTGTTAATTTTTCCTTTGGCCTTTCTTGCATCCTACCATTAAAAAGAGCCCCTTTCTCTTAGAAGTAATCACCGTCTAACACCTGCTGGAGATGGGAGGAAAGAAATTTTTGTTTAAAAAAAGAGGGAATTTAAGTTTTCCTTTAGTTCCCTTGGAATGATCACATTGATTACAGTTAAGAGTCCAAACTTACCAGTATCATTGATGAAGGGCCACAGAAAAGATGTGAAGGTATTTTCTTTATTATTGTTTGTAATACTATATAAGTATAGTTTTTAAAATACACTTTCTTCAAGAGTTAGATGTGAAATGCTGAAGAGCTCTAATTAACTTTAGAGATAAAGATTGGCTACCCCTGTTACCTGGGCCGTAAAACAGATTTCGGTGAAGAAACATTGTTTCCCCTCAAGTTGCAGTATGAGCTTTTGGTCATTAGTGAACTTGGTAATGTAATTTGTGCTGAGCTGTGTACTGGTGGTATACTGTGGAGAATTACAGAAAAATGTTAATTAAATGAAGCTATGACTAATAGCTGCCACTTAACTGAATACTTATTCTGTGCCAGGCTTTTGTTTTCTTTAATTTTCAACTGTATGTATATTAAAAATGAGGAAAGTAAATGTATTTTACATATTTTACTGAGCATCAGAGAGGCTTAAGTAACATATAGTAAGGCACCAAAAGAACATGTGATTTACAAGTCAAGCAGATCTGGGTTCATTTCCCAGCTTTGTGTGACCTTGGATAAGTAGGAGGAGGCATTATTTGAGGAGACGTTTATAGTTGTCATTCCTTATGATTAGCAGTAATAGCCCTTAAACTGAGAAGGGCATTTAGAAACTTAGTGTTCTACTTTGAAGCAGGATGCCCAAAAAGAAATAGTGGCACCACCAAAGGGAGGTGTATTAAGTGCCTGGTACTTTCGGTAAAAAGGAAGGAGTGATATGGAACTGACTGTCCTCTGAAGGGAAGGGCTTTTAGCTGCCAAAATATCTGTGGACCAATCATGGCATTTCAAAAAAAACCTTGATTTAAATTGAACATACTGAAGTCAAAGTATTTGTTAATTGATTCATAGATGTGAAATGTAGGACTTCAGAAACATTTGTGGATGCAGCAAATACTATTAAGGGTTAGTTTGCCTTGGGTAGTCTTGTTTACTCTCCTGGTATAATTTTTAATAGCACTTTCATTCTCAAGAGTCTCTTGATTTGGGTGATTAATTATATAATCACCCTAATTATGTAGACCTTATTTCATTTCTGAAGTTATTCTTTATTCTTGTCAAACATATGCTAGTTATTAGCTCAGATGGTTAGCATCTGTCATTTGTCATCAGTCAAGTGTTTCAGTACTTTTGGTGCTGCCAAGTTTACTGTCTTTTAGATTGTATCTTATGTAGTTTGAACAATTGTTAGACTTACTAGTTTTAGGACTGCATTTGTTTTTTGTTTTTTAAAAAATACTTTTGATTACAGTAATTTTAAGTAAAATCTGCATATAGACAATTTCTATTTTGAAGTATAAATCTAAAATTAGTTGATTTTTAGATTATGTTTGGATTATATGGGGGTGGTTAAATGTTTATTATTTGTCTTTAAAACAGGATGATGATTGGGGAAACATCAAAATAAAAAATGTAAGTATTATCTTAAGAACACTAGTTATAATGCAGTTCCCTAATTATTACACAAAATGTATTCCAAATGCCTTTTTTTCTGTCTGTATAACCAGTTGTTCCAGCACCATCTGTTGAAAATATTTTCCTTTTCTCATTGATTTATGTCAGAGTCTTTCTTGAAAATCAGTTGTTGGTCTATTTTTTTTTTTTTTTAATTTTTTTTTAATTAATTAATTTATTTATTTATTATTTTATGGCTGTGTTGGGTCTTCGTTTCTATGCGAGGGCTTTCTCTAGTTGTGGCAAGCGGGGGCCACTCTTCATCACGGTGCGCGGGCCTCTCACTATCGCGGCCTCTCTTTGTTGCGGAGCACAGGCTCCAGATGCGCAGGCTCAGTAATTGTGGCTCACGGGCCCAGTTGCTCCGCGGCATGTGGGATCTTCCCAGACCAGGGCTCGAACCCGTGTCCCCTGCATTGGCAGGCAGATTCTCAACCACTGTGCCACCAGGGAAGCCCCTGTTGGTCTATTTTTGGACTCTTGTTTCATTGATATATTTGATTAACCTTATACTAGTACCACATGGTCTTGATTACTAAAGCTTTATAATAAGTCTTGAAATAAGATAATGTAAGTTCTCCAGCTTTTTCTGTTTCCTCAGGAATATTTTAACTCCTTTGCATTTCCTTATAATTTTAGAATTAGTCATCAACTCCTACAAATGGACTCCTGGAATTTTGTTTAGGTTGCATTGAATCTGTAGTTCAGTTTGGGGAGAATGAACATCTTAAAGGTATTGAGTACTGAAATCCTTAAATAAGGTGTACTTCTCCATTTCTCTTAGCTCAGTTTTATAATTTTTCAGTATAGAGAGCTTGCACGGTTTTTGTTAGATTCTGGAACTTAACATTTCTTGGCTATTTAATGATACTTTAAAAAAAATTTGTTTTCCAGTGTTCATGGCTAGATTATAAAAATACAGTTTATTTTTAACCTGTGACCTTGCCAAATTCACTTTCTAGTTCCAGTAGTTTTTTTGTAGAATCCATTGGGTTTTCTATGTACGTAAGCATGCTCTCTGCAAATAGAGGCAGTTTTACTTTTCCCTTTCCAGTCTTTATGGCTGCTATTTCTTTTTTTGCCTTACTTTACTGGCTAGGACTTCTAATACAGTGTTGAATAGAAAGTGGTGGGAGTGGACATCTTTTGTCATTTCCTAGTTCACTAAGACCTTTTAAGTTATGAATGGCTGTTGAATTTTAAGTGCTTTTCTGCTTCTTATTAAAAGGATCATATGATTTTTCTTTTATTCTGGTAATCTGGCTAGTCCCATTGATTTTTAACTATTAAACCTTGCATTTTTGGCATGTGCAGTTCTCAGATTTCTTGGTCTTTGTGACCTCTTTACACTCTCAAAAATTATTTTTAAACCCCAAAGAATTTCATATACATGGGTTACGTCGATATTTATTGTATTAGAAATTAGACAAATTATTCATTTAAAAGTAGCAATAGCAAACCCATTACCTTTTTTTTTTTGAATTATTTTACTTATTTATTTTTGGCTGCGTTCGGTCTTCGTTGCTGGGCGCTGGCTTTCTCTAGTTGTGGTGAGCGGAGGCTACTCTTTGTTGCGGTGTGCGGGCTTCTCATTGTGGTGGCTTCTCTTGTTGCAGAACACAGGCTCTAGGTGCGCAGGCTTCAGTAGTTGTGGTGCACAGGCTTAGTTGCTCCACGGCATGTGGAATCTTCCGGGACCAGGGCTCGAACCTGTGTACCCTGCATTGGCAGGTGGATTCTTAACCACTGCGCCACCAGGGAAGCCCTGTCTACTTCTTTTATCAAGTGTGTCATAATCTCCAACTATTATTGTGGATTTGATTATATCTCCTTTCAGTTGTATCAGTTTTGTTTTGTGTATTTTGAAGTTCTGTTATTAGGTGCATGCATATATAGGATCGTTAAATCTTGATGAATTGACCTCTCTTCACAATGAACTGTTCCTCTTTATCCCTGGTAATATTCTTTGCTCTCAGTTTTACTTTGATTTTAATAAAGCTACACCGTATTTCTTTTAATTATTGTTTGCATTTCATGTATTTTCCCATCCTTTTGCTTTTAATCCATCTGTGTCTTTATGTTTAAAATGGATTTTTTTAGGTTAGCATATACTTGGGTCTTGCTTTTTTATCCAGTCTTCCAATCTCTACTTTGTAATTGGAACCTTTAGGCCACTTATGTTCAATGTTATTATCCACATGTTTGGGTTTAATTTACCATCTTGCTATTTGTTTTCTGTCTCATTTTTTCTTTTGCTGCCTTCTTTTCTATTATTTTTAATTTTGTGTTTATCTCTGCCTTTGCTTTATCTCTGTTTTGTTATTTATGCTTTTATAATAAGTTTTCTGAGAAAATTCACTGACTATGAAATTCAGCACTTTAAAATGTTCATTTCAGTGTGTTCTGCTATATTCATAGAGTTGTGCAACCATCAACACTGTCTAGTTTTAAAACATATCATTATCCAAAAAGAAACCCTGTGTTCATTAACAGTCATTTTCCATTCTCCCCTCCATCCCCAGAGTTTTAATGATTCCTCTAGGTTAGCAGTTCTCTGAGTGTATCCCAGGAACTCCAGGCAGTACCCAGGACTCTTTCAAGGGATCCTTGAGATCAAAACTGTTTTCATATTTAAAAAACGTATTTTCATGTTGACATTAAGATTTTATTTGCCTTTTCTATTGTTGATTATGTATGTACAGTAATTTTTCAGAGGTTGTGGGACATGTGATACTGCAGCAGATTGAATACAGAAACAAATATGAAAATTCACTCTTTTCTCTTAAGCCAAACATTAAAGACATTTGAAAAAATGTAAAACAATATCAGTCTTAACTAGTTTTGTTTTGAGAATATAATTATCTTTCATAAAAATGTTAATTATCTTAACATTAAGTGGGTTTATTGTTTTTGAATGAATATTATTAAAATTTCTCAGTTTTAATTTCTAATACAGTAAATATTGATGGCTAAGACCTACATAACAGAAGTTCTCAATTTTTAAGAATGTGAAGCAGGAGTCATCAAACTGTGAACTCTGAGCCAAATCTGGCTTGCAGCCTGTTTTTGTAAGGCCTGCAAGTTAGGAATGGTATTTATATTTTTAAAGGGGTGGGGTTGAAAACAACGAAGAATATGCAACAAAGATGGTATGTGGCCCAAAAATTCTAAAATATTTATTATATGGCCTTTAATAGGAAAAGTTTGCCAACTGTTGGTATAAAGGGTCCTATGATGATGTTTGATGTTTTTGAACTGCTGCTGTAGGGTTTATATTATGTATCTATAATGAGTGATTTCAGGCATAGTATAAGACTATTACAACAGTGTATTTCCATTTACCTGCTTTGTGCTGTTGTTGTCATACATACATATAGTTTACTTCTACCTGTTAGAAACTCCATACTACATTGCTATTATTATTACTTTCTACATTGCCACTTTTGCTTTAAATAGTCATTTATCCTTTAAAGAGATTAAAAAACGTAGAAAACCCATATTTACCATTTTTGGTGCTCTTCCTTTGGATCCAGATCCAAATTGCCATCTGATATCATTTTCTTCTGCCTGAAGAACTTCCTTTTTACATTTCTTGCAGAGCCTATCTATGCGTTTTCTCTGCTTTTGTTTTTCTGAAAAGCTCTTGGTTTCATTTCATTTTTGAAAAACATTTTTGATAGGTATTAAATTCTAGATTAACACTCTTTCAGTACTTGAAAGATGTCTTCTGATTTGTACAGTTGCTGTCATTCTTATCATTGTTCCTCTGCATGTAATGTGTCCTTTTTTCCCTGGGTGCTTTTGAGATTTTTCTCATTATTGGTTTTCAGCTATTTGTTTTGGTCAGGTTTTCTTTATGTTTATTCTGCTTAAACCTCTTGGATCTGTGTGTTTATAGTTTTTATTAAATTTAGAAAATCTTTAGCTATTTCTTTAGATATTTTTTCTGTGTGTCCTTCTCTTTCCTCTTTTTTGAGACTACAGTTACACCATATATAGGGTAGTTTTGCCCATTGTAGAATTTTGGTCCCTTTTGTACAGATGTTTTACAGGTTTTTTACAGATGTTCATCAGGTTGAGGAAAGTTCTCTTCTATTTCTAGTTTGCTGAGAGTTATCATGAATGGGAGTTGAGTTTTGGCAAATACTTTTTCTATATATATTGAAATGATTTTTCTTTTTAAATCCTTTAATCTCAATGTGGTGAACTACACTGCCTTTTTCGAAATAGTAAAACACTTGGTCACTATATATTTTCCTTTTTATATAATGTGGATTCTATTGGTAGTATTTTGTTAAGTATTTTTGTGTCTCTTTTTGTGAGAGATATGGTTTGTAGTTTTCTTGAACTGTCTTTGTTTGATTTTTGCTATCAGTATAATGCTGACCGTATAAAATGAGTTATGAAGCATTCATACCTCTCCTCTTTTATGAAAGAGTGTGTGTATGTATATATATATATATATACATACACACACACACACACACACACACACACACACATTAGTGTCTCATAGAATTATCTAGTGAAGTTCTCTGGGCTTGGAACTTTCTTGGTGGGAAGACTTTTAATTCAGAATTTAGAGTCTTTTTTTTTTAAATGTATTTATTTATTTATTTATGGCTATGTTGGGTCTTCGTTTCTGTGTGAGGGCTTTCTCTAGTTGCGGTGAGCGGGGGCCACTCTTCATCGCGGTGTGAGGGCCTCTCACTATCGCGGCCTCTCTTGTTGCGGAGCACAGGCTCCAGACGCGCAGGCTCAGTAGTCGTGGCACACGGGCTTAGTTGCTCTGCGGCATGTGGGATCTTCCCAGACCAGGGCTCGAACCCGTGTCCCCTGCATTGGCAGGCAGATTCTCAACCACTGCGCCACCAGGGAAGCCCCTAGAGTCTTTAATAAATGTAGGATTATTCAGATGTTATATTTTCTTTTACACCAGTTTTGGTAGTGTCTTTTAAGGAATTGGTCTGTTTAGTTTAAATTGTTGGATTGATTGTCATACTACACTCTTACAGGATATCCTTTAATTCTAGAATCTGTAGTTCTGTCGTTCCACCCCTCCCCCAGCCCCCGTATTGGCAAATTGTGATTTCTTGCTTATTGTCTTTATCATCTAGGCAGAGGTTGTAAAGTTTCATTGATTTTTTTTTTTTCTCCCCAGTCATCCAAAGAGTTAACTTTTGCTTGTTCATTTATTATTTTATTGATTTCCCCTCTTTGCTTCATTTCCTCCTTTTACTTTGATTTTAATATATACTTCTGCTAGCTTCTTAAGGTGGAAGCATATTTAATTTAATTTTAAGCCTTTTTTGTTGGCTTTCTATTTATCTCTATTGCCTGTTTTTCTATTGTACCTATATATAGTGATTTTTTTTTAAGTTTGTCCTTTAAAATTTTGATTGTGCTAATGGGCAAGTTTTTAAGATTTATGTAGTTAGAGACTAGAGACATGAGTCCTTTCATCTTTTATGTCAATTTTAGAAAATCTTCCAAAAGCAGTAAGATTTTTTAGAAAATTAACTTAAATGTTTTGTAATTATTTGTTTCATTTTATTTACGTTTAAATCTTCAATTTGTAATTCATTTTGGGTGTGGCATGTCATGAGGTGGAGAACTCAAAGTATTTTTTTTCTAAATTATTGTCCTCAACATTCTTCATTTTGTAATTTATTTTCTTAATAATTTTAAAGGTATTGTTGTTTTTAGTCTTTCTTCTTTTTCAGAAATTTCTTAGCTGTTGTCATGGGTATGAATTTGCTACATGAATGAAACATTTTGTAAAGTTTCAGAAAGGAATTTAGTTAAATTTATATGATAATTTGGAATCACATCTTTACAGTAATTTTTCTAGTCCAGAAATCTTTCGTGTCCTTCAGTTTCTTTAGGTGTTTTTTAATATCCCTAAGTAAAGTTTTATAGTTTTCTTATTAAAGTATTACATATTTCTTGTTATGTTTACTCTTAGATATTTGTTGGTATTCTTTCTTTTCTATTGTATTTTCTAACTGGCTATTGCTAGTATATTCCTCAGATATTCGGTTTTCCTGAGACAGTTGTCTTTTCTTTTTTTAATAAATTTATTTATTTTATTTATTTTATTTTTGGCTGTGTTGGGTCTTTGTTGCTGCATGCGGGCTTTTCTCTAGTTGTGGCAAGCGGGGGCTACTCTTCGTTGCAGTGCGCGGGCTTCTCACTGCGGTGGCTTCTCTTGTTGCGGAGCACAAGCTCTAGGCGCACGGGCTTCAGTAGTTGTGACACACGGGCTCAGTAGTTGTGGCTTACAGGCTCTAGAGCGCAGGCTCAGTAGTTGTGGCGCACAGTGTTGGTTGCTCCGGGGCATGTGGGATCTTCCCAGACCAGGGCTCGAATCCTTGTCCCCTGCATTGGCAGGTGGATTCTTAACCACTGCGCCACCAGGGAAGCCCAACAGTTGTCTTTTAAAAAAGATTCTTTAGTGATGGCTTAGTACTGCTTTGCTATTATCTTATAGAAAGCTTAAGTAAAAATAATAGGTGATAGAATGAAGATTGTTGGATTTCAGCATAGGTACTCATAACACTGTGAGTTTGGTGACCTTATTAATTTACTAATTTTAATCTTCGTCTAGATATTTTTATTTTATTGTCCTTTTTTAAAAAAAAATCTCTCCTTCTGGCCTTTTTTTTTTCTTTTAAACCTCTTTACCCTCTGTCTTTGTCTCAGATGTTTGTGTCTTCCAGAAAGATATTGAATAAGATGTTCACATTTCAGGATTATGAGATTTAGGGTGACAGTGTCTCCATTGTTCTTCTGTTGTATGGAATGGTGTATCTGTACTGAATATAAGTATTCCCTTAAGTTAATAATGTGTAGAATTATAAAATTAGATATTTTGAACTAATTTATATGTTTGGTTTGATGTTTTCTAATAATGGAGATTTCAATGCTTTCAAAATATTTCTATTCAAATGTAAATAATGGTTACATTTACACAATAGACTTTCATAGAAAGAATCTTATCAGTGCTTAGTGTGTTATGGGGAGAAATGATGCCACTAAATATTAATGATGATTTGAAGAATTTTCTCCTTTCCAGTATTGAAAACATTCTCAGCTTTCTTTGTGACTGTGTTTTTTCTGTTAACTTTATTGACGTATAGTATATAGAGAGTAAGATTCACCTACTTTAGTTTAAGAGTTTGATGAATTTGGTTAACTTTATACAGTCATGAAACCACTACCACAGTCAAGATAAAGAAGTTCCACCATTCTAAGAAGTTTCCTTTTCAGATAAGCAGGTGACCTGTGGCCTGAGGCAGCCACGCTAGTACTTTTTTTTTTTTTTTTTTTTTAACAGTTCAGTGATCTTTAATGTATTTACGGAGTTGTGTAACCTTCACCACAGTCTCATTTTGGAATATTTTCATCACGCCAGAAAGAAATGAGTTCCCATTTAAAGACACTCCCTATTCCCACCTTCAGCTCTAGCAACCACTAATCTACTTAGTGTCTCTCTAGATTTACCTTTTCTAGCAAATAGAAGCATGCAACATGTGTTTTTCTGTGTCTGGCTTCTTTCATTGGACATAAACGTGATCAACTTTTCAGCATTTTCATGAAATTAATTTTTTTTTTAAACAGGGAATGACTTTACTAATGATGGGGTCAGCAGATGCTCTTCCTGAGGAACCCTCAGCTAAAACTGTCTTTGTAGAAGACATGACAGAAGAACAGTTAGCATCTGCTGTAAGACATACCACATTTTATGTATTTGATCACTACTTTTAAGAAGTACAGTTAGTAAGATGCCTTTCAGAAAGCATCTACATGTTTTGAAGATTTAATCAATATTAAGATGTATGTTATTAGCAGTAAATAAAAGTTTTATCTTTGAAATTGGCTCAACAAATCCTTTTTTAATTGAATAATTCATTATAAAGTCAGTGAATATCTGTAATAAATGTGTCTGGCAGATAGTGCTATTTAAATGTTTACTATTATTTTATGGGAAAACAGGCGCAAAGAAGTTAAATAGTTTAAATGCTGGGATATTTAAATTCTTAAAACCTTCCATGTTGAAAATATACAGTTTATCCTTAATTTAAATGCAGTGTTGGTTTAGAAACTGGCCAACACACACTTGTCAAATATTATTATTATTTTTACTACCCAGCATTTATATAGTACCATTCATTTTTTTGAAGTGTTTCTGTATATATTTTGTTACCCTCTTCCAGTGATAAACCTGCAGAGGAGGCAGAACTGATACGATTGTTTTCTTATTATTTTTAAGAAGGGAATTAAAACAGGATGATTGTCCGCATGATGCAAGTAAAATATTTTGTTAGGGAAATAAAACATTGTTAAGGTGGAATAAATTGGTATGAGTTGGTAAATTGTATTTGCTTCAGTGTGTTTAGTGATTTATATATGCTGTCATCTTATAAAAATGATTTAATCCTTTTCCTTATCAGATGGAATTACCATGTGGATTGACAAACCTTGGTAACACTTGTTACATGAATGCTACAGTTCAGTGTATTCGTTCTGTACCTGAACTCAAAGATGCCCTTAAAAGGTAAGACAGAAGAGAGATTGTTTTATGTCCTTTTTGGGTAAAGGAGGTTTGGATGAATAGTGTTGTTTTGCGTATATATGTATATGTGTGTGTGTGTGTACACATATATATATATTTTTTTAGCAGCTTTATCGTGATATCCATTTATCGTACAATTCACCCTTTTAACGTGTTCAGTTAGATGGTCTTTATTATATTCACAAGGTTGTGCAATCATCACCACGATCTAATTTCAGAATATTCCCCTGCCCCCCCAGAAGAAACCTCATACTCATTAGCAGTCACTCCTTATACCTTTCCCACCTCCAGCCCTAGGCAACCATTAATCTACTTTTTGTCTTACAGATTTGCCTATTCTGGACATTTCATATTAATGGGATCATACAGTACGTGGTCTTTTTGTTGACTGGCTTCTTCTACTTAGCATAATGTTTTCTAGGTTCATCCATGTTGTAGCATGATTCAATACTTCATTCCTTTTTATGGATGAATAATATTCCATTGTATGGATATACTATGTTTAGTTTATCCATTCATCAGTTGATGGACATTTTTATTGTTTCCACATTTTAGCTATTATGAATAATGCTGCTATGAACACTCAAGCACAAGTTTTTGTGCAGATGAGTTGTTTTCATTTCTCTCGATTATGAGTGGATTGCTCGGTCACATGGTAACCTGTGTTGAGCAACATTTTAAAAGTATTGTAAAATGTTTAGCTTTCTCGTGCTTCAAGGTTTATGTTGTTCTCCAATTTTGCATATAACTGAACTTTCAAATCTGCTAACACCTGCTGAATTGACTCCACTCTGGATTGTAAGGTATCAGTTTCTTTTTGGAAATTTTTCTTTGCTTCTTCTAACATTTCTTGTGTTTCTTCTTGAGAATGGCTAATGAAAACATCACTAATCTAATGAGATATCATTAAGCAGTTGTCGTCTGCAAGTGTGGTAGCCTCACAAGCATCTCCTAAATTTTGGAGCTGTTTCTTTTTTAATTCTGTTTCTTCCTTTAACTGTGTGATTCTACTTGTATTCTGTGAAAATTTATCTTTTGTTGATCTTCAAATGTAACGTTGACATCTATGCAGTCATCTTCATGGTGGCTGCCATCTTGGGACTCTGTCTTTGATTATAGCCATCCTAAGGGTGAAATGGTATCTTATTGTGGCTCTCATTTGTATTTACCTAGTGACTAATGATGTTGAGCATCTTTTCATGTGCTTATTGGCCATTTATATATCTTTGTAGAAATGTCTGATCAGCACATCCTTTGCCTATGCTTTAAATGGTTTGTCTTTTTATTACTCAGTTGTAAGTGTTCTTCATATATTCTGGGTACAAGTCCTTTTTCACGTAATTTGCGAATATTTTCTTCCATTTTGTGAGTTGTCTTTTCACTTTCTTGACCGCATTCTTGTAGCACAGAAGTTTTAAATTTTGATGTAGTTGAATTTTTTTTTTTTTTTGGTGTCATATATAAGAAACCATTGCCTAATTTCTAGGTTATAAAATTTTTTTTAAGAGCTGTATAGTTTTAGCTTTTACATTTAGGTCTATGATCCATTTTTAGGTAATTTTTTTGTATGGTGGGAGGTAGTTTTCCCCATTCTTTTGCATGCGGATGTCTAGTTCTTACCGTACCATTTGTTGAGAAGACTAGTCTTTCCTGTTGAATTGTCTTAGCACCTTTTTTGAAAATTAATTGACCATAATGTATGTAATAATAAGATTGGATTCTCAATTCTAGTCTAGAAACACATACGTTGTATGTTTATCCTTATACCAGTGAGTAATGGTTTTTAAAAGAAATAGAACTTTGTTTTTGTACTATTGTATTTACAAAAGTAAACAGAGTAAACAGTTATCCATGTTTTGAGAACATATCAAATAGTCTGTAAAATGAGGGTCCCTTCTCTTCAGTGAGTATAAATGTGTAACTTTAAAAAATATGTAATTTAATTCTGACTAAATTTATTACATCTATTTTGATTCATACATTGCCAGTGATTAATATGTGGTGGAATTCTGAACTGCAGTTTGGATTCTTAGACAGCTTAATGAATGCTGTGTGTTTTTTTCTCCCCTTACTGGCTTATGAAATGCTTTGATAAAATTGAGCAGTAGAGAGGAGAGAGAGGGGACATGCAGAAACCTGAGAGTAACTGAAGGTTTTCTGAATTTCTCTGAAGTGAACACTTGTCAGGTATTTACATGAAGTTGCCTAGATTGCCACTAATATACTGCCAGTGCACAAGACAGAGCACCTGTCTTCAAGGTACCGACGGTCTAATGGAGGAAGACTACCAAGTAAACGGGTACTGTTTCAGAACAGCTTTGCTGGGAAATGTTAAAGTCAGTTATTTTTCCTCAGAGATTCATAGTTATTTCCCCACTGTTTTAGTGTGCGCATGGTTACTGATGAGAGGTCTAATATCAATCTCTGTTCTTAATCTTTTCTGTCAGTAACTTTTAGGGTTTTCTCTTTATTTTTGTTTTCAGCGTTTTCCAACAGTCGTAAGTGTGGGTTTTCTTTTATTTATCTCATTTAACCCTCAGTGGGTGCTTTCAGTCTGAGGACTCTTGTCCTAAACTCTGGGACATTCTTAGCCATTATTTCTTCAGATATTGCTTCTCTTCTATTTTACCTTCCTCTTATATTCTAAATATTGGAGTTTTTGGATCTGTTGCTAATGTCTTTTTTTCTCTGCACTTTTAATTTATTTTTATGTGCTGTGTTCTGGGAGAATGTCTCAGTTCTGTTTTACATTTCACTGATTTGTACGTTAGCTTTGTTTCACAACTGCTCATTTATCACAACCTTCTGTTCTTTTTAATAAAATCTCCCTTTCTTAAGTTTTGGATATGATTCCTGCTTTTATTTCTCTGAGGCTCCAAAGTATTCTTATTTAAAGGTTTTTTTTCCTGTTTGGTCCTTTAACTTTGTTCTCTTTGGATATATGGATTGATCTTCATTTCTTTGAAGATGGTGTACTTATCTTATGCAGTGTATTCTCTTGTGTCCCAAGTGCAAATTATCTGAATGAGTAGCTTGCTGGGGCAGCTCCCTGTCATAGAGGGTGGCTAGTTGGGACAGATTTGCCTTATTTCCAAGACTTCCTCTTTACTTTTTTCATCTGGGATTCCTTATTATAGCCTCTGCTTCAAGGAGAGCTCTCTTTCATGTTTTGGAGTTACTTCTCTGAGTTTTATATAAGCAGGGAGATTTCATCTTGTTGCTTCCATTTTCTTGAAACCAAATAAACTATTTTGAATTCTAAGTTGTTGCAAGAGGGTGGAAGCCCCTGTACTTACTAACTTAATCGATACAGAATGACGTGGATGGGGTTGTATGTCTTTGGGAAAATGACACTAACTGATAAAATAGGAATGAAAGAAAAGAGGACAATTCCATGAAAGATGCTTTACTGCTGGAGATGCTGAAGTTCATCCTCAAATGTATGGCAGGTTCTGGAGAGTGGGATGTATAACGATGAAGAGTAGAAAGAAAACGCATTCAAGAGAAACAGACTGGATTAGCTGAAGAGAGGCAGTGAGGGCCAAGAACTATACCTGTGGATAAAATCTGGTTTGCTTGATGCTGCCCAACAGTGGAACCTCATCTTAATGTGGGAGTTCTAAATTTAGAACCTAAAGTGAAAAGTGTATATAATAAAAATTACCCTTGAAAATTCTATAAGGTACTTGTAAAAGACAGTATCACATGACAATATTTTTGTCTTATTGGAGACTGGCAAGCCAACTCTTAATAAGTACAAAATAGTCTTTTCATTAGTAATTACTAGACTGCTCTTTGACTTTCATTTTCAAATTTGTAGAGGAATGATCTATTCTTGATAGAACTTACCAGTAAAATTGGCTGGACCCAACTTTTTTGGGGGCATTTTATTTATTTATTTTTATAAATTTATTTATTTATTTTTGGCTGTGTTGGGTCTTCATTGCTGCGCATGGGCTTTTCTATAGTTGTGGTGAGCGGGAGCTACTCTTTGTTGTGGTGCACGGGCTTCTCATTGTGGTGACTTCTCTTGCTGCAGAGCACGGGCTCTAGGCGTGTGGGCTTCAGTAGTTGCAGCACATGGGCTCAGTAGCTGTGGCTCGCAGGCTCTACAGCACAGGGTCAGTAGTTGTGGTGTATGGGCTTAGTTGCTCTGCGGCATGTGGGATCCTCCTGGACCAGGGCTCGAAGCCGTGTCCCCTGCATTGGCAGGCGGGTTCTCAACCACTGTGCCACCAGGGAAGCCCTTTTTGGGGCATTTTAAATGTCCATTTTCTGTGTCTTTTTGAGTCAGTTTTGGTAATTTATTTTTTCCTACGAATTTGTCCTTATGTCTTTAAACTATTTTAGCATATGAGTTACTCGGTTTTGGGATCTGTATTTTTTTCTCCATTTTTATTTCTTATTTTTTCTCTTTTGATTATCTTGCCAGAGGTTTGTGTATTTTTCACAGAATCAGCTATTAGATTTATTCACTCAGTTCTTTCAGTTGTCTGATTTGTTCTACTTTTGTTTGTATTAATGTTTTGTTTCTGTTTTCCTTAGGCTTGTTTTATTATTTTTTAAGTTGCATGCTTGGATCATTAATTTATTCTTGTGTAGGAATGAAAGTATTTAATTCTGAGGTTTTGCTTGTTTTCTGTTCATTAGATGAGATTGCTCAGATTTTTTTTAAAAATGTTATAAAAGGGACTTCCCTGGTGGTCCAGTGGGTAAGACTCTGTGCTCCCAATGCAGGGGGCCCGGGTTTGATCCCTGGTTGGGGAACTAGATCCCACATGCATGCCACAAGTAAGAGTTTGCATGCTGCAATTAAGTAGTCCACTTGCCGCAGCTAAGCAGCCCACATGCCACAACTAAAGATCGCGTACGCCACAACTATGACCCGTGCAGTCAAAATAAATAAATAAATAAATAAATATTTAAAAAATAAGTTATAAATTCTTATCTTTTCCTTTTGCCCCCAAATTTTTTGTTTTTCGCTTTTTTTATTGAAGTATAGTTGATTTACAATGTTGTGTTAATTACTGCTGTCCAGCAAAGGGATTCGGTTATACATATATATATTCTGTTTTTTTAATATTCTTTTCCGTTATGGTTTATCACAGGATATTGAATATAGTTCTCTGTGTTATACAATAGGACCTTGTTTTATCCATTCTGTATATAAAAGCTTACATCTGATAACCGCAACCTCCCACTCCCTCCCTCCCCCAGCCCCCGCCCCCTCGGCAACCACCAGTCTGTCCTCTATGTCCGTGATTCTGTTTCTGGGATAGGTTCATTTGTGTCATATTTTAGATTCCACATATAAGTGATATCATATGGTTATTTGGCTTTCTCTTTCTGACTTACTTCACTTAGTATGATAATCTCTAGTTGTATCCATGTTGCTGCATATGGCATTATTTCTTTCCTTTTTATGACTGAGTAGTGTTCCATTGTATATATGTACCACATCTTCTTTATCCATTCAGCTGTCGATGAACATTTAGGTTGTTTCTGTGTCTTGGCTATTGTGAACAGTGCTGCTATGAACATAGGGGTGCATGTATCTTTTTGAATTACTGTTTTGTCCAGATATATGTCCAGGAGTAGAATTGCTGGATCACATGGTAATTCTATTTTTAGTTTTCTGAGGAACATCCATACTGTTTTCCACAGTGGCTGCACTAGCTTACATTCCCACCAGCTGTGTAAGGAGGGTTCCCTTTTCTCCATACCCTCTCCAGCATTTGTTATTTGTAGACTTTTTTTAAGGTATTATTATTTTTAAAACATTTATTATTATTATTTATTTATACTATTTATTTTTGGCTGCGTCGGGTCTTAGTTGTGGCATGTGGGATCTTTGTTGAGGCACACAGGATCTTTTCATTGTGGTGCGCGAGCTCTTCGTTGTGGCGTGTGGGCTTCTCTCTAGGGGTGTCATGTGGTTTTTCTCTCGTTGTGGCGTGCAGGCTCCAGGGTGCGTGGGCTTTGCAGTTGTGGTGCGTGGGTTCCAGAGTGCGTGGGCTCAGTAGTTTGCGGCATGCAGGCTCTCTAGTAGAGGCGCACGAGCTCAGTAGTTGTGGTGCTTGGGCTCAGTAGTTGTGGCTCATGGGCTCTAGAGTGCAGGCTCAGTAGTTGTGACACATGGGCTTAGTTGCTCCGCGGCATGTGGGATCTTCCCGGACCAGGGATTGATCCCGTGTCACCTGCATTGGCAGGCGGATTCTTAACCACTGCACCACCAGGGAAGTCCCAGTTATTTGTAGCCTTTTTAATGATGGCCAGTCTAACTGGTGTGAAGTGGTACCTTATTGTAGTTTTGATTTGCACTTCTCTAATAATTAGAGATGTCAAGCATCTTTTCATGTGCCTCTTGGCCATCCATATGTCTTCTTTGGAGAAATGTCTAGGTCTTTTGCCCATGTTTTAAAACAAATATTTATTTATTTATTTTGGCTGAGCCAGGTCTTAGTTGCAGCATGCAGGATCTTTTTTGCGGCATGTGGGCTCTTTAGTTGTGGCATCCGGACTTCCTAGTTGCTGCACGCGGGCTTCTTAGTTGCGGCATGTGGCCTATTTAGTTGTGGCATGCATGTGGGATCTAGTTCCCCGATCAGGGATCGAACCCAGGCCCCCTTCATTGGGAGTGTGCAGTCTTACCCACTGGACCACCAGCGAAATCCCTGCCCATTTTTGGATTGGCTTGTTTGTTTTTTCATTGTTGAGCTGTGTGAGCTGTTCGTATATTTTGGAAATTAAGCCTTTGTCTGTTGCATCATTTGCAAATATTTTCTCCTGTTGTCTTTTCGTTTTGTTTATAGTTTCCTTTGCTGTGCAAAACCAAAGTTTGCTTTTAATTATTGAATTATATAGAAACATATGAATATAGAAACAAATGAATTATCCCAGAGTGAACACATCCCTGTAACTGATGGGGATCAGCAGAACTGTGTTAGCACTCCAAAAGTCCCCTCACTGATCCCTTCCTATCCACTGCCCCCACCCTTCTTTGCAAAGTTGTTATACTCACCTGACTTCTAATTTTGAGTAATTTTGCTTATTTTGAACTCTTTATGAACAGAAACGTACAGATTATGTTCATTTGCGTCAGGCTCATTATATTTGGCTTTTCCATGTTGTGTGTGTGTTCATTCATGTTCATGCTGTAGGGCAGCGGTCCCCAGCGTTTTGGCAACGGGGACTGGTTTCATGGAAGACAGTGTTTTCACGGACTAGGGTTGGGGGGATGGTTTTGGGATGATTCAGAGCATTACATTTGTTGTGCACTTTATTTCTATTATTACATTGTAATATATAATGAAATAATTATACAACTCACTATAATGCAGAATCAGTGGGAGCCCTGAGCTTGTTTTCCTACAACTGGATGGTCCCACCTGGGGGTAATGGGAGACGGTGACACCTGAAGTGTGTTGCTTATGTCCACTCTACTCCATAAGATGCAGCTTAATTGTCACTTGCCACTCACTGATAGGGTTTTTTTTTTTTTTTTTTTAATAAATTTATTTATTTGTTTATTTTTGGCTGCATTGGGTCTTCATTGCTGTGCACGGGTTTTCTCTAGTTGTGGCGAGCGGGGGCTAATCTTCGTTGCGGTGCGCGGGCTTCTCATTGCGGAGGCTTCTCTTGTTGCGGAGCACAGGCTCTAGGCACACGAGCTTCAGTAGTTGTGGCACGCAGGCTCAGTAGTTGTGGCGCATGGGCTTAGTTGCTCCGTGGCATGTGGGATCTTCCCGGACCAGGGATCGAACCCATGTTCCCTGCATTGGCAGGCGGATTCTCAACCACTGCGCCACCAGGGAAGCCCACTGATAGGGTTTTGATATGAATCTGCAAGCAGTTGATTTATTATGGTCTCTGTGCAGTCAAACCTCTCTGCTAATGATAATCTGTATTTGCAGCTGCTCCCCAGCGCTAGCATCACTGCCTCAGCTCCACCTCAGATCATCAGGCATTAAATTCTCATAAGGAGCACACAACCTAGATCCCTCACATGCGCAGTTCACAGTAGGGTTTGCACTCCTATGAGAATCTAATGAGGCCTATGATCTGACAGGAAGCGGAGCTCCAGGCAGTGACGCGAGCAATGGGGAGCAGCTGTAAATAGAGATGAAGCTTCTCTCCCTCACCTGCTGCTCACCTCCTGCTGTGCAGCCGGGTTCCTAAGAGGCTACATACTAGTACCATTTAGTGTCCTGGGGGTTGGGGACCCCTGCTGTAGGGTACACCATTGTATGTATATACTACCAAATAATTATTCATTTTTCTGTCAATGAATGTTTGGGTTGATCTGATCTATGACTGAATGTTGTGAATATTTCACAGATTATAGAAAAGTCAAGACATCCTCTTTTTGTAGGTGATAAAGTATAATAGACATTAAGTTTATTAATTACATTCAGATTTTCTATATCATTATTTAATTTTTATTTATTTGCAAAGATTAGGAAAGGTACTCTATTGGTTCTTTTGTCTGAAAAACCTCTCAGTATTTTTATCTGTTAAAACTCTCAGTACTCCTGTCAATTCCTCCTCTTTTCTAACAGTTTTTTCTTTGTAAAGTTCATTATGAATGTTTGGCTTACTGGATGGTTTTATCTTAATTAGGAATTATAAGTTTTCTTGGTATAATATTGAGAGTTTTAGGGGGGTGGTATTAAATTAGCTATGATTTTTCTGTTCTCAGATAATAAAAAAAAGATTGATAATTCATTAATGCAGCTTTTGTCATAAATGTAGAAATAGTTACATACTCATGTTACCCTGTAACTAGATGTAAATTCATAACAGCGGCAGTTATGTAATTACATACTTCAGTGATGTTATGGGATGCATCTACTTTATGAGTTCTTCGTTTTAACTTCAGAAGTGCCCTTTAAAAAGTTGCTAAACTGTCTGACAGGGAAACTATTATGATTTTTATTTTTTAAATGAACATATATAATTTAGACAATATGCATTATTGTATATTGAAAAATTAAGAATTTTTTAGTTGCAAGAGTTTCCAAAAGATCTAAACAAATGAAAAAAAGAAAGAAAATTCTTCCATTGAATATAATTTAACATAATATTTTCTGTAACCTCTTTCATTCACTTACATAAGCACAGAGTTTTTTTTTTTTCTTGGCTGCATTGGGTCTTTGTTGCTGTGCAGGCTTTCTCTAGCGGTGAGCGGGGGCTACTCTTCATTGCAGTACGTGGGCTTCTCATTGCAGTGGCTTGTTTTGTTGCAGAGCACGGGCTCTAGGCACACGGGCTCAGTAGTTGCAGTGCACAGGCTCAGTAGTTGTGGCACATGGGCTTAGTTGCTCTGCGGCATGTGGGATCTTCCCGGACCAGGGATCGAACCCATGTCCCCTGAATTGGCAGGCGGATTCTTAACCACTGTGCCACCAGGGAAGTCCCCCTTTTTTTTCAAATTGGAATATGATTTACATCTAGTGAAATGTATGCATCTTATGTGTTTGGTGTGATCAGTTTTGACAAATGCAAATTCTCTGTAACTCATTTTACAATAAAATTTATAGAACATTTTCATCATCTCAGGAAGCTTTATTGTACCTTTTCCAGTCAACTGCCCAGCTCCCCCAAGTAACCACTGATCTTATATTAGTTTTGTGGGATCTCTCCCATTGCCCAGTTTTTAATACCTGAATGATAATTTTTGATCCTTTGTCGTAAAACATTGTATAAGTAAATACAGTGGTTTGAATATTTCCTTTGGGTGGCCAGTCCTTTGTACTGCCATAAATTAACTGAGAATCATAAAAGTGAATTTAGAAATCATTTAATAGAAACCCTTTATTTTATAGGTAAGAAAACTGACTTGAAATTTAAGTGACTTATTTAGTGTTGTGTAGGAAGTTAGTGCTGAATGTAGATTTATTGATTTTCATTTAATGTTTTTGATCTAATGATTTTTTCTTCATTTCTGAAATTATATTTTATTTTCTTTGTAATAATGGACATTAAATGTGTACTTTTATTTTATTTATTTTTTTAACATCTTTATTGGAGTATAATTGCTTTACAATGTTGTGTTAGCTTCTGCTGTATAACAAAGTGAGTCAGCTATGTGTACTTCTTTGTTTACACAATTTTTAGAAAATGTTATAGATGAGTTAGACAAGAGGAAAGAATTTAAAGTAGGCTTCATTCATCTAATTTCCGTTTTTTCTTAGCAGTCCTTTTTTGCCCATATCATTCTTAAAGGAACGAGACCAGAAGAGAAGAAGAAAAAATGGTGGGAACAACTCAGAGAAACTTGTAGTTGAGGGTTTCATAATAACTAATTTCTTCCCATTTGAGTTTCAGAATAAAGTGAATATTTAATTCTGTCTTAATGTCCTAGGTATGCAGGTGCCTTGAGAGCTTCAGGGGAAATGGCTTCAGCACAGTATATTACTGCAGGTCAGTATCTTAAATATACTACTTTTCAGGAGGGAATATGGTATTCAATAAACGTCATTTTTCACTCACAGTTTTTTTAGTATCTTTCTGTTTTCAAAATGTATTTTTAAAACATCACCTCATTAAAATTAGAGTACTTACACTTACATTAAACAACTTGGGACTTATTTTATTATCCATGTTATAAACCAGTGATGTCTGTCCTATTTGAAAAAATCTTTGGATTAGTGGGTATTCATGTAAGGAAGTTGGATATGAGGTAGGAGAAATAGAAATTCTAGAAGTATCTTGTTTCTTTATTACATGAGACAGTGTATTCTGCCTCCACTGCCCCATTTTGGACAGTTTTACAAATGAATATTCTCTTAAATCCTTGGGCTGGGTTGATAGGGTTTTTAACAGCCTTGCCTTTTTTTGGGGGGGAGGGGTGGTTTGTAACAGCTTTATTGAGAGAAAATTCACATACCGTACTACTCACCCATTTAAGTTATACAGTTCACTGTTTTTTAGTTTACTCATAGAGTTATGCAGTCATCACCACAATCAATTTTAGAATATTTTCATCACTAGAAAATAAACCCTGTAACATTCAGCAGTCACCCTGTTTCCTCTCACCACTACCAGCCCTGTGCAACCAGTAATCTACTGTCAGTCTATAGATTTGCCTATTCTAGAATGTTGATATAAATGGAATTGTACAGTATGTGGTCTTTTTTGATGGCTTCTTTCACTTAGAATGTTTTTGAGGTTCAGCCACATCATAAACATGTATCAGTACTTCATTCCTTTTTATTGCTGAGTAAGATTCCATTGTATTGGATATATCACATTTCATTTATGCTTTCATCATTGATAAGACATTTGGGTAGTTTCCACTTTTTGACCAATATAAATATTGCTAAACATTTGTGTACAAGTCTGTGTGGACATATGTTTTCATTTCTCTTGGGTATATATCTAGGAGAGGAATCGTTGGGTCACATGGTAACTATGTGAGGAAATGCCAGACTGTTTTCCAAAGCAGCTGCATCATCTTATATTCCTCCCAGCATGTATGAGGATTCTCATTTCTTTTTATCCTCACTGACGCTAGGTATTGAATGTCTTTGATTATAGCCATTCTAGGGGTGTGAAATGGTATCTCATTGTGGTCAATCATTAATCTGTAATACTATAAACAGTAGGTTTCTTTGCATCATTTGGAATTAGTGAGATTTTCCTCTAACCTTTTTCCCTGAAAGTAGATTCATTTGTTGAAGTTTTTACTGGGAAAATGTGATCACATATCTAGTTCATCTGGTAACTTATGTATCTAAGAGTTGCTCAGAATTTCAACAGCTTCTCCAGTGTCTTATAGGAGGCTTGCAGTATTGATGGGATGAAAAATACCATTCTTTACTTTTTGCTTCTTGATTTTTTAAGTTTTTTATTTTGAAATAAATTTAAATTCACAGAAAAGTTGCAAGAATTCACCAATTACTAACTTTTTGTCACATCTGGTTCATCAGTCTCTGTAATGCATGTTCTTTTTTTCTGAACCATTTGAGAGTAAGTTGCAGACATCATGTTTTTTGTTCCTGAATACTTCAGTATGTATTTCCTGAGAATAAGGACATTCATAACCACAAGATGGTTATTTTTCAAAGTCTGGGAATTTAACACTGATGTTAACTCGTAATACTGACTTGATTAAATTTTGCCAATTAACTCCGTATTGCCCCATTATAAAGTTGTTTTTCTTTTTTGCTTCAGGAGCCAATTTAGGATCACACATTGCATTTAGTTATGTTGTTATGTCTCATTAGTCTCTTAATGTATAGTGTGTCTTTTGAGCTTTTTCTTTCAAACTAATGAAATATTTGAGCTGCTCTGTTCATGGTATATATTAAATTAAATCATCTGGGGTTTTTTCTTGTTTTCTTTTTTTTTTGAGAAGTGTATCCTTTAAAGTGTTATTACAATTTAGGCGTTTTTTATTTTAAAATTATTAGCTTAGTAGGGATGCATAATTTCAGCTCTACCTCCTAAAATATTTTTTAAACATTGTGTTTAGTAGTTTTATTCAGGAACATTTCATTGAGTAGTTACTTTGTGCTGAGATGTTGTATTTTAGTATTTGCTATGCTAAATAGTCTGTATACTAATGATAACATTTCACATTTTAGTTAACAAAACAATGCAAGATAAGCTAGATGAGAGTTTTGCTATACATGAAGTAAGGGCAAGGTGCGATAGCTAGGGAGTCAACAGAGAAAAAGTATTCTGAACTCGAGCAGGGCTGAGTTTATGACCATGGGATTTATGATGGTGAGAGAGGATAAGCAGAGGAAAGATTTTGAAGAAGGCAAATTAGTTTTGGTTCTTAGCTGTTCAGTACAGTCAGGAAGTTTGTTTAAGGATTTAAACATACTTCATTTAAACATACTCCAGATTTCAATACTCAGGAGTTCAGTACACGGGAACCAAGTATGGGCTTAAAGGGAGGAGGGTTGGGAGTGTTTACCTGACGTCCTGATAATGGTGGAACTGTAGCATCTTGCCTGTGTGATTCCTAGACAGAAGTTATGTGTTGTCTGTATTAAATGAATATACCCTGCTTTATTAGGGAAGACAAAGGCTGTCAAGGAGAGAGAGACATTGTTTATAGCTAGTGATTGATTGCATTATAAAGTCTTCTGGTGAGTTAAGATTTAAAAACAAATTATTTTCTTATTAGGGATCCAGCAATTGCAAAAGGAATAGATATACTTAAAAATAATTAATAAGCATTTCTTGGTATTAATTGAGAATTAATTTACAGTAGCATGTATTAAATATGTCACTGTTTTACTAAGGAAGTATTTGCTTTGTTTTTAAGCCCTTAGAGATTTGTTTGATTCCATGGATAAAACTTCTTCCAGTATTCCACCTATTATTCTACTGCAGTTTTTGCACATGGCTTTTCCACAGTTTGCAGAGAAGGGCGAACAAGGACAATATCTTCAACAGGTAATCAGGGCAAGGTTCTGTGGTTTTCATTTTGTAAATGTAAAACTTAGGCGTCCTACACTTACTGGAGTATATTTGGAAATACAAGTAATCAGTCCTCTCTAGTTCACACCACCATTATCTCTTGCCTGGAGAGGTGCAGTAGTCTGTTAACTGATCATCTTGCTTCTGCCTTTTGTGGTGTTTCTCTACACAGCCCCCAGAGTCCTTTTAAAAATGTAAATAAGATTATGTTGGTTTCCTTGTTCAGTAACTCCTAGTGACTTTCTGTCTCAGTCCTAAACAGTCTAGCTCCTAGCTACCTCTCTGAGCTCATCATGTGCCACTCTTCCCCTTGCTCAGTTCTCTCCAGATACACTGACTTCCTTGCTATTTTTTAAAAACCCTCCAAGTATCCTCTTTCTGTAGGACCTTTGCTCTTTTTCCTTTGGCTCCCAGGTGCATGGCTTGCTTCCTCACCTCATTCAGGTCTCATGGCTCAAATGTCAAGGCATCACAGAGGCTTTCCTTGACAGTCCTATTGAAATAGCACACTTCCCTTCCCCTAATCGCTTTCTTTTTTTTTTTTTTTAACATCTTTATTGGAGTATAATTGCTTTACAATGGTGTGTTAGTTTCTGCTTTATAACAGAGTGAATCAGCTATACATATACATATATCCCCATATCTCTCCCTCTTGCGTCTCCCTCCCATCCTCCCTATCCTACCCCTCTAGGTAGTCACAAAGCACCCAGCTGATCTCCCTGTGCTATGCAGCTGCTTCCCACTAGCTATCTGTTTTACATTTGGTAGTGTATATATGTCCATGCCACTCTCTCACTTCGTCCCAGCTTACCCATCCCCCTCCCCTTGTCCTCAAGTCCATTCTCTACATCTGTGTCTTTATTCCTGTCTTGCCCCTAGGTTCTTCAGAACCTTTTTTTTTTTTTTTTTTTTTTAGATTCCATATATATGTGTTAGCATACGGTATTTGTTTTTCTCTTTCTGACTTCACTCTGTATGACAGACTCTAGGTCCATCCACCTCACTGCAAATAACTAAATTTCGTTTCTTTTTATGGCTGAGTAATATTCCATTGTATATATGTGCCACATCTTCTTTATCCATTCATCTGTTGATGGACACTTAGGTTGCTTCCATGTCCTGGCTATTGTAAATAGAGCTGCAGTGAACATTGTGGTACATGACTCTTTTTGAATTATGGTTTTCTCAGGGTATATGCCCAGTAGTGGGATTGCTGGGTTGTATGGTAGTTCTATTTTTAGTTTTTTTAGGAACCTCCATACCGTTCTCCATAGTGGCTGTATCAATTTACATTCCCACCAACAGTGCAAGAGGTCCCTTTTCTCCACACCCTCTCCAGCATTTATTGTTTGTAGATTTTTTGATGATGGCCATTCTGACCGGTGTGAGGTGATACCTCATTGTAGTTTTGACTTGCATTTCTCTAATGATTAGTGATGTTGAGTATCCTTTCATGTGTTTGTTGGCAATCCCCTAATCACTTTCTGCTCCCATATTGCTTTTTTTCCCTTCATAACCCTCTCTTTACTTGAATTTGTTATATTTTGTTTCTCTTCCCCATTAGGACTTTTCCTATTTTGTTGACTGCTGTGTATTCCTAGTGTCTAGAATAGTGTTTAGCATAATAATGAATTCACAAAACATCTTTTTTTTTTTTTTAATGGTTGAATTTTTTTTTTTTTTTTTTTAAAGTATAAGCCAACTGTGGTTACTGTGTTAGGAGAGATTTATTGATTGATTGATTGATTGATTGATTGATTGATTGATTGCTGTGTTGGGTCTTCATTTCTGTGTGAGGGCTTTCTATAGTTGTGGCAAGTGGGAGCCACTCTTCATCGCAGTGTGCGGGCCCCTCACTATCGCGGCCTCTCTTGTTGCGGAGCACAGGCTCCAGACGTGCAGGCTCAGTAGTTGTGGCTCACAGGCCTAGTTGCTCCACGGCATGTGGGATCTTCCCAGACCAGGGCTCGAACCCGTGTCCCCTGCATTGGCAGGCAGATTCTCAACCACTGCGTCACCAGGAAAGCCCACGAAACATCTCTTGAATGAATGAATAAACTATTCTGGAATTCTTCATTGTTTTGAAGATCATATAATATTTAATTTGGCTTAATATTTTTAAAGAAAAAAACAACTTCCCCTTCTCTAAGGAAACAGTAATTTGGAGGGATTTTATAGATCAAACACTGTAATAGCCAGGATTACTTACTGTGTCACTTTTTAAATTACAGGATGCTAATGAATGTTGGATACAAATGATGCGAGTATTGCAACAGAAATTGGAAGCTGTAGAGGATGATACTGTTAAAGAGGTAATTGAAATATATTTGTGAATATAGACTTTGATTCTCTATCCCACCCCCACCCTAAAGTCTTAGTTCATCCTAATAGATAGACATGTACTTGAATACTTTAGATGCTGAATCTGTAGTTGGAACTTGACAGCTTGCATTTGGTGCTTGAATTCAATGCATTATTTGGTAAATTTAATCAATTGAGATTATTGAGCATCTGTAATTTTTTGGTAATATTTTTTGATCAGTAGAAGGATTTTACAGAAAGGGATTACATTTTAAAAAGCTTAAATGTGTGTTACTAAACTGGATTGTGTGGGAGCCAATGTACATTAATATGCATGTGATGTAAAGTTGGAATTTTTATTTCATCTTAACTTGCAGACAGATTCTTCATCTGTACCAGCAGTGACACCTTCTAAAAAGAAAAGTTTAATTGATCAGTTCTTCGGAGTTGAATTTGAAACTACGTATCCTTATGAGCCAAGATTAGTATGACTGTAATCATAACTTATTAGAAGTGAATTGGTATAAATAGTTGTTGCCTGGAGTGGTGGGTGGGATATGAAGGAAAATTCTTCAGAGGTTTTTATGCTTAAAAAATGTGGAAATTAGGAATTTGGAAAAATACACCCTTTGGAGTGCTCTTGAAGTTTAGATAAATGTACTCTTTAAGGACATTCATTATTTTTTCCTAAGAACATCTTTAGCAGAATACCTCATTAATTCACCTCATAGAGAATTAATTTTTAATTATGAAATGGGATAAATCAGCTAAATTATATACATGAGATTGATATAATTAATAAAACATGAATTTAGGAGAGTACTATTTTCTATATCATGGGTGGAAACTTAGAAAAAGATTTGTTTATCTATCTTTGGGTTATTAAGACCATTTTAAGACTATAAATACCAACTTACATTTGTTGAGAGTTTATCCTTTTACACACTTTCATTAATCCGTATTGTTGGTAAGTGAATGAGCATTTTTAAGTATATTAAAATGAATCTCTTTTGGAAGACTGAAAATATTTTAAATACCAATGAATGATGCTATTAATTTTAATAGCATTAAGATAACTTATTCAAGGTTATATAACAAATTGAATGCCTATTGGCAAATTCCTTATCTTATTTTTCAAAGCATGAAATGTACAGAATCTGAAGAAGAAGAAGTCAGTAAAGGAAAGGAAAGTCAGCTTCAGCTTAGCTGTTTTATCAATCAAGAAGTCAAGTATCTTTTTACAGGACTTAAGTTGGTAAGGACAATTGCAGTTCATCCCCATTGTTTGTAGATTCTGTATTTGCAAATACACCTACTTGCTAAAATGTATTTGTAACCCCAACATAAGTACTCATGGTGCTTTCATGGTCATTTGTAGATATGCACAGGGTGACAAAAATTTTGAGTCGCCTGACTCACACTGTTTCACCTGAGGTCCCAAAGGTGATGCTCTACCTTCTTGTTTCAGTGCTCATACTATAAACAAGTACCCTTTTTGCGGTAATTTTAATGCCACATTTCTTGCATTTTTGTGCTTTTTCTTGGTCATCTTGCTGTTTATAATGCCCTTCAGGTATAATGCTGAAGTGCTGTCTGGTGTTCTAAGTGCAAGAAGGCTGTGATGTGCCTTAAGGAGAAAATAACATTTGTTAGATAAGCTTCATTCAGGGATGAGTTATAGTGTACTTGGCTGTGAGTTCAGTGTATGTTAAGGTGTCATTAAATAGCAGAAACACATAAAACAAGGTTGTGTATTGATTGGTTGACAAAAATGTTGTGGCCAGAGGCTCGAAGGAGGCCTCTGAGGGTATTATAATGAGGATATATTAATGTGAGGTATAAACTGGGATTGTATTGTGCAAATGAGGGCATGTAGTCATTCTCCCATTGCACTAGTATTAAAGTTGAGGCCCTAGATTTTAAGTGACTTACTTGGTTTGTGGCAGAGCCAGATCTAAAACTTGCTTGTCTTATTATTCAGTTAGTACTGTTTCCCCAGTGCCATACTAAAGAATCCACTCTAATGAGCAGATTGATAAAATAGAACAATTTTCTTGCCTAACATTTATTTGATATGGTTTGGGGGAATATGTATATCTCTTGAATGACGGGCAGTGAATTGGGGCAGGAATTACATTGAAAACAAGGTTATTTGTTGTCAGGGAGCTCCCATGTACAGTTTGGGGTAAGATTGGGTTAGGGGAAGTACTGGTAAATGTTTCTGTAAGAAACAGATAGATAAATAGTGCTATTCTTTGCCCTGTGATACTGAGGGGAGAGTTGTGGTGAGGCATAATGGCTTTTAAGAGAAGTTCATTTGAAAAGCATACGTGAATATATGCAAATCAATCAATGTGATAAACCATATTAACAAATTGAAGGAGAAAGACCGTATGATCCTCTCTATAGATGCAGAAAAAGCTTTTGCCAAAATTCAGTACCCATTTATGATATAAACCCTTCAGAAAGTAGGCATAGAGGGAACTTACCTCAGCGTAATAAAGGCCATATATGACAAACCCACAGCCAACATTGTTCTCAATGGTGAAAAACTGAAACCATTTCCTCTAAGATCAGGAACAAGACAAGGTTGTCCACTCTCACCACTGTTATTCAGCATAGTTTTGGAAGTTTTAGCCACAGCAATCAGAGAAGAAAAAGAAATAAGAGGAATCCAAATCGGAAAAGAAGAAGTAAAGCTGCCAGTGTTTGCAGATGACATGATACTATTCATAGAGAATCCTAAAGATGCTACCAGAAAACTACTAGAACTAATCAATGAATTTTATAAAGTAGCAGGATACAAAATTAATGCACAGAAATCTCTTGCATTCCTATACACTAATGATGAAAAATCTGAAAGAGAAATTAAGGAAACACTCCCATTTACCACTGCAACAAAAAGAATAAAATACCTAGGAATGAACCTACCTAAGGAGACAAAAGACCTGTATGCAGAAAACTATAAGACACTGATGAAAGAAATTAAAGATGATACCAACAGATGGAGAGAGATACCATGTTCTTGGATTGGAAGAATCAACATTGTGAAAATGACTGTACTTCCCAAAGCAATCTACAGATTCAATGCAATCCCTATCAAACTGCCAATGGCATTTTTCACAGAACTAGAACAAAAAGTTTCACAATCTGTATGGAAACACAAAGGACTCCAAATAGCCAAAGCAATCTTGAGAAAGAAAAACAGAGCTGGAGGAATCAGGCTCCTGGACTTCAGACTGTACTACAAAGCTACAGTAATCAAGACAGTATGGTACTGGCACAAAAGCAGAAATATAGATCAATGGAACAGGATAGAAAGCCCAGAGATAAACCCACACACATATGGTCACCTTATCTTTGATAAAAGAGACAAGAATATACAATGGAGAAAAGACAGCCTCTTCAATAGGTGGTGCTGGGAAAACTGGACAGCTCCATGTAAAAGAATGAAATTAGAACCCTCCCTAACACCATACACAACAATAAACTCAAAGTGGATTAAAGACCTAAATGTAATGCTAGACAGTATAAAACTCTTAGAGGAAAACATAGGCAGAACACTCTATGACATAAATCACAGCAAGATCCTTTTTGACCCACCTCCTAGAGAAATGGAAAAATAAACAAATAGGACCTAATGAAACTTAAAAGCTTTTGCACAGCAAAAGGAAACATAAACAAGATGAAAAGACAACCCTTAGAATAGGAGAAAATATTTGCAAATGAAGCAACTGACAAAGAATTAATCTCCAAAATTTACAAGCAGCTCATGCAGCTCAATATCAAAAAAACAACCCAATCCAAAAATGGGCAGAAGACCTAAATAGACATTTCTCCAAAGAAGTTATACAGATTGCCAACAAACACATGAAAGGATGCTCAACATCACTAACCATTAGAGAAATGCAAATCACAACTACAATGAGGTATCACCTCATTATCAGTCAGAATGCCCATCATCAAAAAATCTACAAACAATAAATGCTGGAGAGGGTATAGAGAAAAGGGAGCCGTCTTGCACTGTTAGTGGGAATGTAAATTGATACAGCCACTATGGAGAACAGTATGGAGGTTCCTTAAAAAACTAAAAACAGAACTGCCATACCACCGAGCAATCTCACTACTGGGCATATACCCTGAGAAAACCATAATTCAAAAAGAGTCATGTACCACAATGTTCATTGCAGCTCTATTTACAGTAGCCAGGACATGGAAGCAACCTAAATGTCCATTGACAGATGAATAGTTAAGATGTGGCACATATATACAGTGGAATATTAGCCATAAATAGAAACAAAATTGAGTTATTTGTAGTGAGGTGGGTGGACATAGAATATGTCATACAGAGTGAAGTAAGTCAGAAACAGAAAAACAAATACCGTATGGTAAAACATATACATGGAATCTAAAAAAAAAAAAAAAGGTTCTGAAGAACCTAGGGGCAGGACAGGAATAAAGACGCAGACGTAGAGAATGGACTTGAGGACACGGGGAGGGGGAAGGGTAAGCTGGGACAAAGTGAGAGAGTGGCATGGACATAGCTACACTACCAAATGTAAAATAGATAGCTAGTTGAAAGCAGCCACACGGCACAGGGAGATCAGCTAGGTGCTTTGTGACCACCTAGAGGGGTGGCATAGGGAGGATGGGAGGGAGATGCAAGAGGGAGGAGATATGGAGATATATGTATAGCTGATTCACTTTATTATAAAGCAGAAACTAACACACCATTGTATACTCCAATAAAGATGTTAAAAAAAAAAAGGGAAAAGTAAAAATAAATAAATAAAAATAAAAGCATACAGATACTGGCTTACCACCCCAAGTCCTATAACAAATTATGATACAAGTTTCAGGGCATCAAAATGTGATGTAAATGTTAATTGGAGAGTGTGGGATAGAATGTTTCGGCAGGGACTCTCCAGGGTATATTCTTTATAATTTTATAAAATTCCAGGAAAACTAAGTATACCTGGAACTTCTAGATGATCATGGATTGATGGTAATAATATGTAGCTTACCTGATGAGTAACATTGTACCATATATCCTTTCTTTAAAAACATGTATTAATGTATGTATTAATGTATTAATTAATTTATTGTCTTGGTAATTTTTTAGATTCCTTATCATCATTCGTTTTATTTTTGAGTAATTTTGCTCCACATTTCTTTACCTCTTTGTTGCCAGATAAACTTGGTTAAATGTTAAAAAGCTACTCCATGGTGATTCCTTTTGTAATTAGTAATTTTTAAAAATCAAACCTGAAACAATTTTTATATAAGTGTAACATGCTTGTTGAACATAGAATATATGCCAAATAGTTCTCCAAGTTTTCTCCATGTACTAATGTAATTCTAACAACAGCACTGTCACGTTAAGTGCTTTTAGCACCATTTACATCTACGATGCACCATTTACAGATGATGCCCAGAGGGATAACTGTCTTGCTCAGTGTCACACAGGCTGTAAGGAGTGGAATGGCAGACATGATGGTTATAAGATATAATGGCTAAAGGCTTTCCCACATTTATTAGATTAACAGAGGTTTTCTGTGTTACGACTTTTCTCAAATTTAACAAAAACTGATTTGTTCTGGAAGGTTTTGCTAAATAAAGCGTAAAGAACAAGGGTTACCTACATTCTCTTAATTTTCTTCTAATATGAATATTCTGATGATCCATAAGTAAAGGAATACTATGAAAGGCTTCCTTAGGCTGTATAAAATGCAGTATAAACTCTCAGAATCTGAGCATTTGGGTCATAATTAAAAGACTTCAAGTATTATTTACATTCTGAGGAGTTCACGCCAGTAAAAATTGATGCCTTTTAAGAACTGAACCATATCTAAAAGCCTTCCCACATTGTCTTCATTCAAATTATTTCTCAGGGGTATAAACCCGTTGACGTACTATTTGTTGTCTATTAATTAGTACTGTTGATAATTTTTAAAAGAATTAAAGATATAACTGTATTGCAGAAGAAAATTCTTTAATGTTTGGACTTCTGTTATGTTCTTTTTTAGCGACTTCAGGAAGAAATCACCAAACAGTCTCCAACATTGCAAAGAAATGCTTTGTACATCAAATCTGTAAGTTTTGGAATCCAGTTCCATTTACTAGAAAGGTTTCCAGCTAATTAATGTTACCCAGTCTTTGTTTTTACCAAACTGAGGAATTAAAAACTTGTGTGGTATTTGTATGTTACAGAATTTCTTTCCACTTTGTCTCCTCAGTCCAAGATCAGCCGGTTGCCTGCTTACTTGACTATTCAGATGGTTCGATTTTTTTATAAAGAGAAGGAATCTGTGAATGCCAAAGTTCTTAAGGTTAGTAACGAACCTTACTATAATAAATTATTGTAATTCTTTGAAGGTAATTCTTAACTTACAATAGGTTTCTTTATTCTTTTAGGGATAAACTCACTTTAAAATACTATAAATAGGGAAGTTATTAACATTAGACAAGTGGTTCTTAATAAGAATATGTATTGGAATTATCTATTGTCCTTTTTATTTTAAATCATACACACGCCTGCCCCTCAACCGCCACCAAGCATCTGATTAAGTGGGGCCTTAGGTCTTACATTTTTCAAAAGGTAATTCTGATGGATGCCCTCCATTCCCCAGAAATATTGCCCTAGACCAGATCCTCAATTCCAGAGATACTGGTCCAGTAGGTTTGGGGATGGGAGTGGGGTAAGGGGCAATATAACACACTCTATTCTAGGCGGTTCCTTTCTTCCAGGTGAAAGGAGAGTGTTAAGTTACTGGTGCCCAAGGAATACTTAAATTGTAATCATTTGATGTCAGAGCCTACCTTATGATTCATCTGTTTTGTTGAACTGTAGCTCTGCTGTGTATCCATAGAGTCTCTGATCCTTGGGAGAGGTATATATAATTCTAGCCTCTTGAGCTGAAATTTATAATACATTTTCAGATATACTTAGTGTCATATGAACAGGTTAAATGTAGTTGAAGTATCTGCTAGTCTAGTATTTCTGAAATGCTTCTTTTATTGTTTAAATTAAAAAAAAACTTAGTTGTTTGGCTGCATTGGCTCTTAGTTGCAGCACACGGGATCTTCGTTGCGGCATGCGGGATCTTTCGTAGTGGCGTGTGGGCTCTTTGCAGCGTGCGGCCTTCTCTCTAGTTGTGGCATGCGGGCCCTAGAGCGTGTGGGCTCAGTAGTTGCAGCACTCAGGCTCTCTAGTTGTGGCGCACGGGCTGCAGAGCGCACGGGCTCAGTAATTGCAGCATGTGGGCTCTCTAGTTGTGGTGCGTGGGGCTCCAGAGCACACGGGCTCAGTAGTTGCGGCACATGGGCTCTCTAGTTGTGCGTGGGCTCTAGAGCACGCAGGCTTAGTTGCTCCACGGCATATGGGATCTTAGTTCCCTGACCAGGGGTCGAACCCGTGTCCCGTGTATTGGGAGGTGGATTCTTAACCACTGGACCACCAGGGAAGTCCCTGTTGTTTAAATTTTTTGGTAACTCCTCTGAGGTCAGTTTCATGGATTAAAATGTTTAATGGAAAAGTTAAAATTTTTTTTATCTTAAAGTTAGGACCAGATTGAAAATAAACGTTGATATCTTCAAATGCATAGATTTCCATGTGAATTTTACAGTTCTTATTTTCAACTTTATTTGAATATGAAAGCAGTACTTTAAAAAGTGTGATAAATATTTTAAATAACTACCTTTATAAGTCTGTTTGCACTTTTTCTTTTTGGTTTGTATATAGGATGTTAAATTTCCTCTTATGTTGGATGTGTACGAACTATGTACACCAGAACTTCAAGAGAAAATGATTTCTTTTCGATCAAAATTCAAGGATCTGGAAGATAAAAAAGTAAATCAGCAGCCAAAGACAGTAGGTTCTTATTGGTCATTTTCTAATCTTAATATGTTTATCTTTAATCCGTGTCCAGTATTCATTTTATATTGTTAACCTATTAGTAAAAATGGATGAACCTGTGTTTAGCATATATACAAATCTTGCAGGTATTGGTGCAAGCCCTTAAAGTTTTAGGTGTGTTTAGCATAAGAAAAAGAACTCTAGCTATGCTAAATGGGTCCTTTATGGTAGAATAAACTTAATATTTTCTTTTCCCATAAAAATCTGCAGCTTATATTCCTTTTATATCAGTATTTATTTCCTCAAATTTTTATTTTATTTCCGTAAAATCTTGCCTTGTAAAATTCAGAGTATTTTATTATTTTCCTTGTAAGGCATCTCTAGTTTTTAAAATGGAATTAGTGTTATCAAATATTGCTTCAGGGCTTCCCTGCTGGCGCAGTGGTTGAGAGTCTGCCTGCTAATGCAGGGGACACGGGTTCGAGCCCTGGTCTGGGAGGATCCCACGTGCCGCGGAGCAACTGGGCCCGTGAGCCACAATTGCTGAGCCTGCGCGTCTGGAGCCTGTGCTCCGCAACAAGAGAGGCCGCGATGGTGAGAGGCCCGCGCACCGCGATGAAGAGTGGCCCCCACTTGCAGCAACTGGAGAAAGCCCTCGCACAGAAACGAGGACCCAACACAGCCAAAAATAAATAAATAAATAAATAAACTAAAAAAAAAAAAATATTGCTTCATTATGCCCACTGTGACAACTTAAGTCATATCTTTTAACAAGCACCTATAACTGATAAAATTATAACCTTAGCAACTTTATATTTAATAAATTGTATATTTTAAATTCAGAGAAGGGACAGCTGAATTATATGTTGGATTGTTTTCTTCAAAAGGAAAAAGGTATTTCCTGGTAACTAGGAATATTTCCAGTGTGATATTATATACCAAATTTTAAAATTAAATTCTTCTGCAGGTTACTGTGTTTGTGTGTTAAAAGCAATTTTTAAAAAATTAAACTTTATTTTGAGATAATTGTAGAATCACATGCAGTTACAGGAAATAATAGAGTTCCTGAGTACCTTTTACCCAGTTTCTCTTAGTGGTAACATCTTGCAAAGCTGTAATACAATATCACAACCAGGATACTGACTTTGATGTAGTCTAGATGCAGTACATTTCCCCTACCACAACGATCCTTCATGCTGCCCCTTTGTAGCCAAATCCACTTTCCTTTCCCCCTACCCCCTTCTTTTTTTTTTTTTTAATAAATTAATTAATTTATTTTTGGCTGTGTTGGGTCTTTGTTGCTGGTGCAGGCTTTCTTTGGTCACGTGCGGTGACTGGGGGCTGCTCTTTGTGTGATGCGTGGGCTTCTCTTTGTGTTGGCTTTTCTTGTTGCGGAGCACGGGCTCTAGGCGTGCAGGCTTCAGCAGTTGTGGCTCACAGGCTCAGTAGTTGCAGCGTGCGGGCTTCAGTAGTTGTGGCTTGCGGGCTCCAGAGTGCAGGCTCAGTAGTTGTGGCACACGGGCCTATTTGCTCCGCAGCATGTGGGATCTTCCCAGACCAGGGCTCGAATCCATGTCCCCTACATTGGCAGGCAGATTCTTAACCACTGCACCACCAGGGAAGTCCATTTCTTGTACTTTGGTTAAATTTATTTGTAACTATTTTATTCTTTTTGATGTTTTTGTAAATGGCATAGTTTTTAAAATTTCATTTTTGCATTCATTGCAGTTGATTTTTGTATATTGATCTTATAACGTCTAACTCTCCTGAATTGGTTTATTAGATGGTTTTTTCTCTTATTTTTTTTGAAAGAGATTGTGTAGAATTGGTGTTAGTTCTCTTTTAAACGTTTGGTAGAATTGTCTTGGTCAGACAGTCTTGGCCTGCAGAGTTCTTTTTCAGGAGTTTTTAAATTAAAAATTGAACTTTATAGTTATGGGCTATTCAAATTTATTTCATATTGGGTTTGTTTTGGTAGTTTGTGGTTTTGTGGAATTGATCCATTTCATCTAGCTTGTCAATTTTATGTGTGCAGAGTTGTTCCTAGGATGATGATTATTCTGATGTTTGCAGGGTGTGTAGCGATATCTGTCCCCTGTTTCATTCCTGATATTGTTAATTTGTGTCTTTTTTTTTCCTCTTTGTCAGTCTTGCTAGAGGATTGTCAATTTTATTGCTCTTTTCAGAGAACTAGCATTTCGTTTCATTGATTTTTCTCTATTCTGCATCTCGTTTCATTGATTTTTACTTTTATTATTTCCTGTTTTCTGCTTGCTTTGGGTTTATTTTCCTTCTCTTTTTCTAGGTCCTTACGGTGTGGGAACTTAGATCTTTTATTTCAGACTTCCTGTTTTCTGATGTGTGCATTTAGTGTTGTAAATTTCCTCTTAGCAGTGCTTTCAGATTGTGTCCTATGAATTGTATTGCATTTCCATTTTCATTATGTTTCTTGTATTTTTTAAAAATTTGAGACTTCTCTTTGACCTTGGATCATTTAGAAGTGTCTTGTTTAATTTACAAGTGTTTGGAAAATTTCCTGTTATCTTTTTGTTACTGATTCTAGTTTGAGTCGATTGTGGTGAGAAAACACACTCGTGTGATTTAAATTCCTTTAAATTTGTTGAGGTTTGCTTTATGGCTCAGGATGTGATCTATCTTGGTAAATGTTCCATGGGTACTTGAAAAGAATGTGTATTTTACTGTTGTTGAGTGGAGTATTATGTGATGTTGATTAGATCCAGTTGGTTGATGGTGTTGCATTTTCCTGTAACCTTGCTGTTTTTCAGTCTAGTTGTTCTAACAGTTGTTGAAAGAGGAGTGGTGAAGTCTTCAACTAAAATTGTGGATTTGTATGTTTCTCCATTCATTCAGTTCTGTTAGCTTTTTGCTTTTCATGTTTTGTAACTGTTATTTGGTGCATACACATTTAGGATTGCTCTGTCTTCTTGGTGGAGTGATTCTTTGATTATTATGCAGTGTCCCTCTCGGTTCGTGGTCATTTTCTTTGTCCTGTAGTCTACTTTATCTGATATTCATATTGCCACTGCTGCTTTCTTTTTGTTAATGTTTGCATGATACATCTTTTTCCATTCTTTTACTTTAAATTTGCCCATGCTATATTTGAAGGTAGTTTCTTATAGACAGCATATAGTTGGGTCATGTTTTTTAATCCTATGTTAACCTCTGTCTTTTTATTGGTACATTTAGACCATTTACATTTCATGTAATTCTTAATATGTTAGTGTTTAAATCTATTTTATATTTTGCTGTTTGTTCTGATTTTTGTTTCTGTTTTCCTTTCTTATAGGTTACATGAACGTTTTTTAGAATTCTAGGTTATGTATAATTTTTTTTTGAAGAATTGATTTTTTAAAAAATTTATTTTATTTTATTTTTGGCTGCATTGGGTCTTTGTTGCTGCACACAGGCTCCCCCTAGTTGCGGCAAGCAGGGGCCACTCCTCGCTATGGTGTGTGGACTTCTCACTGCAGTGGCCTCTCTTGTCGTGGAGCATGGGCTCTACGGCTTGCGTGCTTCAGTAGTTGTGGTGCATGGGCTCAGCAGTTGTGGCTCGTGGGCTCTAGAGTGTAGGCTCAGTAGTTGTGGCACATGGGCTTAGTTGCTTCACATCATGTGGGATCCTCGCGGACCAGGGCTCGAAACCGTGTCCCCTGCATTGGCAGGCGGATTCCCAGCCATTGCACAACCAGGGAAGCCCATGTGTAATGTTTTTTAATGTGTTTCTTTGTATAGCCTTTTTTGGGTTGCTCTAGGTGTTAAAAATATATAAAGAAATGGTTGACCTAATTGCCTTTCTTTGTTGTAAGATCCTTTGGCTTCTTGTCACTTTAGCTATCTTTTAAACTGCTTGCGTTGTCTTCATTATCATTATAGTCTTCAAGAACTTAGTGTCCATATGCCTAAATAAATTTTTTTAAAAAATTTTTATTTTATTTATTTATTTTTGGATGTGTTGGGTCTTTGTTGCTGTGCACGGGCTTTCTCTAGTTGTGGCGAGTGGGGGCTACTCTTCATCGCAGTGGCTTCTCTTGTTGTGGAGCATGGGCTCTAGGCACGTGGGCTTCAGTAGTTGTGGTTTGTGGACTCTAGAGCGCAGGCTCAGTAGTTGTGGCTCACGGGCTTAGTTGCTCCGCGGCATGTGGGATCTTCCTGGACCAGGGCTCGAACCCGTGTCCCCTGCATCGGCAGGCAGATTGTTAACCACTGTGTGACCAGGGAAGCCCCTGCTTAGTTGTTTTTATATTACACACTGAAATGGGTTGAGGCAAGGGAGTTCCCATTGAAGATCCTTGTCTAAAGTTGTAAATCATGCCTCTTTTAATTTAGGTAAATATTTGCTGAATTAAATGTTTCAGTTCGTTTGGGCTGAAGTGGCAGGTGGCCGTGGCTTAGTAGATATAATATTAATTGCAGTAATTCGACTTTTTTTTTTGAGGCAGATTTTCTTTTGTTTTGTCTTTACCTATATGGTTTGATAGTGTTCTGGAAAAGTTGCAGAATTGGGTTTTCTTTTTCTACCCTAGAGCAGTGTTTATCTGTACTCTGTATTTATTCACTGGTGTGCTCTAGGTTTAGTGGTTTGAAGTTGGTTCTGTAATCAGGATCTCCTACTATACATATGAGACTGTTAAAGAGTAGGACTTTTGGGTTTCCAGTTTTATGTTAACTGTAGCTGTATCATTTGAGCAATTTGTAAGGCAGATCATATTTTTTCTTTGTCTTGCCTTGGTGATTTGCATTATAGACAGTAAATATTTGTGGAGATGGATACTCATTGAGAATATAAATTTTATTTCCAATATCATGAAAACTTAAAATTAAAATTTTTTTCTCCTCAGAGTGACAAAAAGAGTAGTCCCCCAAAAGAAGTTAAGTATGAACCCTTTTCTTTTGCTGATGGTAAGTGAAGTCTTCATTTCAGTTGAGTTTTACTGTGTGTAGGGTTTTTTTTTTTTTTAAGGTAAAATTACTCTTTCCACATATCTGTTTTTTTCAGATACTGTGCTTTAAAAAAAAGTTGTTTCTTATAATTTACCTTAGTATGACATAGTAAAAAAATCACTTTTTAGTGAATATATATGTTCTATGAATGATAGCATACTTCTTAAAACATCTTTCATGAACCTTTAATTGGACAGTAGTATCTTATTGGATTTTAACAAAGTACTTCTCTAGGCTAAACTTGAGTTGTTCTTGCTTGTTACTTAGCTTGAGAAAGCACATATCTGTTCATTTCTAATATTATTGGGTTTACATCTTTCTTTAGATATTGGCTCCAATAATTGTGGATACTATGACTTACAAGCAGTGCTAACACATCAGGGAAGATCTAGCTCTTCAGGTCATTACGTATCATGGGTGAAAAGGAAACAAGGTAAAGATTCTGTTTTTTTAAATTGTTCCATACTATTTTGATAAGTTGTTTAGATTTTTAGCACATTTGTTCTCAAACTTTTTGATCTCAGAACTCCTTTTGCATTCTTAAATTATTGAGGATCCCAAAGAGCTTCTGTTTATGAGGATTATCTCAATATTTACTATAATAGAAATTAAAACTGAGAAGTCATTTAAAACTGACAGTAATGAAGTCATTACATATTAACATAAATAACATTTTCAAAATAAAAATTACAATCTTTTCCAAAACAAAGGCAAAAAATGATATTGATTTACATTTTTCTAAGTCTGTTTTGTTAGGCTTAATAGGAGACAGCTGGATTCTCTCGTTTCTGCCTTCAGTCTGCTGCTTTATCACACATTGTGTAACCTCTGGAGAATTCCAAAGCACACTTCACAGAATGAGGGGGAAAAGGGAAATAATGCTTTAGGAGTGTTATGAAAATTGTTGTAACCTTCATGGAACCCCTGAAAAGATCTTGAACCTGAGTAGTCCCTGGACCACACTTTGAGAACTGTTGGTATGGCAGATGGAATACTACTGTACATAAAATTACTCAGTACCTTTTTTGCAATGGAACTCTGAAAAAATCATATATGAGATTAATTTCATTCTTCTCTTTTGCACTTTAGATGAATGGATTAAGTTTGATGATGATAAGGTCAGCATCGTGACACCAGAGGATATCTTGAGGCTTTCTGGTGGTGGAGACTGGCATATAGCTTATGTTCTACTCTATGGGCCTCGCAGAATTGAAATAATGGAAGAGGAAAGTGAACAGTAATCTTCATTTTAGCTATTTATGCTTAGGTGTGAAATAAATGTTGTTTGTTGATCATTTCTATAACCCAGAGCTTTAAAGGAAGATTTTTAGGTGGTTTTACATGTTTCCCCTCATGTGGAACAAAAGAGGGCAGAAGCAGACCACTCTGTGTTATCGACCTAAAAAATAACAGAAAAGAGAAAACTGCCTTTGGACTGTGCTGCCCTATATAAAGGTGACAGGAAGACATTTTTAAAAAGCTTATTTCTTGGATTAATTTTTAAAAATTATGAGTTGAAATGCCTTTCAACCATTACCTTCTGTGGTAATTTTTCTTCCTGTCTTTTTCAGCCCAAGATTCAGCAATCAGATGTTTATTGCACACCTATTACTCTATTATTTGTTGTTTTTGCATGGTTCAAACCACCAGTGATTCAGTAGCTGCCCATCCTTTGCATTATCTAACAAAAATTTTGCCAGGACGGTGGAAAGGAAGTTAAGTGTTGATCTCATTGTGTAACTCAGTGCTGCTGTCCCCATCCCATGGAAGCATGGGTACAATCAAGTATTTGTCCAGCCTGACTGTTGCTGGCTTTTCATGACTTTAAAATAAATTGTGATCAATAATAGTACATTTGATTATACATTTATTACTGTGTCTCTGATGTACTAGGTTTGTACATTTAACTTTGCAATGGTTTTGTAGTAATCAACCTTAAAAATAATGTTGACAAGCTCCGCTTGCTTATTTTTAGAAAATTAGGATATTTAATAAAAAAAAAAACAAAAACAAAGAGGGACTAACAGCGTTTGACCTCAAGTCTTTTGTCTGTTGAGTGTTGGAGCTTGGCTGAAGTTCAGATATGTTTACTACTATTACAGTTTCTGCAGGTGGTTAGTTTAACTATGCTCTTAAGCATCCATTTAGAAATAGTCGTCTTTGCCTGCTAGCATAATATTCTGTTTAAAAAGAAATAGAGTTGTAAAAGTAATGGAGTTCTTTGGATGCTGAATGCAACCATGTTATCAGATCTGTTCCTTGGCTCAGTTGGATTTTTATTTCTACTCCCCTGTCAACTCCCAAATTCTTAATGCCTATCAAAATTTAATACCAACGATTTTTAAAGTGATGGTAGAAATACCAAAGTATGAGATATTTCAATATATATGGTATGTTTCTTCCATTTTAATACACTCAATTCATTTTTGTTTTAGGAGCCTTGCTTGGTTGCGAAAGGATAGAATATCAGCTAACTTGTCTGATTTCCTTTGAGTTAGATATTTATAATAAAGTTTTGGGGATTATCGTGAAATCTCATCTTTGCTTATGCTGTTTTAATGCTCTGCAGAGCATAGTAGCGATACCTATTAGATTCTTAGAGAATAATGGCCATTTCCTCTCAAGTTTGAACAATGTACTATAATCTAAGAACACTAGGGGATAAAATAAGCATTTCAGGAAAATTTATTTGTAAATAGCTTCTTCAGCTAAGCTTTAATAATTGGCAATCAGTACTCCTTTTGCTTTGGAGGGGGTGCAGAATAGAATAGGGAGGATGAGACCATAAGAATTGTAATGATTCTTTTATATATTGGTGTGATGCTTGTAAATTTGTGAAGTTTTTTTATTCACTATCTTATTTTGTTCTGAACAATTTTGAGGACACCAATTTAGGAATTACAATTCAGATTTTACGATTTGGAGGATGCACTAGATCAGGTAGGGTTAGAACAAAGTATAGTATATAAGCCTTGTATGGAATTAGCATTTTAAATTATAATTCCTTGTCATTACAAAACACTTCATTTTATTTGATCCAGAAAAGCATTATAAAGTATAAGAAATTGGACTTACACTAGTGTTGTTTTAAACTGTTAAGGCTATTTTAGAATTCAACCTTTCATATAAGATCTTTGAAAAGAGAGAATAAGCAAGAAAATGTCTTGATTGATTCCTGAGCGTGCCTTATGTGCTGTGCCCCTCGCACTGAGGCCCTTTTGATATTAGAGCTGTGCTGGATCACTGTTGGACTAGCGAGTGAGGTGAAGCCCCAGCAAGAATATTTTTAGTGACAGGCACTTAGCCCTCCTTCAGGATTCAAAACAATGACCTTAGCACCCTAAAGGGTAATGGAAACTGTCTCCAGCCATGACTACATAGTGCTTTGCTGTTTGTAGGATGCTTTCACATACATCTCATTTGAACTTCACAACAATCCCTGAGGTATGTATCCCTATTTTAATGACTTGAGAGCTTAAAATAAGTTCTGTAAGGCTAAAAGAACTACGTTTTAGACTTCACCCCATTTGTTTTAAAGTTGGGGGTTGGAGAATATTTTCTGCCATGGGCCAGGTATTTTAAAAATATGTTTTAAGCTTTGCAGGCCATAAGTCTTTGTTGCAACTATGTAACTTTGCTGTTGTAGCATGAAAGGAGCCATAGACAGTACTTAAAAGAACCAGCATGGCTGTGTACCATTAAAATTTTACTTATAAAAAGAGGTGACAAACAGGCCATTGTTGTTTGCTGATCCTCTGCTTTAAAGCATAGATGAGACTAGAGCAGTCATATGGTTTCAGAAAGTATTACTGTGGGATGTTCAGGATAGCAAGTTAAATTCTGTAACTACTAATGGAATGCAGGAAACCAGTTTGGCATAGTGTATCTTAGGAAACACCATGCCCCTAAATATTGCTTACTGACTTTATTATAAATGTTTAATTAACAAAAATATTATGTGACCTTGAGGTCACTTTACTTTGGCCATTTCCCCAACCTACCCCCTTGTCCCCCCAGACCCTGAGGTCAGTCATCAAGAGCCACCATGCATTCTGTTGTTCTTGGAGCACCAGCCAACTGTACAACTGTTATAAAAATGTTTATTGTTTACCAAAACCAGTGGACCTCTTATCAAATGCTGCTTGGTAACAAAAGCTTATCACAGTTTTAATAATAAAAAAAAAAAGCTAACTATTTGTCTCATTGTCATTAGTTAGACTTTCTGCAAGGTCACTTAACCCAGACTTGTTGAGTGCATTGATCAGGTTCTCGGGTGTCGCGTGCACTCCCTCCTGATCCTGCCAGGCGACTAGCAGCTGCTTAGCTCTCATCTTCATGTCTTCACTGTCACACTCAATCTGTCTAATTTCTGAGTCTTTCATTTCCAAGTAGGGGGCCAGTATCTTCCATTGTTCACCCAGTTTGTTGGCAAATACCTCTATTTGGTCCCCTGTTACAGGTTTGTCTCGCCGAACATCAGGACCTAGAAAACACAGGAAACATAAATTATGAACAAGGTATGAGGATGTATACGATTCAAAATATAAAACGGACTATGGGGCCACTGAGATATTAGTCACCTTTAATAAGCTTTATTTTAAAAGTAAAACAGTTCCTTTTTATACTTTCTGTGGGTTGAATTACCATTCTTATGATCATTAGGGACTCACTCAATCAAAGCTAAAGCTGTTATCTCTATTATAATTAGGAAGGCTTCTGAAACCAGCGGCCCCCAATCTAAACCCCAAGAATTAACAGAGGTATGAGTTGCCTTCAAATGTATGTAAGTACTTTTCTTCCCAACACTTCCAAATTTTACTGTATAAAAGGCACTATTTTAAAAGTTATTATCAGGCAATGTTTTAGATTCCTCACTATAAGAAACAGCTGGGGAAAATGGTAGAAGTTGAGAAGTAGATCAAATAACGTACCTCTCAACAAAGAACCCCAATCTTTTCCAATTTTGTAAAATAGCCAAGAAAATTCAATTCTTACTTTCATTTTCCTTCAGTAAAGCATCATTATCTTCCTCATCTTCATCCTCACCTGTTTTTATTTCTTCAGAAGGAGGCTAAAATGAGTAAAAGAATGTTTTAAAAGAATGCCAACTTCTAAAATCAGATAACTGGGGATACTTTCTATTTAGGTATGAGATTCCAATTACGGGGCCCAGAACTTTACCCTTGAGAGTGTTAAATGTGAATGTCAGGTAAGGATCACAGTGGGACAATGTTAACCTGGAGAAGGAGGGGCGGGGGAAGACTGAAGGTTGGAAAGACTCTTACTCCAACCTGGGAAGAAGGGAGCCAGTAAGAAGTATGGTAAGATGACTTGCAAGTACTCAGCATATGGTAACAATGGTGTAGGGAAGACTCGGGGAGCAACCATGTCCTTAACATTTTTTTTTGAGTAATTTAATTCAGATTTATGCATACAGTATAGTTATTACCATATTGTACTGGAAAAGAGAAAAGAGTAGAAAGATAGGCCAAGCTGCCTACCACTACCCCATGGGCCCTACCTTTGATAAAATATAATGCATTGGCAAACAAAAAAAAAGTATAATAATTAAGTTAATTTTTTATACAGTATATAAAGTTACTTTATCAATTTATGTACTTCCTATAAATGTATACTCAAATGCATTTTTTTCCTCATTCTAAAACAAGGGGGTTTATGGATTTTTTTTTCCCCCACATGATAAAGGCTAAATTCAGCTCTTAGCTCAAACAGCAATAGCAGTTTAAAAAAAGAAGGTAATGCAAACTAAGGGACGTAAAAATTGATCTGTGTTACTTACCGGTAATTCCTTGGCTAGCTTTATTACCATGTTTTCGAGATATTCTGGCAAACTTTTAAACTGCTGGTTGGTTGGCTGAAAGAAGTGAGGGCTTCTCCGTGCTAACAGTCTCAGGGCTCTCCAACCATAATTAGAATTGTTCACAGCCCTATAAAAAGAGATGTCAGTCTTGTAATTTATACTTCTTTATTTCTATATTCCCTTCTAGTTAATGTAGTTCACCAGGCAAAATTCTATACTCCCAGGTCAGTAGCTGAAGGCACCATTCTTCTCATTCTGATCATGGCCCTAAAGAACCTCTCAGTATGCCGTTCACTTATAAATGGAAACCAACAGAATCCAAAGAGGCAGGTTCATATGCAGCAGTTTTTAAATTTAAAAAGTTTACATACATTTTAAGTTAAAAGTCAATTAGTATGTGTCCAGGACTGGCCAGATGCTATGTGCGCAGGACAAATCATCCCCCTGGTCATTTAGAAAAATACTCATGGTTCACTATGTTCAGTTGACTTGATATCCAAACTGGCAATGCCATCTGCAGGTGTGAGTTTCAGAATACTTTATAAACCCAACAGTTTTCATCATGTTAATTTAATTAATCTGTTTTTTAAAAAATTTATGTAACATCTAAACTTTAATTTGCTGAATATCAACCTCAGTGAATAAAAATTACTCCAAAACTAAAAGGGACACATCCAGTAGCCAACACCATAAGCAGTGATAGACCAAGAACAGAATCCACGAACTGTTCCTTAATAACAGGTGGTACACAGTAAGGTAAGAAAAACCTGAGAAACTCTATAAAGATAATGTTTTGGAAACAGGCAAGCTACAGAGAATCCAGAGCACAGATTTGTTGCACTTAAAGAGTTTTTGTAAGTGACTTGGAAGTCCCCACAAGTTCTTAGAGTAGCAATCTAGTTTATTAGTCACTGCTCATAAATGAGCCTCATTACCTCTGAGACAGTCTTGGCACCTGAAAAACTACCGCTAGGCAGTGCATGGTTCAACGTGAACCATCTTATTTAACGCTCAGAATAACCCTGTGAAATGGGTACTATTACTATTTAACAGATAACAGAACAAAGCAAAGAAGGGTTTAAATTAGCCCTTGGAAGCCTAGCCAGTAAGTGGTAGAGTCCCAGGACTGACCTAGGCAGGCTGATGAGAGGGCCCTTGCCCTCAGATCACGATGCTGTAATGCCTATTTAAAACCATGGGGCTGTGTGGTGTCACCTGGAAGATACAGCTAAGACTAACTCCTGAAGTTACTACAAAATTTGAGTTAGATGGAGAGCCAGCAATGGAGACTGAGACGGTGAGGCAAAGGGAAAAACAGGAGGAGAGTGCAGTTAGATGGGTGTCAAGGGAAGAAAACATTATCTAAGCAGGGAGAGATCAACTGGAGAATGCTGCCGAAAGATCAAAAAATGATCAGAGCTATTTCAGGGGAGTGATGGGGAGACAGCCCAGCAGGCATGGGCTGACCAGAGAAAAGGAGCTGAGGAAATGAAGGCAGTAATTATCAACCACTGTTGGACATACTGTGATTTGAAGGGGAACAGAGAAAAGAGGTGATAGAGGTGGGCTCAAGGGGGATTTTTCTACTTTTCTGACACAAGCGTGACTCTAAGTCATGCTTGTTAGTCGATGGGAATGGTCATTGAAATCAAGACGTGCAGTAATGTGAAGCTGGCACATAAACTCAGCTAAAAGGAAAAGTACTATGCTCTCAACTGTCTGCCTTGATAAGCATTCTAGTATACATACAATTCTTGAGGTATTAGGGAAATTAGTTCATGAGAAACATTACTTACTTGTATTCATTTTCAACCATGTTTTCAGGGTCTGCCTGTTCAATGGCTTCTTCAAAGAATTCCTCCAAAGTTGGCATATATTCCCTGGGCATTAAAAAAATAACTAGTGAGGATCACGTGTGTTCTTAATGCTCATACAATGGTGGCAATAAAGATTCCAGCATTACCCACACTGATTTTTCAGTTAGATTACTTAGGAACTCAGATTTTTAAGGAGGTGACTCAAAACTAAAATTCCCAAAGGGGACAATGAAGAGGGCAGTGTGGTACTACACCATTTTATATACTAGTCTATAATGTAACACACACTGCGCTGTATACTGTCACATATGACGGTGCTGCTGGTCACAGAGGGTAGCCAGGGGTTTAAGAGCATTTAAATTTTACCAGCAAGCAGGAAATGTTCATGCCATGTCAACATCCATGGATATTTATTGTTAAAACCAGAATTAAACCAAAACTAATAACCAGACCATATGAATTTAACGTTGAGCTTAGTTTAGATTGTTACCATGGTAGCATGATTGGTTTTTAATTGCACCTTTCTTGCATTTGTATGTAGAATTAAAATTTGATGCAGTCAAGCAAATAAGACCCAAGAATCTTATCAGAAGACATCTTTGACTAAAACGAGAAAAATGGGCTCTCTGAAGACAGCCTATTAAATTTGTAATTTCAGTGACTATATATTTTTTAAACATTTATCATATCTTTAAAAAATTTTTTATACAATTTTAAAGATTATTTTCCATTTACAGTTATTACAGAACATTGGCTATATTCCCTGTGTTGTACAAAATGGCTATATTTTCTTATTGCTACAAGAAGTACTTGTTTTTTCTAATTTGCCTGGTCCTTTTTGAGAGTGCCATGTTCCTTTTAGTTGCTTCTGTCTGCTGATTCTTAGTCATGGTAGATTGTTTTCTTAAGTTTGGATGGTGAGTTTATCTTCAGACTTACCTGTAGAATCCTTGTGTGGCTTAGGTTGAAGGTGTGGTCACCCTACCCCGCCACAAGCTTTCTATCATCAGCCTGGGACTTTTTAGTTCAGCCTCTTAGCTTGGGGGTCGTTCCTTTACACTGCTGGTAGTATAAATATAAACTCTAAGACTGCATGACAGCAGACCTGTGGTTATAATTTCTCAGGGAATACTTTTTTCTTTTCGCCTATATCTCAGGTGGAAATGGACGAGCTCCTTGCTTCCTGTGCCAGTGAGCAAGTCCCTCCTCCTCCCGCCATGCCCTTCTTTTACAGATAGTGTGCACTGAGGGCCTCAGCTTTACTTGGGGGAAACTCAGTTACATATTTGTACAGCCCTTAGGCTTTACTTTCTGTCCTTTTGTGGCCGTTAAAACCCAAGTTCTCTGGTTCCCCAATGTGGGAATCACCTGCACTGCTCCCCAGCTAGAAGCAACCGCAGCATTAGTTCTTACTTTGGGTTTTAGTTCCCCCTTCTTTTGTGAATCTTTATTTCTTGTGATTTCTACAATTATTTTATCAGTACTTCTAGGTGTTTTATGGAAAGCTATATTCTGCTGGGCCAAAGTCAACCACAGTAAACTTTAAAATTTCTTTTGAGCTCTGCTTATAGCTGACAAAATTCTACTCTAGTTAACATTTGAGAAAAGCAATACTTCACATGAAACATTTTAAACCTGCCTTGTCTCTGATTTACAGGCTTCCATATTATCAGGACAGAGATTCCAAAGCCTTGTTAACTCCTCACTGCAAAATAGACAGACACAAAAATAAATACATTTTTTTATGGACACCATTCTCTTCTACCTTTAAACTATAAAAATACTTAAATAGTGGATTTTGGGGTGGTGATGAGTTTTAATCATTTTTGGTATTTAGCAAATTTTCTATATGAGCATATATTTAATGATAATGATTTTTTTTCTTTTTTTTTTTATTGGAGTAAAATTGCTTTACAATGTTGTGTTAGTTTCTGCTGTACAATGAAGTGAATCGTATATGTATACCTATATCCCCTCCCTCTTGGCTCTCCCCCCCCCCCATCCCACCCATCTAGGTCGTCACAGCGCTGAGCTGAGCTCCCTTTAATGAAAGTGATAACCATTACTTTTTTCTAAAAATATTCAAATGCAGTATAACGCAATGAATAGTTAACTAGAAGGTAAAAGAAATGAAAGGATTATAGTACCGTGCAACAACTAGAAGTAAGCTGGATCAATCTAATAGCAATTGTATTGTCTGTGACATGGAAAAAATGGCAGAACCTAGAGCCATGGATTTTGGAAGCAGGAGACAAAAAACGTAAGTTTTGTCTCATTGCATGAATCCATGATGGACCCTACAGATTGATAGGGTGTGTTTTGCTTTAGTCATCTGTGTACATACCAAACACACAAAAAACTGGAAAAACACAAAACCTTGGGAGTTCTTATAGTAATATTTTCACAATATAAAAGCCTCTGTGATAACATCCCACCTATGAGACAGGTTAACCTACTTGCCCATCAGAATTTTTTTGTTGGGTCCTTTCCCTAGGAAGTCCTCTGGAGCCGTTCTCTTCCGTACTACTCTTGTCGGCTTGGTATCTGATGTTCTGTGGTGAACAAAACATACTGGAATTTCAAATGTTTAATGTAAAAGAAAATTTAGTTATTGTTTTCTTCCTAAAAAAGCTTCATATGAAAGCTTCATATTACTACACTCATCAGAGAGAAGACAAAAATGCCACACCAGGGGAAAAATTACAAGGAGTGGGTACACAGCATTTTTTTCCCAATAATTAATAACAGATCAGTTTGTTCTGAGAAGTTAATGACAAGAAATTTGAGATAAAAATGTCAAATAGAAGTATATCAAAGTGGTTGTAATTTTTATGGAATACAATTTACATTTTTTATATGAAATACATTTACACATATCTGTACATGATGTAAAATAATCATACCAAACTGTATTCTGAAAGCCTTTCTCATATTGCTTGAGATGAGTATATATTTACCTTTCTTTCACAAAACTTGGGCAGCCTTCATTTTTCCATGAGTTCCAGTTTTCTTCAGTGTTTAATATATGCTGGGAAAAACAAAGAAATTACATTTCCATAATGAAGACTTTGAAACTCTACTGGGTGCTAAGAAGACTATGTAAATATAGAACACATACCTCTACCATCTTTGAAAATCTTTCTCCATCAGGGGGGTTTTCAGATAGTAGCTGTGATTAGAAAGAATATACTAAGCTTTCAACAACTTTCTGCATCATAGGAGTGGTTTGTAGGCAGAGAACCAAGAAGTGTTTGTGGTCTTGTACCTGAGCTTAACTTTATCCTTATTTTCCTATTTGGGGCTGAAACAAAGAAAATTCTAAATTTTCATTTTGTTCAATCATGGGTTTGTTGCGTGATGAACTTACTTGATAAACTGATTTTGTAGTATCTTCAATCCAGAGTGATTGCTCATCAGTTAAAACATAGTTTGAACTAGGAAACAAAGCAATAAAAGCATGCTTGAGTTACAAGAATGTATGTTCAATTTTAAGGTTTATGGACTGTCTTGAAGAAGCACTGAACAAAGCAATGAACGCTCCCTAAAATAAGGAGTTCAGTGTGGGATGACAGCCTCAGAGAAAATGTTATCATACTTCTCTCCAAGATGCACATTCAAATACGTCACACTACGTTCCTTTAAAACGCATTCAAGATACGATGAATACAACACCCAAAACACTAGAGAAGGCTGAAGGCAGACCCAAATTGTTAATAGCTGCCATTAATTCAGCTCTCACTACGGACTAGGTGCTCTATAGTTTATAGCCATCCAACGAATACTGATAGACTGCCATGTGCCAGGATCTACGGACTTTACATACATTATTCATTGAATTCTCAAAACAAGGACATGTGCATATATTAAACAGACTACAGAGGCTCAAGCCATAAAGCTTGAATTCAAACCCAGGTCTGCCTCCAATTTCTACTATGCTATACCAAACCTCCACAACAGATAGAAGGATAACAAATAACATTTTTGAGTGCTTGCTATGTGTTATCTTAAAATTACAGGTCTGAAAGCTGAACTGCAGCTAGTGGGTGATGAAACCAGCAGGTAGAAAGCCACATTCTTTACAACTAATACAACACTGCTCTGCAAACTTCCGATACCAGCCAGCAACAGGGAGCTCTGCTTCAGTTTGGGTGGGACAAGAGGGACTAGTCTGCCCTACAGGTGGAGGTATTCAGACTGACAGCGGAGGTCCTCATTAGGCTTTCTGAAACCCCAAAGAAACTAGAACTCCGTGCTTCAAAGCTTTACTTAATTTTTTTCAGTTCTAATGTCCTAGATAGTCCCACACCTGGAGAAAGAAGTATTATTGGCTGAGTTTGCAAATCAGGTTTGGAGAAGGTCTGAGTGAGGTGAGGAATGATGGAAATCAGGAGCAAAGACCTCCACCCACCAAGACAACTGAGAACTCCCAGGATGCCGGGTGCTCAGCAAGAAAGACACTGGCAGCAGATATAGTCAATGCCTTGTCTCTGAAACAAATACCTTAGCATCTTGTTAAGCTAACAAAAGCCTCTGATTATCTAATATTGCTGCAAATGAAACGTTTGAGGGAGGTGACCCTTCCACACAAAATGAGCACGCTACATAAAAATATACATCAGTAAGCAATCATTCTCTTTGCTGCTGTTTATAAACCATTTACTCCCCATATTAACTTACCTTTTAAATTTGACCTGCCCCTTGAGATACTGGAATAAAATGAGATACTGCAACAGGATGTGTCGACGAAAGTTACTGTCGCTCAGTTGTAAATCCATCAGCTACTCGAAAAACAAGCACACACACAAAACACCACATTAAATTCAAGTTCTACCTAAAGGTGCAGGTGATGCTATTACAGAAATGGAAGATTTCAATTAAAAAAACACGTGCTGAGAACTCACTGCATGTGAGGCGTTACTGCACAAGCCCCAGGATAGAGTAGCAAAGCTTCATTTAGCTTTCTTAACCATTTTATGCCATGAGGTATTTATGTTGGTGGATAGCAATGTTATATCTGTGGTCCTGAGGTCAGGATAAAAGCAGAAATATAAAAAAGTAAAGTATGGCTGTCACTTTCCCACATATAAAGAAATAATGGCTAAAGAAGAGGTCCCTGTGGATAAACAATACAATACTGAGGGATGTCGCTCTTTTCTGTAGTCCTAGGAAGTGCCTGCAACTGGCTACATTCACTGTTTCCAATCCTCCCCTCAACCCGCCTCAACCAGTGGTGGTCTGGGTCACCAATCCACAGGAAGTGTTTTGCCAAGACCACCGATGACTCATCTGTTGTTAAATCCAGTGAGCACTCTTCATAGTCCTCATCCTACTCGATATGCTTGGCTTCCATGGGGTCATATTTTTCTAGTTCTCCTCCAATCTCACTGGCTACTCTTCTATCTTCTTCTTCTCTCCTTCTCTTCTCCTTCTCCCTCAAATGCTGATTTTCTTCAGGATTTGGTTTGATGCTTTCTTCTCTTTCCAATCTACACTCTCCTCTTTAATTACCACGTATAAGCTGATAACCAAACTATATACCAAATCTATACTCTCAACCTAGATCTCGCTCCTAATCTCCAGATCTGTGTGCTCAAGAAGCTACTACAACATTATCTCTATTTGAATGTCCCACTGACACTTGATCAGATTTCCTGTCCAAAATAAAACACACCAATTTCCTCAACAAAGCCTGCTTTTCTCCGGTGTTGGCTAATTCACCGAGAGGCTCCACCATCCATCCATTTGCCTAAACTACTCCAGGAACACTTCCTGGAAAAAGCAGCAACCGTGAGCCACAGGAGCGAACCTAAAGTTGGAGCGAATAGAAGAAAGAAACAGGAGGTACAAAGACTGAGGCAAGTAAAAGACTGGCCTGTTGGAAGACCCTGAGGCATTCAGCTTAGAGTGAAGACAGGAACTCCTGGCTTGAAGAAATAGGTGCTGTTTATGAACTTTTCATCTACCTTGAGCTTTAAGTCCCTTATTCCACATTTATTTTTTATGTTGGGTGATAATTTTTTTTGACAGAAACAATGGATTGAAAACAGAAGTCAACAAGACATTGAATCACAGGTGGGAGGGGACTAGTTTGATCATTTAAACTAACTGCATCACACTATCCTTAAGAAAATGAGGGCCTGACAAGTTAAAATGACCCCTGCAAGGTTACACAGCTAGTTAGTAAGAGGTGGGACTATCAATTGTATTCTTTCTTCGATAATATATATTTTCTAGTCCTGCTTTTCTTCGGTTATTTTTAAAATTACACCATTTACATCATGCATTGGGTCAAATATTTCTTTGTTGTCTTTGTTTTGTGAACAAAGGGCCTTTTATTGTCCTTAGCTTTTACTACACCTCTTAGCTCAGGCCTCAGCCTTCCTGATTATTATTCTAAACCTAAAAAGGCTCAGGCTACTCTTCTTAGTTATCCTTATGTGCCTTTCTGTCAATAAATCGTACATACAAACAATATTCCTTTCTGCACATTTGAAACTTTTCATAATATAAAAATTTAAAAGCAAAACAATGCTCTGGAAAAATTAAACTGAAGTATGAAATCTTCCATTTCTGTTACTTTAACACAAAATGCTTAAAAAATCTTTACTAAAAAACAAAATATTAAGAGCATTCTCATTAATTACATTCTTACTAATTTGTGATTATTAACACATCAGATCAAAATATCCAATTTTCAAATTGTGGAGTATTTTTTAAAGTTCAAAAAGGTACAGTTAATACAACATTCATGTCTCACGATCCAGTTACTTATCAAATCCTAACATTTTTACTTGTTCCACATTTCTTAAAGAAATAGAATACTATCAAAACTGTTGAAGCCCCTCTATAAGCTCCCTCCACTATGGAAAGCACTACCATGTATTCGGTGTTGCTGATTCTAATGCATATTTTACACTATTATAAATATAGAGGCATCTAAATATCAAGGTATTTTGCATGTTTTCAAACTCTACACACATTATTCTGCAATAAGCCCTCTCTCATATATTATGTTTGACATTTACACAACTTGATACGTGTAGCTCTAGTTTAGGGGTTGGCAAATTTCTGTTAAGGGTCAGTAAATTATTTTAGGCTTTGTGGTCATACAGTCCTCGTCCCGACTACTTATCTCTGCTGTTGCCATGCAGAAGCAGCCACAGACGACACGTAAAGGAGTGAGCATGGCTGTGAGCCAATAAACTCATTTACAGAAATAGTAAGTAATTTGCCAACCCCCATCCTAAGTCATCCATTTTCAGTGCTTTATAGAACGCGAGGGTATAAATTTACCACCCACCCAGTCTCCTGCTTATGAACATTTAGGTCGTTTCCAAACTGTCACTTGCAAACACCTAAGTTACAATGAGTTATATATTTCCTTGTGCATATGTGTGATTCTCTAGGGCCCACATCTTAGAAGTTTTACCTTCGCTCTTTATTATAAAATTACTCTGCAAAGTGGCTGTATCAATTTATACTTCAACCAGCGGTGTGTTAAAGTTCTCCTTTCCCCACACTTTTGCCAATACATTTCATTTATTGTTAGGATATTTAAGTTTGGTCAATTTGACAAATGTGAAGTGATTATCTCATTTTAATTTCTTTGGCTACTAGTGACATTTAGCATCTTTTATAAGCTCATTAGCTATTCAGGTTTCTACATCTGTAAATTACCTGTTCATACCATCTTTCCAGTTTTCCATTTGGTTGTCTTTTTGTCAACGGTATATTCAAAATACTAATCTTCCTCAGTTCTGGAGATGGTGAATATCTTTCTCCTACTTTGTGGCTTGTCTTTTCACTGTCTAGTCCTAGTTCTTTTTTCTTCTTTATACCTGTACTAATACTTACTGTTTTAATTATTAGAGCTTTATAGGTCTTAATATCTATATCTGATAGGGCAACTGTTCCTTCTTAGGAGGAAGAAGTTACTCTTGGCTTAGTTACTCCTGGCTTTTTGCTTTTCCATAAAAACTTTAAGATCAACTATTCAAGTTCCCTCAAAAAGCCTGTTTGGATTTGATTTAAAATACACTGAATTTATGGACACATTTGGGGAGAAGTTGCACTGGGTCTTCCTTTCTATAAATGTAGTCGTATCTCTTTATTTTTATAATTTTCTCCATGAAGATTACTCATAAGTATTAGTTTTCATTGCTGTTGTAAATAACATTTTGTAACCAGTTACTTATAGGAACACTATTGATGTTTCTTTTGTAACTTTGCTGAAGGCTCCTTAATTCAAAGTTTGTTGGTTCTCTTGGATTTTCTCTGTAGACAATTATATTGCCTTCAATTACAGACAGTTCAGTCTTTTCTCTCCGATACGTATAACTCTCATTTCTGTTTTCTCTTATTGAAATGTAGGTCCTCCACTACAGCGTTGAACAGAAATATGGTTGGTAGATATCCATGTCTTGCTCTTGAAATTACTGAGAATACTTTTGAAAGTTTGATCATTACATATGATGCTTGCTATAGGGTTTTTGTCAATCCCCTTAATCAAGTTACAGAAAATTCCCTTCTACTTCTGATTTGGTTTTGTAATGAGTATGAGACTGTATTGAAATAATTTTCTTGGCATCTGAGATGATCATAGTTTTTATTTAAAAACCATTAATCTGTTAATTTCATATTAATCTTTCTGGTATTGAATCATACAATCCTGGGATTATTAAAATATTAATAAATATTAAGTCTATTATTTAGAGACTTAAATAATAAATATTATTATAAATATTATTTAGTCTCTATTTTTTATTTAATTTATTTTATTAAATTTATTTATTTATTTTTTGGCTGCATTGGGTCTTCATTGCTGTGTATGGGCTTCTCATTTTGGTGGCTTCTGTCTGTCGCGGAGCACAGGCTCTAGGCATGCGGGCTACAGTTGTGGCACACGGGCTCAGCAGTTGTGGCTCGCAGGCTCTAGAGCGCAGGCTCAGCAGTTGTGGCGCACGGGCTTTGTTGCTCCACAGCATGTGGGATCTTCCCAGACCAGGGCTCAAACCCGTGTCCCCTGCACTGACAGGCGGATTCTTAACCACTGCGCCACCAAGGAAGCCCCTAGTCTCTATTTTTTAAAAATAGCTATCAATTTAAAAAATTGATTTGTGAGTTTTTACAATATATTTTTCATCTCTATTCATAAGTGAAATTGATATATATACTTTTTTTCTTGGTCTGTCCTTATTGGGATTTTATTTAAAAGTTACATTAATCTCATATAAGGACCTGGGTTGCTTTTCCTCTATTCCTTGAAGTGCCAATAATATGTACCTAAAAAAATCTGGGCCTGATGTCATTTGAAAGGTGTCACTTTGATTACTATTCCTTTAATAGTTATATGTTTATTCAGGCTTTTAATTTCTTTGTGAATCCATTTTGGTAATTAAGTTTTTCTACAGAATTACTATTTCATTAGATTTAAAAATCAGCAGTTAGAAATATCGTCTCTTACACATTTTACTGTCTCTGTATTTCCAATTACTCCTATTTTATTGGTACGTTTTCACTTTTTTCCTTAGTCAGGCCTGTTCTACAAGAACTTCTACAAAAATCCTTTTTATAAAATTTTTCTTTTCAAAGCCTTTGGTTTTCCTGATATGTTCTATAGTTTCTTTGTTCTATTTCATTAATTTGTGCTATTATTATTACTTACTTCTCTCTTGAGGTTTATTCTGTATCTTTTTTAGCATCCTGAATTCTCAATTTGTCACTCTTAAATTTTTCATTAATGCATTTAAAGTGGTAATTTTTACCTCTCACTTTGTGACCTACACACGTGGCATAAAATACTTTGTCCTTCTTCAGAGCTAGGCTCCAAATCCAGTCTACACTGGCAGGGTATTTTTTTTAACCCTATCTTTCGTCTTTCCTAAATGGCTGCTTGGCAGCACCAAAGAATTTACTCTTATCTTGCTTGCATAACTATGGATTGACTCACACACAGAAGGGATTCTAAAAATAATAAAGAACGATGAGTATGCTCTAAACTCTCCAGTATGTTCAGTGGTATTTATGGAGCTGCCCTGTGTCAGGCCCACAGAGTACAGGAGTGTCACAATAAAGAGGGCAGCTCATGCCTCCCACCTTGCGGACCGTTTCAGGTTGATTTTATGCATGTAAAACTTTAGTAATTGTGTTTACCTTTTCAGGTGAGTGGAAGTACACCCATATGTTAAAACTGACATGAGTGTCAGCAAAAGTCTTCAAACAAACTGCAGTTTGTAAAACCCTAACGATTCATCAATGCCTTCATGCCATAGAACTGGAATTCAGCAGAGAAAGTCAAACATCAAAAGAGAATTCTAAAAAATAAACTAACCCAAGAGTTTGTATATATTTCAACTATAGTGGTTAGACACATTGCCTACAGCTCATATGACAATGAGATCTATAGTAAACAGAAGATTTGGTTTCTCTCCTTATGAAATATTAATGGTAGGCCAACTAAATTTCTGATACTTCCCCAGTGGCCACCCAAGGGCCAACACTGATGTGCTAGATAATGTTGTGTTAGATTACTTCAAAGCCTGAATCAAGTGTGTCAAATATTCTAATCACAGTTGTGAGAAGCCCAACCAGTTAACTCAGATGGATGGTGTCAAGACGTAAAGTCTAACAATTGATTTACATCAAGGTTCATCAGTGGAAAACATTGCTCCGTTCTTATTGAGAACTGCTGAGTGCTTATATGATTTTTAAAGTGTAAGACCTTCCATCTTGGACCTATAAGAAAATGTCAGCACCACCCATTTAACAGCTTTTTGCTATAACTTTTTTTTCTCTGGGGGCACAGGGATCAATGATCTAGTTTCTACTTAAATTTCTGACAAACTCCAGGAACCTCATGGTACACTCCTGGAACTATTTGGAGGGCTGGCTCTTTCTCTGGCTGCAGACAAGGAAAGCTCAAGCGGTGTTCCAGAGTTGTCCAAAAACCTCCCAGACCTGTTTAAAGGGAGTCCCATATGAAACAACTGATGTAACTAAAGGAAATTATAGGAAAGTGGTTAGCCTGCCTGTCTGTCTATAGGAGGGTCTTACTTCTGAGGTCATTTCCTAACTAGGTTGTAGTGTGTCTCATAAAAGATGAGACCTGTCTTTGCCTTCACTACATAAAGACTCAGCCTTGGCTATCTCTCAAATGGATAGAGAAAGTATGAAAAATTTAAGGCTGTACTGATAGCTTCTTTCTGCCAGGAACTTTTTTTTTTTAAGTGACTAAAAGTTCTTATTTGAGAGCTCTTCATACAATGCAGAGTCTGGGAAGAATTGTTATTTCTCTTACCTCCATGAACAAGAATGGCCTAATGACCACACTAGTGTGTGTGACTGTGGGGCAACCACTCTGCTAACTGATAGCTCTGGAGTATTCCCCCGGATCTTTTTCATTAGGTCACTGAGTCTCAACTGTAAAGGGAAGAGGAGTCGGTATTCTGAAGAACTGGGTAACCCTGAAGCTCATACCTAGTTACTGGCTGGAATTTTTTCTGTAAGAACTCAAAGATACAAAAATACATTCCTTTAACCATCATGTTAACACTCATGATACTTGGAATTTTGTTTTAAAATGTTGGTTCTACTTTTACATGCTACACAGTACTGAGGGAGAAATTCCTATAATAATACAGTGCCCTTCACACAGTATGATAAACTGGACAGTTAGAGGTGAAATTCTCCCTTAAAATTTCTGAGTATGACTCTGGACTAAACTTAAGGAACTGGCAGTTCTCCACTAAAAATAATAATCCAGGGATTATTTTGCTACGTTAACAAGGGAACTATATTGTTGGAAATTAGTGTTTACAATCATACCCTAGGCATGAGTTTCTAGTGGAAACTTCCACCTTTAAGAAAGAAGGTATGATAAGTTAGAAACATATCTATTTTATCTGTAAAATCTGTGCCTACCTGAAGCTGCTATATGATCGGCCTGTCTCTAACAAGAAAGGTTATATCATCCTTTCTAAGGATGATATAAGGAAAACTCTCCTAAGAAAAAGTTTGACCACATTCATGTAAGCAAAACACAAGGGTTCTGGGTAATAACACGGCCATCAAATGAGGCTATATGCTCTCTTTGAGTGATGAAAGACCTAACCTTGTAATGACAAGACCACTCTCCTAAACCTGCTCACCACTGAAACGATGGGCTATAGAATTATACTCCAAATAATTAAATGGCTTTTGATTGCACGTAAGCTAGCTCTCACTGGCAAGAAATATATCCCTGAAAAATAAAGAGTGTTTGTCATTTACCAAATCTACAACCAGAAGAAAGTTGAGAAGTAACATTAGATTGGCACATACTTAGGTGGGATGGCCTTTTCAGAAATCCTGGGATGTAAAACATCATGTAAGGTGTTATAGAAATGCTAGAAGGCTTCTTTTAGTGAAGCAGTAAAACTTATCAAATGGTGCTGTAGGTGGTGCATTACAAATATTTTCACTTGGATGCTGAGTAACAAACACTGGAAATACATAGGAAAAATATGAAGATTGCACAGGAAGGGTTCTTTTATAGGTTGAAATTTAAGATAAAGTAACTGCTTAAGAGGCAACAAATGGAAGTGAAGATGCAAAACATCACATGCCTTACATTCTTTGTTGCAATTCTCTGTGCCTTTTTTTCTTTCCCATATTGTAAAGTTTTAAGCTTCTAAAACCTGCTTTTCCCTCTATCAAAACGTTACCTAATGGAATTCCAGTGCTTAACCCTGAAAGCTCATGCTGTCTGCACTGCTGGTGAAACAAAGCTCACAAAGAGTCAGTAAGGGAGACACTATTCAGGAACCAGTTCTGATAAAGTGGTGAATGGAGATCGATACAAAAGCACTGATTTTACATTCCAATGTGGAGATGTCTCTGAAAATGTATAATCCTGCTGCTTTCTAAAATGTCCTTGGAAATGTCAACTGTCCAAAAAAAAAAAAAGTCTTTTAAGATATCCAGAGTTTTGAAATAGTTGTCGTGTCCTGAGAAATGTGACCTTTAACTGCTAAAAGCATACAACTCTTACTGGTTGTTGTATTTGTTAACTGTTTTGCCCTGATAATATTACTTAAATTGACATCTCAAGCTTTCTGAAAGGTATACATCTTTGGGAAGCTTCTTTGTTAAGTTAGAGGAGGCTTTGGAATTTTCTTCCCTTTCTACATACGGTAAAATAAAATTTTGAATTCTTTATTCAACCAAAGAGTTTTATATGTCTGTTCATTTAAATGAATAAATATACCTGGATTTTAAAAAAATCCAATGTGCTAACCTCTCTTATTAGGTAAATTAAATCAGTTTATACAGTCATTACTGATATATTTGGACTTACCTACCCTTCTCTCTTGTTTTCCTCCCTTCCTGCCATCTGTTGGATTTATAAAGTAGTCTATGTTCCTTCTTGTCCCCTTTGTAACCCCTTGCCATTTGAGAGCTACAGGCGGTTTTTCCTTTGGTGGTTTCCCTTTTAATATAATAATGTCTAAAGTTATTCAGCATTCCTTTTCTCCTCCTGAGGATTACAAGGACTGTAGCATATGCTTAAATTACTCACTAAACATCTGTTTTCCCCTCCCTGATTCTTATTGTTATCTAGTTTACATACTACATTAAAATTTTTTAAAAAATCAGTTATTATGACTTTTTTGTTTTTAGTCAATAGTAAACTGAAATATTTTTCAATTTCTGTGCTCACAATTGCTTTCTGTATTCCACTCCTTTCTTATGGATTCACTTTCCTTCTGCCTGAAGATCATCCTTTAGTAGTTTTTCACAATGATGGTCTTAGAGTGGTATGCTTTCCTGGTCTTAGAATGAAAATGTCTTTATTTCATCTACAGTCTTGAGTGCATTTAGCTGGGCATGAAATTCTGGACTGATAGTTTTTTCTCAGAAATATTTCTCCCCTGTTTTCCGGTATCTATTATTGATAACTGTTAGAAATCTGTTCCTTTCCAGTATATTTGTGTTTTTTTCCTCCCCTCTTTGGTGGCTTTTAAGGTTTTCTCTCTATACCTGCAGTTACAGCATAATGTACTGAAGTATGGATTCATCTTTCTTTATCCTGCTTGGTAGTTGTAGCACACTTTTAATCTGAGAACTTGGGACTTCCTTCAGTCCTTTAGTTTCTCCAATATTCTCTCCATTTTGTTCTTTGGCAATCCTACTTAGATATATGCTAGAATTTCTCAGTCTATCTTCCATGGCTCTTAACTGCTTTCAGGTTAACAAAAAAATCTGTCTCGGTGCTGTGTTCTGGGAGAACTTCTCATCATTAGTACTCTTGTCATCTATGTCCAAACTATAGTTTAATTCTATGTGCTGTGCTTTGGTTTCAATGATCATATTTTTTCATTTACAAGAATCCCAATTAGTTGTCATATTAAACTACTATTTCATTTCAACTGAAATGTTTCAGTTTCACAATTTCTTACTCTCCATGGATGCTGTACTATCAATTATCTCTTTGATTATCCAAAACATATATATTTTAAAGTCTTGGTCAGGCTATGTATCTAAAATAAACAAACATATATCCCAATAGTTGATTTTGTTGGTGATCTTTCTTAGCACTGGATTTCAGAATTTTAATTTATCAGAGAGTTTTGAATGGAAGGCTTTTGTTTTGGGATTGTTGCTTATTTCTTCTTCTTTATCTCTGTGTATACCTTTTCCTATCTAGTAGTTTTGCACGTTCTTTTACCAGGTCCATGGGCCCAAGTCTGGAAAACAGTCTCATGATGACTTTTTGGAACAGCTGTTTCATGAGTATACTGGGGATATCTCATATCTGGTCATAGAGCAAGCAGAGGACACAAAGTTGTGCCTTTGTTATCCCTAGACCCACAACTTCCTATGAAACCGCAGCCTTTGGCAGAAGACTGGTAATATCTACCTTAGCTTCTTTTCAAAAGTGGGTTAAGTTCTACCCCAGTCTCTGGCTTCAAGCAGTGAATATGGCTCTGGCTCCTGGTCCCACATGGATCTGGTCTCACCTGTAGCCAAGCTCCTGGTTGCCACCACCTGCTTGGAATATACAGTCAGCAGGCCCAAGGCTTCATTTTCACTTATTACTTGGCAGTTCTGGTCTATGAAGATATTTATCTTGTCTCTGGAAGCCCAGCTTTGTCTTTTTGGTTTTCTCTTTTTATATTTTACCTGTCATTGCTATGTGTTTGGAGCAAAGGGAGTGAATCGAAACACAAACTCAATGTGCCATCTTGACTAGAAACTTACATAATGCCTTAGCATTGTATTTGAACAAAATTTACTTATTACTTATTAAACTGTGTAAATAAGATTAACAGGGAATTTTAAAACCCCTTATTTGTACCTAAATGGCAAACTAATTACAAAATATTTTCATAAATGCAAATGAAATCCTAACTTGAGGTTCAGAATATATGTACTTGAAAGTAACTAAAATGTATTTAATCCAAAGTAAATCTACAAAACAGACAATGCAGAACAACTTTTCACCTTTGAAATTAAATTAGTCTTACTTCTACAAGAAGAAATAGGACTCTCAAACTAACATTTATCAATTTTAACCAAAAATAAAGTAAGAAACTTTTCTACTGTATTTAACTTAAAAGGATATCAGCTAAATAGAGAAAACAAAAATAAAAACATTTCTTACTATGCTTAGTGAAAAAGAAAGATTTATACCTTTTCACTTGTTAAAAACTTTGCAAAATATACATGCTCTCCTCCTGTTTTCAATTCTTCCATCTTTTTCCTTGAGGCCTGAGTATCATCTAATTTATAACTCTTAAAAACAGCTAGAACTTCTTCAGAATACTGCAAAGTAAAAATATCAATTAGTTTTATTTGGCACTGTTGCCCAATCATTTGTTTAGTGCTTTTCTTTATCAAAATAATGTACAATTTATTCCCAGTTAACCGTATATGCATCCTTAAGGCACACTAAACAAGAAAAATTATGACAGCAAAATGAGGGTAAAACTATTTTTTGTGAGATATCATGGTTATTGTAAAAGTAGGAATAAACTCTCTACTTCTGGAAAAATGTGATTTCTTATGCAGTTTGTGTAAGGGGCAAACAGAGAAAGGAATGCTTTGCAAGTATACAGAAATTTACCAGTAAAAGTAGCTGTTTAATCAGCAGTGAAACTCTCAAGCATTTCTTGTGCTAAACACTGTGACCAAATAAAAAAATGATGTCAAAGCCTATCCAGTTGAGGAACAATTCCAGATGATTTCTCACTTACCACTTAATCTGAATTTGGATAGTTATGGGGGAAAAAAAGATACTGCATATAAAATAAAAACTTTAAAAAGTAACACAGAAAACACACCATGCTACTTTTAAGAGCTACCTATTAACTTTAGATTTTGATTACAACAAAAAGGACAAACTGACCTTTAAGGAGCCAAGAAAAAGAAATAGAGAATTCTTATAAGAAAGAGGTTAGTAAACTTTTCCTGTAAACAGTCAGATAGTAAATATTTTAGACTATATGGCTCAAATGGTCTCAATCACAATTACTCAAGTCAGCCATTATAGCACAAAAACAACCACAAATAACACGTAAATGATTGGTGTCGCTGTGTGACAAAATTAACTTTGTCTGCAAAAGTAGGCAGTAGGCTGGATGTGGTCCAAAGCCATAGTATGCAGAGTCCTATTCTTAGAGGATAGCTGAAATAATTTTGTGCAAAGGCAGGATGTATTCTGCAAAAGTTCATCAATTCATGTTGACAATACTATGTAAAAACAAAAAAAACCAAGGCTGTAATTACTAAATTTTAAATCCTCAAGTCATTTATAAACTACTCTCAGAATCAATTGTCTATATATTAATTTACAATTTAGCTTCTATATTATGAAATAGGTATAAAAACATAAGAGGTAGAACTATATAGTGAAAAGTATGCTGGACAAGAGTCAAGTTCTGACTCTGCCATTAGCTATAAAATATTGGGCTTTTGGTAGTCTGTAATTGGCAACTCACCTTGAGAAAAGTTTTCCATGAAATTTTCTCATAGCATTGTACAGGGTTCCTAAAGTAATCCTGAAGTGACCAAAATTTTCGGTACAGGTTGTAATCAATTGGAATGGAGCTGATAAAATAAATGTTACATTAAATAAATCATTTAAGTTCTTTTAGAAATATCTAAATGCTTTAACTTTTCTTGGGTCACAAATCCTCTGAAAAAGCTAATGAATGCCATGGCCTCTTTCCCCAGAAAAGTACACAAATTCATAAATATTTATATAAACGTCTATAAATAATTTCAGGGGGTTCATAGACCCCTATTCCCTCTTTATCTTCAGTGGTGGAACCCCTGAATTTTGGCTGGATACATTCAGAATTTAAGGCTCTCTTTCCCAACCTCTCCAGCACTAGGTGTGGCCATGTGATTAAATTCTGGCCAGTCAGTGGGGAGCGGAAGTCATATGTCTTATATGGGCCATGTTTTACCATTTTCCCTTTTCCCTTTTTGCTGGCTAGAATGCAGATATGATGAAGAACCATCCTGGACTATATGAAAAAGAGCAAATACCAAGGCATGGTGGAACAAGAAGTTAGAAGGAACATGGGTCCCTAGACAATCTCCCTGAAGAGTGCTACTGCATCAGCCCTGAACACCTGTCTTCAGACTTTTACATGAGAAAGAAATCAATTTCTATGTTGTTTAAGCTAATGTTAATTTGACTCTAATGGTAAAAGCCCTAGGCATTATATCCTAACCAACACACTAAGACCTAGTATGAAACAAACACATTAGGTACATATGAACTTAGTATTACAAAAATGGCGTTACTAATTCAATTTCTAATTCGGCTATGTTACAAATCTTCAGTGTCAATACATATTTTTTTTTAAACATCTTTATTGGAGTATAATTGCTTTACAGTGTTGTGTTAGTTTCTGCTGTATAACAAAGTGAATCAGCTATATGCATACGTATATCCCCATATCCCCTTCCTCTTGTGTCTCCCTCCCACCCTCCTTATCCCACCCCTCTAGGTAGTCGCAAAGCACCAAGCTGATCTCCCTGTGCCATGCAGCTGCTTCCCACTAGCTATCTATTTTACATTTGGTAGTGTATATGTCAGTGTTACTCTCTCACTTCGTCCCAGCTTACCCTTCCCCCTCCCCATGTCCTCAAGTCCATTCTCTATGTCTGTGTCTTTATTCCTGTCTTGCCCCTAGGTTCATCAGAACCATTTTTTTTTAGATTCTATATATATGTGTTAGCATACGGGTCAAGACATATTTTAATTTTTAATTTTACAAGCAATCATTACACTACAAAATGCTTCAATTTTTAATTTTAAAACAGACATTTCAGAGTTTATATTAGCAAAATCCTCTATACTACTAAAAACAGCCAATAAAGTCTTTTAAGTAGTAACCATATGTCAAAAATGCTTGAGGTATCAACTGTTTCATACCCTCAAATGTCCACAAAAATTTTCAACATCACCTCTGTAAAATTAATTTTGTCTGTAAACACTACTGTACACTATCTTACTCCATTCTTTCCAAATAAACCTTAACAAGTTGAACCTATGGATTACAGTTAGCATCTGTGCTAAGCTTCATGCCCAAATATTCCAAGTAAGACTGTAATTTTATATGGGAAACAGGAAGTAGGTTTAGTGATCCACACAGCACCATGGTCTCAAAATGAAACGGAAGGGAGAAGGGAAGGAGTGCGTAGGTCGCCTGTGGTTGGCTTTTCAAACATTATGAATATATATAAGGTAGGTTACACCTAAAAAACGGACTGCCTGCACACAATTTAGAAACCAACTGATACAGCCCATTAGTGATTTTGGAGTTGTAATTTTAAGTGATATACATTAAAGTTACAAACAAAAGAAATCTATAAGCATGATCTCCTTCCTCCCTGTCTACATTCTCACCTTAGTACCTGATAAGTCTAAGGTATTATCTTTGTAAATCAAGAAATCTGAACTTCTAAACACTCACCAAGTTGTTGGAGCTTCATCATCCCCCATTTCACCTTCCTCCACATCCATTCCTTCTTCTCTGTCCTCCATGTGCTAAATTAAAAAAATGTACATCCTGTCATGAAGCAGTTGTCAGGCAGAGGAGAATCCTATATGACAGGGATCCGAGAACTCAAGAGCAGTATGACAATAATATAAGATAGTCATGAAGACATGGTGCAGGGACCTCCCTGGTGGTCCAGTGGGTAAGACTCTGCGCTCCTAATGCAGAAGGCCTGGGTTCGATCCCTGGTCAGGAAACTAGATCCCACATGCATGCCACAACTAAGAGTCTGCATGCTACAACTAAGATCCCGCGTGCCGCAACTAAGAACAGTTGCAGCCAAAATAAATAAATAAATATTAAATAAACAAATAAATATTAAATATTTATATAAATAATAATAATAATAAAAGAATATAAATACCTATTCATTAAAAACAACAACAACAACAAAAAACATAGTGCAAAGTTTTAAACCAGTACTTTTCCAAACACAGTCAGTACATTCTCTCTGGGAATAGAGAATCTATGGCAAAATATGATTTGGAAACACAGTATACAACGACGTGTTGGAAAAGTGAGAAGATCATTAGTACACTAAGGATTCCAAGAACTACAGTAAATAACTCAAAGTGATTTAAGTAGTTTTTGTCCCCAACTTTAATTTGACCTTGAAAATCTTCCCCTACCTGTACACATAACACTTATTATCTGGGAACACTTTAGGATATGCTGGGTGTACAGCTCCATATTGAAAAAAAATTTTTTAATGATTAATTTTTATTGGAGTATAGTTGCTTTACGATGCTGTGTTAGTTTCTACTGTAAAGCAAAATGAATCAGCTATACGTATACATATATCCCCTCGTTTTTGGATTTCCTCCCCTTTTAGGTTTTCACAGAGCATTGAGTAGACTTCGCTGTGCTATACAGTAGGTTCTCATTAGTTATCTATTTTATACATAGTATCAATAGTGTATATATGTCAATCCCAATCTTCCAATTCATCCCACCCCCCCACTTTAAAATAACAAGTTTACATAGAATAGTCCAAGAAATACCTAAAAGATACATAAACGGGAAAGGCAGATTTTGAAAAATCTTAAAGTCAATATCATTTCCAAATTGACAATGATTACAATTTAAGGGATAAATTAAGTAAAGTACTCTGATTAATTTACAGTGAAATATTAGTTACATCTAATTAATAATTTTTTAAACTTTATAACTTGCTCCTAAATGAAGAGCAGGTGCTGAATGTCCCAAAATTTGCCAGCTCTGGACTGTTTTCCGGACACATCAAAAATAATCTTTAGGGGGCGTCCCTGGTGGCTCAGTGATTAAGAATTCGCCTGCCAATGCAGGGGGACACGGGTTCGAGCCTTGGCCTGGGAAGATCCCACATGCTGCGGAGAAACTTAAGCCCGTGCGCCACAACTACTGAGCCTGAGCGCCTAGAGCCCATGCTCTGCAACAAGAGAAGCCACCGCACCGCAACGAAGAGTGGCCCCGGCTCGCCGCATCTAGAGAAAGCCCGTGCACAGCAACGAAGACCCAACGCACCAATAAATAAATAAATAGATAGATAGATAAATAAATAAATAATCTTTAAAAATAAAGTTGATCTTGCTGATGTACTTTCAAAAAAATCAGTGGGCAAATGATGGATTATTTAACAAATGGTTCTGAGATAACTGGCTCACAATTTAGAAAAAATTAAATTATAACTCAACTTACTCCAAACTCCAACCTTCCTGCTGGGTAAAAGATTTAAAGGAAAAAATAAAATCATAAAAGCACCAGAAGAAAACAAAGAATTATATTCTCCTGTGGAGTGGAAGCCTTCAGTATGACACAAGGCTAGAAACACTAAAACAAAAGACTAACAAATGTTAATATTACTATATCCAAATTTAATAGCTCCATACAGAAAACTATAAAGTTACAAGAAAAACCATAAACTGAGGAAAAAAATGTATCAACACACAGTAGGAATGAATTAATAATATTCTATACAATGAGTTTCTACATATCAATAGAAAAAGACGTTTCAGCAGTAAAATGGGCAAATGTCATGAATAGGCAGTTCTCTTCCTCATTGTTTCTAATCAGCACAGAAGAAAAATAAATTCCAATAAACATACAGTAAGTTCCTCGACTTCATTAATAACCAAAGAAATGTAAGTTAAAACAAAGATGACTTACCTTTCAAGTATGTATCAATTGAGCAAAAATTTTTAAAAACTGGTTATTCCCCATGTTGGCGTGAGGCTGTGGGGAAATGGGAAGGCATTCTCTATGTGCCACTGGGGGTGGTATAAATGGGTACAACTTTTTTGAGAAGTACCCGGGCAACAGTTATCAAAATTTGATATATGCATTTATTTTGACACAGAAATTTCACTTATCGAAATTTATCCTAAGGAGACACCTGCATAATTTAGCAATGATATACAAAATACTGTTTACTATAATGTTGTTAACAAGTTTTCCCTATTAGAGATTATCTAAATGCTCAGTGACAGGAGACTGTGATATATCCAAAGACTTATCATGAGACATTAAAACACAGAGACAAATCTAAATGTACTGATGCAGAAATGCAACCATTTCATACTGTTAAAAGAAGAAAGTGAATTTCAGTACAGTATGTATTGTATGACCTCAATTTTGGAATAAAACTACATACACACAAAAAGTCCTGTAAGGACAAAACAAGAATGTTAAGAGTGGTTATCTTTGGGGCCTTGGATTATGGGGTAGCTGTACTTTTTATTTTAAATATTTCTACTTTGTTTGCATTTTTTTTCTACACAGAATACATATTATTTCTATAAATTGAAAATAAAGGTTTTTAAAATTTTTGATTTAGAAGACCCATTCATCTGAGTTATCTCAATAACAAACTTAAAATATGTTATGTTAGATTTCATATCAGCCTCACCTTTTGACCCAATGTGCTTTCCTGCTCATTGGTATTGAAAACAGTGACATTTTCCAGATTAAACTGACTCTGCAAGTTAAGACCTATTGAAAAAAAAAAAAATTTTCAAAGCAAATCCATCAAACACCTAAACTTGTTTAAGAATATAACTTTGTTGTCATATAACCAAAATACATAAAATGATAAATCCATAATTAAGCAAAAGATCAAGTCAGAATAACATCACACTTGATTTTCAAATTCTTTCTAAAATTCATTTCTTTAAGGTGCCTTTAGAGTATGCCGAATTCTGTATACACTGTAACAGATATATTGATCCTTGTTATTTATGAATATTCTAGAACAATTTTACAGAATGCAATATGTAGTAATTTATAATTTTGTTGAAGCACAAATAGAAATTGTATTATTCAAAAAGTGTGAATGTATAACAATATTTATAGGAAATATAGTTAGTGAGAGCCAGGTTTCTCGCTGTCAGGGAAAGAAGTTATAAATAAGCAGATCTATTGGTGCTAGATTAGACTCACAAGTTATCAGTCACTATGACAGCATTGTTTTTGTTGTTGGTCATTAAAAAAAATGTAGACAGATACAGGAATACAGATGCATACATACACACGTTAGTATACATATGTATCTTTCCGAGCTCTGTCCACTGAGAGGGCTTAGAAGCAGTGATATTCTAGTAACAATTAGCATTATCTAGGTCCCAGATCTTGTCTTCTAAATACCATTTTTAAGTAAAACAAATCAGGCTCTTTGGAGAAGTGGCTGATTCCAGGGGTTGGGCAGGGAAAATACAAGATGTGCCTGGACTATCCTCGCCTACATGAAAGAGCTCCCAATGGGGAAAACCATAAAAATTTGAGCAACAAAGTAAATAATGATATTATGAGATTATAACCCATATAAAATAAATATCCATGAGTTCATACTGAAATAGATGACTGAATTACAAGTAAACAAAGGAGAAGAAACAACTCTTCTTTTTTTTTCTTTTTTTTTTTTTTTTGGCTGCACTGTGAGGCTTGTAGGATCTTAGTTCCCCGACCAGGGATCAAACCCAGGCCCCCTGCATTGGAAACGTGGAGTCTTAACCACTGGACCGCCCGGGAATTCCCAAGACAACTCGTCTTCAGAGAAGAATCCCAATTCATAAACGTAGAAGGAATGAAAGAAATAGAAAATCACCACCAGGACAACCTAATAATAATCACTGCAGGCAAGATCCACTGATGAACAGTACTAAACTCAGCCGGCAAAGGTTTAAGGAGAAAAAGTATCTGCATAGCCTCAAAGTATCTCCCTCCAAATATTTATTAATTACAAAGGGGAAAATAGTAACTCTGTAGTAGAGAAATATGGTGATCAAGGATAATATCTTAAATAAGTGATGAAAGATAACACCCCCAGTAAAAAGACACGTCAATACCATGTTGAAACGATGCACTGAGAAGGGCCCATCACCTCTGTGGTCTTCTTCCCCAAATCCATATCCTCAATCTAATTATGAAAAACATCACACAAACATGAATTGAAGGGCATTCTACGAATTATCTGACCAGTGCTCTTCAAAACTGTCAAGGTCATGAAAAAATAGCAAAGACTGAGGAACTGTCACTGACTGGGGAGATTGGGGAGATTAAAGTGACATCACAACTAAATAATACAGGATCCCAGATTGGATCCTTAAAAAACAAAGCAGTGATAAAACTGGTAAAATCCAAATAAAGTCTGTAACTAATAGTGCTGCACCAATGTTGATTTCTTAGTTTTGATAACTGTACCATGGTATGTAAGAGGTTAACATTAGGTGAAGGTGTTCGGGTACGCTATACTATCTTTGCAACTCTTCACATCTGAAGTTATTTTAAAACAAGAAGTTTTTTTTAAAAGCCAGTATGCTAGATGACATCATAAAGCTAGTGAATGAACCTGGCTGACCATTTAGCATTGACTACTTAAAATATCTTTGTCCATTTTCTATTTATTACTCAACAAAGCATATGCCATAATTCTCAGGTTAAAAATCTCAGTCATACTTTACTAAATTTAATGGGTAAATTACATGTTAAGACAGCTTTCTGAAGGTCTTGGGATATACTCTAGTGAATCTTACGCATTTACAAATGTAAAAACAGAAGAAAAAATACTGCAAGAAGATATCCCCAAATGCCAACCTAGCTTATGTTAGGGTGACAGGATTGATTATGAATTATTTTTCCCTTCATTTTCTAAATTTTCTGAAACAAGGTTGGGTAATTTTATAATTTAAAAATTAAATTTAAAAATATAATTTATTAAAAGATATATAGATAGTTTAAAGCTACATTTAGCAACATACTGTTAGTCTTTCAACTAGTTAATAAGAAAAAAGTGATTTCTCTATGTCTTGTCAATTTAGGAATGTAGTGTATTGAAAAAGAGGTTAAAATGTTTTTTAAAAACTGAGAGTGGAGGCTGGAGATAAACAGGAAGGACTAAAGAATGACTGAGAATTGAAACCTTGTTCTTATGTTTTCTGTAAATTCCAGAAAAAGAAATCATAAATCAGTACTTATGAAGGGGCACTTCATTTCACAAAGAGAGTTTCATTCATCAAATATTTAAATAGCGACTAGAGATCTGGTATTAGAAGTTACCAGGCACAGAAAATACAGAGGTGAACAACACAAACACACTGAAAATGCCAGGTGGTGCTAAATTCTAAGAAGAGATTTGAAATCAGGTGGTGATAATGGGTAACTGTGGTGGCAGGTTTACATTAGATGCTCAAAGACAGCCTCTCTAAGGAAGTAAAATTTAAACTGAGATTGAGTGACAGCAAAAGTCAGTAATGTGACAATAACGAACAAAAGGATTACAGACAGCAGAAAGAGTGCCAAGGTCCTAAGGTTCAATTGATCTTGATATTTTGAAGGTAAAAAGAAGGCAAGATGCCAATTCAGTGGGAAAAGAATAGTTTTTTCAACAAATGGTGCTGGGACAACTGGGTATCCACATATAAAAAGAATGAAATTGGAACCCCACTTCACACCACATACAAAAATTAACTCAAAATGGATCATATACCTAAATGTAAGAGCTAAAACTCTTAGAAGAAAACGTAGATGTAAATCTTTGTGACTTTGGGTTAGGCCAGGGGTCCCCAACCCCCAGGCCACGGGCCAGTAGCGGTCCACGGCCTGTTAGGAACCGTGTCGCACAGCAGGAGGTGAGCAGCAGGCGAGCGATCGAAGCTTCATCTGTCGCTCCCCATCGTTAGAATTATCGCCTGAACCATCCCCCACACCAACCCCACTCTGTGGAAAAACTGTCTTTCACGAAACCAGTCCCTGGTGCCAAAAAGGTCAGGGACTGCTGGGTTAGGCAACAGTTTCTTAGATATGACACCAAGAGCACCAGCAACAAAAGAAAAAATAGATATATTAAACTTCATCAAAATTTGAAACTTTTTTGCTGCAACCAACACTATCAAGAAAGTGAAAAGGAAATCCACAGAATGGGAGAGAATATTTACAAATTATATATCTCATAAGGGTCTAGTATCCAGAATATAATAAGAACTTGTACAACTAAGTAATAAAAAGACAAATAACCCAATTTTTAAAATGGGCAAAGAACCTTAATAGACTATTTCTTTAAGAAAAACATGCAAATGACCAGTAAGCACATGAAAAGATGCTTAACATCTTTAGTCATTACACAAATGCAAACCAAAACCATGAGATACCACTTTACACTCACTAGGATGGCTATAATAAAAAAGACAATAAACAGTAAGTGTTAGCAAGGATGCGGGGAAACTGGAACACACTTGCATCAATGATAAAATGATGCAGCCTCTTCGGAAAACAGTTTGGTAGTTCCTCAAGAACTTAAATACATCATTTGTAGAGACATGGATGGACCCAGAGACTGTCGTACAGAGTGAAGTAAGTCAGAAAGAGAAAAACAAATATCGTATATGAACACATATATGTGGAATCTAGAAAAATGGTACAGATGAACCAGTCTGCAAGGCAGAAATAGAGACACAGATGTAGAGAACAAACGTATAGACACCAAGCGGGGAAAAGGTTGGGTGGGATGAATTGGGAGATTGGGATTGACATATATACACTAATATGTATAAAACAGATAACTAATGAAAACCTGCTGTATAGCACAGGGAACTCTACTTCATTTTGCTGTACAGTAGAAACTAACACAACACTGTAAAACAACTATACCCCAATTAAAAAAAAAAAAGAACTTAAATACAGAGTTACCATATGACCCAGTAAGTCTACTCTTAGATATCTATCCAGGAGAAATTAAAACAGTTACCATATGACCCATCAATTCCATCCTATGTATATGGCCAAGAGAAGTGAAAACATACATCCACATAAAACTTGTACACAAATGTTCACAGCAGCATTATTTACAATAGCCAAAAAGCAGAAACAACTCAAATGTCCATTAACTGATGAATGGACAAAATGTGGTATATCCATATAGAGAATATCATTCAGCCATAAAAAGGAATGAACTACTGATACATACAACACAGATGAACCTTGAAAGTATTAAGCTAAGTTTAAAAAGCCAGTCACATGAACTGAGAGAGTAGCATTGACATATATACACTATCAAATGTAAACAAGGTAGCTAGTGGGAAGCAGCTGCATAGCACAGGGAGATTAGCTCAGTGCTTTGTGACCACCTAGAGGGGTGGGAATAGGGAGGGTGGGAGGGAGGCTCAAGAGGGAGGGGATATGGGGATATATGTATACGTATAGCTGATTCATTTTGCTATACAGCAGAAACTAACACAACGTGGTAAAGCAATTATACTCCAATAAAGATGTTAAAAAAAAAAAAAGCCAGAAAATGTGGTCACAAAAGACCACATATTTTATTATTCCATTTTCTAAATGTCCAGAATAGGAAAATCCATAGAGACCAATAAGTAGATTAATGGTTGTTTAGGGCCTGGGAGACAGGGTAAGGATGGAGGTAAGTGGAGAGTGACAGTTAATGGGTGCAGGGTTCCTTTTAGAAGTTAAAATGTTCTAAAATTAGACTGCAATGATGACCGTACAACCCTGTGAATATACTAAAAAACAGTAAATTGTACATTTTCAATGGTGAATTGTATGGTATGTGAATTCACATCTCAATAAAGTTGTTAAAAAATATAAAAAGCTGAGCTTCCAGTAACGGAAGGCTAATTAATTAGCTAATTAATTAATTCAGATTAACCCTCTAAGGACAACTGAAAACTTGGATAAATTACATTAATTCTATGAATACTTACAGAGCATAAACCATGTTCACAGCATTGTTTTAGGCAATGAAACAGAAAATTGTTTTCTTAAAAATAGTAAAGAGCTGACATTCAGTGAGGAATATATGGCAAAAATCAAGAAGGCAAGAAAGATAAGCAATGCATCATCAGCACTCAAAGCCGCTTTTGTCTTGAGGATATCTGCCAAACAGGAAGAATCGGCTGCAAAACTGACCTACTCTTTTAGCAGCTTCCTGAAGTGAGGATGATAAAAATAAATCTCTAGGTGGGGAATCTAATAAATCCTACCTCAACCTTCTCCTAGACTGGGACCTACGTCCTCAGGTAAGGATGAACCAAATTGCAGTCCAGTGCTAAGTCTTCTCGATTATCTAAGGAATCACAGGCCTTGAGCTGGGCTAGATTAAGGTAATCTTGGACTAGTAGTAGCACCCTTCTAAGGGTGCCTGGCAGGAGTAATGAAAACTCTTGTCTGGAGAAAGGTATCTAACCTAGGCCTCAAAATTATTCCCTCAAATATCTTCTCAAATATAACATCAAACACTAACCAGAAACACAAAGGGGTAAGACACAATGAGTGAGAAACAGTAGAAACAGACACTAGAGACATACCCACAAAGACTTAAGACACTGGAATTATCAGACACATAAAAATAACAATGCTTACCCTGGTTAGAAAATTAAAAAACAAGTTTGAAAATATCAGCAGGGAATAAGACACTAAAAAAGTGACACAGGGGCTTCCCTGGTGGCGCAGTGGTTGAGAGTCTGCCTGCTAATGCAGGGGACACGGGTTCGAGCCCTGGTCTGGGAAGATCCCACATGCCGCGGAGCAACTGGGCCCATGAGCCACAACTACTGAGCCTGCGCGTCTGGAGCCTGTGCTCTGCAACAAGAGAGGCCGCGATAGTGAAGAGGCCCGCGCACCGCGATGAAGAGTGGCCCCCGCTTGCCGCAACTGGAAGAAGCCCTCGCGCAGAAACGAAGACCCAACACAGCCAAAAAAATAAAATAAATAAAATATATAAAAATAAATAAATAAAATATTAAAAAAAAAAAAAAAAAGTGACACAGCAGACTTAAAAAAGACTTTCTAGAAATGAAAAAATACGATTACTGAAATTAAGAACTCATTTAGCAGCAGATTATTCATAGCTGAAGAGAGAAGTAGTGAACTGGAGAACCGTTCTAAAGAAATTATGCAGAATGTGATGGCGAGCGACAAAGAGATGAAAAATGTAGAAAGTATAAGAGACAGAGGATACAGTCAGAAGATATAGTATGTCTACTAGAGTTCCATAAAGAGAAAAAGAGAAAGAAGCATACACAATATCTGAAGAAATAACAGCTTAAATTTTTACAAACTGGATGAAGGACAACCAATCCATAAATTCGAGATGCCCACAAATCTGAAGAATGATAAATTTTAAAAATCCATGCTTAGATACATCATATAAAACTGAAAAACAAACCAAAAAACCCAAACAAATAACAAACAAAAAACCCAAAGAAAAAGAAAACCTTAAGAGCAGATAGAGAGAGAAAAAAAAAAACTAGATTATCTTCAAAGGAGTTAGACTGATATTTGCCTTATCTATAGAAGCTAGAAGGCAAAGTAATGATTATCTCCCACTAAATGAAATCCTATATCCAGTGCCAACCTACAATCTTCTATCTGTTGAAACCATTCTTCAAGAGTAAAGAAATAAAGATTTTCAAAGAAAACACAAATCTGCACTATAGTAAAGTCTAAAGGGGGAAACAGACAGAAGGTCAGAAATACAAGTGGTAAATACATTGATAAATCAAAATTAATCCTGACCACATTAAATAAGGAAAGAAAAAAACATAGATCTAGCAGGACAAAAAGAAAGCCACATGTAAAACAACTGCTAACATATACTATAGGTCTCACCACATGCAGGCACTGTTGTAAGCTCTTCACATATTTTAATTCATTTAATCCTTACAAAAACATATAAAGTAGGTGGTATATTAGCCTGATATTAAGGAAGGGAAGACTGAAGCAAAGGGATATTAAAATCTGGCATATTTGAACAGATTGTGGTGGGCTCTAGAGAGCCTTGTGGTGGGCAATGTTCCATTTCTGGACCTGGACAGTGGTTATACAAGTGTTTGCTTCAAAATTATTATACTATATTTACTTTATGCACTTTTCACATTACCATTACATTTCACAATAATAAATGATAAAAGAAATGAACAAAGTCAATGTGGCTGAACAGTAGTGATTGAAGGAAAAAATGGAAACAGAAAAATAGGCATACATTAGGAAATGAAATAAAAACATGATTCATAGCTACATATTTCAGTGTGATTCAACTGTACATTATTATTCACAAACTTTGAACTTAAAGAATCAATCAACTTTAGGGACTTCCCTGGTGGTCCAGTGAGTAAGACTCTGCGCTCCCAATGCAGGGGGCCCAGGTTTGATCCCTGGTTGGGGAACTAGATCCCGCACGCATGCCGCAACTGGGAGTTTGCATGCTGCAACTAAAGATCCTGCATGCCATAACAAAGATCCCGTATGCTGCAACTAAGACCTGGCGCAGCCAAAATAAATAAATAAATAAATATTAAAAAAAGAGAAACAAACAAACAAACAGGCTTGCAGATATAGGAAAAAAAGGAATCAATGACTTTATTTAAGGGTTACCTGTATCATACACTGAGACAGGTATAACTACTTATAAGTAAAATAAAGTGGCAGTGTCCTATGTTATCTTTCAACTTTTTAGAACCATTTTTCTTTCTTATCATCATGGTAGATTCTAATCTGGTAAAGATTTTCCTGCAAAGCATTTTATGTACAAAAGCTTACCTGACTTCTCAGATAAAGGGAAAAGTCTGGCCAAAAAGAGCTGAATTCGTCCACAGAAGACTGTATTCTGGGATTTTGATAATCTTCGTAAGAGATCTAACAACACATGGAAACGAAGGTTACACAGGTGAGATCATTCTGTGTTTATTACAACCATACCCAAATTTCTTAACCAGTTTGTCAAAAGTATTTTCCTAAAGTAGTAGTTCTCAAAATGGGGGTAGAAACTATTTTGGTCACAAAAAGGCTCTAGAAAATTAGGAATAAAACTAAACAAGTTTAGCATGGGTAAGACGAGCTTTACTAAATTTTTTTGGTTTTCATTAAGTTTATACCCAGAACAGGAATAGTTTAATTTAAAGCAAATGATCAGTTTTAATAAGTCAGACTGCTATTTAAAAATGAAGATACAATCTACATTAAAAATTTTACCACTTGTGTTTAATTCCACCACCTGTTTTCCTGGCCACATTTACTTTTTAAAAAACAATCATTTACTGTTGAATTACTTACCATTGCACATACGTAGTAAATAATTTTTCCCAGCAGAATAGAATGTATTCTGAAATTAAGACAGAAATTATTACTATTGTTCTGAAGCTGTTGCACGTCCTTCAATAATAAGTCACAGGAAGTAAAATTTTAAAGAACACTACTATGCACTGAGAATCTACTATGCCACTTTCACTTTTTTCAAGCAAATAACATTTTTAACGAAATAAAAATATTTTCAAATATATAACAAAACACGATTCTAAGTAACTTTTAAACATGTAAAAGTGTGTGTTTTCAAGTTAATTGTATCTACTCAAATTTTGTACTTCCATTTTTTTCTCCGTGTGACTCTTACTTGGCTTTTCCAAGAGAGCAGAATATATAATTCTCATAGGGACAAACTTTTTGGCAATCAGCAATATTATAAATATAAGCAAAAAACAAAAAACAAAACAAACAACAACAAAAAAAACTACCCTCAGAACTCTGGATCTACAGAAAGATAATATTAGCAGAAAAAGAAACTAAGGTACTTACTGATTTCCAAGTAGCAACATTTTTTTCCACAAAAGTGAATATTGTGTCACACTGATCCAAAGGAAGGCAATCCAAAACATCTCCCAACAATACAAAAGGTGTAGATGCTGTACAAATACCTTCAAGTGGAGCACAAGCCAATTAAAAAGTTAAAAATACTGCTGAGTAAAACAGCCCATGCAAAATAATTTTGAAGAAAATATTAAAGGTATACTTTGTCAATCCTAACAAGGCTGTGAAAGACAAGAAACAGAAGCAACCTAAAGTCCCCAAACAGGATATACTTAAGTAAGTTTTGGTATGTGATGATGATAATCATTCTTGATACCACTTCTAGAGCATTTACTATATGTCAGGCACACTAAGTACTTTACATATACTAACACATGTAATCCTTATAACCCTATGAGGTAGATAACATTATCTCCAGTTTATAGAATGGGAAAACTGAGACACAGAGAAGTTAAATAACTTGCCCAAGATCATAGAGCCAGTAAGTGGTAGAGCTGGGATACGAACCCAGGCAGTCTGGCTCCACAGTCTGTTTTCTTCACCACTAAGCTATTCAAAAGAATATAACGCAGCCAATTAAAAACGATGGTTATGACGACTACAATAACTTGGAAAATGTTTATGATATAATGTCAAGTGAAAAAGGCAGGGTTCAAAACTGTATGGGTATTATGGTTATCACAATAAAATCTTTTAAAAAGACCAGAGAAACTAAAACCATATACCAAAATAAATGGTAGTTTTTTTAAAGTAGAAGAATTAGGACTAGTATGTTCCCTTCTCATATCCAAATGTTCTGTACTATTGCTAAAATTTAAGTTGTCTGTGATTTGAAAAGAACTACTTCAAAAAAGATAACAAAAAGATTTGATACTGATTTCAACTCATTAAACTTTTACAATAATACCATTGTTTCAAGGGAAAAAAGGGTAAAATAAAAAGTTGTTTATTTCTAAATTCAATCTTACTAAAGTAAAGCAATAAATTAAAGACTTTAAGGTCATCTAGGCTAGCTAAAAATACTTTTACCTCCCTGCTCATTCTTCCTTCTATTTTTACGTAATAGATACTAACACTTGTTAAGTGTTTAGGAAAAGTAGCCACTTCAGCATGGTATGTAAAAAAAAAAAAAGTACTGAGTGGGTACTATTAGCCCAAAATACTGCATTAACACAGTAGTCAGAAACAGGAAGTAGTATTTCCAGCTCTACTCTGCACTGGTAAGATCATATCTGGAATGTGATGTGAGGGATACTGCCTAGAACCAGGGAGGCATAAAGTAGCAAATTTCAACTCAATACAAAGGAAATCGCACCATCAGAACTATCTCACAGAAATCAAATAGTGAGCTCCATCAATGGGAGTACAGGCTGGATGACCACCTGCCAAGGACTTTACTGAGGGGAGACAGGATAGGCCAGAGACAAGATTGTACCATATGACCTCTAAAGTCCTTTAACACTTAGATTTGTGATACTTTTATGTCCTGTATATCCAAGAGATTTGAGAGACATACTCCCTGCCCTTAGCGGAAGTATAGTTTGGCAAAAGTTAACTGACATTAATAACTATAGAAAATTACCTAAATTCCACTCTCAAAGATTCTGATTCAGTAAAACAAAGCTAAAGCCTGGCAATCTCATTTGAGTGGCTTCCCTGGTGGCGCAGTGGTTAATAATCTGCCTGCCAATGCAGGGGACATGGGTTCGAGCCTTGGCCCAGGAAGATCCCACATGCCGCAGAGCAACTAAGCCCGTGCGCCACAACTACTGAGCCTGCGCTCTAGAGCCCGCAAGCCACAACTACTGAAGCCTGCGTGCCTGGAGCTCAGGCTCCGCAACAAGAGAAGCCACTGCAATGAGAAGCCTGTGCACCGCAACGAAGAGTAGCCCCCGCTCTCCACAACTAGAGAAAAGCCCACGCGTAGCAACGAAGACCCAACGCAGCCAAAAATAAATGAATAAAAATAAATAAACAAAAGTCTCTTGAAACTATCCCCTACTGCCACTGCCCCATTTTAATTGTCCTCTACCTAGTTTTCCTGCCAGCAGTTTCTCCCAATCCAATGGCTCTTCCATAGGTCCTCTTTAGCATGGCACACAAAGCCCTTTACAAATGGCCCTAACCTACCCCTCCTGCTTCTTTTCTTCACCATTCTCATCATCCTCTCACCATTCTGCTCCACATTTTTTTAGTCATGCTGAACTAGGTCTTTATATAGCTATATCCTTCTGTTTCTGCCTGACAAATTACTCATCCCTCACATAGCTCTTATGTTACAGTTTCCTTTCTAAGACCATCCTGATTCCTTCAAACTCTGAAGTTTAGAGAATCACTTCAACCATACTTCATTCCTACTTCAATTCCCACCCCCCCACACCCCCCGCCCCAGTAAGACATTTAGACGTGTTTCCTCCATTAGCCACTAGGCTCCTTACAGGCAGCGAATATGTTTTATTTACCACTGAATCTCCCAAGGCCTAGCTCAGTACCAGGCACATAGTAGATGCTCAATAAATATTTACCTGATGAACAGAACAAGTGGAGAACAAAGAAAGTGCCAAAGTGTGCACTGTATACACGAGTGACAAGAAATACCTGTGAGCTAATTTCCATGGGACTTCTTGGCAAAGGGGGTAGGCAGAATTTTAAAAACGAACAAAATCAATTAGGTAGAGAGGTATGGGGAGAATAAGTTTTAAATAAACATGTCATGCCCAAGATTGCTTTAAAAAAAACAAAACAAACCCATACTTACCTTCAGTAACTCCCCCAATAGCAAGAGAAATAATAGCTAAAACGTTTTCACATGATGAATGATTTATCTACCAACAAAGGAGAAAACAACTTAATTTAGGAGCCAGACTTTAGACTAATTTGATAATAAGAAAAACATATCCTCTGACATTAAATTGATTATCACTAACACTGGATAAAGATATTTCTCACAGAAGATAAGATTACTTTCTAAGATGAAAATTTTAAAAATGAACAGTAATAACCCTAACTGTAGAAGTATATCAAATAATTAAACAGCAGGTGATTCACTTAAAATCCAAGTCTTAGGAAGATCGTTACATTAGCATGATTAAGGCTGTGAGCTAATCAACTACAGATGTGCTGGGGCCATAACTCATTCAATGGCACAGGACAAAGGCAGGGTCAGGGGAATTAATTGTACTGGTGCATCAATATGTCTGAGGGAGGGTTTTAATAGAAGAGAGGTGGTGCTTAGGTTTGATAACATCATAAAATCCAGCATTTATTGAGTGTACATTAAGTGCCGTTTCACACAACCACCGTGAAAAGATGGTATTTCCCCTCTTACAAATGAAATTGAGGCTCAGAAAAGCAATGTAACTTGCCCAATGCCTGACAACAGGTGACTAGGTCTGAAGCAGAGGAAAGAATGAATTTGACATAGAATTGTCCAAAAGAAAGGGACACTGTTTTATGGCCACAGGAAAAGGGTCTAGCTTCTTGAGATCTAAGCTTTGCTAAACCAAGAATAAACTACTGAAACTTTTCCTTTCATTTGGGTGCTCCACTAATGGTAAATAAATTCAGATTTTTCATGTTTAGATCAAATTTCTCTACTGAAGTTGGATAGGCTCTTGTTATTTTTGCAGGTGAACTGATAAGGTGATGCCATAGGAAAATGAGGGCACGGAATCCCAGCTCCCATGCTGAACATCCTTGGACTAGACCTTTTATGCCACTACAAGATGTGTCACTGTTTATACAGCAAAGCAAGAGGGCTCACCTTCAAATTCTAGTTTTTGCTCAGGAAGACCTCTTATCAACTTTTCTTATACATATTCACTTGCAGAGGGCTCTACTCATTTATTAAACCAAACCCTTAAACAAGTCAAGCTGTGCTATTAAAACCCTTAATCCTTACACAACTCCTATACTAACTATGACCAAGTTAGGTTTCACAAAGTACCAAGTTCACTCTAGAAAAAATAGTCATGTTTAAATATCTATTCTAAGGATAAAAGCAAATTTAAAAATAATATTGATTTGCCAGCAAAATTCTAACGATAAATAAAGGAAAAACATACTTACAATTTCTTCTTCTAGAACACCTCTAAAAGCTTGGTCAAGGGTACATTTTTTTTCATTTTCACTATTAAAAACAAAAAACACCTGCATTTTTAAAGCAGCTCAGGGTAAGTATAAAGATTTCAGCGAGCCTATTTCATGGATATCAACGCCTTACCTTCCAGGTAACTGGCTGAAGGTATTCAACAAGGGCTTGATATTTTTGTTGTTCAGGGCCTCTCTGGTAGATTTCTAGAAAAATAAAAATAGCAAATAAGTGGAAAGATTTTTGCTTATTATTTACTGAAAAGCATATCACTCATCAATAGTATGTCTAACTAAAAAATGTTTATACCTGGGAAAAATTACCTATGAGTCATTCTATCAGTAATTCTTATTCAAATGCCACTTACTGATATAGACTCATCACTTTAAGCCTTGCAAGAGCTCCCCAGCTAGACTTTCTCATTCCAGGTTTTTCCCTCCTACTTTCTCTTTAAATATCCCATTCATGAGTATCCTGCTTTTAAAAAAATAATCTCTAAGTGGCTCCTTATTTCGTAGCTTCCTCTAAACGTCCTTGATAATGTTATCCCACTCAAGCTATGCAACCTCATTTCCCAGTACTCCCTAACATGTACTCTCTATAGGGTCTAGCCATTTTCCCATCATTTTCTATCAAGCTCACTCTAGTGTATTCATTCCCATTATTCCTCCCACATGCTCACGCAAATTCTATCCATTCTTCAGGACCCATCAAAAGTCCTACCTCGGAAAAAAAAAAAAAAAAAAATCCTACCTCGTCTAGATAGCTTGCACAGCACAGTCCCTGACACCAAGTAAACACTGATTGTCTTAAAGTAGTAAACCTGCTGGTTGTCTTAAAGTAGTCATAATTGAAAGACAAAAATACTGCCAAGTCATTCATTCTGTGAAAATTCACATACACTTGGAAAATCAATGTTACCTCACAGGAGTTACATTTTTACTGGAAAAGTCCATTCCTGACTCTGCCTGTGAATAGGCTGTGTAATCTTGGGCATACCCCCTTACCTCTGTGCTTCATTTTCCTCATGAGTTAAATATGAGGGTTGTTGTAGATCCTTACTACCAACAGCAGCAGTGGCATCACCTGAGAACTTGTTAGAAATGCAGAATCTCAGGCCCCATTCCAGACCTACTGAACCAGAATCTACATTTAACAAGATCTCCAGGAGATCCCACCCCATGCTCAAGCGTGAGAAGCACTGGGCTAGATGAGCTCCCATTAAATGGTCCCCTCCAGGACTAATATAACCTTGGATATTCCTAACAGTTACTCCTGGCAGAATTTCAGAGCACTAGGGACAAATACAGTCAAACAATTTAGTGATGGGCAACATAAAAAGAATACTGGGTCTGAATTCAGAGAAAACAGTGAAGTAAATCATTTAACTTTTGGAGTGGGGGGAGGCTGTCTCAGTTTCTATCTCATCTACCAGGGATAATAAAACAGCCTCCTTACAGTGTTATTCTAAGAGTTAAACAAGCTAACATGAAAACGCTCTGTAAAGTGTCTCCCAAATGCTTAAACTACTGTTCCCCAATGTGTAAGAATAAAATGACAGCTGACAACCCTTCCCAAGCTGACCTGTTTGTCCTGTCCCACTTAGGACCTTCCTCATCGATCTCTTAGGAATGAGATACAGAGGGTTAAAGGGTGGTGAATAAGCGGCCAGAACAACCACCTGGCAGCTTAGGAGGCGGGGCGGGAGCCGGTTCTCTGGGCTGAAGTCGGTCCCGCCCACCCCCTTCAGCAGCCCCCTTCCAGTTCTGGAGACACCTGCCCAGCTGAGAGAGCACTGCCGAGGAGCCGGACCCGAACAGAGGTAGTCTGCGGGTGACCCCTCCACGCAGGGCTGCGCAGACACGCCCAGAACGCGGGGTCCTGGGACCCGCCGGAGGGAAGGTGGAGGCGGACCGCAGAGGACGCGCGGAAGAGACAGGTAATGCGCCTTTGCCACTTCCCAGCCCACGACGAGGCCGGGAGCCCGTCGCCGCGGCGCACACGCCTCTGTCCCCGCTTTACCCCAGAGCAAAATTCGAGTAATTTCAGGGCGAGGAGGGCAAAAACTAGCGCTGAGCCAGGGCCGCACCCACCCGCCTTCCGCTCACCGTGAACCGCGTCCGCGCTTCGGGCAAACTGAAGAGCGGCGGCGTAGGAGACATCTTCTCGGCCGCGCGTGCCCGCCACCGCGCCGCGGCGCCCGCCGATGACGTCAGGGCGGGAGCGAAGAGATTGCCGGCTCTGTGCGCGGCTAGAGCGGCCTGTGAGCGCAGGGGCGGGCCCGGTGCGGGGGGTGGGGGGTGGGAGCTTCTGTGGTGACCGAGGACGGGCGGGCGCTGGGAGCCGGAGTCAGCTGCTCAATGCCCGATCCGGGTTCATGGGTAACCCTTGGGGTGACGGTAGATGTGTGGTCTTGTCCTGTAAGCGCTGCGGGTTGCAGGCCGGGACGCGCACTTTGGCGGTGGTTTTCCTGGTTTGGGGAAGCCTGGTGAAAGGCGGCTGGTTACGGCTCAAGGGGCCGCGAGGGAAGGTAACCGCCGCCAGAGAATCCAAGGCAGGTGGGTTATCTGGGAACGCTCCAGGCTGGGGAAGTGTCGGCAGTGGCCGTGCACCGCCGGACCAAAGTCCTTTTCGAGGAGTGGTCCCAGCTCCGGATTTGCGTTTCTGCCCTACAGTTCATGGGCCCTGTAGCTCAGGAGCAGCCTCCTCTTGTGAGGAATAGAAATAATGCTTATATCCTTGGGCTGTGGAGGAGCGTCAATGAAATCATGAATGCGCGTGTGGCTTGTATAGCAATGCAAGTATTATTATGAATGTTTGGGGATTAGTTAACTTTGCCGGCACCTAGAGGGCTATACTGAAAGAGGAAGATCTTGGAGGAATGCAGTACTCGGCACTGATTGGATAGCGGGTGGCGCCGGGCCAAGGGTTGGAGGCACCAGTTGCAAAACCTTGTCTTCTCAGCAGTTTCCTCCCTTGGCCAATGAGAGAGGCTTGGCCAACGAGAAGCCAAGTGGCAGTAACTTTTCAGTTGGAATTATGCTGTGGGCGAAGAAGCACCGAACCAAACACTTCCTACCAGCTCTTATTCACCTCCACGTGTACCTAAATGAAGAAAGCTAGGCGCGCTTTACCTTGTTCCCTTCGTTGATATCCAGCGAGAATACAGGACACTAACAAAAAGACAGCTTTGCATAGTCTTGTCCCTAAGTGGGAATTGTGAACAGTGCTGGCTACCTGGAGCGTTGCAGGATTTTTAGAATCAACAGAATCATTCAGGTTTGATTGTGCAACGTAAATTTCCAAATTACCAAAATAAACAGGTTTTAACTGATTTAATAGGTAGCTGATGTATTAGGATTATTATTATACTATAGATGATTATTAACTGTGTGGAGCACAACTAAGACCCAAGAGGTAAATAAAATTATTTTTTACAAAATCCAAACAGAAGAAGAGCTTGAGTTTATTGACTCATCCATCAAAGCCTAGTGACTTAGAATTGTGTTTATTCACACATTTGCTGGGCACTTTGTACACAGTGGACAGTATTTGTTGAATGAGTAATAAATGTATGGACACATGATTGGATGAACAAAATAATATAGCTTAATTGCTGTTTTGAGGAGCTCAGGTCGACATAAATGAAACAACTGCAGTGTACAGTTTTGATCACGAGTAATTTGCATCATAGCTGCTGTAAGAGATCAAAGGAGAGAGGGACCATACGAGGTGGTCAAGGAGCCTTTGTGGGAAAGAGAGAATACGAGCTGGACCCTGAAGGATTCCAATAGACAGGTCAGAGTGTGAAGAGGTGAATAGGAAAGACATTCCAAAGGGTGAGGAAGGTGTGAGCAGAGGTGTGGAAAGAAGAAAGCACAGTGAAAGGTAGCTGTTGACTTTGACTTAAACTTTGGAGTAGAAAAACCGGGTTGGAACCAGATTGTATTCGTGTTTCAGGCCAAAGAATGTTACTGGTTTAAAAATGGCATTTGCAGTTCCTCCCAAGTTATAGGCAGCAGTATATTTTGTGGGAAGGAGAGAAATGAGCTGTTGTTGCTAATGAGTGAACAAACGCCAGATAAACAGTAGGAAAAAAAAGCAGCAAACATCAGGGGATAATGGGGAGTTACTGTTTAATGTGTACAGATTTCAGATTGGGACGATGAAAAAGTTCAGGAGATGGATATGGGTGGCATTTGCACAGCACTGTAAGTGTACTTAATGACACTGAATTGTGCACTTAAAAATGGTTAAAATGCTAAATTCTATTTATACTTTACCACAAGTTAAGAAAAAATCTGTGTAAAAACAGCAGTCTGATGCTAGATAAAAAGGGCAAAAACGTCACAGCCATCAATATGATCTTGAGATCTCAAGGTGAAGTGATATTCAATAAGGCAAGGAAGTAGGTGATGCATTTTAAAAAGTTGTCCATCAAAACTCACTACCATAGAAATGTGTTAGCATTTAGATCATGTTAATAAATGCCTTATAATTCCCAAAGCACTTAACGTGTAGTAAGACATTTGATCCTTTAAATGATATTTTGAGATGAGTAACACAACGATTATGCTCATTTTACACATGAGGAAGCAAACTCAAAGAGATAGGGTTCTTGATAGAGGTAACCGGCAACATGAGACTACCCATGGGTTTTGATTTCGATTTTTTAGCTCTGCACTGTCATACTGTCATAAGTAGTAGTCAAGCTTTATTGAGTACCTCCTATGAGCCAGACACTTCTCTTGTATTATTCCTACTCCTTACAGCGACATTGTACATAGTTATGCACGTCAGTGAGGAGACAGGCTCATCTGTCCTAGGTCACATGGCTAGAGAAAGCTAGGTTTGGGATTTGAACCCCTAGCTGTAATCCCAAAGCCTATATTTTTCTCGAGTCTTAACTCATGAATCTTTACGAAGCCATGGGCCTAGTTAATGGCTCATAAACTATTTCCTTATAATTAGATAAGGGTGAGGATCATATTGTCATTCATAACATAAGTTTTTAAAGAAGGGTGTAATAATAGCATTCCAAGGGCAGGCATCCAATAACATGTAAATTCCTCACTTACGTTTATTGAGCACCTCTTCTTCCTTCTATGCTAGTGAGGTAAGATGGACCAGGGAATGCCTCTCTGTTAGGAAACACCTCCATGGGAAATTCTAGAATGGATGGTTTGGATGGATTCTAAGCATTCACATCTTTATTCCTCTTCTTTTCCTTGGTATGTCTCATTTGGCTTCAAGTTGTCATTGGTGTGGTGAGATCTAGGAGAAAAGGACCAGGGAGGCAGCTTAATCTGCTTTCGTTCTGGTCTTTATCCTCTAGCCCAGGCCAAGGAAACTTTGTTGCATGCTCACAGGTCAACCACGTTAGCATGTTGGATTGCAGCCTTTTCCGGTTTGGGTTCTGGGCCCTAGCCCTCTTTCCCTTCCTCTCCCTAGGTAATTTAAGTGGATTGAAAGAATTATATTGACAGGGAACTGATGTTTGAGAGGCAAAATTGAGCAAAAAGAATGAGACTCCTGCATTGGGAGAGGAATATCGCTGAGAAGAAGAATGGAAGAGGTTTGGCACTTTGTGTATATTTTGGGAGTTAGATTTTTGTGGAAAAAGAGAAAATGCATGAAAACTGTGTGGGTGCTGTCTTTTTTATAGGGTGGTGGCAATTTTCAAGCATTTTATATTGTAAATATTGTGCTATTCATTCAATATGTATTTATTGAGTGCCTACTATTTGCTAGGCACAAGAACAATATTATTGGATTATATATGCAGTATTATTATTTTATTTTATTGTAGGTACTGTATATATCATTATCTAGTATACGTTGTGAAATCCTGTTTGGTGAGCTTGATTGGACCACATAGATGAACATAATTTAAGGTTAGAAATTGAATAGTGGGTGATTCTTAACCCTGGTGAGCCCAGCTTCCCTGAAAGGTTAGGCAGAGATTTTGACTGAAATTGACCCATCACTTGGCTTGTTTCCCTTTCCTATCCTGTTTCTCTCCCTTACTGGTTTCTCCTGAGAGCACCTTAATCATTTATTCACAAATTCTCCCCTCGGGGTTTGCTTCTGCAAGTCCTGATTGTGTTAGTTTGGGTCTACCAAGAAGCAGATGCCAACATTTGATTAGATGTGCAAGAGGTTTATTAGGGAGGGAGCAGGAGCGGGAGCAGGCAGTGAGAGCTTGCAGACCTCAGTGCAGGGCTGACACCTATGGAAAGAGAGAGGGAAGGCAGAAGTGAAGTGCAGCTCCAAGAAAGGTTTGACTTTGCCAGTGGGGAGATGTCAGGCCAAACTTCTTGTAGGAAGGGTCTGGCAGTTTGCCAGAATGGACCTGCCCTGGTTACCTCTGCCGTGCTCAGTCACTGACCTAGAGCCACCCTCAGAAAGCCTGGCCTCGGTGCAGGTGTGGTGGACCCAGCAGGCAGCCGTGGGGCTGTCAGTCAATTATGTTTCCCACAGGAAATGGTCTGAGGGGAGCCTTTTCATGGCCACCACACTCTCCTAAGTTTTTGTTATAATATTTTCTTCATTCGTTTATTCTCAACTAATACATATATTAGTTGTGTGTCTGTGTGTGTGTATATATATATATATGTATATGTGGATGAACCTGGCACTTTGAACAAAACAGAAGAGTTAACTATCCTCATGGAGTTTTTATTCTATGGGAGAAAAGATTTTTTAAAAAGTAAAGAGAGGCCTTCCCTGGTGGCGCAGTGGTTGAGAATCTGCGTGCCAATGCAGGGGACACGGGTTCGAGCCCTGGTCTGGGAGGATCCCACGTGCCGCGGAGCAACTGGGCCCGTGAGCCACAATTACTGAGCCTGCGCGTCTGGAGCCTGTGCTCCGCAACAAGAGAGGCCGCAATAGTGAGAGGCCCGAGCACCGCGATGAAGAGTGGCCCCCGCTTGCCGCAACTGGAGAAAGCCCTCGCGCAGAAACGAAGACCCGACACAGCCGTAAATAAATAAATAAACAAATACTTTAAAAAAAAAAAAAAAAAGTAAAGAGAAACATAAAAGTATTTCGCTGTGAAAAATGCTATGAAGGAAACAATAGCATATATTGAGTGCCCTTGTGTGCTTGAATTCTTAGTGCTTTACATGTATGAACTGTTTAGCCTTCCCAGCAACCTTGTGAGGTAGGTACTCTTTATTATTCCCGGTTTACAGAAGAACCTGAGATGAAGAGTGCTTAAGTAACGTAGCCCCAAGGTCCCTCAAAACCAAAGGAATGAGAGACTGAGGCAGGGGATGCTCCGGCAGTATCGAACTTTTGAGTTGCCAGAAAAGACCTCTCTGAAGAAATGATATTTAAGCTAAAGCTTAAAGAATGGAAAGGAATGAGCTGAATATTTGTGAGGGTGGGGTTTGGCAGAGGAAGGCGAGAAGGACGTTCATATGACTGGTAATTTTTCATTCTGTGTGTTTACAAATGTTTATAAACGAAGGTCACGATTGTTCAGTCCTGGTCACCGTTGCAGGGGTGCTCAGCACGTTTCCCGCTCCTCACTGGCCGTTCCCACCACCTTTGCCCCATTCTTGTAACAAACAGTCGTGGGCATAGGACCAGGCCTGGCCAGCAGTTAAGCCTTTGAAATTTTTCTTCTGCAGCCGGACAATATGGCTGTTGTACTAGTCAGAGTTAGATCTCTTTTATAAAACAATAGAAACCTGCTCTGGTTAGTATTTTGAGAAGTAAGTTATTGGGAGGGTATCGGGAAGCTCATACAAGTAAAAGGCTGGAGATAAAGCTTGGGCAGGCCTCAGTGGAAGCAAGACATAGCTTCAGTCTTAAGATGCCCTGCCAACACCATTTCTATGGCTTGGCTCTGCTCCTGGATTCGGCAGCCCCTGGGCACTTGTCACCGCATCACTGAGCACCACGCCGCTGCAGCTGTCCTGCGTCATCTCCAGCTCTCAGACCTTTGCACGTCTTCCTCGAGATTCAAGTTCATGGCTGACGGTATCTGATTGGCTATACTCAGGTCTCGTGCTTGTGCTCTAGCTTCCGGGGAACAGGTAGAGTTACACCTGTCCCTCCTTGCTTTCAGCTTCTGTAGTGAGCTGCAGAGCCCTATTTTGGGATTTCCCTTCAATTGGAAAGAGTATTTGGATGCTGAACAGCAAGTAGGATAATATCCATTGGTGATGCTGGCTGCCTAGCCCGATTCTCTGTTACCACAGGAGCCGTGGTGAATATTGAGCTAATGTTGCCATCTTCCTTATCACTTGGAGAAAGCCCATCTTCAGAAAGAGAAAAGGAGGCCAACACACAGACACAGAGCTAACAGATGGACTATAGGAAATGAAAAGAGAAGGGGAGGATCTAAGGTACAGCTCGGTAACTATAGTTAATAATACTGTATAGTACACTTGACATTTGCTAAGAGAATAGATCTTAGGTGTTCTCATCAATCACAAAAAAGGTAACTAGGTGAGGTGATAGGTATGTTAATTAGCTTGATTGTGGTAATCATTTCACAATGTATACATTTATCAAAACCATGTTGTACACCTTAAAATACACAATTTTTATTTGTCAATTATACCTCAATAACACTGGAAAAAATTAAAACTTGCCCTACTAGATATATGCTTATTAGAATCATAACAATTAACATGCCATACTAATGGTTAAGGGAAAGAAAAATTGACTAATGAAAGAAAATAAGGAGCCCCCAAACAGACCCACACATATGAAGAAGTTTTATCTATGTTTCATTGTATCCCATTTGAAGACATTGTGACTAAGAGTCAAGAAGAAAATGGGAGATTATATGATAAATCATTCTGGGACGATTGGTTATCCACACGTGGGGAAAAAAAAAGATCCCTCATATCACACAAAAAAATTTCAGGTGGATTAATGACACAGTCTGAAATACAAAATTAAATTATTTAGAGCATATCCAATTACCATGGAGTAGGGAGGGATATCGCAAACAAAATACAAAAAGCATAAAACATAAAGGAAAAATGGATAATTTTGTCTACATTAAAATTAACTTCAGCTCATTAAGAAGACAAGATAATAAAAATGGAAAGACGGGGCTTAGAGTGGTGGAAGATATTTGCGACTCTTATAACCAGTGATTAGTGTCTAGAATATATTAAAAACTTTTACAAATCAATAAAAAGGCAAACAAGTTAAAAATGGTAAAAGACATAAACAGGAAATTCATACAGAAGAGGAAATATGAAAAGATGCTTAGCTCCCTGGGTAATCAGGGAAATGCATAAAACAATACTGAGATATTGTTTTCTCATCTGTGAGACTGGCATGAGTTTAAAAGCCTGATGTGAGACTCCCCTGGCGGTCCAGTGGTTAAGACACCGTGCTTCCACTGCAGGGGGCACAGGTTCGATCCCTGGTCGGGGAACTAAGATCCCTCATACCGTGCGGCGCGGCCGAAAAAATAGAAAAAAGAAAAGAAAAAAAAAAGCCTGATGCATGTTCGTGAGGAGGTGGGGCCTGTATAGTCAGCTAATGGAAATGTAATCTGGTACAGCCATTTTGGAAGAGAATTTGGCATTCTATAAGGTTGAAGGTGTAATACCCTTCAATCCAACAATTCTCTAGGTATAAACACAAGAGGATTTCTTATATTGATGACATGTACACAAATGCTTATTTTGGTACTGTTGGTAACGCCACAGAATTGGAAACACCAAGTGTCAATCAATGAATTGGTGAATAAATATTAAAATATTCATTTGCTGAGTGTAAGGCAGAGAAAATGAAAGAGCTAGATGTATTTGTTTCAGTGTGAATAAATCTCTTTGGTTGGAGTGATCATGTTTGACTTTTGTAATTTTCACTAGGGATGTAATAAGCAAAATGAGAAAGCCTTTGGAGGAAAGAGAGAAAGTTCTGGGATTGCCAAGGGAAAAGCATTTTGTGGATGAAGTTTTTTTTTCCATTAAAATAGGATCATTTAACTTTGCCTCTCCTATCCATAACGCAAATTATCTTAAATTCCATTGGAATGATACCTTCTTTAAAGTAACTTTAAAGAAGTAGTTTAGTAAGTAACTTACTAAAGTTTCTTACCACGAGAGGTCAGCATTTGCATGGAAATATCTCCTCTAAAGTAGAAAGACGAAGAGACAGAAAAGTGAACTTTTTGTATTTAGATGTATTCCTATCTGAAGTGGATTCTGGTAGTACTGACCTTAACGGCCTTAGTCAATGCAAATTGTAAGTAAGTTATTACTACAGAAAATGGTATATACGTATAGTGCTGTGTTAGAATACTTCCTTAGTTCTGAGCAACTCAGCAGGTCCATCCACACTACAGAAGTCAGGGAGGCTCAGCTGGACTCTGGTGTTTTTTTCTTTCAAGGAGCTCCTCTAATGGCTGTTTGTGTCAGTTTAAAAAACAAGTGATACAGACCTACACCAGGGGGAATTACTAAGTTATGACTATTTCATGAGGTTTTGTGACCTTCACTCTAGCATGTGCTATTTTTATTCATAGCTCTTAGAGAAAAAGGGAGCACTTTGCCCTCGGGGCTAGAAGAGGCCTCTGCACTTGGTTCTGGTTAGACTTTCCACTAAAATGCTTTTTTGCCCGACTCTAGCTTCCTTCCTCCCACTTTGTAAATGGAAAGTCGTGAAAAGGTTCCTGTTTTTTTAATTCATTTTTAATTAATTAATTATTTATTTATTTATTTTTGGCTGTGTTGGGTCTTCGTTTCTGTGCGAGGGCTTTCTCCAGTTGCGGCAAGTGGGGGCCACTCTTCATCGCGGTGCGCGGGCCTCTCACTATCGTGGCCTCTCTTGTTGCAGAGCACAGGCTCCAGACACGCAGGCTCAGTAGTTGTGGCTCACGGACCTAGTTGCTCCGCGGCATGTGGGATCTTCCCAGACAAGGGCTCGAACCCATGTCCCCTGCATCGGCAGGCAGATTCTCAACCACTGCACCACCAGGGAAGCCCGAGGTTCCTGTTTTGATGTCAGCACCAGACCCACGCTAAATCGTCAGTGGTTGATGGCAATGAATCATAGAGGGGGTGTCTAAGATAGCATTTTTGTTCAAACATCTATCCCACAGTGATTAGCACACTGCCTTGTACTTGAGTATCTGCCTTAATGAAAATAGAAATCTGATCAATCCATTCCTTCAGTGGCTCCAAATAGCTTTCAAGACCTAGTTAAATTAACTCCACATTCAAAGCTATTCATAGCAGGGCCCTGCCCAATCCATCAGCCTTATATATTGATATATTCCTATTCATAATAAGTTACTATATGCTAAGCACACATCGTGTGCCATCACTGTCTTTTATACTTTATATACATGATCTCATTGATTCCTTACTTTTTGAGATATTGTATGCAAACGAGGAAACCAAGACTCAGAGAATTTTAAAAAATTCTTTACACGACTAGGATTTGGACTTGAGTGTTTTTGATTCTAAAGTCATAATTATGTATTGCATTTCTCTTGTCTTGCCTCATAACCACGTACTCTGCAGTCAGACTGAGCTACTCTCAGTTCCTTTTATGTCTTATAACTTTCGCGTACATTTCTGCTTCTTCCGGAATGCCTTTCTTCCCTGCTCTGACTAGTCGAATCCTTCTTGTTTAAAGCTCAGCTTAGTCATCACTGCTGTGGTTGACCCTCCCCGATCTATTCAACTGTGTTCATGGCCCCCGCTCTGAGGACAGAGTAGTTTTTCTTAGCATGTACATGAGGGAGTATGGCAGAGGATTCGGGAGTTAACTGCTGACGTTACCCTGGAAGAACCATTGCTCTGGTTCTTCAGAAGAGAACGTGTGGAAATCCACTTTTAGCTTGCACCCCGGCAAGGAAATGTGTTCAAAATAAGGGAGCAAAATAAGTCCATCTCCTTTGACCCCGAGGTATAATTACTAGGAGAGGGAGAGTACTGATTGAGCAGTAACTGAAGTTTCAAGAAGGAGCTCCCAAGGTGGAGTTGCAGGGCTAAGAGAATAGAAAAAGATATTACTCGGGTGAACAAATCAAATGGGCAGCTGTGTTTAAAGGCTAGACCTGAAATGAACTCTGAGCCTTTGCAAATACAGGAACCAAAAGGGCCTTGAAAGTGAGGGAAAACAACTCCTACCTAAACTACAGGGAGGACTTGTGTGCTCAGAATGGGCAAATCAGGAGGAAGCAACACTCCTTTCTTAAAATTCTTTCCTTAAGGTAGCTAATGGCTATTTTGAGCATGCTACCTGGGAACAGAAACTTTGAGGGATTATATCTCCAACATGCCTTTTCATTTCTTTCTCAAAAATTGGGAGCTAGATTTTCACTTAGATTTGTACCATGAGCATTGCCTTTCTTATTTCGCAATGGCTTCTTCCTCTTTTTTTTTTTTTTTTTTTTTTAAATGTGCATCTTGTACAGTTTTCTAGTTGCTGAGACTCTGGAAATTTCCCGGCAAATTATGGTTCCATTTTCTTGAGAGCAAGGAATTCTTTAAAGATATGGCCTTATTAGTTTCCCATTTCAAGTAATTTATTTTTATCACTCATCTTGAAAAAATATTATGAGAAAGAGAAGGGAATTAGTATTTACTGAAGATATGCTAAGTGCCAGACAACTCTTTCACATGCATTATCATAACTCCGCTCCCCCAGGGTTTCCCAAATTTGAATGAAGAATATACCTCTTTTTAAAAAGGAAAACATTTCCACAGACCCCTTGTAATGATTAAAGTTATTTTATGTTTCTTAAGCGAACAAACATAAAACTAAATACAAACAGCTCATGTATATGGCATTCATGTAACTACAGGACTAAAAGCAAATATACAAATTAAATCGAAACAAACTTCAAATGACATAAATAATAGGCAATGTAATTTTGTTAAAATAAAATTAAGGCTTGCAGTATAAATACAATATTGATTCTCATAGTGCAGTTTTTTTTCACTTCGGCATTTCTATCTGCTGTGTGATGATTCCATTTCACATTACCACTTACTCTTTGAACTACTGTGAAAATCCGAGATTTTTACAGCACATCGTGATATGATTTAGCCTTTGCTTGGCCCAAATGATTATTTCATTATGAAATCCACCTCTGTTCTTGTTTCATTACAATAAAAAATCAATCATGACAATAAAAATAGAACTATGTCCACTCCTCGAGGGTGTATTCTTGGTGTCTAGAACAGTACCTGTCACATAGTAAGTGCTCAATAAATGTTTATTGGCTGGAACAGTTAATGAACAAAAAAACACTTGGGGCTAATACATTATTACCTGTAAGGGCAGTTTCTGAGACCTTGTGGTGATAATAGATTGTTCGATGGTCGTCCAGATGATTCACAGTGTGCTTATATTGCTGAGATAATATTTTGAGGCATTATTTATTGATTTCTCTCTGTGTTTTCCCCCTCCAGCCCTTCCCTTTCTTCCTGCCCTGACTATTCCAGCAGGTACGTGGATTCTATGGCAATGACCTCATGGGAGGGGTCTGGCGGGTCGGAGAAGCAGACTGTCTGTAAGCTTTCTTGGATTGTGTTCCCTAAGCCTCCAGGTGACAGAGCCCCTTTTGGATCTACTTTTCCTCAGTGTGCTGCTTATCCTCCATCCGTACCTTCAGATCCACTCTCCATTCTTCTCCATCCTGATCTGTGCCCTTGGAGGCTGCTCATTATGAATTGTATCACTGGTCCCTCTTGTCTTTTGGCTTCTGCTTGGATTTGGCCAGTGGGAGGCACTGGCATGAGACCGAGGGACGCATCTCAGTGGCTACTTGTTTGGACATAAGTCCTTGCTCCCACACAGGCCGCCATGCTTTGGTGTTTGGGGCTCTGTGAAAAGTCACAGAGTTGAGACAAAGCCCTGGAGATGTGGGGTGAGGGGAGCAAGGAGACCTGAAGTTAAGTTGTTTGTCCTCCTGGTGGAATGGTAGACTCAGAGTTAGAAATTAAGTTTAATTATAGAGAATTAAGTAATATATTTTTCCCTGCTTAAATTTGCAGATTGAGATTCATACCCTCCATGGTATTTTTTTTAAAGGTTATCATTACAGTGGGAACTCCAAACTTAAAAATTGTCCCAGTGAACTCAATGGACCCCATCCAGGAATCCAGTTTGAAATACACTACACTATGTCATACTGACCTTTGGGTTGCAAAATTCTAAAAGCTGGTTTCCGTGTGCATGAACAAAAATTGTGATTAAAAGTTACACTCTGGGCTTCCCTAGTGGCGCAGTGGTTGAGAGTCTGCCTGCCGATGCGGGGGACACGGGTTCGGGCCCTGGTCTGGGAGGATCCCACATGCCTTGGAGCGGCTGGGCCCGTGAGCCACAATTGCTGGGCCTGCGCATCTGGAGCCTGTGCTCCGCAACAGGAGAGGCCGTGGTGGTGGGAGGCCCACGTACCGCAATGAGGAGTGGCCCCCACTTACCGCAACTGGAGGAAGCCCTCGCGCAGAAACGAAGACCCAACACAGCCATAAATAAATAAATTAATAAATAAATAAAATTTAAAAAAACCAAACAAACCCATACATATAAAAGGTCTCCTACCACACACTTAGTTCAAAAAAAGAAAAAAAGTTACACTCTGGGAGGCAGCAAAACATAGTGGATAAGAATGAGGAATCTGGATTCAGATTCCCGCCTTGCCACCCACCAGCTACGTGACTTTCAGTAAGTCTGTGCCTGTTTCCTCATCTGTAAAAGTACGCAGAACTTTGAGGATTAAATAAGATAACGTGTAAATAACTTAGAAAGGCGCACATAATAAGTTCTCAATAAGTTTATGGTAATTATTACTCTGATCTCAGTAGTCAAACACCGCTTCATTTCACTGTTTACTTGCCACTCACCCTGCAGTGCACAGCAGAAGGCACTCATGAAGAAATGAATAAAGGGTTTATCTGCTTCCAAACAGATGGTTAGCCATTCACCAAAAAAAATCCATTTCTTCTTTTTCTTTGGGCAGGCAGCTACACTACATTCCTTGCACCCTTGCAAGTAGGCATACAATGCAATGAAGTTCTAACCAATGGTTTGTGAGAAGTTTTACATGTCACTTTCGAGCTAGAGTTTCTAAAAGGCAGGGTTTTTAAGTGCCCTCTTCAGTGTCTTGATGCAGAAGATGACAAGGCCGTAGGAGATGACACAGCCACAAAATGGATGGAGTCTGGTTCCTGAATTGCCATGTGGAGGAGAGCGGCCAAACAATATCTCCTTCACACTGAATTCTGGGAAAAAAAGAAACTCCTATGGTCTTTGAGCCATTATACATTTTTTGAGGGCTGTTTATTATAGCAGCTAGTGTTATCCAAATTAATATACTCTTCTCATAACTCTAACCATGATGGAGTACATGGAAAGGGTGGATATTTGCAGTCAAATATGTTGTCTATTTGGATTCAGATTTTCAGGAGGGAGAGGGTGGGGCAGAAACTAGAAAAATGGGATCCTTTTATATCTTGTTTTTTCATAAAGCCAGAACCCTCCCAGATCCTTCTGGTCTTCCCCGTGGTGTTTCACCCTGGGCAGTGTTTCCCCCCACCTCTCCTCTATCATTTTCTTTGTTATGAGAGCTTCCAGGCAGCAGTCTCCTCAGCTCAACCATGAATGGCATCTGCTAGCAGTGCTGGCCCCTTTTTATATCTGGGTCATGCTGTGTGTGTGTTTCTGCATTAGTGGGAGAAAGAGTTCTTCCTGACCCTTTGGTTCCTTTCCCAAATGATCCACTGGCAATTTGTAAAGTGAAAGGTTGGTCTTCCAACAGTCCATAAATAATGTGACTTACTAATCAAAGAAATATCATCATACACAAGGCATTTAACTGGTTTCATTGAAAACAAGGTTTATTGTTATTTTGGGAAAATATTTTAAAATTCCAGATTAACTGTGTATCTACTTCTTGAGACAAAATACCTTACTTTCAGTGAGCACTTTCTAGAATGAAAGGCCCACCCCTTCACTAAATGGCAAAACCAGGTAGTAGTTTCCGTAGTATTTGATCACCAACCTCCAATCTAAATTATGAATTTGACAGAGACACTTCTTAGGATACAAAAAAACACCCATTGGGCAAATGTGTATATGCCCCTAGAATGGCCTATCCCGAGTGGGCTCAAGTGGGTTCATTCTGAGGGTGCTGCTGCGATTCTGGGCAGCCCAGGAAGGCCTGGCTTGGGTCAATTTCAGCGTGGCTCTGCTCCAGGCTCTGTCTGGAGGCCTCCCTAATGGGAGGTGTGGGCGCTGTCCAGTTCTCTGCCTTCTTCAGGGCACTGCCAACCTGCAACCTTGGCTTGAAAGGTGTAATAGCACAACTAAAAACAAATTGTAGGCACATTTTTACCTGGAGTTGCCAACTGTCCTGGGTTGACCATTCTTATCCAAAAAGCAAGCCTGAATCGTAGAGAAAAATAAGCACTTCAGAAACATTTGGAAGTTTCTCTCTCTTTTAAACTCCTCAAACCTGAAACGAAAAGAAGGCAATACTTCTTAAGTTGCCATAGGTAGATTCAAGCTACATTGATAATTTTTGCTATCAACACTTCATTTTACATTTTAAAACAATATTCCAACCCTGCAAAAAATTACTCTTTTGGCAGGTTTTCAGGAAATAAATACTTAACCATGTTAGATTTTAGAAAAAAGGAAAGAAAATTAGTCACTCAATACTTTGAAGCATCCAGTAACTTCTAAGTCCCTGGAAAAATCAACACAAGGCAGACCTCTTGCAGATTTCTTAACTTTTCTATTCTCCTAGAAATACCAGTCTCTCAGCTGGCTGGAACACAATTTGTGAGCCAGGATTGGCCCAAACCAAATTGCGGTTTTTCATTTTTCTACAGCAATGGCATTCAAACTGGTAATAACAGCCACAGTGTAAAGTGTACCCTCCAAAACTGGGCAGAGTGGGAGCTGGCACACGGATGTTTTTCTGACCTGCTGTGTAGAGGGTGTCATGTTCTGGCCAGTCGCTAGAGTAGTAGTGACCACCCACTGGGCAAAGAACTTATGGGAGAAACTATGTATTCTCCAGCCTAGCACTACTCTCTGGTTTGGCAGAGTGGGGTGCCAAGGAAAAGCACAGACTTAAGCACCAAAGAGCCTCACTCATATCACATCCCTGCCCTGAACCTACCACAGTGGGAAACTTAACCAGCCACCTGCTATCCATTTACCAGCACAGTGGAAAGAAAGATCATAGGATCTTGGTGCTGGCTGGAGATGGACTGCTGCCATGTTGTACCCCCTCTCAGGGTGGCCTTATAAAGGCTCACTTTATAAAGAAGGAGAAGTACCCTGAGATACAGATTGATGTGAATTCTTGGACAAGAGTGAATGGCTTGACTGCTTGGTCGGGGCCCAGAAGGAACAAAATTGGAAGGTCCATGGTGAGGAAATCTGGGGAAGAGGCATGAGGATGTATCTGTAGTTGTGGGCACAGAGTATGTGTATCTTTGTATCCTACATTAATGCCCACCGGAGAACCCTCACTGGAGAAGAAGCTCTCAACCACAAGGTAGACAAGATGTCTCATCTTGTGGATGTGGACAGCTAGTGATGAGCCTTGGGGAGACCAGACCACCCACTTGGTGGCAGAATGATGTCAATTTCAATTTGTCCTTTCCAGAATTGATATACCTACCCTACCCACATGTCTCTCTTAATATCACCACCCAAGGGCTCACAGAATTCCTGATCTATTAAAAATGGCATCCTGCACAGCATTGTGGCAAAGGGCACATGAACACGAGATCTACTGGTCTCCCCAGAGATCTGATCAACCAGAAGTAGCTAGTCTAATGGGAGAGTGCAAAGACTGTTGAAGGCTCAGCCAGGGTTCTAGCCTTGGGGCAATAACCTGCAGAGTTAGGGTGCTGTCCTCCAGGGTGCAGTATATCCACTAAGTCAGTGGCTATAGTGCTATGCTCCCAATAACTAGAATTCACAGGTACAGGAACCAAGGGATAGAAATGGGTGTGGATCCTCTCAGGATCACTGCTTATCAAGCTTGCAACTTTAGACTCTGCCATTTTAAAGGTTCTGGTTTCCACAAGGGGAACACCAGGCAGCAGTTGAACTTGAAGCTGTGACTATGTCAGGTCATTTTAGGCTCCTCATGTCAGTGGAAGAACTGGCAAAGAAAAGAATTATCCCCTTGGTGGGCAAAATTGACCCTAATTACCATGAGGCATAGGATTGCTCCTACATAATGAAAGCATGGAGGAGTTGACTGGAACCCAGAGGACTCACTTGGGTGTCTCTCGGTGCTTCCATGCCAGCAATAAGTGGGCAACTTCAACAGCTATGGCTTGATGAGGCCAAGGCAGCTGAGGACTCAGGGCTGAGGTTCTGGGTCAGCCCATCAGGCAGGAAGCCTCAGCTGTCTGGAGTACTGGCCAAAGGTGAGTGAAATCTAGAGTGGGTGGTGGAGGAGGTAAATGAAGGCTTTATCTTGGGATCTGCTTTCCAGGGAACTCAAGAAAGATCCCCAGCATCTGGCACAGGATCTAGAACACAGTAGGGAGGCCCTAAGAGGTTGACTATATGAATCTTTGATGAATGTATGAATGAATAGCTATGCCTTGTGCTCTGTGGCAAAGATGCTCAAGTTAATTCACATTTGAGAAGTGCTGAGGGATCTCAGGGAAGGTCTGTATGTTAACACGTGACACCCCCAGCCTCTGTTCAGCAGGGTTCACTCACTGTTCCTCCCACCAAACCAGGGTCTCATGTTGAAGGCTCACACACAGCTTTGGAAGTGCACCAGACCCCCTCAGTGCTTGCCTCCACAAGCCACTGTGTCGCCAGCAGGAACTCATTATTCCTCAGAGTCAGAGCGACAGAGAGAAACACGATCCTTAAGGCTTAACCATTTTCTTTCCCCCAAATAAAAAAGCCAAGTCACACATGGCTATAATTTGGATGCTGTGTCACTTTCACACTTTATTTCTCCACACATAAGCCAGTTGAATGTTTTTGAAAGTGACTGAATGAATTTAGTTTTTAAATTATCCCATGTACCTTACCCCGATAAATTACCAAAATAAGTGGCAAGTGTAATATAATTACAGCGTTGACAGTGGTCTAAGGCTCAGCTCTATGAAAAATTGCTTTCCCTCCACCCCTTCATCTCTCTCCTGGGATTGGTTGGTGGGAGATGAATTCTCCAACAAATGAGCTGTCTTCTTGAGATGTAATCGTAGGCCTGGAAGGACTTGGAGGTGTTTTTGCCTAGTGCCCAATGCCAAAAGCAGAGGCTCTGCAGATAGGGTCAGAAATCTATCAGTCTTTCACTCTTTTCCCATCTTTTTTGCTTTCTCTTAGTTCTGACATTTTACAGCCTGGCTCACTGATTCTCAGCTCTTACATTTCTAGTCCATTCTCGTATGCTAGAATTTTGGTGGCATTTGTGAAGAGATTGAAATACTCAGAACAACAGTAAACAAGTAAGCAATAAATTACCATGCAGCCACTGCTCGGGTTTAACACTTTCTCAAGGTGTTATGAAAGCATCCACAGTCATTGCCTCATTCACCTGGCAGCTTTTCAGGCCGTGTTGTTGTTTCAGAAGACCTTTTTACTGTCCTGGCCTTTTGCTCACATGGTTAAATTAGCATAAAATTTGCCTTTGGTACTAGCCTGATAAAAATATATGCTTTACCGCCTTACAGTAAGTTCCACATAGCTCTATATTGCTTTTCACAGCTTTGTCACCTCTGTGTTTCATTTTTTGAACAACTCTGTAACAGTAAGTATGGTAGTTGTGCCCAAAATGAAATTTATATGTTGATCAATATTTGGCCACATGTTAGTAATGGATTTGTGAGATGCCACAGTACTATATGTGACCTACCAATTAAGAATCCTGGATCTAGCTAGTAGTGAAGAAAACAGTATAAGAGTTATGAGTTATGAGATTAAAGCCTTGAATGTTAAGACCTGAAACCAGAAAACCCCTGGAAGAAAACAGAGGCGGTAGGCTCCTTGACATAGGTCTTGGCAATGATTTTTGGTAATCTGACACCAAAAGCAACAAGCGAAAATAAACAAGTGGAACTATATCAAACTAAAAACTTCTGCCCAGCAGAAATGAAAAGGCAACAAAATGAAAAGGCAACCTACTGAATGGGAGAAAATGATGGCAAATCATAGATCTGATAAAGGGCTAATATCCCAAATATATAAAGAACTCATATAACTCAATAGCAAAAAAAAAAATCTGATTAAAAAATAGGCAGAGGATCTGAATAAACATTTTTCCAAAGAAAACATATGAATGGCCAGCAAGTACATGAAAAGATGTTCAACATCACTGATCACCAGGAAAATACAAATCAAAACCACAATGAGATATCACTTCACAGCTGTCAGAATGACTTATCAAAAAGGTAGGAAATAACAAGTGTTGATGAGGATGTGAAGAAAAGGGAACCCTTGTGCATTGTCTGTGGGAATGTTAATTGGTGCAACCACTATGGAGAACAATATGGAGGTGGCTCAAATTAAAAATAGAACTATCATATGATCTAGCAATTCCATTTCTGGATATTTTTCTGAGGAAAACAAAACCCTAATTTGAAAAGCTGTATGCAGCACCCATGTTTATTGCAGCATTATTCACAATAGCCAAGATATGGAAACAGCCTAAGTGTTCATCGATGGATGAATGGATAAAGAAATTTTGGTATATATACACAGTGGAATACTATTCAGCCTTAAAAAAGAATGAAATCTTGCCATTTGTGACAACATGGATGGACTTTGAGGGCATTAATACTAAGTGAAATAAGTCAGACAGCGAAAGACAAATACTATATGATCTCTCTTATATGTGGAATCTTGAAGAAAAACAACAAAAACCAAAAAACTGAGCTCATAGATACAGAGAACATGTTGGTGATTGCAAGGGGTAGGGGGTGGGGGTGGGAGAAAGGGGTGAACTTTTTTTAATAGATTGAATAAATTGAACTCAAAAAGTCAAAAAGAATATTATATTTTCCAAGCTAATGTAACCACTAACATAATGTCAAAATAATGTCTAAATAGCAAAACAAAAAGTAGAGAAGGGGGCAAAACAATATTTGATCCAAAAGAAGACAGGAAAGGGGAGAAAGGGAACCTGAGAAAGTGAGACACGAAACACGTGATGCTTGATTTAAATCCAAATACACGACAATCACATTACTTGTAAGTGGACTAAATATTTCAGTTAAATAACAAAGATTAACCACTATACACCTTTTAGAATAGCCAAAGTCCAGAACACTGTAAACACCAAATGCTGACAAGGATGTGGAACAACAGGATCATACATTGCTGGTGAGAATGCAAAATGGTACAACTACTTTGGAAAACATTTTGGCAGTTTCTTACAAAACTAAACATACTCTTACCATACGATACAGCAATCATGCTCCTTGGTATTTACCCAAAGGAACTGAAAACTTATGTCCTCTCAAAACCCTACACACGGATGTTTATAGCAGCTTTGTTCATAATTGCTAAAACTTGGAAGCAACCAAGATGTCCTTCAGTAGGTGAATGGGTAAACTGTGGTACAGCCAGGCAATGGAATATTATTCAGCACTAAAAAGAAATGAGCTATTAAGCCATGAAAAGACATAGAAGAAGCTTAAATGCATATTACTCTTTATTAGTAATATGATAAATAGTAATTGAAAGAAGCCAATAAGAAAAGGTTACATACTGTATGATCCCAACTATATGACATTCTGGAAAAGGCAAAACTATGGGGACACTAAAAATATGTGTTACTAGGGGTTCCAGGGGAGGGGGAGAAGGCTGAATAAATAGGTGGAACACAGGGGATTTTTAGGACAGTGAAACTATTTTGTATGAAACTATCAATATAATGATGGCTACATGTCATGTGAACCCTAATGTAAACTATGGGCTTTAGTTAATGTAGCACTATTGGTTCATCAATTGTAGCAAGTGTAGTGCACTAATGAATGATGTTATTAAGAGCAGAAACTGGGGGAGGGGGTGGTTGAGAGGGTATATGGCAGCCCTCTGTACACTCTGCTCAATTTTTCTGTAAACCTAAAACTGCTCTGAAAAATAATGATTGAAAAATTTACGAGTTATGTTTTTAAGACAAAATTATCCAAAACTTGGAAATAACATAAAAGGATGAATATACATCCGTGCAAATGTCATTCTGTCGCATTGACCAACAAGCCCATCAATGGGCCATCAGAACCTTTAGGGAATGAAACTTCGGCAACTTAATGGCTCAAACGCTGTAAAGCTGGATGTTAATGAAGATAATTGATAAGCTGCCAGTGATTTTTGACCAGTAGAGGAGCAGATGATTTCTGTCTGGCTGAAGAGATAACTCCAAAGGTTATGGCCCTATTGTCCTGTTAGTGTAGCTTTATATCTAATTTAGCAACTAAAAAAAAATTTATTTTTATTTTTTCACTTTGTAATTCTTTTTTTTTTAAATTATTTATTTATTTATTTATGGCTGTGTTGGGTCTTCGTTTCTGTGCAAGGGCTTTCTCTAGTTGCAGCAAGTGGGGGCCACTCTTCATCGCGGTGCGCGGGCCTCTCACTATTGCGGCCTCTCTTGTTGCGGAGCACAGGCTCCAGACGCGCAGGCTCAGTAGTTGTGGCTCACGGGCCCAGTTGCTCTGCGGCATGTGGGATCCTCCCAGACCAGGGCTCAAACCCGTGTCCCCTGCATTGGCAGGCAGATTCTCAACCACTGTGCCACCAGGGAAGCCCTGTAATTCTTTTTTTAATTTTTATTTTATATTGGAGTATAGTTGATTTACAATGTTGTATTAGTTTCAGGTACACAGCAAAGTGATTCAGTTATACATATACATATATCTATTCTTTTTCAGATTCTTTTCCTATGTAAGTTATTACAGAGTATTGAGTAGAGTTCCCTGGGCTATACAGTAGGTCCTTATTGATCATCTGTTTTATATATAGTAGTGTGTGTATGTTAATCCCAACCTCCTAATTTATCCTTCCCCCCACCTTTCACCTTTGGTAACCATAAATTTGTTTTCTAAGTCTGTGAGTCTGTTTCTGTTTTGTAAATAAGTTTATTTGTATCATTTTTTAGATTCCACATATAAGTGACATCACATGATATTTGTCTTTCTGTCTGACTTACTTCACTTAGTATAATAACCTCTAGGTCCATCCATGTTGCTGCAAATGACATTATTTCATTCTTTTTTATGGCTGAGTAATATTCCATTGTATATATATACCACATCTTCTTTATCTATTCCTCTGTCGATGGACATTTAGGTTGCTTCCATGTCTTACCTACTGTAAATAGTGCTGCAATGAACATTGAGGTGCATGTAACTTTTCAAATTATGGTTTTCTCTGGATATATGCCCAGGAGTTGTTATTGCCCTGTTAGTATAGCTTTGTATCTAATTTAGCAACTTTTTTTAAAAAATAGACTTTATTTTTTAGAACAGTTTTAGATATACAAAAAAATTGAGTAGATAGTACAGAGGATTCCCTTATACCCTGCACCCAGTTTCCTTTATCTTAACATCTTACATTAGTATGGTACATGTGTTATAATCAGTGAACCAATATTGGTTCATTATTATTAACCAAAGTCCATACTTTACTCAGATGCCCTTAGTTTTGACCTAATGTCCTTTTTCTGTCTCAGAATCCCATTCAAGAGACCACATTACATGGAGTTGTCAGGTCTCCATAGGCTTTCCTTGGCTTTGACTGTTTTTTGTTCCTTGTTTGTTTTTGATGGCCTTGACAGTTTTTAGGAGTACCAGTCAGATATTTTGTAGGATATCCTTCCATAGCAATGTGTCCAATGTTTTCTGCACGAATAGACTGATCTTATGGGCTTTTGGGAGACAGACCAAAGGATAAAGTGCCATTTTCATTACATCATATCAAGAGTATATACCATCCACATGATTTATGACTGTTAATGTTGGCTTTGGTCACCTAGCTAAGGTAGCACTTGTCAGGTTTTTCCATTCTCTCCCCTCCCTCCTAGCAACCACTGATCTTTTTACTGTCTCTATAGTTTTGCCTTTTCCAGTTGCTATTATTGGTGACCTCTTACAAGAGAGGTTGTCGAAAGTGCTACCTTGCTTTTAAAGCTCCTTAAGATGATTCTGTGTGCCCTTCAGACTCTTATCAGGTCACATTAAGGATAATGGTATTGTAGACAGAGTGGTGGGAGAGTGGGATGGAAACAGTGCTGAGTTTGAGGACCCCTCTGCTGCTCAGTGCCCAGTCCTTTAACACCTTCAGCCTCAGCTTCCTCATTTTGTAAAGTAGGAAATGTCATAGCAGCGCAATGATACTATAAGTGATAAAATATCCTAATCCACTGAGATGTTTGTCTGAAATAAATTTATATGTGTGAAACACTTCCTAAGCACTACAGAAAGATAAATTATTACCATCTAGTATAGGGGCTGGCAAAATTTTTCTGTAAAGGAACAGATAGGACATGTCAGTTTTGTAGGCTATCTGGTCTCTATTGCAACTGTTCAACTCTGCCATTGCTGTTCAAGAGCAACCATGGACAGCGCTTAAACCAATGAGCACAGCTGTGTTCCAATAAAACTTTATTTATAAAAACACGCAGGGGGCTGTATTTGGCCCACAGACTATCGCACGCTGACTCCTTGTCAAGAATATGCATGGAAAGACACAAACCACTCTGCCCCCTTCCTCCTGAAATCTCTTCCAAATATAGTGCTGGCGAGGACATTCAGTAATTTATTGGGAGTCTTGACGCACAGACTACAAAGACCCTAGGTGGATTGAGTCCATACACATATGATATAAATAAATAAATGATGGAATAAATTAATAAGAGGGGGAGAAGAGACAGATCTCAAGGCTTGATCCTGAGGCCAGATGTACCACTGTGGTACTGCTGATTGTGAGGAGCTCCAGGGAGCGGTGTATCCTTGAACATTTTATCCTGGGTGTCCGATAGGTGGAGGTTCTGAAGACTAGAACGTCAGCAAGGATATACGGTGCTCGGCCATCGCATAAGACGCCTGAGGAGAGAATGGTGCCAATTTGCAGAAAATAGGAAAAAGAGGGTGTTCAGGTGAGTGGTAAAGGGGTTTGAGTAAGGACGTCAGGGTGCCCCCAATTTCCTGTATTCCCCAAAATTCCCACAAAAGAGAAGAGCTGAAAGGGCTCCTGCTCTGAAGACAGGCTAACAATTGCCATCCATGGAGGAACTCTTTTTTTCTTTTTAATTTTGCAAAGTTTTCTAAACAGGTAGTGTCAGTTTGCAAGCCCCCCGAGCTGGGTGCTAAGCATGCGGAGTCTTCGTTATCTCACCCTGGGAGGGCTGGCTGCTGCCTTGTCTCGGAGGACAGATTTTATTTATTTATTTTTTCTGGAACTGCCTCCTAAATGCCTTGTGACAGCCAAGTTCCCAAGGCCAAGGGCCTCACTCTGCTTCATTCCACCTGCACAGTTGCAACTGGGAGGAGATGTGTGGGAACTGGCTGAACTTTCTGATCAATTTTTCCCTAAATCTAAAACTGCTCTAAGAAAGTAACGTCTATTAGCTAGTGGGAAGCAACCGCATAGCACAGGGAGATCAACCTTGTGCTTTGTGACCACCTAGAGGGGTGGGATAGGGAGGGTGGGAGGGAGGGAGATGCAAGAGGGAAGAGATATGGGAACATATGTATATGTATAACTGATACACTTTGTTATAAAGCAGAAACTAACACACCATTGTAAAGCAATTATACTCCAATAAAGATGTTAAAAAAAAAAGAAAGTAATGTCTATAAAGATAAGGAAAAAATGGTCCACTTATAAATGTCATCCCCCCTTATAAATGTCATCCCCCCTTTTGCCTCCTATCCCCAGATTTCTCCCCACAATGACTGAGTCCACCTTTGGAGACACCCTTCTTTGGGTGAAGTATCACCTTCCCAGCCTTTCTACCGAGGTTTTTCTCCCTCCCTGTCCCTTCCTCTGTCTCTTGTATTAGTGGCATTGGGTTTTTATTATTGAGATTTGGTTATTCTGGTGCAGACCCTGTAGGGTGAGGCTGGATCTTGTCTGAAGGTTGAGATCTGTGTCGTGTGAATAACTGGAGACAGGTGTCTCCAGGGTGGACCCATGGATCTGTAGGCAGGAGCGGGGCACTTTGGGGGTCTAGATGCCTAAAAGGTGCTTCTGGACAGGGGGTTTTCAAGGTAATGTCAGGCGGCACCCTGGAGTGAGGGAGGGAGCAGTCCAGGTGAGACCTCTCTTCCCTGGAATCCTCCATGGCTGGCAAGCTCTGCTTGTCTAGCAACTGGATGCTCTCTGTGACTGTTTATCTTTTATTGTGCTCTAGCCCTGACTGTAAGCCTTCTCCAGAGCTTCTAACCTAGAGAATGAAAGGGAGGGGTTTGGTCAATGCTTGGATGTGAGCGTTGACAGAGCAGTGTCCCCCTCCCGCTGTGATGACAGCAGGGATCCATGAGGCCCCAGGAGAACGTGAAGCTTAGGGACACATCAGGCTGTGTGGTCCAGGATGTTAGCCTTCAAGTGCTAATCTTGGGGATTGGTTTATTTTCTTATGAGAAGTGGTATTTTCTTATATAATCTCTAATACTAAGTAGGAGATTATTTCTCAAAAATAACAACGGGGCTAGACGGGGAAGGATGAGAATCCAGAGTTCATGCAAATGTTCAGACAGAAGATCAGCCTTGCCTGCTTTTCAGTGGTGCCCAGCGCCTTCCTGCGGGGGTTTCCGGTTGCTGGGAGCAGCCTGTCTCTGGCAGGTCTTCTCCTGGGTAGGTTCAACCCCAACCTGTATTTGGGTAACATACTGGGTTCCTGGCCTCCCCTGCTCTGGCCTCACGAGGTGCCCGTTGTGGCAGGGTGCGTGTCAGCGAGCTGAATTAGGGAGGAAAACAGTCCCCACAGGAGGAGGGAAGCAGCAACCCCAAATGCCAGGGCCAGTTGACCAAGCTGCCAGTTCTTACTGCAGACTGTGGAAGAATGCAGCACATGTGATCCTGTTGCCTGCGATGGAAGACGAAAACAGGAAAAGGTAATGCTGGGGCTCTATGATTTCAAAACACTGTGGCCACAGAGTTGAAAAGTGAGCATAAACAATCTTGAGCAGATGATTTTTTCATGCCTTCAGAAGAGTATGTGCAGTGGCGCTGGCTGCTCCTAAGCTGTCATCATCTTAAACTCAGGTTTCACCTGCCTGGGGGGGCAGGCAGAGGACTTCAGGGCTTCAGTGGACTTTAAGGCAGTGCTTTTTCCACCGAAAGAACTCTTTCAAATGGACTCTGGGGTAAAAAAAAAAAAAAAAAAAAAATGGTAACAGCTTTCTCTTGGCTGATCCTCTTTCTTTTTCTCTTCCATTCTATGCATCTTTGTGTCTGTGTTTGTCTCCTATCTTTCTTCCTCCCTCCCTCCTTCCTTCCTTCTTCCCTTCCTTCCTTCTTTCTTTCCTTCCATCTATCTAGCCATCATTTAATTTTGGGGGGCTTTTTTTTTCTTTCTGAGAAATGCCAGGCTCTGTATGAAGGTGCTGGTCATTATTCCTTGTGCCTGTTGATTTAGGCCTCTTGGTATACTTCACCCAGTGAAGTTGTAGGTATAGGGTTGAAATAGGTGAAGTTCTGGTATAAAATGATTATTTCTTTGCAGAGTGTCAATTAAGTGGCATCTTATAGGACCTGAAATCCAGACTATTTTATGAAATGGACTCCAAACTATACCTTTGGAGTAAAAAGAGCTTATTTTCACATAGTATTGTCCAAATGGAGGCATGGCAAATAGTTCTTTAGAAACAAGTTGTTATTACCATCAATAACAAGGTAGTGTGTGTCTACAATGTCCATGATCATTGTATATGCCGATTAAGCAAGAGAAAAATCATTATTCATTTTACTATCTATGAACATCATGGCGGAAGGTTGGAGCTAGGAAATCTTTTGGCGGGGGCAGGATTATAGATTTTTAAGAGCATCTTAACAAGTCCACTGGGGACTCTTTCTTGCTTTTTGTCTGTTTGAGCAGGATTTCCCACAGCATCAGGCTTCCGTGCTGTTCCTCTTGTGCCCCTTTCCTCCCAGGTCTCAGTAAGTGGGACCTGGAGCTGCCTCATGCAGCTGAGTTCAGCCAGCCTCTCCCATATCCTGTCTGACCTTCAGCTCTCCTTTAGTTGGCCTTTTAGAGTTTGGTTGAAGTTCCAGGAGAGATGCTTCCAGTGGGATTTGTGTGGAGCAGAAAGTCATATTTCTACAGGTCATGAGGAAGGAGGTAGAACCTGTGAAAAAACTACTTATGATGGGGCCAGAGCCTTTCCATGCAGCCAAGCATCTGTCCATCCATGCTTGCATCTATCCTTGCAAGTATTCATGCATTCATCCTTCCATCTGCCCCTAAAACAAAGGGAGGACACAACGGTATATGAATTCATTCTATTCATTTTGGTTAGATACGATTTATATGCATAAAAAGACTAGTGTATTTCATCCAAGTTTTCAAACTTTTTTTAAAAAATAATGAACCTCAAATGGAACCTCATATGAAATAAATATGTAGCCATCTGGATAGTGATCTGGAGCTACATTTGCTCTGCAGATACCCTCCTTCCATCCACTGTAGCCCCTTCACAGGATCCCTGGGCTCCCCAGAGCACAGTTTACAGACTGCTGTATGAAACAAAGTATTGGTGATGTGGTACAGGTGGTGGGTCTTGGGGGAATTAAGGAAAGAGCTCACTGGGGGCTGCAGACTTTTGAGGAAGTGTCTTGAAAGAGAGGGTGTCCTTGAAAGGCGAGTCATGTTTGGACCTGTGAAGAGGAGGGGGGCACACACTAAGTGGCAGGTAGAGGCCAGGGATTTGATGAGCAAAGGCCCTGGAAGTGGAGGTGGGGTACAGGTAGGAGGGGTGTCAGTCAGGGTCCAATAAGAAAAAGATGGCACCCTCAGTCTGGAACCAACTGGAAGCCAAGAGCCAATGGAGCCCATAAAGATCTACCTTCCAAAACCCAGAGAATGGTGGAGAAGGGATCTGGAGGGACAAATAGAAAATAACCACATAGAGAACTGCTGGGTTAGAGCTGAAGGACTTGTATCAGTTAGCTCTTGTTCCAGTAATGCTGTGTAATAAACAGCCCCCAAATCTCAATGGAATATATATCGCATTAGATGTTTATTCTCACAGGTCTGTGGGGCGGCCCAGTGGCTCTGCTGCAGGCTCTGAAGGTTGGGCTGGCTCTGCTTCTTGCTGCAGGTCTGTCTTGGCTGGGGCAGCTTTGCGCCATGTGTGTTCATTCTAGAGCCCCGGCCACAGGGGCAGCAGCTACCTAGAGAAAGCCCTCCTCAAGGTGATGGCAGATGTACAAGAGGGCAAGCACAGTTACCCTAGGATTTCTCAAGCCTTTGGTCACATCACATCCACCAATATTGGCCGAAGCAAGTCACCTGGCTGAGCCCAAGTCAAGGGGGCAGGAAGGTACCCTCCTCCCAGAGAGATAGGGGAATTACAAATGGGTGGATGCAGGGAGGTATGGAGAATTGGAGCCAGCAATTCAATCCACCAGAGTCTCCACAGTAAGGCAAGTTAGAAAATACAGTTGGCCCTTCAACAAAGGGTCAGGTTAGGGGCACCGACCCTTTACACATAACTTGTGGTCCTCCCTCCATATATGCCATTTGGTTCCTCCGTATCCATGGTCTGCATCTGCGGATTCAACCAACTGTGGATCGTGTAGTACTGTAGTATATATTTATTGAAAAAAAATCCAGGTATAAGTGGACCCATGCAGTTCAAACCTGCGTTGTTCAAGGGTCACCTGTATGTTGTACAGGAGGGGAATTGGCGTGGGTGGGTTTGGAAGGTGCAACTGCTATTTATACTGCTTCCCACCCATAGCCATACTCCTTTCCTTTTATCATAATAGAAGTTTTAGCTTGGCATGTGACTGTATTTCACAGCTAAAGCCTATATTTCCCAGCCTCCTTGCAATAAATGAGGCTATTTGACTAAGTTCTGGCTAAAGAGATGTGAGTGGAAATGATGTCTGCAATTTCTGCCTTAAAGGGATTCAATTCTCTCTCCACCTCTCCCTCAGGCCTGCTTCCTGGAATGTGGGTGTGGTGCTGAGCCCTCTTGGACCCTGCAAATGCGGGGGATGGCTTCAGGATGGCAGAACAGGAATATAGTAGGAGGGTGGCTCCCTGGGCTGCTTATGTTCATATAGTTAGATAGAGGAGAAGAAGCCTCCATCTTATTTAGGCTGGCATTATTTTGGGTCTTCATTTCAGCAGCCAAATCTGTAATTAATACAAACTGATAGGAACCTCTACTCTTATACCTAATTGAAGGGATAACACAGAGAGAGATACCAATTAATTGTTTTCAGCACTTACTGGACTAAGAGAGAAGAGATGTTCACAATTTAAATTTTTCTCCCTGTCACTCCTGTCTAATATTTTGAAAGGCATTATCAGTGAGCTAATTGTCAATGCAAATTCACCCTAATGATAACAGGACAAGCAATGCCAGTTCTGAACCAGTTCTGGACCAATGCTGGTTCTGTCCATGAGCAGAGGGCCTGGTGGGAAAGAGAGGTGCAGAGAGAGAGCTATTTGTCGCTTGTTTGAATATGCCTCACAAGCAGGAAGTAGAGAGGAGGATTCAAACCTGGGGCTATTTGGCTCCCAAGCCTGTCTCCTTTCATTTGACACTAATTATATCAGAGAACTCTGTGAGACGTCCAGTTACTCTAGAATCTACGGTGGTTTCTCCAAATTGGACTTCTTTGGACATCCATGGCATGGGCGCCAAGTGGACTTTTGCCTCTTTGCTCATTGATAACAAAGAGATTGGTCTAGTACTTTTATGTAAAGAGCACGAATCACGATTCCTCCATTATCTCCCTGCTTCTGTTAGAGAGACCTGGTGGCTTGACTGATTTCTTGTGGCAAAGAACAAACTACAACCCAGAAAGCCCAGACTCTCAGGAAGGTTACTGTTGGATCATAGGAGACAGTGTGGCGGGGTGGAAGCTAGGTGGCCATGGGTTCAAATCCCAGTTCTTGGAAAATTATTTAACCTGTCTGATCTTCAGTTTCCTTGTATGGTAGTTGGAGATAGTAGGTGTTATTATAGCTCCTCTAGAGCCAGCACTTTGTGCTGGTTTATGTCAGGCCTGGCCTAGCTCCTCTGCTCTCAGGCACAGGAACTGCTTTTAAGAATCGTATAATTCCCTGCAGCTTGCAGGCATTATTTAGTGGGTCACGGCAATGAGTGATGATTAAAGAATACAGCAAACTCTGGCACCAACGGTTGGAAGACTGGCCAAAGGACAATTCTCCATCTCTGGCCAAGAGGACTAACCCTTTCGTTAAAGCCCACTTAATGACCTGCCTGGTTGAGTTGTTGGCGGGAGTATCCTTGCTGGCAGCTGACTCCCAACCAAGTTGTACGGGTGATCCCTGTTTTACAAATCTGGGCCTAATAAGTCCTTGGGGGAAAGCTGGAGGCTGGGATACAACCCTGCCTATGGCAGGCAGGGCTGGACTGAGATAGTTCATTCATAGACTCATTCATTGAAAAGTTTGAAAACCAGGGGCTCTGCTTCTGGAGAATTAAAGTTGGTTTTCTTAAGCCTGCTTTTCTTTGGACTTCTGCCCACCTGGTGTAACCTGGGCATGCTATGTACTTATTTGAACAAGTATATCTAGGAGGAGAGGAAAACGCATGAACGGGTGGAGTGGAATCTCTTTAACATCTGCTCTGTGATTTATAAAATAAGTGTGATGCCATGCCACAAAGGGATGCTTTCCAGGAAAATGGAGCTATGGTACAGAGAAATACCTTCTAAAAACTGGCAAAAGTTCACCTATACTTCTAAAACTGTTGAGTATAACAGAAAAGAGATATTTCATTACACAGCCATTTAGAAAAGGTTTCTAAAGCTTTTCCCTGACTCAGGGCCATATTTTGATAAATAGAATGAATCTGCTTTGCCAGTTGATTCTCTTCACTCAATATTCCATTCATAATATGTATATTACATATATATCCAGTATAGTGGATGTATAGTAACCAGTTGTTATCAACATGAATTGCTTCATTTCTCCTGCTTGGCTTCTCCCATTCTTCAGTTCTCTTAAGATTTCATTGCTGACTGGCAATATTCACCTTTTTCTTCTTTCTTTCTTTTTTTTTATTTATAAATTTATTTATTATTTTATTTTATTTATTTATTTATTTTGGCTGCATTGGGTCTTCGTTGCTGCGTGCGGGCTTTTTCTCTGGTTGCGGTGAGCTGGGGCTACTCTTCACTGAGGTGCACGGGCTCCTCATCGTGGTGGCTTCTCTTGTTGCAGAGCACGGGCTCTAGGTGCTTGGGCTTCAGTAGTTGTGGCATGTGGGCTCAGTAGTTGTGGCTCGTGGGCTCTAGAGCACAGTCTCAGTAGTTGTGGAGCACGGGCTTAGTTGCTCCACAGCATGTGGGGTCTTCCTGGACCAGGGCTCAAACCCGTGTCCCCTACATTGGCAGGTGGATTCCCAACCGCTGCGCCACGAGGGAAGCCGACCTTTCTCTTCTTAATTCAGTAATATTTCGGCCTCTCAGCTAATCTGTAGATCATCTAACACAGTGTGTGGGTTTTCCTCCATGTTATCCGGAGCATTTGTGTGTAGCGTTTGACATGGAAGGAAGAATCAGCTCTTCCTTCAGGGTGCATTTGTTGTGAAAGGATTCAGGCTAGAAGTGATGCTTGAGCTGAATCTTAAAGGAGGTACTTTCCAGGTAACAAAGGTAGGGAAGGGAAGTTCAGGTAAAGTATGGGGGTAAGAAAGAGCATGGAGGAAATTGCAGGTGGCTTGCAAGGCTGTTCTGGCACATAGCAAGGGAGGGCAGGGTTGCAGCTGGAGGGGAGGTTGGAGGTGCAGCTGAGGACCTGGTCACGAGGGCCTTATCTCCCCGGCATGTTTGTGCAGGCAACTCAGAAGATTTTAAACTGGGGGTAAGGGTTAGAATGGACTTAGATTTAGGGACTTAAGAACGAGGAACCTGATGATTTGCAGGACAGTGATGTGGGCAATGGGCAAATCTTCAAATTAGCCTCAGTGTCCTCATTCCTAAAGTAGAAAGGTTTTGCACCAAGATTAGAAGAGGTAATGTATGTGAAAGTGCTAAATATATTTAAACTTTTATTATTATTGGACTTCTTTGAGCCATGAATGAGTTAACATAGTTTTTCAAGAGATCAGTTTTGTCATCTGAGGCAAAATACACATGCTTAATGTTGTTACCTGATTTATATAGGGATATATGATTGATTGTTTGATTGATTGGCTGCGTTGGGTCTTCGTTGCTGCGTGCGGGCTTTCTCTAGTTGCAGTGAGCGGGGGCTACTCTTCGTTGTGGTGCACGGGCTTCTCATTGCGGTGGCTTCTCTTGTTTTGGGGCACAGGCTCTAGGCGCGAGGGCTTCAGTAGTTGTGGCTCACGGGCTCTAGAACGCAGGCTCAGTAGTTGTGGCACACGGGCTTAGTTGCTCCGTGGCATGTGGGATCTTCCCAGACCAGGGCTCAAACCCGTGTCCCCTGCCTTGGCAGGCAGATTCTTTTTTTTTTTTTTTTTTGGCAGGCGGATTCTTAACCACTGCACCACCAGGGAAGTCCCAGGGATATATGATTTATGTAGCTTTCTATTTCCTTAAACATCTGGTTTTTAAAATGGGAGGCGGTCTTACTATTTGTTGTCTGCTTTAAACTCTAACTGCTAAAATTAGAAGGATATGGGATGACCTGGTGAACGCTGCTCACGGAAGAGGAGAAGAAAGGGTTTTTTTCTTTCTGGTTGTGCACTCATTCTTTCAAGAGTCATTTAAAAAGAAAAAGTTTCCATCTTCTCATAGCAACTCAAGTGCTTGAAGACCTCATGACATTTTACCAAAACTCTCCTCCCAGAAGGGCATCAGTGGTGAGGAGGTGAATAGAAACATGGTGTATAAGTAGCTAAATATACAGAGGAGTACATGAGGCATCTGGTAATGTGTGATTTTCATCTGATTTTACTGTGTTATTAAGACGAACCCTGCTTCCTAAAGAAAATTAGAACATTTTCAAAGCTCGAGTCTGAATCCTGCCTCATTCTTTGGTGATGATGTGATCCAGGAAATGACATCACATCCCTGAGTGCCCCCCTCTATAAAATGGGGAGAGTAGTAAGGCCTACTTTTTAGGGCTGTTGGGAGGATGACATGAGATCATCTGATTGAAGCCTGACAAATGATAAGCACTGGGTAAGTTGTTGTTAGGAACACCCTCAGCTGTGGGAGCCAGCACCATTCTCTTCTGAGCATGGCATCAGATGTTCAAGTTGCTTCTGAACATGAATCTTAATTGACACCTAAGAAACCAGAAGAGGGATGAAAAAGAGGATAGAGTTTAGTCTATAGAAGGTCTTGAGCCTGAAGAGGTACCAGAGTCCAGTGCCTGTCTTGTGTCACAGGGCCCAGACGACAGCGGGTCCTACCAGCCCGACCAGACCACATGGACAGGACAGCGGGGCATAAAGGAGCTGAGGAGGTGACCATTCCTGGGCTGCAGAGATGGCATGATCGGTGACCAGGGCAAGACAACACAGTCCACACAGCTGCAGGTGTGAAAATCAAACTCTGTCTTTATTCTTTTACCATTGTATGTGGGATAGGTAGCAGCACTGCTGGGGAGCTCCTTGGGAGGAGAGGAGAGGGAATCTGTTGGATGGAAATCTTACCTTTGAGCATCAGTTACATCTAAGCCTGTTTTCAGCACATTTCATGTTAGACTTTTCAATGGCAAGTCAAGGAGTAGAAGGAAGATGGGCTCAGACAAAAGGTTCTTTGCAAGAGTTCAACATAGTGGCCAAAATTTTATTCTTGCATTTCATCATGCATGTGCCTTGGAATTATGGTTTTTTTGGAATCTGACTTAAGAAAACATAAACTTTCCAGGTAGTGTATAGCTGTCCCCATCTTTCTAGCCTCTCTGCCTTTGGCCGATGTGATGCCATACTTTCCTGACATTTAATATCAGCTCTGGTATGGGTCTGATACCAAGTATATTCATACCTCAGCCATAAAACAGGACCTTCTAGATAGCCAGATTCAGGTGCTCTGCCCTTCCCAACAGATGCCTCTCCACCACCCCTGACTCCGCCAAAATGAAGTAAAAGCACATCCTGAGTTGACCACTTCCTCTGAGCCTGGCAGACACACAGCAAGAGTCTTGGCTGGTGATGGGCTTGATGCATGGCCCACTTGACTGAGCCACATATATGCTCAGGCTTGACCTACACTGGCAAAATCTGCAAGGACACTTCTAGACATTTCAAGTGATTGACTCCTCTGAGGAAATGATACATTAAAAAATACACATATACACACATATTTAATTATTTTTTTAAACCATAACTGAAAAAAATTCTTTGCCACTGTGTAGAATTAAATCTGACAAGAAACCCTATGAGTTTTTATTAGTACCATTATTGTTTTCTTTGGCTTCATGTACTATATTGGTAAAATAACAAAAAAAAAAAAGAAAATAAATTGTAAAAAGGCAAATATTTTGTACAAAAATACAAAGTTTTAAAAGCTCTTTAAGTATATTTCATATTGTTACTAAGAGTTGACCTATATATCTGTATGTCTGCATATTTTTCCTACATGTGGGATTTTAGAAATGTAAGGTACTGTTTACACAGTATACGTTTTCAGTTCTTCCTAAAGCTCAACAACCAATGATAATCTTTTTTCTGATTGGAGCATTCCATACTCTGGAAGACACGATTTGCATAACTGTATGGTTACTGGCTGAGAAAAATCTATGTGATTCAGTCCACTTGCATACTGAAAATCAATGTATCATACTGGGGGAACACTTTTGTTCCAAAGTCCTTAAGTAATGGCAGATGGTCAAGAACGTTGGCTGTCAATTTTTTCAGTAATTGGTTTTCAGTGCTTTTTTTCAATCTGGTGAGAAGGTGATGCAATGAGGAAGAAGTATCTTTTGCCTTTGAGAACTGTCCGAAAATTTGCTCTTATTATTATATCACAGTCCATTATAATGCAGGTGATAGTACTAAAAGAAAGGAAAAAGGATGGGTGTTAGTTTTTCTCAAAGAACAATGTTAATGTATAATTCAAAAAAGGAACATGTGTTTTTATAGGAAACATTCCAAATACATCGTTCAATAATTATTTTTTCAAATAAATGCCTAGAAATTCTTACTCAGATTAAATAAAAGGTAAAATTCACTTTGAAAGAGGCTATTCTGGGGAATCCTAGTCCCAACTCAAATCCCAAATGGCCAAAGAAGTCTAACAAATGACAAATCTGGGTCACTTGTCACCCTCTACTGTAATCTCTGGTTGAGATATTTGTGTTCTTTTCCTGAAACTGACCAGGCTGGGAGTTCCTTACGTGTCTGGAGACCTCTAGCACTTGGACCAGTGCTTGACACACTAGAGGTTTTCAATACATGACTGTTGAATGGATAAATGCATAATTTGTGCCCCAGTTACTGTCAAAAATAATTTGAGCAAAATATATTTTTGTCATCAACTTTCTTTCTAAAAATTAAGATAAAATTGACATATAACATATTAGTTTCAAGTGTGCATGATTCCAAATTTGTATATCTTGCAAAATGATCACCACAGTAAGTCTAGTTAACGTCCACTACCACATGTAGTTATTTTTTTGTTGTTGTTGTGATGAGAATTTTTAAGATTTACTTTTAGCAACTTTAAAATATATAACAGGATTATTAACTATAGTCACCATGCTGTACATGACATTACATTACCATGCCTTATTTATTTTATAACTAGATGTTTATACCTTTTGAGCCCCTTCACACATTTTGTACACCCCACCACTCTCTGCCTCTGGCAACCACCTGTTTTCTGTATCTATGAGTTCCATTTTTTTTTTTTTTAAGGTTCCATATAAGTGCGATCATATGGTGTCTGTCTCTGTCTGACTTATTTCACTTAGCATAATGCCCTCAAGGTTAATCCATGTTGTCACAAATGGCAATATTTCATTCTTTTTTATGGCTGAATAATAATATTCCATTGTATTTATATACTGCATTTTCTTTACCCATTCATCTATTGATGGACCCTTAGATTGCTTCCATATTGTAAATAATGCTATTGTAAATAATGCTCCAGTGAACATAAGGGTACATATATCTTTTCAAGTTAATGTTTTTGTTTCTTCAGATGAATACCTAGAAGTGGAATTGCTGGATCATATGGTAGTTCTATTATATTTTTAATTTCTTGAGGAACCTCCATACTGTTTTTCCATAGTGGCTGCACCAATTTACATTCCCACCAACAGTGCATAAGTGTTCCCTTTTCTCCACATCCTTGCCAACACTTATTATTTCTTGTCTTTTCTATAATGACCATTTTGACAGGTGTGAGGTAATTTCTCATTGTGGTTTTCATTTGCACTTCCTTGATGATTAGGGATGTTGAGCAGCTTTTCATGTACCTGTTGGCTGCCTGTATGTCTTCTTTGGAAAAATGTCTGTTCAGATCTTATGCCCATTTTTCAATGGGATTGTTTGGTGTTTTGCTATTGAGTTGTATGAGTTTTTCATATATTTGGGATATTAGCACCTTATCAGTTCTATGATTTGCAGATATTTTTTCCCATTCAGTAAGCCGACTTTTCATTTGTTGATGGTTTTCTTTGCTTTGCAGAAGCTTTATAGTTTGATGTTCACACTTGCTTATTTTTGCTTTTGTTGTCAGATCCAAAAAATCATTGCCAAGATCAATGTCAAAGAGATTATCACCTATGTTTTCTTCCAGGAATTTTATGGTTTCAGGTCTTACATTTGAGTCTTTCATCCATTTTGAGCTTATTTTTGTGTATGGTATAAGAGAGTGGTCCAGTTTCATTCTTTTGCATGTGGCTGTCCAGTTTTCTCAACAGCATTTATTGAAGAGATTGTCCTCTCCCCACTGTATATTCTTGGCTCCTTTATCATATGTTAGTTGACCAATAATCCATATGCATGGATTTATTTCTGGGTTATATATTCTGTTTCTCTGATCTATGTATCTGTTTTTATGCCACTACCACACTGTATTGATCCCTGTAGCTTTGTAATATAGTTTGAAATCAGGGACTGTGTCTAGCTTTGCTTTTCTTTCTCAAGATTACTTTGGCTGTTTGGGGTCTTTTGTGGTTCCATACAAATTTTAGGATTGTTTGTTCTATTTCTGTGAAAAATGCCATAGGAATTTTTCTAGGGATTGCATTGGATCTGTAGATTGCTTTGGATAGTATGGACATTTTAACAATATTCTTCCAATCCATGAGCACAGAATATCTTTCTATTTATTTGGGTCTTCTTCAGTTTCTTTCATCAATATCTTATAGTTTTCAGTGTATAGGTCTTTCACCTCCTTGGGTAAATTTATTCCTAGGTATTTTTTCCTTTCTGATGCAATTGCAAATGGTATTGTTTCCCTAATTTCTCTTTCTGATAGTTTGTTATAGTGTATGGAAACACAACATATTTTTGTATATTGATTTTTGTGTCCTGTGACTTTACAGAATTCATTTATTAGTTCTAACATTTTTTTTTGGTGGAGCCATTAGGGTTTTCTATATATAAAATATCATGTTACCTGCAAATAGCGACAGTTTTACTTCTTCCTTTCTGATTTGGATGCCTTTTCTTTTTTTTGCCTAATTGCTCTGGCTAGGATTTCCAATACTATGCTGAATAAAAGTGGTGAGAGTGGGCATCCTTGTCTTGTTCCTGATCTTAGAGCAAAAGTATTCAGCTTTTCACCATTGAGTATGATGTTAGTTGTGGGCTTGTCACAGTCCCTCTATAGAGAGTTTCCCTCTACAGGGAATCCATTTGAGAGTTGTTGTTTTTTTTTTTTATCATAAATGAACACTGAATTTTGTCAAATGCTTTTTCTGCATCTATTGAGATGATATATGATTTTTTTTCTTTCATTCTGTTAATGTAGTGTATCTCACTGATTGATTTGTGGATGTTAAACCATCCTTATATCCCTGGAATAAATCTCACTTGATCATGGCATATAATTCTTTTACTGTATTGTTGAATTCGGTTTGCTAATATTTTGTTGAGGATTTTTACATCTATAGTTCACCAAGGATATTGGCCTGTAATTTTCTTTTCGTGTAGTGTCCTTGTCTGGCTTTGGTATCAGGGTAATGCTGGCCTCATAAAATGAGTTTGGAAGTGTTTCCTCCTCTTCTGTTTTTCAGAAGAGTTTGAGAAGGACTGGTATTAATTTTTCTTTAAACATTTGGTAGAATTCACTAATGAAGCCATCTGGCCCTGGACTTTTGTTTATTGGGAGGTTTTTGATTACTTATTCAATCTCTTTACTAGTAATTGGTCTGTTCAGATTTTTTTATTTCTTCATGATTCAGTTCTTCATAGATGGTATGTTTCTAGGAATTTATTTCTCATAGGTTGTCCAATTTGTTGGTGTATAATTGTTCATAGTGATCTTTGTATTTCTGTGATACCGGTTACAGTGTCTCCTCTCTCATTTCTGATTGTATATATTTGAGCCCATATTTTTTTCTTGGTAAATCTAGCTAAAAGTTTGTCGATTTTGTTTATCTTTCAAATACCAGCTCTATCATTAATCTTTTCTATTATCTTTTTAGTCTATTTCATTTATTTCCACTCTGATCTTTATTTCCTTCCTTCAACTAACTTTGGACTTCATTTGTTCTTCTTTTTCTAGTTCCTGGAGGGGTAGGTTTAGGTTGTTTATCTGAGATCTTTTTTTCTTGATATAGGATGTATTCCTATGAACCTCCCTCCTAGAACTGCTTTGCTACATCCCATAAGTCTTGGTATGTTGCATTTTCATTTGTCTCACCATATTTTTTACTTCCTTTTTGATTTCTTCCTTGACCCACTGGTTGTTCAGTAGCATGTTGTTTAATCTCCTCATATTTGTGATTTTTCCAGTTTTCTTCTTGTGATTGAAGCCATATCAAGCATCTTTTCCAGCCACAATGGTATGAGACTAGAAATCAATCTTCTTAAATTTATTGTGACTTTTTTTGTGGCCTAACATGATATATTCTGGAGAATGTTCCATGTGCACTTGAGAAGAATGTGTATTCTGTTGCTTTTGGATGGGATTTTTTTCTATCAGTTAGGTCCACCTGATCTAATGTGCCATTTAAGGCCAATGTTTCCTTATTGATTTTTTGGCCTGGATGATCTATTCATTGATGAAAGTGGGGTACTATTACTGTACTGCTATCTATTTCTCCCTTTAGGTCTGTCGATATTTTTTTTTTTTACTTAGGCGCTCCTATGTTGGGTGCATAAATATTTACAAATGTTATATACTCTTGTTGGATTGATTCCTTTATCACTATGTAATGACCTTCTTTGTCTCTTATTCCAGTCTTTGTTTTAAAGTCTATTATGTCTGATATAAATATAGCTACCCCATCTTTCTTTGGGTTTCCATTTGCATGGAATATCTTTTTACATCTTCACTTTCAGTCTGTGTGTATCCTTCATCTGAAGTGAGTCTCTTGTAGGCAGCATATAAATGGGTCTTGTATTTTTATCCATTCAGCCATTCTATGTCTTTTGACTGGAGAATGTAGTCCATTTATGTTTAAAATAATTATTAAAAGATATGTATTACTTGCCATTTTGTTAATTGTTTTCTGGCTGTTTTGTAGTTCCTCTGTTTCTTCTTCTCTTGCTCTCTTCCTTTGTGACTTGATGATTTTCTATAGTGGTATGCTTAGATTCCTTTCTATTTATCTTTTATGTATCTACTATAGGTTTTTGCATTGTGGTTATCATGAGGCTTACATATAACAATTTATATTTATAATAGTCTATTTTAATTAACAACTTAAGTTTGAATGCATTCTAAAACTCTGTGTTTTTACTCCCTGCCCCCACACCATTTTATGTTTTTGATGTCACAATTTATGTCTTTTAATCTTGTGTATCTCTTAACAAATCATTGTAGTTATAGTTATTTTTATTACTTTTGTCTCTTAACCTTCATACTAGCTTTATAAGTGTTAATCCACTACCTTTACAACATTAGAGTATTCTGAATTTTACTATATATATGTAAAGGTAAATATATTTTGACCTTTACCAGTGAGATTTATACTTTCATATGTTTTCCTGTTTTTAATTAGCACCCTTTCTTTTCAGTGTAAAGAAGCCTCTTTAACATTTCTTGTAAGGCTGGTCTAGTGGTGGTGAACTCCTTTAGGTTTCGCTTGTCTGGAAAACTCTCTCTTTTTCAATTCTGAAGGATAACTTTGCTGGGTAGAGTATTCTTAATTGGAAATTTTTTTCTTTAAACACTTTTAATAAAACCATTCCACTCCCTTTTGGCTTGCCAAGTTTCTGCTGAAAAATCAGCTGACAGTCCATAGGGGTTCCCTTGCATGTAACAAATTATTTTTCTCTTGCTGCTTTTAAGATTCTCTCCTTGTCTTTAACTTCTGACATTTTAATTATAATGTGTCTTGGTGTGGGTCTCTTTGGGTTCCTCCTATTTGGAACTCTGGGTTTCCTGGATTTGGATGTCTGTTTCCTTCCCAAGTTTAGGGAAGTTTTCAGCCATTATTTCTTCAAGAAGTTTCTGCCCCTTTACCCCTCTCTTCTCTTTCTGGGCCCCTATAATGTGAATTTGGACCACCACATGTTGTCTCATAAGTACCTTAAACTATCTTCATGTTTTTTTGTTCTTTTTTCTTTTTGCTTCTCCACTGGGTGTGTTCCACTGCCCTGCTTTTGAGCTCACTGATCCTTTCTTCTGCTTCATCTAGTCTGCTGCTGAACCCTACTAGTATATATTTTCCAGTTCAGTTATTGTATTCTTCAGCTCTGTAACTTCTATTTGGTACTTTCTTATATTTGCTATCTATCTCTTTATTGAAGTTCTAACTGTGTTCATCTATTCTTCTCCCGAGTTCAGTGTGAGCATCTTTATAACTATTATTTTGAACTTTTTTTTTTTTTAAATTTATTTATTTATTATTTATGGCTGTGTTGGGTCCTCGTTTCTCTGCGAGGGCTCTCTCTAGTTGTGGCAAGCGGGGGCCACTCTTCATCGCGGTGCGCGGGCCTCTCACTATCACGGCCTCTCTTGTTGCAGAGCACGGGCTCCAGACACGCAGGCTCAGTAATTGTGGCTCACAGGCTTAGTCGCTCCGCGGCATATGGGATCTTCCCAGACCAGGGCTCGAACCCGTGTCCCCTGCATTGGCAGGCAGACTCTCAACCACTGCGCCACCAGGGAAGCCCTATTTTGAACTTTTTAATAGGTATATCACTTATCTCCATTAAGGACTTTTTATAAGGTTTTATCTTGTTCTTTCATTCAGAACATATGTATCTTTCTTCATTTTGCTTGACTCTCTGTGTTGTCAAACTAGATAAAACAACCCTCTTTCCCAATCTTGAGGGAGTGGCATCTTGTAGGAATGAACCTTATCTTTCAACCCTGCCCTAGCTCTTGCTTGTCCTTCAAACCACTGTGATTGTTCAAGAAGCCTTTTTTATTTTTAGTGGCTCCTAGCATTTGAGTGTGCCAAGACCTGTCAGTCAGTGCCCCAAAGGGGAGGATCTCAGTCAGCAACTAGAGTCTTGCTGATTAGAAACTAGACCTTCAGGCAGCAGCTTTTAAAGTATGCAGATATTTATAGTCTTGTGGGACTGAAAGGTATGTCCCACTGGCCACCAGAACTGGGTGACCTAGAGGTGTCTCCTGCACAATTGTTGCAAAAATCAGGGTGCCAGACAAGTGTACAAGCTCCATCCTGGGAGCTACCTGCACCCTGTCATGAGGCAGAGGGAGGTCACAGAGCTGGCATCCACCAGCCTTTGTCCCTGGAGGGCACCTCAGTAGGTCCCTAGATGAGCCAAACCAGAAGCTTACCCCTCTTGCTGAAGCTCCAGGACAAGCAAATAGGCCTCTTTCACAGAAATACTGGGGGTATGATTCAGTTTGCTGTCTGCACAGTGCCCTGGGGATAGCAGCTGGCCAAGAATGATTTGTTTGTTATAGTCTCATGGGACCCAGGAATGCAAGCTCACTGGCCACAAGAGCCAGGAGATCAAGGGGTGTTCCCTGGGTGGCAGCTGCAAAAAACTGGGCATCAGACGTGTGTAAAAGCTCCCCTTGGGGTGATACTGGTGCTGTGGAGCACAGCAGAGGGAGGGCACAAAGATAGTGCCTGCCCTTCAAGGTCTCCCACCAACTTTCCAAATAAAGAGTTTATGAGATAGAATTACATCATATTCACAAGGTTGTATAGTTTAGAACTATCTAATATTTTAGAACATGTTCATCACCCCTAAAAGAAACCCATACCTATTACCATTCACCCCCATTTCCTCCTTCCCCCACCACAAACTTTCAAATCTAGTTCTGATGAAGAAAACTAAGATGCTATGTCCTGAAGAGGGTCATGTATTTAATGAAGCTTTACATAAGTACCTTTTGAAATGAAAAAAAGAATCTCCAAATGCCTCTTAGGCTTATGAGCTTATAAGGAGGCGGGGAAACTATATCCCTACATTATCTAGCACAGCATCTGGCCCATAGTAAATGCTCAATAAATACACATGGAATTGAATGCTTGGCCACCTGAATTATCCGTGCACGGAACTCTATGAAAAAGACTTAACACTGGTGCCATATGTTAAATAACAATTGACTGACAATATTATAAGGTAATGACCTAGGCCTTTTAGTCTAATATTTATTGAGTACTTCCTCTACATTAGGCACATTTATTAACTTATTTAAGTCCTCACAACAACCCCATTAAGAAGATACTATTATTTCCCTGAGGTTAATAGCTTGCCCAGCTAGTAAATGGCGGAACCAGGACTGGAACCCGATTACCGAGCCTACATTCAGATCCCTTATACTCATCACCTCTTGCCCTTTAATAAGATATAAACTCAGCGGCTCTCTCTTAAATCCCTTCCGCTGCTTACCTGTCTCCCTGTCTTTTTCGCAAATGAAGTTATTGATGTCCTCACATTGGAAGTCGTTCCACTGCCCAGCATAAATCAGCCCAGCACAGTCTTCTCCAGGCCCATGGCCATGACCCCAGTTATCTGGCTGTCCAGCTTTCCAATTTCTTTTAAGAAAACAGAAATCAAGTATTATTTGCAAAGTCACAGAGAAGTTTTCTCTACCCAAGAGCAGCAGAGAAATGTAAAAAACAAAACCAAGGCCTGTCATTTGTCCGGGAATGAAAATGCACTGTTTAAAAAGCTGTGCACACTCTGATTCAGAATAAGCAGCTGTTTTGCAGAGCAGTGTGTTATGCAGCATCTCCCTGCAGGCTTGTTATCATCGCCACAGTGCAGTCAGCTCACTGAGCTGCTTCATCACATTGCTGAGAGAGTAAATCTGTCTCCAACACAGTTAGATGAATGACAGCTTTCTAACGTGCACTGGAATGCTGACTGCTGGGCATGTGGGTGTATATCTGTGTGTGAATGTATATGCATTCTGAGGACCACACACGCACACACACACACACACATTCTTGTGAGAACCCAGAAGGATCCTCGTACGTTCTGATATCTTGTCTCTAACAAGTCAGAGTCAGGCAGAGAGAGCGAAAGACACTTGATATACACTTACAAGAACCTACAATTATAAACACTTGGTTATGGTTTTCTGGCTAAGTTGTAGATAGTTAATTGCTATAGAAAGAAATAGTAATTTATTCTTACTGAAAATGACTTATACATCTCACTGCCTTTTTTGGGAGAGAGATTCTTTAAAACAAGTTTTCTTTAGGATGAGCTCATTTGGGGCTTAACTTGCATGCTGCTGCTCAAAGCACCCCTTTGCCAACGTTTGCTGTTCCTGACTCTATTTCCAAGCAATAAATTAGATGTGCTTCCAAGACTCAAAACTTGAAAGACTATGTTTTCTCTGAGAACCAGGTCTTTGCACAGAAGCTTGTGGTTACCTCCTAAGAGGACAAGCTTGCCTCGTGCGGAGGGTCCGAAAAAACATCTGCAGCAGGAAGTGCTTCCCATAAACGATGACTCATTACCCAACCAGCATCATCTAATAATAACTCACTCTGGTCCATGCTTCATGTTCGTATCAGAGTGGCTGCGGCTTTGGCCGCTAGAGAGAAATCTTCCACTGTACAGACCCTGATAGCAGGAGAAAGTTCTACAGCAAAGAAACACTTCTCACTACTAAGATTTTCCTTTTCTGAGGCCAGGCTCTTACCAGGGTCACCTGGGGACAGAGCCCATGTTGCCCTACTTCTTTTGACGACAAGACCAGCAAAAATCAGGGCGATGGGAAAGGAGAGTTGAAATTTACAGTTAAAGGGTGTAACAAGGTAGCGTGGACTCCCCCAAACCAACTGTATATTTTGGGATATTTTAAAAAATGAAGTGACCTCACTTAAATAAATCTAGTGATGAAGAGATAATTTAGATGAAACCATCAACTGATGAGAGTAAATGTGGGACGATACTCAGGTGGAAGTCAGAAATAGTCATTTGTTAACTCATTCATTTGACAGATATTCACAGAGCACCAACTATGTGCCAGGGATGAGTAATGCTAGCTGATGGCAACACGGCACCATGGAGAACAGAGTCCCAGCACTCTCCGAACTTACATCACAGGCAAGAAACAAATGAGGTAAAACTCTCAGACTGTCACAGTGATGCCAGAAAGAGATGAAGCTGGAAGGAAACTTTCAGGCAAGCTTTTTTGTGTGTGTTTCTCTCCACCTTGCAGGACCCTCCCGGAAATGTCAACAATGCCTGGGCAGTTTGATGTTGTTGGTGTACACTTTGTTCATTTCTGCAGTTATACGAGGGGGTTCCATTCCAATTTTGTTTATCAAATTTGAGATTGTGATTCTCGATGCATAATGACGGGACATTTAATATTCTTTATCTCCCAGTTAGTTGGGAAATTGCATAAATAGGAATTCTGATAGAAGATCTGTTTAATATTTTCCCCTTGCATTTCCTTGCCCTTTTGAGTAGATAAAAGGGCACTACCATGCTACGGTTCTATATTCTAAAAATGTAGTATGTAATATTACATGTAGCCATCTGTGTGGATAGAAGGGCAACCCATCTTTTGTCTTTGCAGTGCAGAGATGAAAGCTGTTACTCGTAACTTGATAGCATGCTCCCGTTAAATGATGTCCTGTGCAGCAGACCAAGAAATGGACAAGAGGAAGAGAGGAGCTTCAAGTGTGTTTTGGGAGACTCTCAGGAAGCACAGCACATCTCTGGTGATCTAAGGTGGGCAACTGCAAGCAGGGTGGGCAGGAAAGGCCTTCAAAGATTCCCTTACAGTTCTGCTCTGAGCAAGTGGGCAGAGTCTCCATCCCATGTGTGTTTGACTGCCCCGTGCCTACCAGGCAGTCTCCATTGACAGTGATGACCTTTGCCAAATGACACACTGGCATTTATTCCATCAAGAGTAGAAAGACCAGCTTTGACATGCTCCTGATTTCACTGGTCTTCTCCCTGGTTTGTCTGTTTTCTATTTCATTGCTTTCCAGTCATTATTATTTCCTTCCTTTTGCTTGCTTTGGGATTAATTTGCATTTCTTCTTCTACCCTCATAAAGTAGAAGCTTAGGTCATTAATTTCCAACTTTAAAATATTTTTCTAATATAAGCATTTTAAATGTATAAATGCCCCTCTATATACTGTTTTAGCTGCATCTCACAGATTTTGATAAGTTATGTTTTCATTGTCTTTGAAACATTTGCAAATTTCCTTTGTGATTTCTCCTTTGCCCCATGGGTTGTTTAGAAGTGTGTCTTTAATTTCCAAATATTTGGCGATTTTACAGATATCTTTTTGTTATTGATTTCTAATTCAATTTTATTTTGGTGAGAGAACATACACTACATAATTCCAGAGCTTTTAAATTTATGGAGACTTGTTTGATGACCCAGCCCATAGTTGATCTTGGTGAACATACCATACGCACTTGAAAAGAATGTGTATTTGTAGTTGTTGGGTGAAAAGTCCCATAAATATCAATGAAGTCAAGTTAGTTGATAGTGTCTGCTATATCCCTGTTGGTTTTTCTATCTCTTCAATACTTGTTCTATTAATTACTGAGAGGAGAGCATTGAAACCTCCTTTGAAGCCCCGTTCTTCACTGTATCCACATTTAGGGTCAGAGTGTCTGTCTTCTTGATTGTGACAGGGTCCTGGAAATCAGACTGTTTTTACATGAGTAGAAGAACAGTACCTCTCACTCGTATTGTGCCCCAAACTCCAGAAAAGATCCTCCAAACCAGCACAGAGGCTGGGTCATGGTGGACACTCCAGGATAATTCACTGAATGTTATCATGGGACTGTGGGCCAGTGGATCCCAATGTCCAGTCAGGGGACTGGTGCTGGGCAAGAATGAAGTTCTCACAGGTCTGTGGTGAAAAGAGAAAAATGAGGACAACTCTGTGTATGTGTGATGGCCAACTGTCTTTTCTTGGTTTTATTTTTGTTGTTTTCGTGCTGAGATTTGTTGATAGGTGATTTTTTTTTTTTTTTTTTTTTTTTTTTTGCCTGTGCTGTGTAGCATGTGGGATCCTAGTTCCCTGACCAGGGATCGAAGCCATGCCCCCCTGCATTGGAAGTGTGGAGTCTTAACCACTGGACGGCCAGGGAAGTCCCCGTTGATAGGTGATTTTTAAAACCCATGTCCTTAGTTGGGCAACTAAAATCTTGGCAACACGAGTCAGCCCTCCAGTCTTTCTCTTGGAATTGTATTGGCGTGTGGATCCAAAGCATTTGGAAACCTGTCCTGCGGACCATCCTGAGACATCACAGATTGCTTCTCATGCCATCCTTTCCCCTAATCGTCATAAGATTTAGTGAGTCAGGTCATATGTTTCATGGGAAATAAACCTTCGTTCAAGTCCACGTGTGCCCTAAGCTTCTGGCATCCAATCCACATCACCGTTGCTTTTTGTCTGTTTATTCCAGCACCGTCTTTCTCAACCAGCTCTCAGTATAAAAATGGAGTGGGGGCAAGAGGCAGAGGAGAGAACCTTTTATCCCTTGTCTGTTTCCTCTTTAACAGTCCCCTCAGCAGCCTGAAATAATTTCACAAGGGGTGTGTGTTTGCGTGTTGGAGAGAAAGGATAAGAGTAAAGTAGGGAGACTGACTTCTTCTGTAGCCTGGACAAAGTACGGGGAGGTGGCAGGTCCAGAAACCACTGTGGGTGGCAGGGGAAAGGGAAGTGGATGGACCAGGCTTGGAGGCCACAGAAGCAAAGAGGAGGGTACAGGTGAGTCTGAGTAGATGGAGAGGTACTTGGGGAGCTGTATCGTGTTGGGAGACCCCTGAGAGCCTAGAGCCCCATCCCCAGGCCACGGCAGGGAACATTCTTCTTGTCTTCACAAACCTGTCGTGAGTGTGTGTGGCATCTCCTTCAGGACATGGTATAATCCATAACTGCTAGGAAGTGTTATCCTGCAATTAGTGACTAGTATGAAAATGATGACAGTGATGACAATAGGAGTAATAATTCCTGAGCACTTCCCATGGGCTCAGTGTCCTCAATGCTGGATACATATTATCTCATTTAATTTTCACAATACTGACATCAGTCCTTCTGGAATCTTCATTTCTAGATGAGGGCATGGAGATTCCACACGGTTGAGTAACTTGCACAAGGTCACGAGCTGTTGAGTGCTGGGTCCGGACCTGGAACCCAGACCTTATTGACTCTAGGGCAGGTACTCTCTCCCCTCGCTACACTAGCTCTTTTTCTAGTTTGTACCGTGTTTATTATTATATGTCAAGTTAAATTAGCCTTCGGCTATTGAGGCCTCATAATATGTCTGCCTAATTTATTCTGGCTTTTAAAATGTGATCCCGGGGACAAAGTGAGAGAGTGGCATGGACATATATACACTACCAAGTGTAAAATAGCTACTGGGAAGCAGCCGCATAGCACAGGGAGATCAGCTCGGTGCTTTGTGACCACCTAGAGGGGTGGGATAGGGAGGGTGGGAGGGAGACGCAAGAGGGGGGCGGATATGGGGATGTATGTATATGTATAGCTGATTCACTTTGTTATAGAGCAGAAACTAACACACCATTGAAAGCAATTATACTCCAGTAAAGATGTTAAAAAAAAAAAAAATGTGATCCCGGGGTTTTTTACATGTCTATGTATTCCTTTGAGTGGAAAACTAGAAGCACAGTCTGGGCTGTGGCTGGGAACAGAGCTCCCAGGAAGGTGTCAGGGGATGTGAGCCTTCTCAGGTCCCAGGTACCAATTCTGGGGCTCTCCTCCCAAATCACATAATTCCTGCTGGAGCCTGGGAGAGACGAGGAAACTTCCACCTTGGGAGAGCTGGCATAGGCAGTACTGTTCTGTTCCCTCTCAATCCATTCCATGTGGGCCAATCCAGTTTTTGCTTAGAGGAGGGCTTCAGATTGAATTTCTTAGTGAGTCTAACCCAGACCTTTTTCGTATTTATGGTTGTGAGAAAAGTGGAGGAGACTGAGGGTTTGTTTTTTTTTTTTTCCAGCTCCCCACTGACTCCCTTAAAAAAAAATGATCCCGGCACTCTAGACTGTCAGTCACAAATTTCTCTTTCCCTTAGTAGTCTCTGCCTCCCGTCCCCCCCCTCCCACTGGTCCGATTTTAGGTGACAACTCTCACAACTGTTTTGACTCTCCTGAAGCATATCTCTGCTGTGCTGGATGCCCTCCTCGGGCTGGCGGCCAAATTCCCGAGTTCCAGGGAGTGGTGTGGCTTCATCTCCCCAAGGACAGGTGCGCAGGGAGCAGACAGGATGTGTCTGCTGAGCCAGGAGGCAGATATCCATTTGCCCTGGGGGCAGTCTGGGGCTCACCTTCGGAGCAGACCTAAAATCTTCAAATGTTCCACCTTGAGGTTCGGTCGCTCTTTTAAAAGAAATGGCCTTCGCCAGCCCCCACCCAGAACTCCCTTGTGGTAGGATGAACCTAGCTATGGACCCGAAATTTCTTGCATGCCCTCCAGCACAGCACTTGTGATGGGCCGCAGAAGCAAAAACATATTGTCGGGACTTCCCTGGTGGTCCAGTGGTAAACAATCTGCCTGCCAATGCAGGGGACGCGGGTTCGATCCCTGGTCAGGGAACTAAGATCCCACATGCCACGGGGCAACTAAGCCCGTGCGCCACAACTACCGAGCTCGCACACCTCAGCTAGAGAGCCTGCATGCCGCAACTATGGAGGCTGTGTGTTCTGGAGCCCACGCACCACAACTAGAGAGAGAAAAGAAACCCGCACGCCACAACTAGAGAAGCCTGCGCGACACAACAAAGAGCCTGCGTGCTGCAATGAAAGATCCCGAGAACCTGCATACCGCAACTACAACCTGCAGCCAAAATAAAAAATAAATAAAAAATAAACATATATTATCTTTCTCTAAGTACGGTTTCTAAACACTCCCCCCAAACCCCCCACAGTGGTAAGATCATAGACCCAGTGCCTGGCTATGTGACCCCACCTCGGGGGTCGGGTCCATTCTAGGCTGATCATTTCCCCCTCTCCTATGGGGGTGATGAGGGTCACATGGAATGAGGTCTAGGATTGTGCTGAAAACTGAATTCCCACGTTTACACATCCGTGTTCATAACAGCATTATTCACAATAGCCAAAAGTTGGAAGCAACCCACATGTCCATCCATGGATGAATGGATAAACAAACTGTGGTCCATCCATACAATGGAATATTATTGAGCCTTAAAAAGGAAAGAAATTCTGACACGTGCTACAGCATGGATGAACCGTGAAGACGTTATGCTCAGTCAAATAAGCCAGTTACACAAGGAGAAATACTGAATGATTCCACTTACAGGAGTGACTTAAAGGAGTCAAATTCACAGAGACAGAAAGTAGAAGGGTAGGTACTACAGGCTGGGGGGAATAGAGAGTTATTGTTGAACGTGGACAGGGTTTCAGTTTGGGAAGATGAAAAAATTCTGCAGATGGATGGTGGTGAAGTTTACACAGCAATGTATATGTAGTTGACACTGGAATCTACACTTAAAAATGGTTTAAATGGTAATTGTTATGTTATATATATTTTACCACAATTTTTAAGTAAAAGTTTTTTTAAAAAGATAAAATAAATGGCCTTATTCTGGTTTCCACCTATATCCTCTAATCATGCTTTTCACGTGGAGGATTTAAAAGTATAAAGAAGCCTGTCTGTCTACCCCTGTGCACAGACATGCACAGGAACTCTATCTGGCCCCTCCATCCCCTCTAACCCCTGTTCCCTGTCCTTGACCTCTACTGCTCCAGCCTGGATGCCCATGATGCTGTCTTGGACCTGAAACACCCTCGCTTTCTCCTCTCCTGGTGCCAAGGTTGCTGCGGCTCCTCCATGCTCGGGACGTGGTCCTGAAGCCGAGATGCCCACACGCCTGCTTGAACCTCTGCGGGGCCTGCCTTCTCTGTCTCCAGCAAAGGAAAGGTATTCACAGGTCGGTTTTTATGAATTCTGCTCCTTTTGGTACAGTGTGTGTTGCATATTTTCATAGTTTCACATCCATTAGAGGCAAAGCAGGAGTAGGATAAAGAGGTGGAATTTAAATGGGCACAATTTAGTCCTCTTCAGACCCTGGGGTAGGATTAGGGCAGGAGTGGACACCGGGGTCGGATGAGGCTCACAGAGATGTCTGTGCCCCTAGGAGCTCCGAGAAGGTTCTGTGAAGTGCTTCCCTTCTCTGTTGCTGCCTTTATAGAACTCAGGTCACATCGGACTTACAGAGACTCTTCAAGCCTGTAGGATACGGTCATCCCACAAACGCCTTCATTTGTGGTGTACTTGAACTTTCTGTGTGTAGGAGAGTCATCAACCTGTAGTTCATCCCCACACTCTGGCCAGAAGCACAGAGGGGGTCAGGGCGTCGATGGCGTCATCCCGAAGGGAGTGCCCGGCTCTCGTCAGAAACATGGCTGGTGAGCTCGGACCATGCTGGGGAGCCTGGGGCTTCTCTGGCCTTCACGGCAGCACTTAAAGAGCACGCTTGGCCACAGGTGCCATCCTGGGTGGTTTTATGTGTCTCTGGTGGTTTATTTTGTTTGATTTTTGTTTGTTTTTGTAGAAATGAAAAAAAATTCACTCCATGAAAAGAAAAAGGAAAACCCCTATTTTTACAGCATATTGATTCTCAACCATAATTTCCCTACATGGAAATAAACATGCAGCTGGTACCTGAAGCCTCAGTTTGAGGAACGTGTAGGACACAAGGTCGTTCAGGAAGAAACTGTAGGAAGTCAGTCTGGCAAGAGGTGAAAACATAGACCAGTGAGAGCCTGACCAGCAATCTGGAAGTTTCTGAGACTCACTTATACTCTAGAGAGGTCCCATCCAGCCACTTCCATTCGTTTTCCTGCTCTGAGTCTGTGAGGCCGATCCAGTAGTTCTCTCTCCCTACCATCTGCTTTTTGATCCATTGCTGAAAAAGAAATCAGAAACAGTACATTACTATTTCTTGAACAGATGTTTGGGGGACTTTCCCCTCAATGTTTGGAAAAGAAGGACACTTTATAAGAGGATGTTTATCAGACTTTAACAGAGAAGCATAATGAGATTTGAATAAGATAAAGGTGTCTCAAAAAAAAAAAAAGAGGATGTTTGTCAGAACTTGTGCACTGCTTTTGCTGTCCTCTTCTTATTGCATTTGTTTTGCACTGTTTTGGGGGCTTTGACGTTTTTTCCTCTTGTAAGTTTATAAGCAATATTTAAGTGATGCTCTTTCTCCCGTAAAGTATCCAGACCACTCGATGAATCCCACCAGGCTCCACCCCCTTCCACCACCCCTCCCTCCCACGTTCTAATAACAGTAACAGCCACGGCAATATTGAGCGCTTCCTCTGGGCCAGGTCCCACGTCCAGTGTGTCACATACAACGTGTCTTTGAGCCATTACAACCACCAACCTAAGACAGATGACAGGTGGCTGAGCTGGGATCAGGCCCAGGTCTGTATGTGCTGAAGCCCAGGTACCTGACTACTGTCTAATGGATGTTCATTCCCAGTCAATTACTGCAGAAGCATCTGTTTTCAGGGTCATGTCTGCCAGAGACACTTAAGGAAAAGGAAGGAGGCCACTGGGACAGTGTGGCATTAAAGAAAGAGCATTGGTATTGTTGCTAGTTGGACCTCAGTTTCAATCTCAGCTCTGCATTTACTTGTCTCATCATGTATTAATCATTTAAACTTTGCGGGGCCTCAGTTTTCTTATCTGTTAGATGGGGGTAACATTACACATAGGCTCTAGGGATGTGGTGAGGTTTATAAGAGAAAATGCCTCATACAGTGCCTGGCACACAGTAGGGGCCTAGTGAATGGTCACCATTGTTATCATGTGTGGGCTCTGCCCCAGGGCCTCCTTTACTCTTCCTGACTGTGCCGAGGCCACATGTCTGGTCCCTTGCATCCCTCCCCACCCCTACGGTGCTTAGGCCTCTCTGCCTCTCTCTCCACAGGGGCCTGGTGCCGGCCTGCCAGGCTTACGGCTCTTTCAATGGCCACCGGGAAAAGCCACACACCTCCAGGCTTGATAAAGCAAGACCTTCCAGGTGGAAGCATAAAGACCTAATTCCCATGCCATGAATGCTTCTTGTCACTGGATAAATAGCCCAAATCTCCATAATGCAGCCTTCTGTGTTTATGTGACTATGAATTCTTGATATCTTTGAATCCTCAGTAAGCACGTACTTTCCAGATGTCGCGATCCTTAAATTACAGTTTTCCCCAACTATAAATATGCTGCAAACATACCTGTTCCTCTCTTGTGTTTATGAAAATGAGATGTGAAGACCTGTCTTCACAGGAAAGTTTTGCATCCTCAAAAATTTCTTTTTCAACCGAAAAATAGTAGCATTTCTCTGTGAAGTTCTTCCAGTGAGGCGGGCAGCCTAGGAATGCAAAGTTTAAAAGTATTGATTAAAACACACACACACACACACACACACACAGAAAGCACTATGCCTTTCCTCAGCTGTGTTTAAGAGGCACAGCTATGGCCCTGCTTCCCCACGTCCGTGTGCCAAGCCAGTGACTGACGTTTGGGGACATGCTAGGAGCAAAGACTAGTCCAAGAAAGTGGCCTGCAGAATACACAGTAGTTAAAACTACATAATCTGGAAGATATCTACCCTGAGCCTTTGTTCCTCTGTGTCTGGATTAGTCTTTACAATGACAGAAATAACAGACACAGCAACAAAAAGCAGCACAGGCACAGATGTTCAACGTCAGTCTGGAATCACGTGGCACCTGTAAACAAGTGGCTGGGAGAGCCCAGAACTAGAACTAGGCTCACGGAACAAACGTGACTGAGCTGGACTGAAGGAAACCAAGTGGAATCGGGTGTGGGTCAAAGGAGAGAAACACAGGCTTGGTTGCAGACCCAACACTCAGGGTTTGACCAAAGGTTTCACTATCAAAGGACGAGAAGGTGCCATAACATCTTCTCAAAAAGAAATACAATCTGACTTCAGGAACAGAAAGTTCCATCTGCACGTTAACCACGGGTCATCCATCCCCAGGTGAAGGGCATAAAATGAGGACAGGGACGCCGGGGTGGCCAGCCTCAGACTTTCCTGAAGGAAATGTTTGGGACCAGTTTGTCCCCGAGGACCTGACTCAGCTAATTATAAACAAGTGCTGGAGGGCCTGGTGCTGTTTAGAGAGAAACACAAGTGCCTGAGCGCCACCGCCTGGCACGGGGCCACGGGAGCAGCGGGGGTGGAGGCCACCCTGTGCAATGCCTTCACTGCCAATAAAACAGGGTGTGGGGGGCGCACATGGGGGGGGCACCCATCCCCGGGTACAAGGGGCTCAGACTCACCGTTGGCCTCGGGTGCTGTGGTTGGCTCGCTCTGCAGGGCCAGGGGCACCGCCGCCCCTGATGGGCCCGGGGGACCGGGGGGGCCCTTGGGGCCCGGCATGCCCGGCACCCCAGGCAAGCCAGGCAGACCCCTCGGCCCGGGCACCCCAGGCTCCCCCACGGTGCCCTGAAGTCCCTGGAAGCCGGGGGGGCCCTGAGGGCCCGGGAGTCCGTCCTTGCCTGGTGGGCCGGGGGGGCCTGGGTCCCCACTGGGACCCTGAGGGCCAGGCTTCCCGGGGGACCCGCGGGAGCCTTTGGGGCCCTGCAGGCCTTTGGAGCCTTTGCTGCCACGCTCTCCAGGGGGGCCGACTGGCCCAATTGGGCCCCTCTCACCGGCCGGGCCGGGAGGGCCAGGCTCCCCCTTCTCTCCCTTCTGTCCCTTGTTGCCAGTGGGACCCGGGGGTCCCTGCTGTCCTCTGTCACCTTTCGGACCCCTGGGGCCAGGAGGACCTAAAACAAAAAAAAGACAAAAGGCACAAATGTGAAATCCACGACGCCTCTGGTCATCTGGGACCATTTTGTCACCAGCAGGAAGGCTGTGCAGGTTGAGATCAGGATGCCCTCCCTCTTACTTCCTCCTCTTTCCACTGACGTGATGAATATTTATGAGCTACCTGTTATATGACAAGCCCCATGTAAGGTGGGGGAGAAGGGGCTGAATTAGACCAAAGAGATGCCATCGAGTGTTGAGAGGCCCTGTGCTGTAATTCCTGCACCACACCGGCCCCGCCTCTCCTCTCTGCTCCTCCCACTGGGGCTCCTGTCCCCTTCAGCGGTGCTGCGGGCACACTGCTGTCCTTAGGGCTGAGCCTCACGGTGGACCAGCTCGCAGGGACGGGCGGTCTCCATGAGAAGCGCTCTCGGGGCCAGAGCTGAGGAGGATCAGTTTCATTTTTTCCAGAGAGTCTAATGATGCAAATAGGGAAGGTGAACTAGAGAAAAAAATAGGTGGACCATCTAATTGGCAAGGGAGAAAAGAAGACACCATTTTCCACCAAAGGAGGAAAAAGCAGTTCCCCCTAAGAAAGGTTGGGAGAAGAAGGCAAATACCTGTTCATCCCTTCTTGTTCCAAAAGGAAGTTCACATAACATGGGATTGTTTTGTTTTCTCTGAGTTCTCAGGGGTAGGTAACGGGGATGTCACACAAATACATCACAACAAGGATTTGTATAGAAAATGACAGTGTGAGGTACTTTCACATACATTATGTCACCTGACCTTCATCTATGACATAGAATTCCCACGGCACACCTGAGGACACGCAGGGCCACAGACACCAAGCTCTTTGTTCAAGGTTACTTAGTGACTCAGGACAGATCTACCCAGGGGAGTAAGACACGGACAGTCACCATCTGGGAGAGGAGCTGGGACAGGAATTCAGGGCTTCTCGTGTTGAAATGGATGCATCGTGGAGGGCACTGTGCTCAAATATCCTGCTGCCTGGAATCTTAGAGTTTGAGATCTCACTATTCTTCGTGAGTAAGTATAAGAGCTTCACACCCATTCTTTGGACAGAAGCAGAGAGCCTTTGAGGCTGGAAGGGCGGAGGTGCGGGGGAAAGGCAGGGTTGGTGGGACTCCCACACACAGTTTTTCCTATTCCCCTGCACCAGCACACCCCACCGGCTGGTCGGGATGGAACAGTGAAGCAGCCTTTCCCGCCTCAGTAGGGGGACTCTCTGCACCCTCCCATCCCAGGCCCTAATGGACATCACTGCACCCACATACCATCCATGGCCAAGTCCAGCCTGCCATCTCTGCTGTCCCTTAGCAGGAGCCTAGGTCCTGGACTCAGCTTTCCTTACTTGAGGCTACCCATGACATTGCCCCGGGACTTACTGGCAGGACCCTCTACAGAGCTGTAAGCGAGTTTATGCCAATGGCTAGCACTGGCCTCAATGCGTTCTTTCTAGGGTTATCTACTCCATAAGTGGGAGACTTTGGGATGAAGCACCCTCTCCCTGAACCCATTTCATTGACTTCTGTCCATCCGCTCCTGTTGACTCCTCTCTACCATAAGCTCCCCTGGGCTCTGGGTCCTTATCTCCATCTCATAGTCGGAAGGCCCATCTTCTCTGGGATGTCCCGCCAGCACCCCCAACCTGGTGTGTCTACACTGACCTTGTCATCTCTGCTGTTCACGTCCTCCTCCTGCCATCCCTCATCCCACTGCATCATCACGACCATCCCATCACCATCCTAGTGTGAGTGTTCTCTCTCTTCCTCTCTCCCTCCTGCCCCTCTCTGTCTTTCTGGTAGATTTTCACAGTTACCTCTTAACTGCTCTTCCTACCTCTGATTGCTCTCCATTCATCCCACTCTGCATCTTTCGCCTTCTTTACACATAAGTCTGGTCTCCACCTGCTCCAGAATATTCAGCCCCTTCTTGCTCACCTGATGTCAAGGCTTTCATGACCTGGTCTCACGTGTGTTTATTCCATCCTCCCCTACACTTATGCAAGTTTCTTCTCTTAGAATTTTCTCTGCCCATATCCATCTGGAGAATTCCTGTTCACCCACCATGTAATCCTCCCAGGTCACTCCAGATGGAAGTTTTTCCTCTTTCTATGATTTTTTAGTCCTTGTTTGTTCTTTGAGGATCCTTCCCCATCTAGCTACTAGATTATAGGCCATAGTCATTATCCAGCAAGTGTTTATCAAATCAATGTGCATCACAGGTCAAAAAGCCCAGTGCACTAATGCCAACATTATGGGCCCCAGGAGAGACCAGAAGGGAGAGATTTTGGGGGAACGGTGTCCTGCCTGGTGTCCCTCACCTCATTCTAAGAAGTACAGCTCCACTCAATCTACATATCAGGTTGACCCTGGCTGCCAGTATGGAATCACCATGGAGAGATGTCTTTCCTGACTCTACTCACACTTCAGAATTGATCTAGTGGTCTTTTATCCACAATCTGATTTTTTTTTTTCTGTTTAACTTGATGAGGCTTATTAAACAGCCAAGCCATTTAGTAAAGACATGGAGGGTGGGTTTTCATTGCCAGATCAGTCTCCTTTAAAAAATAACTTAGAGGCTTCCCTGGTGGCACAGTGGTTAAGAATCTGCCTGTCAATGCAGGGGACACGGGTTCGATCCCTGGTCTGGGAAGATCCCACATGCCACGGAGCAACTAAGCCTGTGCGCCACAACTACTGAGCCTGAGCTCTAGAGCCTGTGCACCACAACTACTGAAGCCTGCATGCCACAACTACTGAAGCCCGTGCACCCTAGAGCCCATGCGTCGCAACTACTGAGCCCACGTGCTGCAACTACTGAAGCCTGCGTGCCTAGACCCCGTGCTCCACAACAGGAGAAGCCACCGCAATGAGAAGCCCGAGCACCACAACAAAGAGTAGCCCCTGCTCACTGCAACTAGAGAAAGCCCATGCACACAGCAATGCAGCCAAAAATAAATTTTAAAAAATAATAAAAATTTTAAAAAATAAAGAGGGCTCTTACTCTTCTAAAAAATAATAACTTAGTTCCTTTGTGTAGTTGAGAAATAGTGTCTTACAGATTATTAGTGGGTAAGGTGGCATGTGTGTTCCTCCACAACGGATGTAGCATTATGGAAGATGCTAGTGGAACAATACTGACAATAGGCCAAAACGAACAAACAAAAATCTGATTTATTTAGAAAAAGGGCAAAAATAAAAGTAACTTTTTTTTTCCCTCAGCTACTTCTGTTTTGTTTATGTTCTATGTTTAGCCTTAAGAAATCCAAATAATGAGGAAGGTCTGTTGGGAAATTCAAGTGCTTTAGAAATTCTTTATCCTTATCCTCTTCGTGGATTTGCTAATAATCAGTATTTCTTGATCACTCACGTCTGGGGTTGGTGCTATACTTGCAAGTTACGGGAAATGAGTTCACTTGCAGCCATGAAATAGTACCCGTTCCGGGGCCTGTCTCCCTGTTCTGAATGTTCTGACAGACCCATGTGACAGGGACTTGTATTTGTTCCAGAACGCCCTCCTCTGGTTTCCGACAGAATTCCAAAGACATACAACTCTCTCTTTGTCTCCTCACATGAATCCAAGACCTCCCTTACCTGGGGTGACAGCTTTTCGTGAATCTTATTTCTTTCTGGGGTCGGGTAGTTTATCATATTCAGCTGTTTCCCTCTGAACCGAAGGTGTGCTTGAATGGCCCCACATCCTCCACATAGAATCGTGGCTTATTTTAAGAACAGCATAAAAACAAGGATCCCACAGTCAACACAAAATACCAACAGATGCTAATTTCCAGATCTTGAGAAGGAAGGGAATAAGACACTGGGAGAAGATGCAAGATTTTGCCTTTGATAAAGTCTAAAATCCTACTTGTGATGGATTTCCTAGCTGGATTAGCATAAAAACTGAATTTTTCATATGAAGCACTACATCCATCATAAATAGGTTATCTGTCTCTCTCTTTAAGATGAAGTTTTATATTCATGGCTGTGGATAAACTCCTAGCAAGCACACTATTATCAACGCATGTCTTCATCCACAGCTGCCCCATCCGCAGAGCTAGAGCAGAAGGCTGGCACTCTGCCTACAGATGCTGGGCTATGTGAAAACGTATTCTGTGTGTCCCATACCTAGGGGATTCATTCATTCATATACTTGGCTCATTCATATACTTTGCTCCTTAAGACCTAGATATTTGCTAATCATTTCTTTTTAAAAATCACTAAGAGAAAGAGCTAAAACCATTTCAAAAGTCAGCACTGGATACCCCTACAAAGCCCATCATTAATGCCATGGGTATATCTTCCTCTAGGACCTGGGATGCTGGTATTGCTTTTGGCATCTAGATGATCCCAGGCTTTTAGGTATTACTTGAATCTTTTATTAGGCAGCTACTGAAGTGAAAATAAAATGAAATAAAATATAAGCCATCTATAGTGCCTTAAAACTGAGAACACTGAGATAAATGATGAGGGAGTATTTATGAGCTCATGTGATAACAACTTGAATTCAGAGTCAAGAAAGTGTAACACTGGCCACAGCAACAGTCAGCTCTACCCACCACCAGAGCCTCCCATCGAGCCTCTTAGATAGCCTCAACCACCAGAGGGCAGACAGCAGAAGCAAGAAAAACTACAATCCTGCAGCCGGTGGACCAAAAACCACAGTTACAGAAAGATAGAGAAGATGAAAAGGCAGAGGGCTATGTACCAGATGAAGGAACAAGAAAAAACCCCAGAAAAACAACTAAATGAAGTGGAGATAGGCAACCTTCCAGAAAAAGAATTCAGAATAATGATAGTGAAGATGATTCAGGACCTCGGAATAAGAATGGAGGCAAAGATTGAGAAGATGCAAGAAATGATTAACAAAGACCTAGAAGAATTAAAGAACAAACAAACAGAGATGACCAATACAATAACTGAAATGAAAACTACACTAGAAGGAATCAATAGCAGAATAACTGAGGCAGAAGAACGGATAAGTGACCTGGAAGACAGAATGGTGGAATTCACTGCTGTGGAACAGACTAAAGAAAAAAGAATGAAAAGAAATGAAGACAGCCTAAGAGACCTCTGGGACAACATTAAACGCAACAACATTCGCATTATAGGGGTCCCAGAAGGAGAAGAGACAGAGAAAGGACCAGAGAAAATATTTGAAGAGATTATAGTCGAAAACTTCCCTAACATGGGAAAGGAAATAGCCACCCAAGTCCAGGAAGCACAGAGAGTCCCATACAGAATAAACCCAAGGAGAAACACGCCGAGACACATAGTAATCAAAGTGGCAAAAATTAGAGACAAAGAAAAATTATTGAAAGCAGCAAGGGAAAAACGACAACTAACATACAAGGGAACTCCCATAAGGTTAACAGCTGATTTCTCAGCAGAAACTCTGCAAGCCAGAAGGGAGTGGCATGATATACTTAAAGTGATGAAAGGGAAGAACCTACAACCAAGATTACTCTACCCAGCAAGGATCTCATTTAGATTTGATGGAGAAATCAAAAGCTTTACAGACAAACAAAAGCTAAGAGAATTCAGCACCACCAAACCAGCTCTACAACAAATGCTAAAGGAACTTCTCTAAGTGGGAAACACAAGAGAAGAAAAGGACCTACAAAAACAAACCCAAAACAATTAAGAAAATGGTCATAGGAACATACATATCAATAATTACCTTAAACGTGAATGGATTAAATGCCCCAACCAAAAGACATAGACTGGCTGAATGGATACAAAAACAAGACCCATATATATGCTGTCTACAAGAGACCCACTTTAGACCTAGGGACACATACAGACTGAAAGTGAGGGTATGGAAAAAGATATTCCATGCAAATGGAAATCAAAAGAAAGCTGGAGTAGCTATACTCATATCAGATAAAATAGACTTTAAAATAAAGAATGTTACAAGAGACAAGGAAGGACACTACATAATGATCCAGGGATCAATCCAAGAAGAAGATATAACAATTATAAATATATATGCACCCAATATAGGAGCACCTCAATACATAAGGCAACTGCTAACAGCTATAAAAGAGGAAATCGACAGTAACACAATCATAGTGGGGGACTTTAACACCTCACTTACACCAATGGACAGATCATCCAAAATGAAAATAAATAAGGAAACAGAAGCTTTAAATGACACAATAGACCAGATAGATTTAATTGATATATATAGGACATGCCATCCAAAAACAGCAGATTACACGTTCTTCTCAAGTGCGCACGGAACATTCTCCAGGATAGATCACATCTTGGGTCACAAATCAAGCCTCAGTAAATTTAAGAAAATTGAAATCATATCAAGCATCTTTTCTGACCACAACGCTATGAGATTAGAAATGAATTACAGGGAAAAAAACGTAAAAAAGACAAACACATGGAGGCTAAACAATACGTTACTAAATAACCAAGAGATCACTGAAGAAATCAAAGAGGAAATAAAAAAATACCTAGAGACAAATGACAATGAAAACACGATGACCCAAAACCTATGGGATGCAGCAAAAGCAGTTCTAAGAGGGAATTTTATAGCTATACAAGCCTACCTCAAGAAACAAGAAAAATCTCAAGTAAACAATATAACCTTACACCTAAAGCAGCTAGAGAAAGAAGAACAAACAAAACCCAAAGTTAGCAGAAGGAAAGAAATCATAAAGATCAGAGCAGAAATAAATGAAATAGAAACAAAGAAAACAACAGCAAAGATCAATAAAACTAAAAGTTGGTTCTTTGAGAAGATAAAATTGATAAGCCATTAGCCAGACTCATCAAGAAAAAGAGGGAGAGGACTCAAATCAATAAAATCAGAAATGAAAAAGGAGAAGTTACAACAGACACCGCAGAAATACAAAGCATCCTAAGAGACTACTACAAGCAACTTTATGCCAATAAAATGGACAACCTGGAAGAAATGGACAAATTCTTAGAAAGGTATAACCTTCCAAGACTGAACCAGGAAGAAACAGAAAATATGAACAGACCAATCACAAGTAATGAAATTGAAACTGTGATTAAAAATCTTCCAACAAACAAAAGTCCAGGACCAGATGGCTTCACAGGTGAATTCTATCAAACATTTAGAGAAGAGCTAACACCCATCCTTCTCAAACTCTTCCAAAAAATTGCAGAGGAAGGAACACTCCCAAACTCATTCTATGAGGCCACCATCACCCTGATACCGAAACCAGACAAAGACACTACAAAAAAAGAAAATTACAGACCAATATCACTGATGAATATAGATGCAAAAATCCTCAACAAAATACTAGCAAACAGAATCCAACAACACATTAAAAGGATCATACACCATGATCAAGTGGGATTTATCCCAGGGATGCAAGGATTCTTCAATATACGCAAATCAATCAATGTGGTACACCATATTAACAAATTGAAGAATAAAAACCATATGATCATCTCAATAGATGCAGAAAAAGCTTTTGACAAAATTCAACCCCCATTTCTGATAAAAACTCTCCAGAAAGTGGGCATAGAGGGAACCTACCTCAACATAATAAAGGCCATATATGACAAACCCACAGCAAACATCATTCTCAATGGTGAAAAACTGAAAGCATTTCCTCTAAGATCAGGAACGAGACAAGGATGTCCACTCTTACCACTATTATTCAACATAGTTCTGGAAGTCCTAGCCACGGCAATCAGAGAAGAAAAAGAAATAAAAGGAATATAAATTGGAAAAGAAGAAGTAAAACTGTCACTGTTTGCGGATGACATGATACTATACATAGAGAATCCTAAAACTGCCACCAGAAAACTGCTAGAGCTAATTAATGAATATGGTAAAGTTGCAGGATACAAAATGAATGCACAGAAATCTCTTGCATTCCTATACACTAATGATGAAAAATCTGAAAGAGAAATTATGGAAACACTCCCATTTACCATTGCAACAAAAAGAATAAAATACCTAGGAATAAACCTACCTAGGGAGACAAAAGACCTGTATGCAGAAAACTATAAGACACTGATGAAAGAAATTAAAGATGATACCAACAGATGGAGAGATATACCATGTTCTTGGATTGGAAGAATCAACATTGTGAAAATGAGTATACTACCCAAAGCAATCTACAGATTCAATGCAATCCCTATCAAATTACCAATGGCATTTTTTACGGAGCTAGAACAAATCATCTTAAAATTTGTATGGAGACACAAAAGATCCCGAATAGCCAAAGCAGTCTTGAAGGAAAAAAATGGAGCTGGAGGAATCAGACTCCCTGACTTCAGACTATACTACAAAGCTACAGTAATCAAGACAATATGGTACTGGCACAAAAACAGAAACATAGATCAATGGAACAAGATAGAAAACCCAGAGATTAACCCACGCACCTATGGTCAACTAATCTATGACAAAGGAGGCAAAGATATACAATGGAGAAAAGACAGTCTCTTCAATAAGTGGTGCTGGGAAAACTGGACAGCTACATGTAAAAGAATGAAATTAGAATACTCCCTAACACCATACACAAAAATAAACTCAAAATGGATTAGAGACCTAAATATAAGACTGGACACTATAAAACTCTTAGAGGAAAACATAGGAAGAACACTCTTTGACATAAATCACAGCAAGATCTTTTTTGATCCACCTCCTAGAGTAATGGAAATAAAAACAAAAATAAACAAGTGGGACCTAATGAAACTTCAAAGCTTTTGCACAGCAAAGGAAACCACAAACAAGACGAAAAGACAACCCTCAGAATGGGAGAAAATATTTTCAAATGAATCAACGGACAAAGGATTAATCTCCAAAATATATAAACAGCTCATTCAGCTCAATATGAAAGAAACAAACACCCCAATCCAAAAATGGGCAGAAGACCTAAATAGACATTTCTCCAAAGAAGACATACAGACGGCCATGAAGCACATGAAAAGATGCTCAACATCACTAATTATTAGAGAAATGCAAATCAAAACTACAATGAGGTATCACCTCACACCAGTTAGAATGGGCATCATCAGAAAATCTACAAACAACAAATGCTGGAGAAGGTGTGGAGAAAAGGGAACCCTCTTGCACTGTTGGTGGGAATGTAAATTGATACAGCCACTATGGAGAACAATATGGAGGTTCCTTAAAAAACTAAAAATAGAATTACCATATGACCCAGCAATCCCACTACTGGGCATATACCCAGAGAAAACCGTAATTCAAAAAGACACATGCACCCGAATGTTCATTGCAGCACTATTTACAATAGCCAGGTCATGGAAGCAACCTAAATGCCCATCAACAGACGAATGGATAAAGAAGTTGTGGTACATATATACAATGGAATATTACTCAGCCATAAAAAGGAACGAAATTGAGTCATTTGTTGAGACGTGGATGGATCTAGAGACTGTCATACAGAGTGAAGTAAGTCAGAAAGAGAAAAACAAATATCGTATATTAATGCATGTATGTGGAACCTAGAAAAATGGTACAGATGAGCCAGTTTGCAGGGCAGAAGTTGAGACACAGATGTAGAGAATGGACATATGGACACCAAGGGGGGAAAACTGCGGTGGGGTGGGGATGGTGGTGTGCTGAATTGGGCGATTGGGATTGACATGTATACACTGATGTGTATAAAATTGATGCCTAATAAGAACCTGCAGTATAGAAAAACAAACAAACAAACAAACAAACAAAAAAAGAAAGTGTAACACTACATGTGAGGCAGACATGATGTCTCATACAGAAGAGCAAACTGGAGATTTGCTTTCAAGGCCAAGTGGGGTGGCTGCCTGGCTTGGGATTCTGAAATGCCAGGATACCCATGTTGCTGATAAAGCCACCAAAGGCTCCAGAAATGCCTGTATATAACCGACACCAGAACTTGGAGCAACCGTGTTTGCACTGCCAGCAAAACCTTCTCCCCAGGTTCCCAGGCTCCAGAGCCCAGAGCCTTGAACACCCGAATCCCCTAAACAAGCAGCTCTAAAGAGGACAGAAGACTAAATCACTGTGCCATTTCTGCTTTAACAACCAAACTGCAGGCCTTGAGAAGGGCCCAGCCCTGTGTCCTATGCCAGAGATAACTTTCCAATTCGTTTTCCAACAAAACTGCTGGTGCTTAACAGAAAGTAGAGAAACCACTTTAATTCTTACTGCCATTCAACATCTTGGAGACTCTGTTTTAGAACCACGAGTGGTTGGGTTGGAAGACAGAACAAAACAGTAATATAATCTGACATATTTTTCTTCTTATTAAAAAATCTACTTTGCATGCAATGAAATTAATCAAACATTTATTTAATACCCACATATGAAAAAGTGGTCCTGCTTCACTTAGGTGAAAAGGAATATACAAATTAAAAGGAAATTTAAGGGGCTTCCCTGGTGGCGCAGTGGTTGAGAGTCTGCCTGCCAATGCAGGGGACACGGGTTCGAGCCCCGGTCTGGGAGGATCCCACATGCCGCGGAGCAACTGGGCCCGTGAGCCACAACTACTGAGCCTGAGCGTCTGGAGCCTGTGCTCCGCAACAAGAGAGGCCGCGATAGTGAGAGGCCCGCGCGCCGCGATGAAGAGTGGCCCCCACTTGCCGCAACTGGAGAAAGCCCTCGCACAGAAACAAAGACCCAACACAGCCAAAAATTTTAAAAAATAATAAATAAATAATAAATAAATAATTTTTTTTAAAAAAAGGAAATTTAAGAGATATTTCTTGGCAATCATTTTGAAGAAGAATTTGATTCTTGACCTCATGTTCAAGACAGTCAGGCTTCTGGAAAGCCATGGAAGCTCTCTCTCCACAGAGGAGGATATACTTAAACCACTGTTTCTCACCAACTGGCCATGGTCTACATCGATGCCTTTGAATTGCCTACTCTCAAGGCTCCCCAGACAAGTGGTCTTGTTTGGGGAAGAGTATCAAGAGGGGGTGGGGTCAGCAGTGAGAGGAATCGAGGCCTCATGCCTGATCCACTTTGCTCCATGCCCTGTTCTGCTGTGTGTGCTGTCCAGGCTTCCTGTGCATCTTTCTAGGTCCAGATCAAATGTCAGTCTCTCACTGAAGCCTTAACTGATAGCTCTCCTGAAGATAAACTCTCGTGTATTCAACCTCCCCAAACATGCCATCTTTCTCCTGAATCATCCGAGGGCAGCAGGGTACCGTGTGGAAGCATGGGTTTAGGGACCAGACAGACCCGAGTTTAGCACTACCTACCACTGACTAGCTGCTTGATCTTGGATTAGTTACTCAGGCTCTCTGTGCCTCAGCCCCCCTCCCTGCAAATGGGGATGCTGACGATTCCTACCTTAAGGAGCTGTAACAATGAACAGAGACAACTTATCCAGGTGCTCACTGGCATGACTGGCATGTTGCAGACACTCAATAAAAGTCGATTAGGGACTTCCCTGGTGGCACAGTGGTTGGGAATCCGCCTGCCAATGCAGGGGACACAGGTTCGAGCCCTGGTCCCGGAAGATTCCACATGCCGTGGAGCAGCTAAGCCTGTGCGCCACAACTACTGAGCCCACGCGCCACAACTACTGAAGCCTGCGCGCCTAGAGCCTGTGCTCTGCAACGAGAAGCCACCACAATGAGAAGCCCGCACACCTCAATGAAGAGTAGCCCCCGCTCGCCGCAACTAGGGAAAGCCCGCGCACTGCAAGACCCAACACAGCCAAAAATAAATAAAATAAATAAATTTATATTAAAAAAAAGTGGATTAAAAAATGAGTGAAAGCCAGGGGTCGGCAGCACTGAGTGTGATTCCTCTCCTGGGCTGGGCACCAGGAAGCCAGCAGTTAAGTACTTTTGGACCCACATGGCACAACTATAGTCCTTGTGCACATGAAGCTGTTGTTTTCCACGGCGATGTACTGGCTGGGGCTCCAGTGGAGGGAAGTCTTGAATAGGAACTGAACAAACTCACTCTTGGGTATGAATATTAGCTAACCCCCTGCCAGGCACTGCACTGTTTTATTTACATTATCTCATTAAGTCCTTATAACTCTAAAAGGTAGATGCAGATGGGAAAACCGAGGCACAGAGAGGCTAAGGAAGTTGGTACTCGTATCCAGGGCTATCAGGCTCTAGAGCTTTTGTTCTCACCCACTAAACCTCGTGCTTGTCTCAGAACAGCAGGTGCAGGGAACTGTCTGATTGCACTAGGAGGATGTGACTTACACCTGCGTGGCTTGCAGAGACTAGCTCAGGATGTGAGGTGAACTTGCCACCCAAGAGTGGGTGTTATGAGTATGAAGTCCTCCATGTGCCTAATTAGGATAAAAAGCATGACATTATTGGTAACAAAAAAAATAAGGCTTTCTTAAGGTTTGGGGGTTTGTGGATATAGAGATAATTGTTATCAGGATTCAACATATGACTTAATATCTAGTTCCACATTATCATCTGGCTTCAGTGCCATCTAATCAGTCAGCTTCAGCTTTCACTTCCTAATGAGGCAAGTGTCTCCTGTGGCTGAAATGTCCCAGAAGCATTAGGGTTCTTGAAGTGCAAGTCACCAAGAATTTCCTGGAAAGCATCAGGGTATTCTAAATCTTGCAGAGGCAAACCCAGCATAAGCCAATGTTAATCCCATCCTGCTCCTTCCTCTTTTATCCCATCTGTCCCTCATCCTCAGGGGTGGGATGTGCGTACAGAGAGGGAGGAAAGGTGCTAGAGATGCAGGGTGGGAGGAAACCCTTGCATTTGGAAGTGGAGGTCTTCCCCCAGTCTCTGGTTCTCTTGGAATCGCCGGTGGGCATTCCTGTCCTGGAGGAAGTTGAACGCATTGAATAGAAAGGGGGTGGCTTGGCTTGAGAAGTTTCTCAGGTCAGCTCACAGAAAGCGCAGGTAATGAGAAGACCAAGGATAAATGTAAATGGGAAAGCATATGAAAAAAAGAAAATACCATTCAGAAACCAAACTCTGAGGGCTTTCAGAGACACTGAGCCAGGAACCTCACCCTAAGAGACATCTCCCACTTAATACATCTAAACAGACCTCCCTTTCTGTATCTCCTGGTCGGTACTGCCATCCGCCTAGGTGCTCAAGCCAAACACTTAGGAGACACCCACTCCTCCCCTTCCGCTGCCCTCCATGGGTGATGCATCGTGAGCCTCGTGCACCTGCAGGCAGCAGCCCCTAACCCCGTGTTCAGTTTCTGTCCACAGCACCCCAACTCCTACGATGTACTGGTGCCTCTTGGCTGCCCCTTTGGGCTTGGGACACTTCGGGGAGGGAAACCCAGTGTCCTGTGCACCAAACATAGTCAAGAAGGGATTGGCACAGACTCCAAACTGCACAGCCCCTCCAGCCCAGGGATTCCTCACCCCGGTGGGCACGGCCTGCTGTCCAGGGAAAGGCAGGGCTCTCCTTGATTCTACCTCCGCGATTCCTCCTGACTGAGGAGACCCACTTCTGTCATCTCCACCGCTACCATCCATCCCACGTCGCCCATGACTGGTCCATCGCCCCTCACTGGACCCCTGCCTCCAGGCTCACTCCCCCAGAATCTGTTCTGCCCCCAGAGAACATTTATTTTTTTATTTTAAAATGTAAATATTTTAATATTTAAAAACATAAATATTTTTATATTTAAAAAATAAATATTTTTATATTAAAAAATATAAATCAAGTCATGTCACCACCTTCCTTAAAACTCCCCTTCACACTTAGAATGAAATCCCATCTCCCTGCCCTCACAGGCTCCCTCAGGACGGCTGGGAGGGGGGGTGTGCACTTTCTGTGATTATCAATGGGGTTCGCACCATGGGCTTTGCACCAGACACACTGGGCTCAGATCCTGTTTAGCTGCTTATCATTTCTGTAAATTTAAGCAAGTGCCTTAAACCTCTCAATGCCTTAGTTTCCTCATCTATAAACAGGTGATGATTTTCTGAGTACCTGCCATACAGAGTGGGTGTTAGGACTCACCAGGATGGTTCATGAAAAGCCCTCATTCCTCTCACACTCAATATCAGCTGATAAAAATAATCAGAACAATGGAAACATTAACTAATTTAAAGCCGGGCTCTGAATCTTCAACCATGAGCTTTTCATACCCTTCCTTAGCTGTTAAGCCACACTGTCTGTAAACTAAATATGTCAGAAGTTTCCTTGTACAAGAGAAGTTAACAATTAAACCCATGGAATAATAAAACTATGAAATTTATAGCTAGAAAATGTCCAGAATACCATGATAGGATTGCCTAAGGTATAACAACTTTAAGAGACAATTAGAAAGCTCTTATTTTCTGAGGTTGAACGTCTGCTGAGATCTGCCCTTATTCTGAATTTAGGTTGAGAAAGAATAGGAAAAAAAATGAATCAAGCACTGAAGAACTTTCTGGTCATCTGAAAGCCCACCTCTTTATTCAGAGTATGACTCATACCTACAATACTCTGACGGGCACTGTCCAACCTCTCTAGAGTTGGGGCATGCCTATGGTTCAGGAAACCCATTATAGTCTCAGGCAACACCAATTTTTATAAGGAACATTATATAAAACTAAAATTTATTTTCCTTTAATGAGTACCCACTAGTCTTTGTTTCACCCTCTGGAGCACCTCAGATGTCATTTAAAATCTCTTCCACATGCTGGCCTTTTGAATAGTTGTAAACAACTGCCTTATTCCCCACTAAGCAGTCTCTCCTACAGGTTAAAGTTCCCAGGTCCTTCAGTCCTTCCTCACAGCACATGGTTTCTAGACCCCATCATCCTGGTCATATTTTTCTGAGCATGATGGCCTGTGAGTGCCCCTGTTGAAAGGGGCTCCCCAACATACGCAGTATACTCCAGGAGTGGTTTTGCCATGCTGAAGGGAGTAAGATATCACCTCCCTCATTTTGGAAATCATATTTTTATTAATACGGTCAAAGATCACATTAACTTCCCTGGAAGACACATTTAGTTGCTTACAGTCAACTAAAATCCCCACGCTTTTCCTGCACACTTCCTCCAAGCCATGCCCTCCCATCAACATTGGTATTTGGTCTTTTCTATGTATGAGCAGGTTTTACATGTCTTCCCTATTTATTTCATTTTGTTGGCATCTCTTTACTACGCCAGCCTCTGCAGATCATTTTGGATTATGATTCTATCACCCATTACATAGTATATACAGTTTCATGTCACACAAGTATTGGGTGACCAGGTCATCCACATCCTCAAGCGAGTCCCTGCAAAGCTGTTGAGCAGGTCCCTGCCATCTGCCACCCAGATCTGCCTCCAGGCTCAGAGGGGCTCATGAACTATCACTCTTTATACTCAGTCATTCAATAGTATGGCAGTCACACCCCAGGGTGACTCCCAATGACTCATGCCCTTGTATAATCCCCTCCCCTTAAGTATGGAACCTCTAACTTGCTTCTAACCAACAGAATATGGCAAAGGCAATGGAATGTCACTCCCTTGACTAGGTTACATTATATAAGACTCTGTGTTTGCCAACTAGAGAGAGAGAGACTCCCTTGCTGGCTTTGAAGAAGCTGTAATGTTTTGAGATGGTCACATGGCAAAGGACTGGGGGTGGCCTTTAGGACCTGACAGCCGATCTTACAGTCCAAACAGATGAATTCTGCCAAGAACGTGAAGGAGTGTGGAAATGAGTCTTTCCCCAGTCAAGACTCTGATGAAACCACAGTTCCTCGCTGAGACTGCAGCTGGGTGAAACCCTGAGCAAAGGACGCACCTGAGCTGTGCCCAGATTCCTGACCACAGAAACTGTGGGATGAGAAGTGGGTGTTTTAAGCTGCTGAGTTTTTAGTAATTTGCTATGCAGCACAGAAAATTAATACAACCAATAAACCCATCTAACTGGGCTATAAGCCAGCACTGATTGCTCCGTCTTGTTCAAGGGTATCACTGCCAAGTGCCTTGGTGAAATCCAGATATGCTATTTTTCATTCTCCTAGTTTAAACAATATACTAACTCTGTTAATGTGAGGAAATAAGATTAGGTTCACCAGCCTTCTTCTTAGTGAATTCATTCTGATGATTACTGCATTCCTGAAAACTCAAAAATTATCCTTTTCATAATCTGTTCTCAAATTTTTCTTGCGCTTGAAGACAAATTCCCCATTCTACACAGTGTGTAGACTCTACCTTTATCCCCGATTTTTGAAAATCGGGATTACATTTGCTTATAGCCAGTCTCTTTTTGCCCTAAAATTCTCTTGATTTTAAGCTATGTGAGGGCAAAGACCATCTGGTCTTCCTTGTGTACCCCAGAGCGCCGAGCACAGCATCTTCCACCCAGTACTTTCAACTTAAACCCTGTGAAAATAGTTATGACTGAAAATACTATTAATATATGGTTGCTGCAAATCTTCAGAAGTGGGCTTAATCTAATCCAAAGACTTTCAATTCATAGGGATGATCTGGTTGAGAGCAAAACTCAGATTTTTATGTAAGTGCATTAGTCCCCTCCTCTGTGGTGTTCACAGTTACCGTAATGGCCAACCATCCATCTGCTCGTGACACTTAGAAGTAGGAATCTCTTAATGGTAACTCCATGATCTAAAAGAATTAATCTTCCTTCCAAAGGAGCCTGATTTATATTGGCACTGAAATAGCTAGGCACTAAGAAAATCCAAGTTGACCAATCTTTCATCCCACACATATTTAATGGAACACATTTGAGCAGTGTCCACAAATTCTTAGTTATGCTTCCTTTCAAGAAATGGAGCTTAATTCCCTTCCCCCTTGGGTGTGGGAAGGACTTAGTGACTTGTTTCTAAATTAGAGAATGTGGTGGAAGTGATGGTATGTGACTTTTGAGGCTAGGTCATAAAAGGCATCGTGGCTTCCTTCATTCTGTTTCTCTTGGATCACTTGCTCTGGAGGCAGCCAGCTGCCATGTTGTGAGAACACTCAAGCAATTTCACATGGTGAGGAAGTGAGGCCACCTGCCAACAGCTGACAAGCCAAGAGCCGTGTGAATGAGCATCTTGGAAGCAGATCCTCAGCCTCAGTTAAGGCTTCAGAAGACTGCAGCCCTGGCCAATATCTTAACCACAACCTCATGAGAGTTACTAACCATCTAGCTAAGCTAAGCTGCTCCTGAATCCCTGATCCATAGAAACTATGAGATAATACATGCTTATTGTGTTAAATTGCCGAGTTTTAGGGTCATGTGTTACACAGCCGTAGATAACTAATACAAACACAAATTCAGAATTTTCGCTTACCTTGTAGTATTGTAAAATTCTTGATGAGCTGACCATGCTTGGAGTCCACCAGCTTCATTTCTTCCATAATCACTGATAAGTTGGCCACTTCAGTGTCCAACCTTGACCTCATCAAATCTTGTTGCATCTTGAGAGAAACAGAATCCAAACGGATGTTGGCCAGTGTGTTATTCAAGGAGGTCAGATCATCCGTGTGTTTGGTCAGCGTATCCGTGCACGTGGTCCTGACTTCATTCAGGTTGCTGGTCAGTGTCCGTAGGTAGTGGGCCGTGTAGCTAATGTTGCTAATGATGTTCACAATGTCGGTCTCAAAGAGCTGGAAGCGCTCCTCCAGCTGGCTGAACTTGACAGCCGTTCTGTTCTCCGCATCCCTGTGTACATCCTGCAGATCTTTCAGGTTCTGCTCATTGGCTTGGGAGGCTGTAGTGATGTTGTCCATCTGCCCTGCAAAGGAGCTGAGCTGGCTGTTCATGTCCTCCAGGGTGTCATTGTTGGCTTTGGCCAAGGCAGAGTTATTGGCAGCCAGCGTCTGCAAGCTCTGCACTTTCTCCTTCAGCCAATCTGTGTCCTTCTTGGCTTGAAAGAAAACCTGCTGCAGGTTTTGAAAGTCATTCTTGATTCGCTGGATTGCCTGGCTTGTGTCATCCAAAGAGCGCTGCAGATTTGTGATGAGGTTCCTTTGCTGCACCTGGGTCAGGTTCAGGTTGTTGAGGTTCATGATGACCACGTTATGAGAATACATCTGGCTCTGCAGGTTGCCCTGCAGCACACTCGTGTCTTGCTGCAGATTTGTGACATAGCCATTATATGCCTGGAGGGTTTTGTTTACAGTGGTGATCAGGAAGGAGTTATTCTCCAAAGTCTCTTTCAGTTGACTCTGCTGGTCCACCAGCACATCCCCGCTCACCTGTAACTTCTCCAGCGTATCTTTGTTCTTGCTAGTCTTTTCTGTAATCTCACGAAGTTGCTGACGAAGATCCAGAATGTCTGACCTGAAGGTGGAGAGTTCTGAGTTGGTGCTGAGAGCTTTCTTCCCAGTTTGGTCCCCTGGAATAAGACACGTGTGTTACTCAGATTGGTGGGATGGAGAAGTGTTCAGGTGAGGTCACAGATCCCAGAGACCTAACTGGGATGTGCTCTATTTCATACATAAAACTTGTGGGATATGCAGACTGCACTGCAGTAGTAAAATCCATATCTCTGTTAAAACTGGGTCCTCAGAAATTGGAAAGGCTACTGAGTACTAGGACAGACTAACTTGGGTGAACACTGATCTCAAAGGAGGGGGAATTTGCCTGATTCTAGAGCACTGGGAAGGACGTCAAGAAGGCAATAACCTTCTGTTTAATTCACCAAAATTCCTTTTTAAAAAATTGAAGAAAATCACAGGATAAGAATAGGCTGGGATCTTTTATTTTTTTAAATTAATTTCTACAATTTTTTAATGAAGTTTAAAATATTTTGAATAGGAATTTACTGAGTATTTCATAAAAGAGCTTTTAATAAAGGGTATTTGTGGTTCTTTTTGATCAGGATTGGTCTTCAGGTTTTATGTGGCACATAATAGTGTTTTCTGGGGAGCGGAATTCAACTCCAAAATTGGTCCTTAACTTTAAAATTTTAAAGTCTTTGAATTAAATCGTGAGGAAAGATTCAACACACAACATGAAAGTTTAAAGTCTTTCTGGGTGAATGTGAGTTTAGAGCCATGTCATTCTAAAAAGCTGTGGTCATTTACATAGGGTTGAGTTAGGGGATTCAACTTAATGGTTCACTCTCATTGCAGATTACCTAATTTTTTCAGGTCGCTTTCCACTGCTGTGAGCTTGTCATCATAGGTTTGGCGAGATGTCTCCATGCCACCTGTAACACTGTCCATTTTCTCTACAACTAAGATTTGGAAATCAATGGATTAATACACACACCTGCCCATATTTTATCTTTCAGTTTCAACAAGAGAGCATTTCATTACAGAATAAAGGAAACAGAGTGAAAGAAAAAGAGTATAAAAGAAATCAAATATAGGGAAAAAGCCATTCTTTTAGAAAAATAAGTAACGTACTTGTCGCAAACCCAGGTGGTAGTTTACTTGGTTGAGAACTGTATGTTCTTAAAAGCTATTCTCGGGATTCTGTATTGGCTTGGAGATTTCAGAAATTGTATGGAACTCATTAAATATTTTTTGTATTATAGAAATCCTCAATCTGTGTTATTTTTTATATTAACTTCCATAGGTGGAGGCATAACACAAAATTTTGTCACTCATCAGACTCCCTACCATTCTTGGTAGGTGTAACTCGATTATATGGAAGGAGATTCCATGGCAAAGAACATCTAGCTCAAGTCTATACATAAAGTCGTTGTAAAAGGGATGCAAAGTCAAGGGTGTTTGCTACTCTCTGTCATGAGTTCATCACTGAGGCTTGAAAATCTGCTTCTCCGTAGTGACAAGTGAATCTTTATCAGTTCCCAAGAAGATGCCTAAGTGGGTTTCCAAATAATAATTTACTAAGAAGACATTTTTCCCAGCATTTTCCTGATTGTACATGATAGGGAAAGTTAGTGATACAGTGTTAAATTAAAGCCACTGTCGTTATTCATTCTCAGAAGGCAGTAATTCTCCATGGTTATGAATTTAAGTTTACCATTCTAAAATGTCTGGGGATTGTCTCCTAAGGCAAAAGAAACAACAGCAAAAATAAACAAATGGGACCTAATTAAACTTAAAAGCTTTAGCACAGCAAAGGAAACCAGTGACAAAATGAAAAGACAACATACTGAATGAGAGAAAATATTTGCAAATGATATGACCCATAGGGGTTAATATCCAAAATATATAAACAGCTCATGCAACTCAATATCAATAAAACAAACATGCCAATTAAAAAATGGGCAGATTTAGGGGGCTTCCCTGGTGGCGCAGTGGTTGAGAATCTGCCTGCCAATGCAGGGGACACGGGTTCGAGCCCTGGTCTGGGAGGATCCCACATGCCGCGGAGCAACTGGGCCCGTGAGCCACAACTACTGAGCCTGCGCATCTGGAGCCTGTGCTCCGCAACGAGAGAGAGGCCGCGACAGTGAGAGGCCCGTGCACCGCGATGAAGAGTGGCCCCCGCTTGCCGCAACTAGAGAAAGCCCTCGCACAGAAACGAAGACCCAACTCAGCCAAAACTAAATAAATAAATAAATTTAAAAAAAAAAAAATGGGCAGATTTATTACACAAACAGCAAACTTACTGAATTATACTTTATTGTAATTTAAAATAGAGAATGAATATGTAACATATATGTATACACATACACATATATATATCTTTTTTAAATTGATTTATGGCATCCTCGATGCTTCCCTGAATTCCAAAGTTGCAGTGTCAGACTCACTTTCATCTATTTCCTTCTCTTTATACCAGCCTTCATCTTTTGTATTATTGGAATAAAAATATCCAGGTCACTAAGCTCTAGTCTATAAAGAAGAAAACTCTTACTCTCCCTAACAGTGATCCATCCTATGTCATAATCTCTTTCATCTTCTACCTTCTCTAATATTGTACCTCTTCATATAAATGAAAACCTGATTCCTTCCCAATAACACCACTTCCCTGGAGGTCCTCCCTAGTGGGGACTGTAGGTATTGACATAATTGTTTACCTCTGGCACATCTTGATCCTTATCTTTGAAATATCTTTTAACCCTTTCCTCCTTTTGAAATCAGCATCACCCAATTTTACTCTACTTTTCTATCTTTGAAGCTATAAACCACAGAATTTCAAGACATGGTGTACCTTCTCTCTGATTTCAGCATCTTTTTCTTCTCATCCTTTCAATGCAACATTTCTTGAGACTTCAGTGTTTCCCTATTCATCTGTAATGGACGCATTTCAACAACTGTCTCTTGCTCCTTACAACTCAAGCCATGTCACTGTAACTCATCTTCCAGGAGATTTCCGCCCCCCCCCACCAAAAACAAATCCAACCAAACAAACAAACAAAATAAAACAGGCAGAAGATCTGAACAGATGTTTTTCCAAAGAAGATATGCAGATGGCCAACAGGTATGTGAAAAAAATGCTCAACACTGTTAGTCATCAGAGAAATGCAAATCAAAACCACAATGAGATATCCCCTTACACCTGTCAGAATGGCTATCCTCAAAGTCTACAAATAACAACTGTTGGCAAGGATGTGGAGAAAAGGGAACCCTACTACACTCTTGGTGAAAGTGCAAATTGGTGCAACCACTATGAAAAACAGTAAGGAGGTTCCTCAAAAAACTAAAAACAGAACTACCATGTGTCCAGCGATTCCACTGCTGGGTATATATATGAAGAAAATGAAAACACTAATTCAAAAAGATACATGCATCCCAATGTTCACAACAGCATTATTTTACAATAGCCAAGATATGGAATCAACCTAAGTGACCATCAACAAAAGAATGGCCAAAGAAGGTGTGGTATGTATATATATATATACATACAATGGAATATGACTCATCCATAAAAAAAGAATGAAATTCTGCTGTTTGCAACAACATGGAGGGACCTGGGGGGTACTGTGTTTAGTGAAATAAGTTAGACAGAGAAAGACAAATACTGTATGATATCACCTATATGTGGACTCTAAAAAAATAAAACAAACGAATATATATATAACAAAACAGAAACAGACTCACAGGTATAGAGAACTAATGTTTACCAGTGGGGAGAAGGGAGGGGAGAGGGGCAAGATAGGGATTAAGAGATACAAACTATGTATAAAGTAAATAAGTAACAAGGATATATTGTACAGCACAGGGAAATACAGCCATTATTTTGTAATAACTTTAAAAGGAGTATAACTTATAAAAAAATTGAGTCACTATGTTATACACCTGAAAATCAACTATACTTCAATAAAAAAATAAAGATAGAAAAAAATAAAGTGTACTAAGTGAAAAAATAAAAATAAAAAATAAATGTCAAATAAGAGTATATCCCTCCAGAAGTAACTCCTATGAGATCCAACCTTTAGCAGCTTGGGATCAAGTCTGACCGTCCCTCTTGGTATCGATAGCTTTTTAAAAAATAATGACTAATTTTTAAAGCATGAATATGCTTTATATATTACTTATCAGCCAATGGACCCAGTCTATTTTATTCAGCAAGCGTTCCACCCACGTGGGACTGCATGAGAAGATTCTCCAGGCTCCCATCAGGAAGCAGAAGTATGTTCCCACGCGTATGCGTGACCTAAAGTGAACCAGGCTCCGCGGCTCCCAGCACCTTCCCTAGAGAAGCTCGTCGTGCTCTTCCTCAAGCTTCTATAGTGTGGTCATAATGAAATGTGTGCTTTGCACCAAACGCTCTTTCTCCCCCAAGCCTTTCCACGCATGCTTCTCCCCACCTAGAATGTTCTTCCCTGGCCTCTTCCCCAAGCTAAGCCCTCCTTGCTCTTCAAGACTCAGCTGGTCACGTCCTGTGGGAAATCTTTGCTGAAGTTTATGTTGCAGGGGTCTCTCTCCCAATTATAGGACTCTCGTCACTGTGTTGTCATGGTTTCTCTACTCTAAGACCCCTTAGGGCAGGAAAATTTGTGTTGGTTTTATCTCCAGCTCTTAGCTTAGTGTGTGGCGCATAGTAGGTATTCATCACATACTTATTCATTACACCGTTTTTTAAAATAAATGAGAATCTGCCTGCTGGCTGCCGAGGCCTGTGGAAAAAATCGTGGAAAAAATCGACTGAGCTAGAGGTTATGCAAACAAACGTATAAACCAACCAATGCAGGGAGGCCTCGGCACTGGCAGTGAGTATGGCATTTAGTTGAATAATTATCGTTTTTTTTTAAGATGACTATATAAACACAGAGGTATAGTTATAATAATCTGAGGGTTGTCTGATAGGCATGCACATTCCTAAATCCCTGGAAAATGGGAAGAACAAAATGTTTCATCTGCATTTTAGCAAAGCTACCCTTTAAAAAAAATAAAATACGAATGTTTACAAGTTTAGGTTCAGTTTTGATCCTCAAATCAAAACACATTCCTCAGTCTGTCCTCAAACCACATACAGGATCTTAAGTCCTGACCTTTTTTCCTGGAAGCCAAAGAAACCTCTGAATATGCTGACAGGCAGTCATTTTCTACCCTCTCTAATTTTTCTTCCAATTTACTTTTTAAAAACACAGAACTGTCGTAGACAGATAATTCAGGTTTGTATAGAGTAAAAGGAATAAATACATTCATTAAAAAAACCCAAAAACCTGTTGGGTTTCTCTTTGGTGCTAGGGAACTCTCTGCCCCGCCCACAAGGATTATGAACCGGTTACATGCACCAGTGCCTGTGTGTCTGTGTTTAAAAACACAGGATCTGGGTATAAAGCTGCAAACTTGAGGGGTGCAAAACTGGCAGCTTGCTAACTGCTTTAAAATACTAGACTGATGGAGGTCCAGAGGTAACACTTGCTGTAATAGCACACAGCATTTTCGCTGTTTTTTACTCTTAACTCATTAGCACAAATTCTGTCAGGAAAATAGTGGCAGACCATCCTCTCTGACCCTGGAAATTCCCCATCTTTGGAGGGAGACCTCAGTTTGTAGATTGTTCTCATATGAGGAAAACAAACATGAAACACAGAAGGGTCACGAGCAGTCTGTTTTTTCACAGGATCCCCTTTATTGGAAAGTGTTTCTTGACAGATTTTTTTCTTCAAAATATTGTTGCTTTAGGTGTCATATCTGAAGTGTTGCCCTTCTTTAAGTACCCAAAACTCAATTCTCTAGGATCATCTGACAATAATACCTTTTCTATAAAAGCATGTTGGTATCATTCCTTGGCCTGGGCCACTAACCTCCTTCTCCCCCGTCTGGATTCCACCCGTCCTTTAAGGTCTACTCCAAATCTCACCAGCCCGTCGTGCTAAGCCTTGCCTGATGATCTGATTCCACACCAATGGACCCTTTATCTGAATGGCAATAAAAACAGCCTCTATGGATTGCCTACTCTTTGTAAGGTGCACTGCATCATCACTGCAGTTAATCCTTATGACCGCTATTTTACAGATGAAAAAAATTGAGGCTCAGAGATGTTCAGTAACTTGTCCAGAGTCACACAGCTTATTTTTTTTAATTTTTTGGGGGGTAAAAATCTGCACTTTACTTTTTTAATTTTAAAATTTTTATTATTTTTTTGGCCACACGGCATGCAGGATCTTAGTTCCCTGACCAGGGATCGAACCCACGCCCCGTGCAGTGTAAGTGCGGGGTCTTAAACACTGGACCACCAGGGAAGTCCCTCACACAGCTTGTAAGTGACTAAATGGGATACCAGGCCAGGAGATCTAACTCTAAAATCCATGCTTGCTCTATAATTCCACATTGCCCTTCATCCAGTATTTCTTTTTCCTAAATATGGTTTCTTCCAAGAAAAGTCCCTTCAGGGGAAGGACTGTGTCTTCTTTATCTTCCCTTTACACTCATCATCCTCAGATATTTACCAAGTCTCTGCCAGGTTTGTGGCCCAGAGCTGGACATGGAGGATCCAAGGGACTTAGCTCATGGCCCAGGCCTTGGGGACGGGGAACAGGAGCAGAGCACAGAGCTCCTGCCTGGTGCTCACGAGGGTCTGTACCAGCCTGACTGTGGTCCTGAGGGAGAAACACGCCCCCTACTGGTACCTGGGACTTCCCAGTAATACCAGTTACGCTCCTTCGTGCTGTAATAAAGACATTTCTACCTTGAACACTATTTCATATTTCATTACAAAAATACAGAAGATCTGGTTATAGGGTGTTATCCTGGATTCTGACAACAGCTACACAGTGTGATCTGATGCACATCTGAAAGCCTACCTATCCAGCTGTAACTGCTACCTTGGCAGAGCTGAACAGCAAGGCAGACATTTATGACTAGGAATGTTGCATCAGAGGAGGTTCTTACTGAAAAAGATTCAGATGTCTGTCTTTCATCTTTATCCTAATTACCTTAAGGTGGATGCCTGCTGGGCAGGACCACAGACTAGGATTTTCCTGTTCAGGGAATGTTCTGGAGGAAGAATGACCCACTGAATTTAGGAGGTGGCCTCTGTCATGGAAGCTTCACTGACCGATGATAAAGAGTCCAGGACAGAGGGTGCACCAAGCTGTAACTGTCTGAGAATATGCTTTCTGTAAAGTGGCTGACATGCCTCATTGTCACAAGTGTACTGACCTGTCTGGGTGACTCAGCAATCCTCTGACTTGTTCAGCAAATTCTCTGGAAGGAACTTAAGTTACATCCTAACTTGTAGCTGCATAAGTGACATAAAAGGAGAAGTAAAGAACAGTTTTGAGGAAAACACCATGGAATTGCCTTTGCAAACTCTGATTAATAAAGGAGTTTCTATTTTACTTCCTTCCAACTTCTCCTCCAGAGAAAGATCTTTTTTCACTGAATATTCTTTTTTGTTTCTTTCTTCCCTTTTTTTTTTTTTTTTAAAGTGGAGCGAGTTTCTCCAGACTTCAAAGGGAGATGTGTGAAGGAAGAACTTATCTTTCTGCCTCTTACCATGTTGGGTCACCAGAATCTTATCAGCAAGAAAGAGGAATCACTGTTCAAGTAAAGGGAAAACACATCTGGCAAATATCAGCATTTTAGCACATTAAGGCTGTGTTTAAAGACAAAAATTGAATGTTGTGTTACCTTATTTTTGTCAGTAGAAGCCTGAGGGATGGGGACCCTGAAAGAGGGAAAGAGGGGCCTCCAACTTGTCTCGCTCCCTCAATCTCTTCGCCCTTCATCCTGGCGAGATACACCCCAGAGCAGGCCAAGTGATCTTCAGGATTTTAAGCTTCTAGGTAGGGCCTTGAGTCTCAGCAGTTGGCTTAGAGGTCCCTGGGCATTGATTGACTGCCTTTATAGAAGTCAGCCCTAATCTACAATTCAACCATCCATCCATCCATCCATCTTCTCATTAATTCATTCAGTAAACTTTATTGGGTAACTATTATGTACTATGAGTCAGGTGCTAGTGGGAGATATGATAAATAAAAGATAGTCTCTTGTCTTCGTGGAGCTTACAGTTTGGGTGGTGAGACAGACCCACTGGCCATAATGATATAGTGTGACAGGGGCTAAGAGTAAAAAAGGATGCCATGGGGACCAGCAGGAGGGCACCCAACTCAGCTTTCAGGGGCTTCTTGCAGGACATGTGTCTGAGGGAGACATGAAGGGAAAGAAGGAAGAGAAAGTCATAAAGAGAAAGGTGGAGAACAGGGAAAAGGTGTTCCAGGTGAATGGACCAGCCCACACAAATATGCCAGAGCTGAGAAGGGCTTTCCACTGTCATAAAAATGGAGGAAATATCTGTACTTTAAAAATAAACAAACAAAGCCCCCTATTTTGTATCTTTCTGTATAATTCTTAAGGCATAAAGATCCTAGACCTTATTTTTTTGCAGAGGTAAAAATGACAAAATACCATACAGAGGTATTTCTTCAAACCTTTCTCATCTCTGTTTACTTTCATATCACACAGTGCTGAGCCCTAAAGATACCTATTAAATGACTGTTTGATTTCAAGCATCTCCTTTATCTGAGTTCACTAGGAAAAGTTGTGAAGTGAGTAATGACCTAAATAACCCAGTAAAGGAAGACAACCAGGCTGAATTACCTGGGACATAAAACACCTTCCTTTTCCCCACTAGGTTTCCTCCCCCGCCTCCTCTGTCCAGCCCCGCCATGATTTAATAGCCTTTCTTAACTCTTGCTCTGTTAATCCTAGGTTAGATTAACTCATCGCAAATGGATAAAATGACCTGGTAATTTCCCAAACTTCCATTGCCCAAGTTCATCAGTCAGCCCACTACAGGATGCATACAATTTTCCATGGAAATAGCCTTAAAAGTGGACTTAACAAGCCTTGACTATACTGAGTATTTTTAACATGTTTTGCCATTCTCATAGCTAGGGCTGTAAAAATGCAGTTATGAAGAAGCAAGGAACAGAGAGATTCAGCCACTCGCTACTGGGACCAACCTTAGGACAGGTGGCTCAGTTACATCATCTTTGCTCATTGCAATCACCTTGAAGAGTGGCATCATTATTGCCATTTTACAGATAAGAAATCAGAAACACTAAGGGGTTATGCTTCATACCCAGGTTACACAGCCATGCAGAGGATTTAGCGTGATGCCTGGCACACCAGCGAGCACTTAATAAACATTCACAATTGCATTACAAATGGTGGACTCAAGAACTGGACCGGGACCGTCTGGCTCCAAAGCCCATTCTTATTCCAGTACATTGTTTTCTCAGGAAACTGCTAAACACTGGGAGAGCAGTGGGAGGAGTTACAAGCTGGAGGGAATTCACTTTGCATCCTTCTGTCCCCAGGTCAAATCTATGGGGCAGGGAACAGAGAAGGGAACATGTGGGAATTCTCCACTGTTAATCTGTCAGTGCTGAGGGAAGGCAGAGCGAAGATCAACAGACCCCATGTCTGCCTCTTGCTGAAACCAGACATCACATCTATCTCCCATGTCTCTGTGAGGCTTCCATGGCTGTTTTCTTTTCTTTTTTTAAATAGATAAATAAATTTATTTATTTAGGGCTGTGTTGGGTCCTCGTTGCTGCACGCGGGTTTTCTCTAGTTGCAGAGAGCTTGCGGTGCACAGGCTTCTCACAGGCTTCTCACAGGCTCTAGAGCACAGGCTCAGTAGTTGTGGCGCACGGGCTTAGTTGCTCCACGGCATGTGGGATCTTCCCGGACCTGGACCAGGTCTCAAACCTGTGTCCCCTGCATTGGCAGGCGGATTCTTAACTGCTGCACCACTAGGGAAGTCCCCCATGGCTGTTTTCTATAAAAGGGTTTACGTAGCTTGTGATTCTGAATCAGGGCGCCTTCTACCTGCGGTGTCTGGAACAGGGGGTGGGGGGAACCAACCCACTTTGCAGATCTGGAGGATTCAGGCAAAAATCCTCCACTGACCTTAAACCAGACATGTTGAAAGAATGCCTGATGTGCCATAAAGTACAGTTGAGGTGGTGGTGCCACCTCTGTGTTTAATTTCTACAGGGTGGTATTTTTGTGGGGGTATATAAACAGTGACCACAGTAAATGTGCTGAAGAGAAACAAAAGGGAATTAATTGGCCAGTCCCTAGGTGAAGTAAATTGTATCTCTTGGAATTCTTATCCTCTGTCAATACAGTTTTCCCGTGTGCTGACTCCAGGGTTTTCGTGGGGCCTCTTAGAGATAAGATGAAAAAAAATAGAGGAAGAGGGAGTATTTGGAAATAAGTAGGAAAAAGCAACAAAGAGGAAAAAATTTTATAACTCATAGAGGACCATGATTATGGTTGAAATGACTCAAAAGGAATTGCTACTTCTCTCCTTTCAGATCCCACAGCTACAAGAAGCTCAAGACACAGAGATGGAGCTTAAGATGTTTAAGTTTTGTTGGCAAGAGTTATATTAATGAAATACTTCACACTTGCAAATGTACTTGTTTTTTCAGGCTTAAATTAATGAAAGAAAACTTGCTATTTGGAAGGAAAAAGGAAAGAGTACTTACCTTTGTATCCCAAAATGGCTACTGTGATTGTTAACAAGGCACACAAAATGTATAATAATATGATAGAAAACTTCAGTGCCCAGTTATTTTTACATTTGGTACATTGTGTTCCTTCCTGAATACCTGTAAGAAAAGTCAAATCTTAATAATAGTAACCAAAAAAACATTTCAAAAGTATCTTTTTGCATTTTGGTTCAAATACTGTAACTAAGAATATAGTTTTTACATATGCCCTACTATAGGATGAGTGGTATTTTAAAATTAAACATACTTGAGCAACACAACCACTTTAAATCTCGCCATTATTATAAACGTATTTAATGACTTGAAAATAGAGAACTTTGTCTCATAGAACAGTTTCAAGATCACATTCCATTATGATAATTATAATTTCAATAAAGATCTCTACATGACAAGAGATTTAAAACACCCAAATCTACTTGTGTCAGCCATTATTGGACCTACAGTAATTCAGACACAACCAACAACAACAACAACAAAATTGTGACTTGTCCCTTGATGTTTGTTTCAGTGGTGTGCTCGAGCTAGTTCCTACTGGCTTGCAAGAGTCAATTGTCAAATTTGTAGGAATTTTGGGAACTGGTTGTTAAACGGTTGGCAGCTTGAAATCAACCCTGCAGGGAGTATTTACACCATGGAAATTGGCAAACACTACAAATGATGCCCTCCCACACCCTCAATTGCTTTACCAGCATGCCACTGGCTATACTGTACTATAACCTATAGCAGAAAATATAGGTAATTTTATGATTAAAATGCTCCATATATAACCATCTCTGTACACTACATATGTACAGAAAACAGACACTGACCCTTATTTAAGTTATCACAGTGATTTAAATATCAACTAGGGAACAACCAGAAAAACCAGACATTTTTGATGCGAGGAGGTAAATTTTTAGTGCTCACAGCTGAACTTTTTGAAAAACATTCTAGTCTAAGTGGTAAACCACCAACACTTCTGCAAGTGACTCCAGAAACTAACCCATAAAAAAGGGAACTTGCCATCGGACTGATGAGAAACACAGAAGACAAAGACTCTTGACATTTTAATGTGAAAATCACATTGTAAGGAGTATCACGAGAGTCTTCCTTTCCCTATGTGTGTCTTACTAATAGCGTCTCCCAGGAGCAACAGCACATAAAGGACTGATCTTCTATGATTGTGCTCAATAACTTTTGATGGGCAAATTGTGAAGATTAAGCCACAGCTGAAGTTTCTCTCCTTTGGTTTGTAATTTTACGCATTGTGCCCTTCTTTGGTGAAAAGAGTTCTTCAGCTGTGTTTAATGCAAAATGATGAGAGAAGCAGCATAGAACAATGACTCAAATTAAGTTTCAGGGTTTAACCAATCCCTCCAGTGTTCTGGGCTATACACCCAAGGGGAGGGGGCTCAATCTGTCTGTTCCATGACTTAGAGCAATGATTCTCAAACTCTGCGGTGCACTGGATTCACTCGAAAGGCTTGTTGAAACACAGCCTTTCTAATTCAGGAAGTCTGAGAAGGCGCCTGAGAATCTGGATTTCTAACAAGTTCCCAGGGGCTGCAATGCTGCTGGTCTGGCCGCCATGCTTTAGAACAGTGCTTCTCAAACCGTCAAGTGCTTACAAATCACACTGTTGAAATGCAGATTCTGATTCAGCAGGTCTGAAGCAGGAGCTAAAATTCTGTATTTCTAACAAGGTCCAGGAGATGCTTCGTTGGAGGAACACATTTTGAGGAGCTATGGTTTGTTTTAGAAGATGGTCATGCTGGATCAACCTTGGTGAGCCAATTCCTTGAAGGTAAAGCTGTAAAGTCAGACTTATTGATCAAACAGACCCAGAGTTAATCAGCTTCTCAGCATCGCAGTTTTCTAATTTCTTTGACTCCTTTTCCTTTCCATCCTCCTCCTTCCATTGCCACCTGGATGTTTCAGTGCCATCTCTCGTGTCCAAAACTGACCTTGGTACTAGCCCTACCAAACCAGATCTCCAGCTTTCACCACTTTTTTATTTCCATCCAATCTAAATACTCCTACCATCCCAATCCCCCAGGTGGTCAAACTCAGACACCTTGAAGTCTTCTCTTATACTTATTCTCTAACTCAATCAGTCATCAGACCCCGCTAATCTTCCTGCGGATATTTTTGTCATGATCATCTCATCCACAGTTTATTGATGTTCGCTTACTGCCTACACTGTGCCAGACTCTAATATAGGTACTGTACATCACCTTTAATTCATATAATAACCCTTCAAGATGGCATGGTAGTGAGAGCTGAAATGACATCCCATAGACATCATAGCCAGGATTCGAACCTGGGCCTGTCTGACTCCAAACGCCATGACCTCTCCCCTACGCCATGGTGCCTCTCTGGTCAAGCTTTCCTATCCATTTCCACTGCCACCATCCTAGTGTGAGATCTTCTGATCTTAGTGGAAGATTCTTCTTCCATTCCCACTGGAATCCAGCCTCACCCTGTAACAAAATACTGCTGACCTCATGATGATGCCAAAAAGAAAAAAACAAAAACAAAGAAAACTTTCAATCGTTCACCCTTAACTAAAGGGTGAACACACACACACACACACACACACACACACACACACACACACACCCCTGCTCGTAAGCTCTCTATAATCTGGCAGTTTAAAATGAAACAAAGACCCCTTATACCCAGTTAGAGTGAGCATATTTTTGGAATTGGGAGTGGGGGAAGCACAGGTAGACCCAGAGATATGCCACATCTCATGTTCAGAAAACAATTAACTTGCTTTGGTGGCAACTGTAAAACACAGAAGGAGGACAGACCCAGGGATGCTGTAGAAAGATTGGATGACACTTTTATGGTTGATGGAGGGTTTCATTCCTTTTGGATTTTAGGACTGTGGTGGGTGAACTCTTTATGCCTCTCCAGGGCTATTTCTTTCATTCCATTAGAAGAGCCTCAGAAGATTTGGTCAGAGGGCAGATGATGATAGATAACAGAATTTGGGGCTAGAGCATTGCTTAGAGGTCATCCGGTCAAGCATCATTGTGTTACTGATGTGGAGAGTGAGGCCGGCAAGGTAAAGCAGAATCAGAAGGAACGTGCCCTGATGTCCAGGGCAGGGGTCCTTTCCTCCCCTTCTCACCATGCGTGCTGGTGCTGTGTTTGCCACTGGATATCTTGTGCACGTGGTCTTCATGCAGATCTGCTCCCAGACAGTTGTCACTGCTTCACATGCTGAAGAACAAGGGTCACTTCATAGTGACACACATTTCTCGTTGCTGACTCTATCAGCATTTAATCAACATCAGATGGCACCGCCTGGTCTCCCGTCCTACTTGACACAATTTCTCTGTCTTGTTTTTTCTCCCTCCCAAGACTTATTTTTCATAAGAATTCTGTTTTATCTTTCCCTCTCTGCCCTCCACTGGGAGGACATCTGGCCAAACATACGGATGCCTACTACAAAGAGACCCTGCTGGCTCACGTAGCTGGGGGACCCCCTCCTCCTTGAACCTAGATGGTCACAAAAAACATTCAAGAGAGACATCCCCCTGTTACCAGCCTTTGTAGTGTTTGTTTTCTTAGCATTACTTTCCAGAGACGGGGGACTCTGTTCCCATTGCGAGGGGCCGGTAGGAAGGGCAGGGAATGGATCTGCAAGGCTGCAGATAAGAGATTCTAGGTCAGGAAGTGAAGCAGTTCGCCCCTCACCACCGAGAGAGCCAGCTTATCACAAAACCTGGCCCAAACAGCACATCCACAATTCAGCAGGCCACAGGCAGAACGTGCCTGCAGGACCCATGCCCTCCCATGGGTTACCCCTCCTGCTCTATCCCCACTGAACTCAAGGCTTGGCTTGTGTTCTGAATGCATTTTCCAGTGTCCAAGTCTTCATTATACAAAAAACATTGGGGAGGCCAAAGGAAGCCAGAATCACTCTGGTTAACTCCTTGAGTATTCTACGAAGTTCAGAATAGGCTGACAATTTGATCCCAGCCCCAGTGTGCAAACTCAAAGTTCCCTGTGTTGCCCTGCTTCCAATAACACGTTTTAAGTAAGAAGATGGGGGTCAGTGCGGCCGCCGATCAGGGTATGGTGAGCTGGTTGGAGAGAATAAGTGAAACACTGCAGGAATGACAGTGCAGAAGGCCAGAAAAATTCACCAGCAAAGAGAATTCCTTTCTGCTGTGGTTCTCCATAAAGAGCCCTCCCAAGTTCTGTGGTCCTGGCCCCAGTACAGTCTGTTTTGCCAATCATTTTGGAAAACAAAAGAGTCTCCTTCACTATCATATTTTTCTACCATCACCAAAAGAGGGCTCTCTGTTAACATGGCTGCGTGCTGATCAGCGCCCTTCCTCCTTAAGTGAAGGCCGGCGCTGTGGGCGAGTGCACGGCACTTCCGGGCTGTCTTAATTATCATAAATGTCCAGAGCTCAGTGGTGTTGCCATAAAGATCATGTTACCTTAGAGAAGCTTCAAAAAGCTGGTAGCCTGCAAAATCCAGAAAACCACAGGTTTTGATCTGAGTTTTGCAGTGACCTTTTCATGTGGTTTTTTTACAGTTATTAATCTACTGCCTGGTGGCATATATTCCCATAAGCCCATGAGAATGATTTGGGCCTAACGGTAAAACTGATGATTCAAATACATTCCTATCATTAAAATGCCCTCAAAAGCAACAAAACAGTAAGAGTTAACATCCTAGTTAGTTATTTGGATGTTGTGCAACATCACTAGAACAGAAGCTAAATACATAAAACACTTTATCCCACGAATAATTAGTTTTTCCTTATTATAAAGGCTATTTACTAAATGATGGGATATGGATTTATTTAGTATTTTTTAAAAAGTATTAATGAGTATTTAGTTCCCCAAATACAAATCCCAGCCGTGGACAACTTTTTATGCCAAGTTTCTTAAATAATGTAGAGAATCATGGTAACAGAATGAGGACAAGAATTAAAAATAAAATCACTTTCTGTGCAAAATAAATGAAGCCTCACAGCATCGCTATATTCAGAAAGATATATTCAAACCAGAAAAATGATTTAGAACAGAGTTTTATGAATTTGAACTCTTCAGCATTCATCCTGAGCTTATATTAATATTCTGCACATTTACCAAAGGTATAGTTTCTTTCGTTAAAAATTTTTCATGTATATATTAAAAGAGGCAGCCAGTTCTGGTTTGGTTTCAATGTAAAAAAAATATTTATTATTTGTTTAAAATTTATAATGTATACCCTGCCTGCTATAAAAGAATTGTAGAGGCAAAAGCCAGATAATGATGCCACTCAGAAAATATAACATCTGCCAGAATGTACAGTGTCTCAAAAGAACGCAATTACTTTCTCTTTGTGGTTTTTATAATAGGAAATCCTTTATTATATGAACTGTACACAAATGCCTTCAGTTCTGAGGAGTGGAATCCTAGGTCCAGGGGGAGTTCATCCATCACATCTCTTACATATGTCCCTCCTGGCTGGCCCCTTCCTCCTGGCTCTCTTCCTATTCATTTTATTCCATGGGCACAGAGTGAACTGTCAACCATCCTAATGATACACTTCAGCAGCCCTGACTAACTTCATTATCGGCACCACCAAACAATGTCCTTCTGTGATTAGGCGTTGAATCTTTTAATTAAAAGGACACATGAAAATTTGGCTCCAGCTTGGACCATCAAGAGTCTGTCATATAATTGAGCTGGACACTTAGACTGCACAGGTATTTGGAGGAAAGCCACCAGATATTTGTTTAGTGGATGAGAGTTTGCTATTGCTGCAAACTCAAAGAGGAATTGGTAAGGATGGCGGCCAGTCTTGAGTACTTGATGTGTACCACGTCCCCCTGCCCAGCTACTTTCAGTCCCTTTAATAACCCTGCCAAGTAGGACTTCTGACCCTGATTTTATAGATTTTTAGGAAAGTGGGGGTCAGAGAGGTTGAGCACCCAAGCTAGTGAGTGGCTGAGCTGGGAGCTGAACCCAGATGATCACACGTTGCTTCCCTAAGCTTGCTGACCTTCAGAGGTGGAAAGCAAAACAAAGCAAGGAGAAGAATGCCTAATGAGATAAACTGTAGAAGGTGGACAGGTTAGACTTTAGAAGTGTTCTGTCAAAATACAGGAATGCAGAAACGTCCTTTCAAATGTTGACAGATATGCCTTTCTCAGAAATAAGCAGGAAAATTTAGTCTCCAGGAAGTTAACTATTACAGGCCTGAGGTTTCTACAGGCTGTAATTTCTCTTCCTATTCTGTGGTGACATACTTGAGCAGCAAGTTAATTCCACCCTAAATAAATCCTCATTATCTCTGTGAGACGTCACGACTGGCTTGGAGGTTTGGCTGGTAAGGTCTGTTAGCCCCTCAGGGGAATCATCCCCCAATGGTGGTGAAATTTCTGGAATGGGGTGACCTGGGAAGAGAAGGTAGCTTGATAATTTCAAGGCAAACTATGAGACATGTAAGGGCTTTGAGCTTGAAACCAAAACAAGTTGGTTGCCCCTACTGAGTTTTCTTCTGAAGTTCTAGTTCACTGAAATAGGAGCCTCAAAAGTCAATGGTGCACTCATCTATGGACCCAAATAATTGCTGGTGGTTCAAGCCTGCAGGAGTTGGGAGAGAAAAGTTAGTGGAAAGGAAGGAGGTGAAAGAAGGATTTATTGAGTGGTAATAAAAATTTATGTAGCCTCTTAACCCCCTTTTTAAAAAAACCTGTCTGGGGACTTCACTGGTGGCACAGTGGTTAAGAATCCACCTGCCAATGCAGGGGACACGGGTTTGATCCCTGGTCCAGGAAAGATCCCACATGCCGCGGAGCAACTAAGCCCATGCACCACAACTACTGAGCCTGCACTCTAGAGCCCGAAAGCCACAACTACTGAGCCCGCGTGCTACAGCTACTGAAGTCTGCATGCCTGGAACCCGTGCTCTGCAACAAGAGAAGCCACCGCAATGAGAAACCCACGCACTTCAACGAAGAGTAGCCCCTGCTCGCTGCAACTAGAGAAAGCCCGCGCGCAGCAATGAAGACCCAACGCAGCCCCCAACCCCCCCCAAAAAAAACCTGCCTGGAGTACTTTGGAAAAAAACAATTCTTTTTACAAATGCCAGCTTGACCCCATGGTTCAGAAATCCACTGCCACAGTAACAGCTCCAGGTGGCTCAAAGTAGATACCAAGAAGCTCACCACCTAGCATCCTCTGACCACCCAGGTCCTCGGAACCTCACAGCCTGAGGACTTCAGCGGTCACCTCAGCCAGTATCCATCTTACCAGTGAGGAAACTGCAGTCCAATGAACTTCTCTGCCCTCCAGGCTGTCCCGGGCTTGAGGACTCAGGTCTCCAGATTCTCTGCCAAAGTTCTTTAGACCCCAAAACACAGCCCACCATACTTCTTTCTCGCTACATCCCATTTATTCAAGAAACAAGGATGGAGCACCTAGTCTGTACCAGGCGCTGAGTAGAACAGTGAACAAAACAGACAACAATCTCTGTCCTTATGGAATGTACACTCCGGTGGGAGGATATTTTAGTATGTTGGAAGGTGCTAACGGCTATGGAGAAAAATAAAGCAAGGACTGGACAAAGGGCACGTGGGAGAGGAGGTGGATGGCAGTGTAAGCAGGTGGTCAGAGAAGGCTTCAGGGAGTAACATCGGGGCCAAAGCTTGAAGGAGCTTGGGGTGCTGGGCGGGGACCTCATGGCGCGGCCTCAGCGTCTGCCTGTCTCCTCTCTACATCTTGAGATTCGCCCCCCTTCTCCCTGCAGCACTCTTCTCTCTACCAAACGACTTCTATTAGAAGCCGTTTAATTTCCTCACAAATTTCCTCCTGGATGAACCCTCTTCTAATAAGCCTTGCCCCGAGCCCAGCTGGGCCTGGACCCCTTCGGCTCCTCTGCGGTTCACATTGCATAAATCTATTAGGCTCATTTGTACGGTTTTCAAGTAATTTAAATGCCATCTCCCTGGCTATGACCATGGTATGGGAATGCAATTGTTCTGCTGTGCTGCTTTTGCATTTCTCTGAACAAACCAGACCCCTCTCATACCCTGTACGCCCTGCAGATTCACGAATATGGACCTGGAGTGTAGAGCCCGCCACGGGCAGACGGGCTCTGGCACCCCCTCAGCCAATCCTAGTCAAACAAACTGGCAGCAGCACCAGGTGTGAGGATTTCACAACCTTCTCTTCCACTCTGTGTCCAGCCTCCTCGGTGAGGGGTGACACGCTGAGCTCAGTGTCCTGCAGGCCAGGGTGTGACGTCCTGAGAGAGGCATTCAGCTCAGGGCCTGACAGTCAAAACGCAGACATACAGGACACCTTCCAACCAAACACTCATGAACCCATGGCTAGAAAGGAAGCATTTCCTTTTCACCACTGGGGAAGGGGTATGCGGTGGGATTTACTAACCAAAGAAATGCAAGCTGTTCCCAGAGACCCTTCCCAGCCGCAGGGCTACAGCTCTCACAGAACTAAATCTGACAGGGCAGAGGTGAGAAAGCAAACCCACAGTCCAACATTTGCCTTGAGGTGCTTGCTTTAAAAAGTGTCATTTTAGGGCAGCTGAACTGAGCGGGCAAGTCTCAGTTAATGATAGCGTATTTGTTGTTGATTACTGAGGCAGTGTTGGGGCATGTGGAAATTATGCTTTGGAGCAGGTGCTGGCGGAAAAAAAAAAAAAAAACCCACTATCTCTCACATATCTACTTGACTTTTTTTAAACCAAAAAACGAGTGTTTTGATGAAAAAAAAAAAAAAGGACCTCAATGTAAGTGAAAATATCAATCAGCCTGACAGACACTCCTCAGTCCTGTATGAATATGTGTTTTTTACTTTCTTCAAGTGAAGACGATAGTTGAGGACACTTAAATTAAGGGAAAAGTGAGCCAGACAAGGCGACAGATTTTCCTGTCGGCACTTTAAAGTAATTAACTATTCTGTGGTGACGGTAGCCTCCGTTCTGAACCTTGATGAGAAGTCAGTCGACTTGAAATGACCCAGATGAGGGGGGAAAAAGCTGGTAAAAATAATGAGGAAAATGAGAAGGCTCTATTTTACAGACCATGGGACCAGTGATGAAGGGGGTGTGGCCCCCGGATTCAGTGAAGAGCATCTGTTCACCAGCTTGGTATTCACACTTGTTATTAAAACTGGACAAAGGACAGAAAGAGGAAGAAATTTTTCATGGAGCAGACAGCCCTGGCTGTAGAGGTCAAAGGAATGAAACTGAAAAATATAAGTGGAAAATCACTACACCGACAAGTCAGAAGGCATGCAATTATAATTAAAAGTAAAGTAGGAGAGCAGCTTCAAGATGGCGGAGGAGTAAGACGTGGAGATCACCTTCCTCCCCACAAATACATCAAAACTACATCTACATGTGGAACAACTCCTACAGAACACCTACTGAACGCTGGCAGAAGACCTCAGACCTCCCAAAAGGCAAGAAACTCCCCACGTACCTGGGTAGGGCAAAAGAAAAAAGAAAAAACAGGGATAAAAGAATAGGGACGGGACCTGCACCTCTGGGAGGGAGCTGTGAAGGAGGAAAGGTTTCCACACACTAGGAAGCCCCTTCACTGGTGGGGATGGGGGGTGGGCGGGGAGGAAGCCTCAGAGCCACGGAGGAGAGCGCAGCAATAGGGGTGCAGAGGGCAAAGCGGAGAGATTCCCGCACAGAGGATCGCTGCCAAACAGCATTCACCAGCCCGAGAGGCTTGTCTGCTCACCCGCCGGGGTGGGCGGGGTCTGGGAGCTGAGGCTCGGGCTTCGGAAGTCAGATCCCAGGGAGAGGACTGGGGTTGGCTGCGTGAACACAGCCTGAAGGGGGCTAGTGCACCACAGCTAGCCGGGAGGGAGTCCGGGAAAAAGTCTGGAGCTGCTGAAGAGGCAAGAGACCATTGTATCGGGGTGTGCGAAGAGAGGGGATTCAGAACACCGCCTAAATGAGCTCCAGAGATGGGCACAAGCCGCGGCTATCAGTGCGGACCCCAGAGACGGGCATGAGACGCTAAGGCTGCTGCTGCAGCCACCAAGAAGCCTGTGTGCAAGCACAGGTCACTATCCACACCTCCCCTCCCAGGAGCCTGTGCAGCCCACCACTGCCAGGGTCCCGTGATCCAGGGACAACTTCCGTGGGAGAACACACGGTGTGCCTCAGGCTGTTGCAACGTCATGCTGGCTTCTGCCGCCGCAGGCTCGCCCCACATTCCGTACCCCTCCCTCCCCCCAGCCTGAGTGAGCCAGAACCCCCTAATTAGCTGCTCCTTTAACCCCGTCCTGTCTGAGGGAAGAACAGATGCTCTCAGGCGACCTACATGCAGAGGCGGGGCCAAATGCAAAGCTGAACCCTGGGAGCTGTGTGAACAAAGAAGAGAAAGGGAAATTTCTCCCAGCAGCTTCAGGAGCAGCGGATTAAATCTCCACAATCAATTTGATGTACCTGTATCTGTGGAATACCTGAAGAGACAATGAATCATCCCAAAATTGAGGCAGTGGACTTTGGGAGCAAGTATATACTTGGGGTTTGCTTTCTGCATCTAATTTGTTTCTGGTTTTATGTTTATCTTAGTTTAGTATTTAGAGCTTATTATCATTGGTAGATTTGTTTGTTGATTGGGTTGCTCTCTTCCTTTAAAAATTATTTTTATATATATAAATTTTTTTTCCCTTTTTCTCTTTTTGTGAGTGTGTATGTGTATGCTTCTTTGTGTGATTTTGTCTGTATAGCTTTGCTTTTGTCATTTGTCCTAGGGTTCTGAATGTCTTTTTTTTTTAGTATAGTTTTTAGCACTTGTTATCATTGATGGATTTGTTTTTTGGTTTGCTTGCTCTTGTCTTTCTTTCACTCTTTTTTCTATTTTTAATAATTTTTTTCTATTTTAATAACTTTATTTTTATTTCTTTCATTCTTTTTTTTCTCCCTTTTCTTCTGACCTGTGTGGCTGACAGGGTCTTGGTGCTCTGGCCAGGTGTCAGGCCTGAGCCTCTGAGGTGGGAGAGCTAAGTTAACGACACTGGACCACCAGAGACCTCCCGGCTACATGTAATATCAAATGGCGAAAGCTCGCACAGAGATCTCCATCTCAACGCTAAGACCCAGCTCCACTCAATGACCAGCAAGCTACAGTGCTGGACATCCTATGCCAAACAACTAGCAAGACAGGAACACAAACCCACCTGTTAGCAGAGAGGCTGCCTAAAATCACAATAAGTTCACAGACACACCAAAACACACCACAGGACGTGGCCCTGCCCACCAGAAAGACAAGATCCAGCCTCATCCACCAGAACACAGGCACCAGTCCCCTCCACCAGGAAGCCTACACAACTCACTGAACCAACCTTAGCCACTGGGAGCAGACACCAAAAACAATGGGAACTACGAACCTGCAGCCTGCAAAATGGAGACCCCAAACACAGTAAGTTAAGCAAAATGAGAAGACAGAGAAATACACAGCAGATGAAGGAGCACGTAAAAACCCACCAGACCAAACAAATGAAGGGGAAATAGGCAGTCTACTTGAAAAAGAATTCAGAGTAATGATAGTAAAGATGATCCAAAATCTTGGAAATAGAGAAAATACAAGAAACGTTTAACAAGGACCTAGAAGAATTAAAGAGCAAACAAACAATGATGAACAACACAATAAATGAAAATAAAAATTCTCTAGAAGGGATCAATAGCAGAATAACTGAGGCAGAAGAATGGATAAGTGACCTGGAAGATAAAATAGTGGAAATAACTACCAAGAGGAAAATAAAGAAAAAAGAATGACAAGAACTGAGGACAATCTCAGAGACCTTTGGGACAACATTAAATGCACCAACATTTGAATTATAGGGGTCCCAGAAGAGGAAGAGAAAAAGAAAGGGACTGAGAAAATATTTGAACAGATTACAGTTGAAAGCTTCCCTAATATGGGTAAGGAAAGAGTCAAGTCCAGGAAGAACAGAGAGTCCCATACAGGATAAATCCAAGGAGAAACATGCCAAGACACATATTAAACTATCAAAAATTAAATACAAAGAAAAAATATTAAAAGCAGCAAGGGAAAAGCAACAATTAACATATAAGGGAATCCCCATAAGGTTAACAGCTGATCTTTCAGCAGAAACTTTGCAAACCAGAAGGGAGTGGCAGGACATATTTAATGTGATGAAAGGGAAAAACCTACAACCAAGATTACTCTATCCAGCAAGGATCTCATTCAGATTTGATGGAGAAATTAAAACCTTTACAGACAAGCAAAAGCTAAGAGAATTCAGCACCACCAAACCTGCTCTACAGCAAATGCTAAAGAACTTCTCTAGGCAGGAAACACAGGAAGAGGAAAAGACTTACAATAACAAACCCAAAACAATTAAGAAAATGGTAATAGGAACATACATATCAATAACTACCTTAAATGCAAATGGATTAAATGCTCCAACCAAAAGACATAGACTGGCTGAATGGATACAAAAACAGGACCCATAAATATGCTATCTACAAGAGACCCACTTCAGACCTAGAGACACACACAGACTGAAAGTGAGGGGATGGAAAAAGATATACCATGCAAATGGAAATAAAAAGAAAGCTGGAGTAGCAATTCTCATATCAGACAAAACAGACTTTAAAATAAAGACTATTACAAGAGACAAAGAAGGACACTACAGAATGATCAAGGGATCAATCCAAGAAGAAGATATAACAATTGTAAATATTTATGCACCCAACATGGGAGCACATCAATACATAAGGGAAATGCTAACAACCATAAAAGGGGAAATCGATAGTAACACAATAATAGTAGGGAACTTTAACACCCCACTTTCACCAATGGACAGATCATCCAAAATGAAAATAATTAAGGAAACACAAGCTTTAAATGATACATTAAACAAGATGGACTTAATTGATATTTATAGGACACTCCATCCAAAAACAACAGAATACATTTTCTTCTCAAGTCCTCATGGAACATTCTCCAGGATAGATCATATCTTAGGTCACAAATCAAGCCTTGGTAAATTTAAGAAAATTTAAATCGTATCAAGTATCTTTCCCAACCACAACGCTGTGAGACTAGATATCAATTACAGGAAAAAAATCTGTAAAAAATACAAACACATGGAGGCTAAACAATACACTAGTAAATAACCAAGAGATCACTGAAGAAATCAAAGAGGAAATCAAAAAATACCTGGAAACAAATGACAATGAAAACACGATGACCCAAAACCTATGGGATGCAGCAAAAGCAGTTCTAAGAGGGAAGTTTATAGCAATACAATCCTACCTCAAGAAACAAGAAACATCTCAAATAAACAACCTAACCTTACACCTGAAGCAATTAGAGAAAGAAGCACAAGAAAACTCCAAAGTTAGCAGAAGGAAAGAAATCAGAAAGATCAAATCAGAAATAAATGAAAAAGAAATGAAGGAAATGATAGCAAAGATCAATAAAACTAAAATCTGGTTCTTTGAGAAGATAAAAAAAATTGATAAACCATTAGCCAGACTCATCAAGAAAAAAAGGGAGAAAACTCAAATCAATAGAATTAGAAATGAAAAAGGAGTAGTAACAACTGACACTGCAGAAATACAAGGGATCATGAGAGATTACTACAAGCAACTATATGCCAATAAAATGGGCAACCTGGAAGAAATGGACAAATTCTTAGAAAAGCACAACCTTCTGAGACAGAACCAGGAAGAAATAGAAAATATAAACAGACCAATCACAAGCACTGAAATTCAAACTGTGATTAAAAATCTTCCAACAAACAAAGCCCAGGACCAGATGGCTTCACAGGCGAATTCTATCAAACATTTAGAGAAGAGCTAACACCTATCCTTCTCAAACTCTTCTAAAATATAGCAGAGGAAGGAACACTCCCAAACTCCTTCTACCAGGTGACTATCACCCTGATACCAAAACCAGATAAAGATGTCACAAAATAAGCTACAGACCAAAGGCCAATATCACTGACGAACACTGATGCAAAAATCCTCAACAAAATACTAGCAAACAGAATCCAACAGCACATTAAAAGGATCATACACCATGATCAAGTAGGGTTTACCCCAGGAATGCAAGGATTCTTCAATATACTCAAATCAATCAATGTAATAAACCATATTAACAAATAGAAGGAGAAAAACCATATGATTATCTCAATAGATGCAGAAAAAGCTTTTGACAAAATTCAACACCCATTTATGATAAAAACCCTCCAGAAAGTAGGCACAAAGGGAACTTACCTCAACATAATAAAGGCCATATACGACAAACCCACAGCCAACATCGTTCTCAATGGTGAAAAACTGAAACTATTTCCTCTAAGATCAGGAACATGACAAGGTTGCCCACTTTCACCATTATTATTCAACATAGTTTTGGAAGTCTTAGCCACAGCAATCAGAGAAGAAAAAGAAATAAAAGGAATCCAAATCAGAAAAGAAGAAGTAAAACTGTCACTGTTTGCAGATGACATGATATTATACATAGAGAATCCTAAAGATGCTACCAGAAAACTACCAGAGCTAATCAATGAATTTGGTAAAGTAGCAGGATAGAAAATTAATGCACAGAAATCTGTTGCATTCCTGTACACTAATGATGAAAAATCTGAAAGAGAAAATATGGAAACACTCCCATTTACCACTGCAACAAAAAGAATAAAATACCTAGGAATAAACGTACCTAAGGAGACAAAAGACCTGTACCCAGAAAACTATAAGACACTGATGAAAGAAATTAAAGATGATACAAACAGATGGAGAGATATACCATGTTCTTGGATTGGAAGAATCAACATTGTGAAAATGACTATACTACCCAAAGCAATCTACAGATTCAGTGCAATACCTATCAAACTACACCGGCATTTTTCACAGAACTAGAACAAACAATTTCACAATGTGTATGGAAACACAGAAGACCCCGAATAGCCAAAGCAATCTTGAGAAAGAAAAACGGAGCTGGAGGAATCTGGTTCCCAGACTTCAGACTATACTACAAACCTACAGTAATCAAGACAGTATGGTACTGCCACAAAAACAGAAATATAGATCAGTGGAACAGGAAAGAAAGCCGAGAGATAAACCCACGCACATATGGTCACCTTATTTTTGAAAAAGGAGGCAGGAATATACAATGGAGAAAAGACAGCCTCTTCAATAAGTGGTGCTGGGAAAACTGGACAGCTATATGTAAAAGAATGAAATTAGAACACTCCCTAACACCATACACAAAAATAAACTCAAAATGGATTAAAGACCTAAATATAAGGCCAGACACTATAAAACTCTTAGAGGAGAACATAGGCAGAACACTCTATGACATAAATCAAAGCAAGATCCTTTTTGATCCACCTCCTAGATAAATGGAAATAAAAACAAAAATATACAAATGGGACCTAATGAAACTTAAAAGCTTTTGCACAGCAAAGGAAACCATAAACAAGACGAAAAGACAACCCTCAGAATGGGAGAAATTATTTGCAAATGAAGCAACTGACAAAGGATTCATCTCCAAAATTTACAACCAGCTCATGCAGCTCAATATCAAAAAAACAAACAACCCAATCCAGAAATGGGCAGAAGACCTAAATAGACATTTCTCCAAAGAAGATATACAGATTGCCAACAAACACATGAAAGAATGCTCAACATCACTAATCATTAGAGAAATGCAAGTCAAAACTACAATGAGGTATCACCTCACACCCGTCAGAATGGCCATCATCAAAAAATCTACAAACAATAAATTCTGGAGAGGGTGTGGAGAAAAGGGAACCCTCTGCACTGTTGGTGGGAATGTAAATTGATACAGCAACTATGGAGAACAGTATGGAGGTTCCTTAAAAAACTAAAAATAGAACTACCATATGACCCAGCAATCCCACTACTGGGCATATACCCTGAGAAAACCATAATTCAAAAAGAGTCATGTACCACAATGTTCACTGCAGCTCTATTTACAATAGCTAGGACATGGAAGCAACCTAAGTGTCCACCGACAGATGACTGGATAAAGAAGATGTGGCACATATATACAATGGAATATTACTCAGCCATAAAAAGAAACGAAATTGAATTATTTGTAGTGAGGTGGATGGACCTAGAGTCTGTCATACAGAGTGAAGTAAGTCAGAAAGTGGAAAACAAATACCGTATGCTAACACATATATATGGAATCTAAAAAAAAAAAAAAAAGGTTCTGAAGAACCTAGGGGCAGGACAGGAATAAAGGCACAGACGTAGAGAATGGACTTGAGGACATGGGTAGGGGGAAGGATAAGCTGGGACGAAGTGAGAGAGTGGCATGGACATATATACACTACCAAATGTAAAATAGATAGCTACTGGGAAGGAGCTGCAGAGCACAGGGAGATCAGCTTGGTGCTTTGTTTCCACGTAGAGGGGTGGGATAGGGAGGGTGGGAGGGAGACACAAGAGGGAGGGGATATGGGGATGTAAGTATATGTATAGCTGATTCACTTTGTTATACAGCAGAAACTAACACACCATTGTAGAGCAATTATACTCCAATAAAGATGTTAAAAAAAAATAGTAAAGTAAGTGGGGAAAGTATATGCTTATTATCATTTCCATGCCTACGTAAAGAGTTCATAAATGAGTGTTAAATTTAGAAAATTGTGTAAAACTGATATAACTAGATGAAAAGATAGGTAAGTACCTACATTTGTATGTACACACACACATACAGAGTGACTTTCTTCAGACGGTAGAGATGTTTTTAAAGAAAGGATTTCCAAGGCAAAATTCAAATTCACGATTTCCCATCATTTCTCAGGGGTGTGTTGGAGCCAGCTTACACTGACTGGTGACAGCTAACTGTTCTTGTTTTTTAAATAAATTTATTTATTTTATTTATTTATTTTTGACTCTGTTGGGTCTTCGTTGCTGCGCTCGGGCTTTCTCTAGCTGCGGTGAGCGGGGGCTACTCTTCCTTGCAGTGCGCAGGCTTCTCACTGCAGTGGCTTCTCTTGTTGCGGAGCACGGGCTCTAGGCCCGCGGGCTTCAGTAGTTGTGGCTCGTGGGCTCTAGAGCACAGGCTCAGTAATTGTGGCGCGTGGGCCTAGTTGCTCCACGGCATATGGGATCTTCCCGGACCAGGGGACTCGAACCCATGTCCCCTGCATTGGCAGGCGGATTCTTAACCACTGCGCCACCAGGGAAGCCCCAGCCAAATGTTCTTATCTCTTCACACCCCGTGTTCAGAGACTTTAGTTGACAACTTGAAGCTGGTCATGCTGGGAGTATTTACACCACAGAAATCAGCAAACGCTACAAATCAGGGCTTTGGCCTCCTGGAGAATTGGTTGTTAAAGTTGGCCAGCATGCTGTTCAACCTGGTGCAGCTGACCCATCACATTTAAACAAGTGAAACAACTGTTCTGTCCATAGAATCACATGAGAAGTTCAGGATCACTGGCCCTGTCAAGCTGGACATGGTGGAGTCTCTACTGGACCGTTGTTCCTTCTCTCCCCTCAAGGTAGTAGAGATAGCGCACATGCTCCTATTGGTGATTTGTGCACATTAAAAGTTTTGCATTTAAAACTTGCATGGAAAGTTCATAAATTACAAATTCATCATATCAGTGGGACATAATATCAGTGAGATAGTCTTATATTCTCAGTGAAACTGACAATGTTTATTTTAGGGTTCAATTCCCACATGTCTGTTAACTTCATACCAGGGACACAACTTCGACTAAACTCTGACCAGCCACCCTGAAAACTAATTTCTTTCTCATGTGGAGGAAGGGATTTCGAATGACAACCCTCAGAGTCTGGAAGATATTCTCTTGGCCTCCTAACATCATGCAGGAATTAAAACCCCACCTGCTAGGCAGAAAAAAATCCAAGAGTCCAAAGGAGCATGAAACTTCTGTACATTTTTAAGATGCACAAATGTCTGTGACAGCAACAGATGGACCCAGAAACAGAAAGAGGAGAACATTAGAAATACACAAGCTGAGCCGCTTAGAGTGGAGGCCGGGTGCCTTTTGAACTTGACCTCTTAGAGCAGAGAACTGCAAAGTTTGGTCAGGGCCACATCAGCTCTGGTCCATTATTCAACGGATATCAGAGATGCAGAAAATATATACACAATTTCATACGATATAAAATTCTTAGGGTAAAATCACTTAATTGTATTTCATGCTCGAAGAAATGAATTTTATTGCCCAAATGGCTAAACAGCTTCTAACTAGGGCTGCAAACTGGTTAAACAGGCTGAAAGAAGAGGCTTTGGACAAATGCTTCACAATACTGTCCAATCCACACCTAGCTCAGGGTTTTCTCCACCACCCCCGTGAATCTGGAATTTGGAATTAATATCAGGATCACCCACCAGGGAGTCATTCATATATTATATTTCTAATATGCAACTCTATTGGTTTACATGAACTCCTAGAAATCTGTATATAGTTTAGAACTCAGTGTGAGTTCACTGCTTATTATTCTTTAAAATCTCTTGTGGCAAAAGAGTCCCTCTTGGTTAAGAAGATGTAGCTGTCTTGGGTGGCCACTACACAATGGGATGCCAGGGATGGGCTCAGCTTGGCAGACCAAGGACACACACCCCATCTAGAACGGGGCCTGAGCAGGGCTCTTCCTTCTTGGGGAAGCAAAGCTTCCCAACCCTACTGTTGGAAAAGCCACTTGAAGCTCAGGTCCTAGGGATGACAGGCCAGCAGTGTCATCTGGTGAACACAAAGAGAGCACTATTTCATTAACTTCACATTATGCATGGCCCTGGAGAGGAACTGAAAAAGAAAGATTCAGTGATTCACAAAACGTCTGTTCCTAAATGAGGAATCAGATGAAGTCTGGACTTAATAGCTCCAGCTACTTTGCAATGTTCATTCCTGCTGGAAAGCAGTTGTGTTATAGCAGCTAAGCTAGTAAAGACAACCAGCCACCTGTAAATACAACCTACTGGTTGCCCTGAAACAATGCATCCCTTTATACAGCACTTAGAGGAAACAACACCTAATAAACAACACCTAGGAAAGCAAAGAAACATATACTACGGTAAAAGGAAACATCCCACTTACAACCATGGTTATGACAGTGCTTATAAAATTAGAAGCACTAATTCATTAGGGTATACAGCACCCTAAATGACTGTGTGATTGTGCATTTACTAAATTTTATCTATAGGACGGTTGCATAGGAGTAAATCTTCCTGGCTTTGAGTTTGTTTCCATCCCTGCTTACTTGCCAGACACACATCCCAAACTGGGCACAAATCATCTAAGAGAAATGTTTATCCAAATGGAACTGGAAAAGTCAGGGGCTCCAGGCAGGCCCTGGGGCTCTGGGAAGGGCCCTTCTTTCAGTGACTTCTGCTGTACAGGCCCAGGGTGGGATGGAAAGGATCACACAGTAGGGCACGGAAACAAGATTTCTTTTTTGAGGAAAAGAACAAAGCTTGTGATTATCTAGTCAGAACAGGAGAAAGGGGACAGCTGTGACAACAGGGAAATGAAAGTAAGCAACAACAGGCTTCACGAAATAGACTGTAAGGAAGGTTCCTACCATCGAGTCATTTGTGTCCCAACGAGCTGGGAAACCCTGAGGTGGAGTGTTGGTGCTTCACTTGCTGGGACACAGAGATGATACAGATTATTGCTGTTAGTAATGAAGAGGCGGCTCTAGAGAGTGAAGGAAAAACAAACTAGAACATGAAACGAATATCTGCCCAACAGTCTTGTTAATTACTTGGACATCTAGGGCAAAATCAAACCAGTATGTCAGGCAGAGAAAGGAGTGCCAATCTAGTATCCACTATTAAAATGTGGTGATTCTTATTTACCAAAGGGCCAATCTGCTTCCAATACTAAGGTTTTATAGCTGCACCTGGTCCTCAGAGCAGGGCAGGACTTCACTCCCCTTCCCCTCCCACCCTTCCCCACAGCCAAGTACATCATGTGGCACGAAAACTGGGAACCAAACAATGGGGCTCCCTCCTCGTCAGATGTACCCCACTTGGGCGCACTATATCCAGACAATGAAAGCATCCCCCTTTAGTAGATGTATTTCAGAGTCCTTCTACAACCTCAACTCCCCTCCCTCCATGAACTCTCTTGAAACATAAAACAGGTAATAAACTGAAGAGAACAGCACTATCTCCTTTAAGTCAAGCACCACAGTGTTGAGGTCACTGAGCCACAGCTGTGAGCAGGCTATTCAAACCCTTAAGTTGGTGCAGAAGTTGGTGCAAAATAGTTTCCTACCTACATCATTTTGTAGGGTACGACCAAAAGTGTTATTTACTGACACCAGGTAATAGAATTCACGCAAGGTCAAGCAGTGTGTGATTCAAAGGAACACCTCCAACTACTTCCTGCCAAGGGGGACATTTGATGCTGTGACACAGGAAGTGTATCGATGTCTCATGAATAGGAGATCCAAAATGGATGTCTGATCTTCTAGCAGAAAAAGGGTCTGGCCTAACAGGATAAACCTCCTCCCATCTTTAAAGGAAACAGATTACAGCTCTGTTGCAAAACCTAATGAATCCCTCTGAGAGACTGATATTGTTAAATTAATGAAACAAGGAGGCCATCAGACTGAGGTGGCTCTAATCCCGGCAAGGCCTATGGAAGCAAACCAAAACCTGAACCTGAAATGCCTCAAGGTTACGAAATCTAAACCCAAGGACAACCAACCACAAACAGCCAACTAGGCTTTAAGCTACAGCCAATCAATAATATGCTGTCTTTGCTTCTGCACCTTTTCCTTGTAAGTCTGGCCCCAGCTCCTGTCGGGCAGAATGCTCCAACCACTTCCGGCTTAGTGCCATCCAGGTAGAATCGATTTTTGTTCAAATAAACTCTTAATATTCTTAATATGCCTCAGTTTACCTCTTAACAGTCCATTCGAGTTAGAGAGGAGCCCAGACCACGGCTTCCCCGTGACCAGGACAAAACTGAAACATTGGTGACAGTGGTGGAAAGGCACACAGACTGAATCCAGGGCATTTTTCACAGTTTTTCTCAATTCCCATCTTGATGAAAAATGTGAAATCTCTATGTGTGTTTCCGACGGCCCCCGTTTCCCCCTGCAGAGCGATCAGTCAGGGGGCATGTCGATGCTTCTGACCCTGATGGGAGGAGCAGACAACCAGTGAGAGGAGCAGTGGGGGAGGCAGTGTGGACATACAGGCCGGATTCAGACAGGACTGGTACTATCTCCTTAGCCGCACTGATGAGGGGTTTCTACCAGGTCCTTAGTGAAGAGAACTGGAACCTGATATCAAAACCCACTGTATGTCCTTTCTAGTTTATTGTATATAATAAAGTACCACCAACTGTGCGGGGTTTGCATTCCAGGGCCTGGGATCAGTCATTCTCGACAATCCTTTTGTTGACTTCCCTAAGTCCCAGCTAAGAAGCCCTTGAGGGCTTCCCTGAACTGGGAGGAACTGATTAGCGGGGCAGAACTCTAGCGCCCAGGACGCCCCTCCCCCGCCCCCCCATCTCCGCCAGGTGTGCTTCACGGCACACCTGCAGGTGAGCATCAGACAACAGACACACCGGGTGCGTGCCCTGCCTCCAGCTGCAGAAGAGGCCAGTAGGTACCCGCGGGACTGGGAACTTGTATTTCTACCATGGTACTGAGGCGAAGTCGCGAGGTCTCCCTGTTAAGTCCCTCTCTTTGTTCCCCTTCTGAGCCTGGACTTCGTCTAGTGTGTGGGCCCTGTTCCACCAAGGACCCGAGGGGACGTGGCAGGGGGCTTCTAAATACCTCAGGCCTAGGTTGTTGTTTCAAACCGCTTGGCTCATGTGCATGTCTGTAAAGCATTGCTAGAATTGGAGGTGTTTCAAAGGCAATGAGGAGCATATGAGAACAAATGATCTAATACAGAGGGTGAATTCCTGGTGACTTAGTCACTGAGTAAGGAGGCAGAACAGACCTTGAGTGATAGTACACCTTGAGGTCCTCAAAAATACATTACACACCTTCTCAGGGACCATAATTTATCTATCTTGGGAACACTATAAGCAATATTTGTCAAATATAGATATTACAGATTCTTAATATTACGGAACTAAAAGTTCCCTTTAAACCCCTTTATAAAACATGTACATTTTCACACGGTTGCACATAGGTTATCCAAGGTTGCAAATGTGGCCTACAATTGTGACGAAGCCATTCAATGAACATGCAACTGAGCGCTATGACCTGTCCCCAGAAAAATGTACACAGACATCCATTTGGACATGATTTCAGGAGATCCATGAGCTCCAGATGCCACTCACAGACCTGGGGCTCAGAACTTGTGATGCCTGACCTCTCATAGGATGTATGAGGATGTCATAATCCTCTCCCACAGGAATGTACGGGTACAAGTTGTCTGTCACTCGGACACACTTCTGTTCCCCCATGGAACAGGATGGAGGGGAAATTCCATTGACAAACATCTCCTCCCTCACTCTTCCTCCCCGCTGATTCTCTTGATTGCCAGGCCCAAGCAATATTTATCTGCAAGTCCCTGGTCCCAATAACTAATTCAACACAGCAACATATTATGAATCACGAGTGTGGACCACAGTTGTCTATGCAGCCACTTAAGTAGCATCATCAAGACAACCCAATGCAGAGAGAGAGCAAAGGACAGAGTCATCCAGAAGAAGGGAGGAGGCTGGACACCGATACAGGGGAAGTTGGGGAGAGTTCATCTGTTGTTAAAAATCAACACGTACAATGTTGACAGTAGAGGCCCAGATGTCCCATTAAGCAATGTCCTACTTAAAGTCTCAAAAAGTTGGCAACTGTCCTCATGGGAACCAACAGCAGGAGCAGCAGCTGTAGTGAATGAAACAGAAATGTCCTTTCTACACTTCTGGCTTCCTCTTGATCATGTCTCCCCTCTGCTCAAGTTCTTCTGGTAGCTTCTCGTCTCACTGAGATAAAGAGCTGAGACCCACAAAGCCTATCTTCTCCCCAAACCTTCTCTCTCTGACCTCATCTACTCTGCGGATCACTCCTTCTGCTCCAGCCACATTGGACTCCTTGCTGCACCTTGAACACACCAGACACATGGCCCCAGGGCCTTTGCACTTGCTGTTTCCTCCGCTTAGGACTCTATCCCTTATATACCCTCACAGCTCTCTCTCTCTCTCTCTCTCTCTCTCTCTCTTACTTTTTACAGGTCTTTACTCAAATGTCACCTTGTTAGAGAGGCTTTCCCTGATCAACCTTTTGAAAATTACAGCTCCCCCATCCCCCTTTCCTGTTTTATTTTTCTCTATAGCACTCATCACCCTTTAACACACTATCTAATTTACTTATCTTTTGGCCTCCCCCAACAAGAATGTAAGTTTCATGCAGAGGGAGATTTTGTGAGTTGCACTCACTACTCTTTTTTTTTTTTTTTTTTTTTGAGGTTTGCAATTTTATAAAGAAAACAAAAACATAAGCTATACAAAAAGGAAAGTTCCGTTCCTACGGGTGGCCCGAGTCCTGGGGGAGGGGCGGCCCCGGCCGCTAGGCATCTTGCTGCTGGATGAAGGGGTTGGGGATGGCTAGAATATGGCTAGCACAGTGCCTACTGCACAGGGTTACTGAGAAGATTAAATGAGTTGAGACACATAAAACACCTGAAAAGCACAGGGCATATACTAAGAATTATGTAACTGTTTGCTATTATTTTGATTTTCGTTTTAAACTCCATGACACACCTAATGAGTAGTTGGTATTGTAATAGCCATTTTACAGATATAAGAGGCTGAGACTCAGAGTAACTTTGCATGCTAGTGGTTGGCAGAACCAGGATTCAAAGCCAGATCTGACTCCATGTTCTGTGCACTCATTTCCCTCGATCTGCTTTGGGAGTCCTGGGATAGAAGAGAGGCAGAAATCCATTCATTGTGGAACAAGGTCCAAGCCTGAGAAGGCTCTAGCCCAAGGGGGTGGGCGGTAGGGAATCAAGTTTCCAGAATCCAGAGACATTTCTACTGCATGGATCTGAAATGGCGTGTGGCATTCTGTTTACTTCCTAACCTCACCAAAAAATGTAGCAGAACCTGCCAATTAAAAAATGTTTTCATGACCCCAGAAAATCCACGTATCAGAGACATTTACTTTAAACAGTCATTCCACCATAACAGGAAAAAGAGGTAGAGCAGAGGAGTTTATTATAACAGCTGCTTTCATACCCAAAACAAGGCTTGGCTGTTTTTGGCAGGTTGTACTGTAGTGGAGTTGGCAAGAAGCTGACAGACTGCATGAGTTTCCTTTCAAAAGATCATTTTGCTTCCTTAGAAAAACCCATGACTGGACTATCTAGTGTGACCTGCAGATGTCTGTTCCTCCTCTGCTCCTCTGTCACCCCGGGACTTCCACCCTACCTGGGCCTAAACGGGGCACGAGCTTGTAGCACAAGAGGGTTGGGCTCTGGAACTGCAAAGACCTTGGGTAGAATCCAATCTTTCCATTATTAGCTGCTTAACTCTGAGACTCAGTGTCCCCGTCCGCACAGGGCTATTACGAGGATGAAAGTAAGGCAACTGCAGCTCCTAGCACATTATCAAGTACCACTGGCAGCTATCATTAGGATGCAGTTATTATCATGACTTTAAATGGTGACAGGATTGAGTCCCTATTCCTCTGAGACATTCCTTTTACAAAATGCACACAATGTGAAGTACAACTCCTTTCCCGGGGGCTTTTAAAAAAGTGACTTATCTGCACGCCCCTCCTTTCAAAACTGCAAAGTGGGCAAGAAAAGGAATGGGGAGAGATGCCAGGGTCCCCCTGCAAGTGTCACTGCTCTCGAGGTCCAAAATAAGAGGAAAGGGAAGGGAGAAAAGGGGACCTGATGGCAGCCTGCAGGGCAGGGCTTCACTGGGGTTGACACTGGAAATCCGAAAGGAAGCAAAGGGCTCCTGACTCCTAGGACCAGGGCCATGCTGGGCTGCACCTCCTGCAACACAAGTGCACGGCAAGCGGCTGAAACCATCTCAACACTGATGGCTTCCAGATGGCAGGAGAGCAACCAGCACACGGCACAGGTCAGTCCAAGGGGTCTGATGCCCATCATTCGGGCCAGTGACCCAAACTCATAAAGAACCCATGTGAATTAGAACCAGACGTCCCGCATGTTCGGATGCCCTGGCTGGACCAACAGCGCGTGCTGGGGATCCCGGGTAACGGGCACACACCCTGTATCCTGCAGGGTCTCCAGCTGCACGGAAGCCACCTCCCTCCAGCAATGCGTGCCCTGCCGCATTTGAGCCCGAGACCCACGGACAGCACAGGCCTTGCGGCACAGAGGAAATGAGCTTCCCACAGCATTTGGGAACGTGGGCTGGGCTGGGTTTGGGACCCATGCTCGAGGGGAGAGAATCCTTGGCCATTGCTGGCAGCTTTGAAGACCTAGTTTTGATTTCAAAAGCCTTTAATCCTCTGTCTATTCAGAGCCTGAACTTGGAGCACTTGCCTTCCAAAGAAAGAGAGAGAAGCCGGTGAGCAGCACAAGGGGCGTGGATTCAAAGGGGCACCACCAGCTGGCACGTCTAAGCCCTTATTCCTGGGCTCCAGCCAGGCGAGGAGTCAGGGTGGGGAAGGTGGGTGAGTGGGTTGGGCCTGTACTCCTTCCCCACTGAGAGGGCTGTAGTCTAATTCAGTGTTAAAACATCCCACAGCCCAAATACCAGCTCAACCAATAGGAGAAGTGCACATCTGACTGTGCACATCTTCAGCCTGAACTCCACATCCAGGTGATATTCCAAATATTTGATAAATGCCCTGGCACGAGCACTAATCAACGAGCAGGGATACCCCATGGCACTCCCGGCCGAGTATCTGCCCTGCCTGCATCCGGACAGAGATGTTTACAAAATACCACAGCAATTACCCGTGGGTGGAATATCCCAGCACAGCCAACACACTTTCCACTGTTGACTCAGAGCTTTCACTGCCTGGCGCTTTTCCTGGAGGGTGCCCTGCTCCACGTTAGCCTGGCCACACAGAGCTGATGGGACATCAGAAGATGGACTATCTGCCCCAGTTGTGAATTAAAAATAAAAGCTGTTATGAAAGCAGACAGGCAGATGGCCATTTTAAGTTGCTCCTCTGTTTAAGGAAAGTAGCCGTAAGGACAGGTGCCGGGGCTCGGAGGATATCCTTCCATTCCTGTGAAACTGGGTAAAAACCCCAAGTGCAATGTTTTGTGAACCAAACACTCAGCGGCGATTGCTGCAGGCCCTTCAGTGGGTTGACCAACATCGGGTCCTGCAGGGTGTGGCCGGTGAGGGAGAGAGAATGAGGGCACCTGGTGCCCACCCTCCCCGAGCTTACGCTGAGGTCCTGGCAACTAGTATTAAAGTTGGACATGACGCGCTCCCTCCACGTCGCAGTCTGTACTGCTCTCCACGGGGCCATTCGCAGGGCCAGAGGGTGTGCCAAGAGAACCACGTTTGTCTTGCCTTTTCTCCACCCTCCTGACACCGTGCACTTCTTCCCAATTGATTTCCCCTTTTCCTTTCCACTCCCAGATTGTTACCCTCTCCATTCGCATCTTTCTCCCCCCGCCCCGTACACGCTCTCCCCTGCTGTCCCTTCCATTTTTACAGCAGTTGTGCTGCTTCCTCCCGGTTCTTTCTTCCCACCCGTGCCCTTGAGAACCTTACATCCAAACTGTCAGAAAGCACCCTGCCTGCCCTTGGCTGAGGGTTGAATGGGACATTAGAAACGTGTAGGATGGTTTCCAACAACTCCCTCTGTTTGGGAGACAAGGGCTGGATGGATCGCTCAACCCTTTTATCACAACACTAGATTTTCGTCAGAAAAAGTTGTAACAAGCAGAAGGGCTCACTGACTCCTGACCAGGTCCATGCAACCTACACATTTTGGAAAAGCGAAGGAAACAGAAGGGGAAAACCGGAGGGGAAAAAGAAAGAAGAAAAGAACAAAGCAGAAGAGAAAGACCCCACTTCAGAGCGATCACAGCTCATTCAGGTCAAAGTTCAAAATACTCAAACTGTTCCTAATGTCCCGCTACGCAGCAGCCTCTCAGGGCCTCTGACAAGTGATTTAAGAGGAGTGGTCTGCTCTCATGGGGGCTCACGAATCTCCACGCAGGATGGTCCGACCGAGCGAGCACAGAGCCGCACAGTGGGGAAGGCGGTGATGCAAAGGTCAGACAGACAAGGGAGAAGGTCATCCATCAACCCGGACGTGCGAGCGTGCCCGGGACAGCGCACGGGACGGGAGCCATCTGGCAGCTTCGCTTGCAAGGCCAGATTAAGAAAGCACCAGCACAGAAACCACAAAGGAGAAGATGAAGCTGTATTTCCGGAGGAAAAGCAAAGATTTCTCCCCAAAGCTGAGGTAAGAGCTTTATTGATTTATTTTTCCAATGATGAAGAAAAAATCCTACTTCCCTCTGATTTGGGATTATTTTTAGCGTATGTGCGTCAGCTTTGAGGCCCACACGTCTGGCCATATCTTCTCCCCAGCCTGAAAATTTTCAGGAGCTTCCCACTGCCTAGTGTATGAAACAAACGCCATGGCATGGCACCCAAGGCTTCCAAGGTGGAACCCCACCCACCTCTTCCCCTTGTCTTCTTCCTGCATTCTCGGCTCAGACTTCAGAGTATTTGCATTTTCCAGAGCACGTTATACCGTCTCACACTTCCCCGGTACACGCGTTTCCCTCTGCCTGGAACACCTTTCCCTGCTTGCTTGCCTACCCAGATTTTACTCTCCCTCTGTAACCCATCTCAAAACTCTAGCTCCTCCGTGAAGCCTGACTTCCTGGGTTCCCTCTCCTGGACTCCACTGCACTTGAGAGCCACCCCATTACGAGAACGATCTTTCATTGTAATACAGACAAGAACTGTATCTTTTCATTCTTCTGTCACCAGTGTCTAGCCCACAGGAAGTGCCCCAAATGTATGCCAACTGTTCGCGTAGCATTCATTTGGATTCTACATGTATACACATTTAGTTACACATACACATACACCCACACAGCCATCATCCCCTGCATCTCCAGGGTTGTGGGTTTTAGTTAGGACCCTGCCATGAAGTTTCTGACCAGGGCCCCAGAGTTGGGATGGATTGATGGAATGGCATAAGTGGTCTATCAGAAATCAAGTCTAAAACTTGGAAATGAATGGCTTCAAGTGATTGGAGACCTCATATGCACAGGCCTCAGCTTCAACTCAGGCAGAGGCTACATTGTCTGAGAGAGGAGAGCAGATCAGAGTGAGTGAGAGCAGAGAGAGGGAGGTGCAGGGTCTTGTGCAGAGTCTCACACCTGGTCCCCTTCCAGCTTCCTGGGAAAATGGCCCTTATCAGGTCATCCTACGTAAAGAGCCATTTATTATATCAATTTTTTTTTTTTGGCCACACTGCGCAGCATGTGGGATCTTAGTTCCCCAACCAGAGGTGGAACCCGTGGCCCCTGCATTGGAAGCTCGGAGTCTTAACCACTGGACCGCCAGGGAAGTCCCCTATTTCCATCAATTTTAATTCCATTTTTAATTAGCCCTTTCCCAAAGAGCCACCCAATGTCAAAGTTGCTGGAATAAGCAGTTGAGACTTTAATAAATGTCAAAGCCAGTGGAACCAGCCTCAGAGAAAGGCAGGTAAGTGCAGGAAGGGACCTCTTGCATTCCAAAGCATACGTGAAAAAGCGCAGAAGTGGGTATATTTACGTATGAAGGAATTTTTTAAATAGTCCATCGTACTGAGACATAATTCTGCTCCAAAACCTTAATTGTCAATAAGTCTGGCGTGAAACTGATGGGAGGAAAAAGGGGTATCTAAATCTCAAATGTTCTGCAGTTCTGAAATTTGGTTCTGCATTCTATTAAAACACTTCACCTCTCATCAGGAAAATAATTGCTGGATTTATGAATGTCAAGAACTCATTACTGGGCATATTTAACAAGCATACCAGGTCTGTGATCGTCTAGGGATCTGAAAAAAGCTACTTGCCACCATGCGGGAGACAGGAATATAATAATCAGCAGTATACTCATGATGGAGGTGGAATAGTATTTTCATCACCACGTATGGTATACCATGGTTTAAAAAGGCAATGCAGATGGCCAGAAGAGAAAATATTATTTCTTGGGCAAAACAGATCTTTAAATGATCAAACATCTGCCTTGCAAATCACCTTTCCTGTTCCAAGTTGGGGACTACCTATGCAAATCATTCAGACACACTCAGGGGGAAAAAATTCCTTTTTCTTTCTACTTTTCATGCACAGGGTCAAGAATATAGGATCAATTAGTTTCACAAGAACATTGTCTGACTTACTACTTTACAGAGCAAATTGCTCAAAGACAGGATGAGTGTCTTCTAAGAGTTCTGCATCTCATCACAATGGAGTAGGTTTCCCGAACCTAGCAAGTGCACGGCACAAAGAAAGAGGATTCAGAATGACTGAAAGACTGGAACTCTGGAGCAAACCCAACACAATGAAATGCAGTAGGATGGAGGGCCTTCCTTACCCTAGCAAGATGGTGTGGTGGAAAGGGCATGACTCTCACTTTCATCCTGACACCCCACTGATTAGTTCTTAAGTCCCTCTGAGCCCCCATTTTCCTCATCTGTAAAATGGGCATAATTACATGCACATCACAGGATTATTGTATAGGTTAAAGGAGACCATGCATTGCCAATGAATACAGTGAATGTGGCACATATTAAGTCAATGTATTGTAGTTTCCTCTTCTTCTCTCCTTTTAAAATGCAATTCCTCTTTGGAGGTATCTGCAGAGAATACACTTTCTGGTCTGTGCCTCCATGCTGCAGGTTTTACATGACAGTCCCCACATGGGAAGCCTGTGGTTTTCCAGCACTTCCTGTAACTTCACAGGAAAGTCTAGCTAATTCTGGAGTCCAGGATTGGGAAGCTCATTGCTGTGGCACACCTAAGCCATATCCTCCCACCTAGCCTTTATCAGTATTAAAGGTGAATTTTTTAATTTAAAAACAAAAAGCATTTGCCAAAAAAAGATGGGGTGTAATGGTTTAGAAGTAAAAAGACCTAGGAGTTAAAGTGCATAGCAAATTCACCTTGAGTTAGTGATCTGGTGCAGCTCAAGTGTCATAAGGTAGTGTGATGGAGGGGAGTGATCTCTCAGGAGGGAGATGTATATCTCCCCACATCCCAACCCCACAAATGTCTCATCACAGCATCCCAGAGAGCGAAATAAAATATGTGCCAGAAACATGATAAATAAGACATGAAACACAAAAACATGAGCTCAGCTAGCTCAGCTGTGAAACTTAAGTTATGATTATATTGGTTTTGTATCAATGTAAAAAAACTTCAAGATGAGAATCTAAAACCCAAGAAACAAGTATGAGTTCCAGCTTATGGAGAGACCTACCAATTCAACAATAGGCTGTAGCCCCTCCTCGACCCTAACACCCTCTCCCATTCTCATCCCTTCTCCACACTCAGCCTGGGAGGCCAGCAATGCCTCTGATTGGTAAAGACTTTAGAATACTCATTCTCAACCTCAGCTACATTTGGTATTTCTCCAGAAGTTTATACAAATCTTGGTGCTCAGACCACACCCCAGGTCAATGAAATCAGCATCTCCGAATGTGGGGTGCAGGCACCGTCCAGGTGATTCCAACACGCAGCCAAGGTTGAGAACAACTGCTCCAGAAGGCCAGTCCCATTCCAACCTGGAGCACGGTACCAGTTCTGGGCCATGAACCTGAGGAAGGTTGGTGAGGTAGGAGCCTGTTCAAAGAGTGACCAGGATGGTGAAGAGTCTGATCTCTGACATAAGGACAACTGGCAAAGGAAAGAGAGGCGACTCAGGGGAGTATAACTGGTACTTAAAATCCCTGAGGCCCTGTCAGGTGTAAGAGGAAATCGTTCTGTTGTTTTCTCTGCATTGCTATCAAAGGGTGGGAACTAGAGAGAAATGGATTTCAGCTCCAACTCGGAAGAACTTTCGTATGAGAACTCTGCAAAGACTAACTTATAACCTGTGGCTGAACAGGTTCAAACACAGACTACGGTGAAGCCCATCGGGCAGGGAATCTACAGGGAAATCAGGCATCGGACAGGGGATTAGACCACGTGACCCTTCGGGTCGGCTGTAACTCTGTGATTCCAGATGTCTTTGATTCCAAGGGCTCAATGACTAATAACGGACTAAATCACAACTTTGCACAATGAAGAAAAAAAATTTTGTTTAACTCAGGAGAACAAATCCATTGCAAACCTTACCAAATGGATAAACATGAGTGGACTGGGACTTAGGAATAAAGCCCAGAAGACTGAAATGCCCAGAAGTTCTTTCCACAATACCATACAGTTCATTAGAACAATGGGAAATAGAGCAATAAAAGAGGCAGCTGAATGGCCCCGCTGTGGCAGCTCTCTGGGAGACTATCTGCTGATTTAAGAAGGCAGACACTCAGGAGGAGGCCCCTGCTGTTTATATGGTTGTCCAAGTTAATTATCCCTATATTTTCAGATGAAATGAATGGTAATCTGTTTATCTAGGTCAAATATTTGGAGCTGTCTTTGTCCCTTGACAGTGGTACAAAATACATAGTGTTGTCCTTTTGGGCATTATAAGAAAAGATCAGGTTAAAAAAAATAGTAGCCGCTTCTTTATAGGTTCAACACAGTAAGCCCTTATTTCTGAAGTACTCTAATTAGATCCAACTCTAAACAAGTGGTTTAAAATGGGATTTAAAAAACGACAGAAAGAAAAGAAATTCTGAATTCATGCCATATTTTTGTCTTGAGTTTATGAATATGTTTCCCCATAGAGATTATGAGAATCTGGCCTCTGACCTCTGCAACCATTCCTAAGAGCAGTAACTACCACTGCACAAGGAAAAAATGCATGGAGCCATCATAGACGGCTAATAAAAGGCTGTATTGGTTACCAGAACAAAGAGGGGTGTCGGAGTGGAGAAGAAGAAACTTTACATGTCACAGTGTACATGGGGAGGATGTGATTTAAACTGCAAAAATAAATAAAATCTTTGCAAGAGTAAGGTGCTTCTTAATGGTATTTACCAGGTGTCCTTTAAGGTTGGTCTCATTCTGGAACATGTCAATCAGAGTGAGCTGTGGATAGACAGAGGTAGGGTGAATAAGCCCACTGTGGAGAGAGGATTACCAGGGACTCTGCCATGGGGTGGCATTGGGGTGGGGGTGGGGGTGGAGGAGAAGGCCAGGCTCTGGTTTGGCCCTTGAAGGATGGAGCCTTCAGGGAACTGCAGAATCACTGAGCAGCTAAAGTTAAAAACCTCCCTTACTTTGAGCCACTTACTCTACTAAGCAGATCCAACGTCTCTAACACTATTGAAAAGCAAGTATGCGAGGCACCTACCAAACGCAAGCCTGCAGCGGTGAGTGGAAGACGTGGTGGCTGCCATCTTGGAATCCCGGGGTGATGACGCTCTATGACCTCCGTTCCTGCACCAGCATCAGCATCACCTGAAGCTTGTTAGATGCAGAACCTCAGGCCTCTCCCAGACCTACTGAGTCAGAATCTGCACCTTAACAAGATCCTCAGGTGATTCCCATGCTCATTGAAGTTGGAGAAACACTTCAGTAAGAAACCTTTGAGTTTCTATCCTTTCATTTAAATTTGTTTGCAATTAAGACTTTATGCTTTAGAGTAGTTTTAAGTTCACAGTAAAATTGAAGGGAAGACAACAGAGATTTTCCACGTACTTCCTGCCCACCCCTCCACATGCACAGCCTCCCCCATTATCAACGGCCTCCACCAGATGGTACATTTCTTACAACTGACAAACCTGCATGGACACGTTATCACCCAAAGCCCACAGTTCACATTAGAGTTCATTCTTGGGGTTGTATATTCTGTGGGTTTGGACAAATGTATAATGACCCGTAGCCATCATAATGGTATCACACACAGTAGTTTCACTGCCCTAAAAATCCTCTGCTCCGCCTATTCGTCCCTCCCTCCCCCATATCCCCTGGCAACCTCTGATCTTTTTACTGTCTCCATAGTTTTGCCTTTTCCAGAATGTCATATGGTTGGAATCATAAAGTATGTAGTCTTTTCTCATTGACTCCTTTCACTTAATGTGCATTTAAGCTTCTTCCATGTCTTTTCATGACTTAATAGCTCATTTCTTTTTAGTGGTGAATAATATTCCATCATCTGCTGGTACCACAGTTTATTTATCCATTCACCTACTGAAGGGCAACTTGGTTGCTTCCAAGTTTTAGCAATTATGAATAAAGCTGATATAAACATCTGTGTGCAGGCTTTTGTGTGGACACAGATGCAGGTTTTCAATTCCTCTGGGTAAATACCAAGGAGTGTGATTGCTGGATAGTATGGTAAGAGCATGTATAGTTTTGGAAGAATAACCTCTTATTTTTCAGATACAAACCTGAGGTTCAGGGAAGTTATGAGACTTACCCAAAGTCACACCATGAACTCATGGCAGCCAGGTCTAGAACAAGCATTTCTTGATGCTTCATCTGTAAATACACGTTGTCATGGGAGAAGAATGGATACGGGAACCAGGGAGACCTGAATTGGAAACTCTGTGCCTCAGTTTCCTCACCTGTGGACACTAAGATGCTTATACTTCCTCAGCAGTGTAATTGTGAAGATTGAGTGAAATAGCATAATTGAAAATGCCCAAGGTGCTCAAAAAATTTAACTCCCCACTTTTTTTTTCTGTTTCTACCAGCACCTTTGAGGGACCCAGTGCCTCGGGAAGAGGCCAGGTGTATACCTGACTCAGGCTGGGGGTTTTTCTACATAGTAAGGAGTTTTCTTGGACAAAGAATGCAGAACTTACTTCATCTGCTGCAGGGTGGGTGCCACATTGCTGCCCCTGTTGTTTAAGACTGGTGTCTACGCTTTATATAGATCCCTGGATGCCTCCAGCCCTGTTTTCTAACAGTGACATGCTTGCTTCTGGCAGGTTAATTGGTAGTGTTGTCAACACAGCTGCCTTTTATTGCCAATAAACTTGGGCCCCTGTGAGCTGTGGCCTTAATGATTTGTTATTTCTTTTTCCAAGAGGGATCAAGTATATCCTGCTTTAAGCTGGTGTTCTCTTGTATCAGGACACGAAACTAAAGAGCACACTGAGGAATTGATCATGTAGCAGTGACTAGAAGGGGTGCCTTCGCAAAAGCAAAAAATGAACTGAGGCTCCAGCACCCTTCCTGGCTCTTTTTCATCCTCTCACACCCTCTTTCTCCCCCAAATCCAAGCTTAATGGCAAGAGGCAGAGAAACTTCTGCTCATAATCTAAGCCTCATGAGGAAATTTGCACCAGTAAAACATTGTGATTTGTCTCTCCCTACTTAAACGTTTGAAGGCTTCTATGCCATAGAGCAATCTCTTGGTGATGTTTTCCTATGTCACACTGGAGAACTGATCAATCTCTCATGGCACCATTGATTCAGATACAACCGTATATGTATTTTCATAGCTCTTAAAAATAATGTGCTCTAGGAAATTTCAGACTCTTTGTTGACAACATTTGCAGAGTTAAGCAAAGCTCATTTTGATGAGTATAACCACAGTACGAACCATGTGTAATTTTTAAAAGCTTCACTATCTTGTTGGGTTTATCAGTGTTTTTCCTTACATGTGACAAAACTAATGTCATATAAAGCAGAAGCCTGCCGACTTTACTTTTTACCCTCCCAAGAAATAATCAGTTCAGCTAATTATTAGCTCTCTCCAACATCAGGAATCCAGGGAAATCAAAGGAAAATTTAATCCACGGGAACACAAAGGTCTGTTTTAGTCAACAGTTTCAGTATCTTCTCCACAAAATAGTTTACCAGATCTGCTGCTAGGCAGAAGGATTTGAATTTTACCTTCTTCCATTCTACCTTCTAGTCAAGGGGCTAATGAACTGTAAAACAGTCTCAACTGGACAGCAGGAGGCATACGGAACAAAAAGAACTTGGTAATAAGCCATCAACATAATTAGTCCTTGAAACAAAAAAATCCAGCTTAAATGGTAACTTTTAAGGCTGTTAGTAGCCCTCAGCTTCCACAATGGCAAGACCTAGTAAACGACTTATTATACTATTTTATTATAGTCAAATACCACCTCATTTTAAATAGAGGCCTTGTAAAACTGAACTAGATTGATGTCTTAGAGTTATCTGTGTAATCTCTAACTCCATCCGCCTAATTGGATCATCCGCAATGGCTCTTTCGGCCATTAGTCTTAATTAGCATGGCGCCACCATTACCGTGCATGCACACGTGGCTTCCAAGCGGGAGCGCGCAATCACCCACCCGCCTCTTTATAAAGAGAGTCACTCAAAGTTTCTGTATGTGTGTGGGTCTCCCCAGATGTCAACCACACATCCAGTGAAGTTTGTAAACGTCCGTTTAAATACGCTGAAGTCATTTCATTAACTACCTGTGGCCACTCATGTCCGAGAGAGCCGGTATGTCAGAGACATGGACTAAACAGGGATGCACTGGGGAAACAACTGAAGGTATTCCTGGGAACTAATTAACGTGACATGAAAACTAGCTTTTGCCACAAAATCTGTTTCCCAGGGAAATCTGAACAGGAGCTGACACATCAGCAGTTGCCATAACTGACTGTGCTGATAAGATTCTCACCTACCTTTATCTCCCTTTCTTTTTGGTCAAAGAACCCTTGGGAGAGCACACACCTTCCCCTCCCCAAACCAGGGTCAGCTTTGTTCACATTTTCAACACGAGTAGAAGTTTATCTTTGGAGGCCTCCTGCCTGTATCTCTGCATTGCCCTTCTTTCTTCTGAGCATACTTTCTGCATCCTCATAGGCTCATGTGCCTGCCAGCTACTGGAAATTCCTCGCTCCAAGTACCTCTTCATCCGACAACATACACTCCCTCTCCTGGACAGCGTGTAAGCCAGGCATTAGAAGGAAAGCAACATGATCACATTATTCACAATTTAGTGTGAAGATAGACCAACTCACCACAACTCTCCAAAGAGTATTAACAATTGAAAAGATGAGCTTATTGTTATCATTGAATTTATACTGATACACTTTCAGCCAATATAACTTTGGAAAGGAACTTATTTTAGGGAGAATTGGGAAAGAATGTTTGAAAAGCAAGATACATATATCCATTTCACACACACCCACACCCACACCCATACACAGACAGAACCATGCTACAGAAAACTATACAGCCAATTTTTAAAATGAGATAGTGCTGTAGATCCTAAAGCACCCTTTGAGTTTCTTAAAACCAACCACAAGTCACAAATAAAGTCATCCCTGGTCTTCCTCCACTAATTCAGAATAATCCTCCCCTTCCCTCACCCTACTCCCGGAGAGAATCAAGCTCACTCAGTGCCACCCACAGCCTCAAGCCTGAAGAAGGGAGCTGGAAACTTGGCGTGGTACTTCTGAAAAATTGCTAATCCCCGAGCCTGGCCAGTGGATGTGGAAATCTCATTCGTGGTCAGAATCACACTCACAGATCAGGCCACAAATGGGAATTCATTTTCCGCCATGGTATCCATAAACCTCATCTATAGCTCTCTGATGAGTGGCTTTTGTTCTAAGTGAAAGGTCAAAGATAAGCTCCCAATAGAATTTTTTTCTTTAACACTAAAAGCACAAATAAAAACAAAAGAAAACAAAACACTGCGCGAACACACTGCCAGACTCTTGTTTCACAGGTGCCACCTCAACCTGTGGCAGTTTCCAGGACCTAGAAGTGCTTTGCCCAGCAGGGGGCGACACTGCTCCCAATCACATCTGCATTCTCCAAGAGCAGGCCTCAGATGCTCCCAAAATCTGGGACGGGAAGTGAGTCCTGTTACCCAAACCGTGGTTTGTTATGGAAGCAGAGATGGCCTACACCTTTCCCCCTGTGAGCTATTTTTGAACAAGAAGCAAGATGAGAAACTTGAATTGGAATTTTTTGAAGCAGAAACTACTCTCTGGGACCCAGAGGTTTTTGGAGATGTTCCATTATCTATTTCCTGGCACTAAGGATCATTCAGCAAATGACTCTTTTCTGTGCTCAAAGATGAAAACAATAACAGAGGCAAGGACTCCTTTGGCGCATGTGTTATAATCCCTGAGAGTGAAGAAGGCTCTGCTTTCCTAATGCTTTTGTCACTGTTTAGCAGCAGGTCACAGAAGGCACCTGGACACCCCTTGCTGCTACACTGGTGGGACAGACATTGTCCCCACAGCAGCAAACTGGTGTTTGTCAGGAAGTAACCAACCGTGCAGGGAGCTGTGTTGACAGGGAACTGGTTCCACTCTTTTTTTCTTTTGTTCTTCTTTCTTTTTTAACCTGAATTTCCAGTTGTATTGCAAAGCCATTTCTAAACAATGGGTTTCCCAAACCAGTCTCAAGTTTGGCTGTCAAAGGGTTTTGTTTCCACTGAATTAACATAAACTCTAACAATTTGGGAGGCTGGAGAGAAGCAAGCTCTTTGGTGTGTAGCTGCTTTCGTCTTGTAGAACCAGTAAACTCCCAAGTTTTGAACTGAAAGAGACTCAGGAGATGATATATCCTCTCATTTTGGGAGTGTGTGCAGGTGCCAACTGGAAAGAGGTAAGTGGTAACGTGTGTGCCCTAACAGAGAACAGGGAAGAACATTCTGGAACATTTTATCCTGATCAATTTGGGGATGGGTTGCTTTTGGAAACCTTTGGCAAGTAACTGCATCAAAAGTGTCTCGGTTTTTCAGTGAATACGTAACAATGTGTTGAGTTACCAGGTCTGCCCACCATTCTGAGATCTGGAATCTCCTCCCTGGCTATAAACTGGGGATATTTGGTGCTATATTGAAATCATCCTTTTGAGTGCGTATGGCTCTCTAGTTATAAGTAATTTTGCTGATCGGGAGGAGAGTGCTGTCTTTTGGGACCCTAGCTTACAATTTAGTGCACTGTATCAGCAGTGGCATTGATGTCTGAATTTCACCCCCTCTTTGTACTTTCAGGGAGAATCAAGTGAAAACAGTCTATATCCACAAAAGTAACACCAAAGTATATGCACACCAAAGTAACTAGATATGAGTTAGCTCTTTAGATGTTCAGTGAAAAAGTAGAAAAGAGGTGGCAATGCTTCCACTTAAGTAGAGTACTCCAAAAAGCAATTATTACAACATACAGAGTTCAAGTTCATCCTCATATTTACAAGAAGTAAGTTAGCTTTGAGAAGATTTGGTCACTGAATACCAATAAGTAAGATTATTTAAAGTTTCTCCAATGTTTGAAGCTACTCTTGCATTATACCGAGAATATACACGTCCACACACTCATGTATGGCAACATGTATGTATGTTTGGTAAAAAGAAGGGTGAAAGAACAAATCCTTGGATTGTCTCTGGCCAGTGTATACCTGGGGCCATGCGTGGGGTCCAGCAACTAGAGAGTGCTCTTCCTCCCATGAACAGATGCTTCCCTTTAGCATTCCTGCCTAAGGAGTTGGTATGTTTTCTGAGTTAACTGCAGGGAGCCTTCCAACCCTACAGTGTTTGGAATTTTTCCCAACAGGCGCTACTCTAGCCTGGTGGCTGCTGAGCATGGTCATCACGACCTACAGCTCACTGGTCCTTTGGGTAAGTCAGTTGGGCCTGGGAAGGTAGAACAATACCTATACTAAAATCAAAAGACCTGGGTTACGATCCTGGTTCTCCCACCTCACATCCATGCCAACTTGATCAAGCCTCTGTTTTCCCATCTGTCTGATGGGATAATCATACCAGGCCTGCTCAAGGTTTTTATGCAATTCAACTTAGATACTGGATGGGAACAATGCGAATACATTTTACGAGTTGTACTATGTTGTATAAATATTTGGGATTGATTTATGTTTGGCAAAATTTACACTTTTACCTTAGATGCTATTTGGTGAATGCCACAGGCCTTCTGAGACCGAAGCAACACACATACACACACACACACACATCAGCCTCTTGAACCTAGGTTTGCACTTCACACAATTACTTTAGCCGCTAAGGAAAAGAACCAAATCTCAAAAGATGCTCAACCCACAGCTTTACTTCTGTAATGTGAGGACTTTTTATGCTACCACCTTCAACCTAGATTCACAGCAATACACGTGCCGGCAGGTCAGGGAACTCTACTTAGCAACGCAGCCTTAATTCCAGGTCAGTTGGAGCCGAGCCATGAGATTGCACTATTAGTCCGGGATAACCAATTACTTTCCTTCCATGATTAAACATCTTTGGAAAAATATTGTTTTTCTTTGTTACATAACCCAAAGTTCAAATTCTTTTGTTCTTGAGGTCTCTGCCAATGAATGGAAGCTCAAGTTCACTGCCTGCTGTCCAATACTTTTTAAGAGCCCCATTGTAAGAAATAATATTCATGGATGATTGCCTAAAAGATATGAAGAACTTCTATTTCTCTAGATACCCTAAATTGTATCCGCACACCAAGCCAAACCATGGAAAAGCTGCAGGCTTAGGCTGAATCGTTCTGGCCCTGTGTTCAGCTGGTTTTACTGAATTACACTTTGGCAGTATGCCATTGGCTTGCATTGAGGGACATTACAAGAAACAGTCCTATAAAAATTGCTAGTGCAGGGAAGATATTTCCACTGTGTCCCCACATTGAGCCTTCGATGAGAATCAATGGAGAAATTTCCCTTGGCTCTTAGTTCCAGCAAAAGCCTGTTTCTTTTGAGCAACTGGCTTTTTTTCATATGGGTATAGCAAAGTTCACAGTTCCCTTTTTGCTTTGGCATCTAGGAAGCTCAGAGTCAATTTTTGTCCCACCCCTAACAACTAACAGTACATAAACTCTATATGAACTAACTGTTCATGGTCTTATATTATTTTTCATCCTTTATATTCCCTACACTTTAATTTCTTGTCTATGTAGTGTGTGTTGGGGTAAACCCCCCTGAACCTTTTTGAGAACAAATGTGTATGTAACTCACTGGCCCTGCATAAGCCTCTTCTAGATCCCAATCTGCCTTTGCAGCCTTGTCTTTGGCCACTTTTTACCTTGAGTCTGTGCTCCAGTCACACCGAGCCACGTCACGCCTTCACGGTGCTGTGCTCTTTCGTGTTGTTCTACACCTGCCTGTGTAGGTTCCCCTGCCTGGAATACCCTCTGCCTGTCTCTCAGTCAAGCAAAAGACTGGCAGAACGCAGAGTTCCCGCCTCTGTTCCTGTACAGCTTTTCATCCACACCATCAGCTTATCACATACATTACACACTAGACCAGGTACACCCCTCTGTCCTTTGCTAGATCATAAACCCCTGGAAGGCAATGCCATTTGCACTTGTCTTTGTATCTCCAGATACAAAGTTCCAGATGTACAACAGGTGCTCCACAAACATTTGTAAAATTAACGAGTAAATGAGCGCTCCTGTTCCAGCACCAGCACGCGGGACCCTTCTGATGCTTGTTACCAAGGTTGATAACAAAATGCATTTCAACATTCGCAACCTGGTGGTGGTTGCTAGAAGCACAAGTGCAGGTGATGCTGTCTTCCAGAGTGTGGGATACCAGTCCTCAGAGCAGACCCCAGTCCTCCAACTCTCTTCTAGAGACAGCAACACTTGGATGCTCCCGCCGTCCCGCCCCACTACCACCTATGGCATTTGCTACTTGGTCAGTTTCAGCTGTTTGCCATTGGTGAGGCTAACACCAGAACAGCAATCATGGGAAGCCAGAAACAGAAAAAAGTGCAGCTGATTCTGGTTTGTGATTCTATAGGCCAGAGGAGAGGGGCCCAGGAAGGGGGATGGGAGGCAGCCTGATATCCTGGGGGCAAATATCTATGCATATGACCGCAAAGGAAAGTTAGCACCAGAAACCAATTACTCAATCAATTTTCCAAACACTGGGGTGGAAACGATGCTTCTCCAGCCTCCCTTTGTTCTTCCAGTGCCAGAATAGTGTGTTTCTCGTTTGCTCAAGAATCCAGAATATTCTTAGGATGATGAAATAGAACATGAAAAGAGCATCACAGTGTTCTCAGCAGAATGCTGCATCGCGACATATTAAAAGGGCCTTGCACAGCAATGTTCAATACGATAAGCAGTTACTTTCTACCTTGAAGGTTTCCCATTTTTGCCTCTTGCTTTGGTGTTTGCTTTCCTTCGAAATCTGACAGTAAAACTAATGGGATTATTACTGTTTCAACAGGAAGACCACTGAATCCAACGCCTCCATTTTACAAATGCACAAGCTGAAGACCTGTCAGATACAGTGACTTGACCAAGGCCACACAGACCAAGGCAGCAGAACCAATACTGGACCCCCAGCCCACTGTTCCTCCCAGGACACCATACCAGCTGCCTCTTTGTAGGCATAAAACAAAAAGCAAGTACAAATAACCAGAAGCTCCTGGGAGAAAAAGCCAGTCCATTTGTTTCCACGTTGATGCCAACTCAGTCCAAAAAACTCTTGTATTAAAGGGCTAACAGACTTAGTTGACGGACCCAGCAAGTGATTAATGAGTACAGGGACTAAGGTTGTAAAGAGATGCTGTATCTTCAAGCTTGGCGTCTGGGACTGGTTCGACAAACACTCTGGGAGAGCCTAGCACTGACCCAGTTGCTGGAAGGAGATGAGGTGATTGAAAGCCAAGTGTGGAAGAATGCAGCAGAAACCTAAGACTCAGACCTCCTGCTCTGCTGACGAACATGTTATGCATGTCACTTGGCAACAGGACATGGCGTGCATCAGCAGAAAGACACTCGGGATTTCTGCAGTTGAGGTGGGAGGGCACAGGGCCCTACAAACAGTTCACAATTCAGTTGGGAGGGTCACAAGGAAGGCGAGAGTGTCGGTGCCCTACAGTCTCAATTCTGCCACAACAGGCCGTCTCATCCCCAATTTTAGGGGCCAAGGGTGTCCACGATCTCTGGGCACACACAACACAAAAGGCAGGCTCGTGAGAGGTGTACCAACTCAACCACAGAAAGAGCACTAGACATTTTTGAGTTTCTGATTGTCTTTTTTTTCAAACAGTAAAAACACGGATAATAATCCTTCCCAGAAAAATGTGAGGTTAAAAGTTTAATCTGAGTTCACAGCACACACATTCCAAGGGGGCACCGTACTTGGGGAAATTACTCACCTAGAGTTTATGTAAGTTCCGAGGCGATTAGAGTCAGCCGACAAATTGGAGCCAGAACACGTTTACATTTAAGGCTTAAAATGTAGATTCCTCTTACGGAAGAAAGAAGGGTGTCGGGGCGGGGGGGAAATCACCCACCACGCAATGTTTCTTGTTAAGGGACCAGACTCCATTGAGTGTCAGTCCGTCATCCCAAAGAGTGTGGAAGATGCCAGTACACGATCCCCCTCTGCCCGTCCCTCTTGAAAAGCGCACGTCACATCTGCTTGCAATCAGCATTTATCTCGCGGCGTGCGTCTGACTCATTGGGAAAACTCAAAGCACATGTCTATTCCTGCTGAGGCGCCGGCCATTACCATGCAATTTACAGGCCCTATGCAACCCTGAGCACACGGCCACAGAGCCGGTCCCGGCTCTGGAGCTGCTGGGTTCGATGACTTTGCTACCAGCTTCACAAATGGAGGTGACACCCGTGTCAGCCTCCACAGAGCTCTCTTGTCACCTCCCAGCCCCAGTCACAATGAATGCTTCTCCTTCTTTGGTGAGGACCCCAAAGGGAAAGTGTTTGGGAAAGAGTGGCCACATGTAACTAATGGGGAACATGTGGCTTGTTAGTTTCTGGAAGCAAAGGGCCTGCGTGCAACCCCTCCAAAAAAAGCCTTGGTCAGAAAGCAAAATCAAAGTACTCTTTCTTTTTTTCGAATGCCTGCAGTCTCTGGGGTGGAGCTTGGTGATTGCAGCACACTTTTCACCTGGGTTTCTCTCCGCCACCTAATCTGATTTCAAGCGGCCTCTCTAACAACACTGAAAGGGAGTGCAGCGTGAACCTACTTAACCATGGTCTATACCAAGCCACGCTCCGGGTTGAAAAGTGAAAATTCATCAGACTTAGCATTTTGTCTGCTGGATCTTTTTTTTTTTTTCCTTCTGATTTTGGCTCTAGTCGGCCACAAGTCACAGCAAGGTCATGGCCATAGCGGGTCCACAGAGGTGCCTTTGTGTAAGTTATAAAAAGGTGACCCCTCCAGGCAGCTCAGCCCTTCCGGGAGCCTTTCTGCAAAGCAAAACCTGCACCAATGAATGTTGCAGCAGTGGCAGGAGCTTATCAGCCTTTCCTTTCCAGAAATCTTGAAAAGTGATGGATACTCTAAAGTTTGTTCACCTTAACTGGAAAAGGCCACACACCAGGCTGATAAAATGCAAGGGGCCAAAGGCTCGAATAAAAATCTACCATGTACCCGTCTGTGTTCTAGGAATGCTGGACCTCTGCATGGAGAGGCTGGCATGAGTTATCTAGACCCGATGGGCTTCCATCTGGCCAGGTGACCCTGTAGTATTCATTTTGCTCTAGAACCACCTCCTAGATGGAACTGGTTCCTTTGGTGAGGTGGCGTCCACTTTCCATGGGTCCTTCCTTAGTTCTGCGTATCTCTGGAAAGATGGGAGATTTCCTGTCCTCCTGGTTTGTGCAGAATGTCCTCCCTGCTCTTTACTTCTCATCAGTGGCCTGTATCTTCCCTCAGACTTTGCAGGCAGGCCTGTCCTCTGAGGCCACCTCTATCTTTGAACATGCCACCAACCTTTGACCATCAACCTCAGAATATGCCATTTCCTAGAGCAGTGGGTTCTAAGCATTTTGAACATATATCCTCCAAATCCTTATTTTTTTTTATTCTTTATTTATTAACATATACATTATCTACACAGGCTATTACCATTATTTAACAGTTCAAGGCACAAAATAGATTTTGAGATTTATCATAACAATTATACTTGTAAATTTTCATCCAGATTCCCAGTGACATTTTAAAACTTTTGGAGGTTTTTTGGCCAACTGCTTAGTAAATCAAATTAGATTGCCACTGTTTCTACCTTGTAACACTGTGACCTTGTAGTGTGGTTGGCAAACATTCTGCAGTGGGAGTAGCAGGAGGGCTACTTCTGCCATTTTTGTTCGGTTTTCTTGGAAACTGTGTGGTTAGAGTGTCATCTTTAATCCGTGGTTCCTTTATAGGAGTCTTTTCAAGCCATGTGTCCCTTTTGTCAAGGTTAAAACTAGATAATACAACTGGTAAATCCATTTAACCAGGCACAAGGAACCAGGCACAGGACACTCCATGCCTTTGAATTGGAAAACTTGGAGACAAAAGACTAAAGACTGGACCATTCATTCACTCAGGGTTAATACCAGGTCAGGAAAAAAAAGCAGAGGGGGCTTTTTTGGGGGCTGCCAAAAAAATGCTACTTTCACAGTTGATTCCACATCTACATCATTTCTGGTTTAGAGCACTTCCCAACAAAGGAAGGGAAGCGACAGATACCAAACGTGTCCCAATGTCTCAAATGCCTCTAAAGGGAAGCAGGTAAGGTATACGAGCTAACTTCTTAGGTTTAAAGAAACCCAAATCGGGGCCTGTCTTCACACGTCTTTCCTCCACAGAAGGTCAGGGAAGCATGGGAACCACGAGACAGTGGAGAGAACCATGAAGTTCCTCTTCCCACTGGCCCATGCTGCCTCTCATCTGGCAACAGTAATATCTACAGTCTTAACACCTCCAGTAAACTGATTTTTGTCACCCCATTCTGGGTTTGAAAAAATGAGAGCTGCTACAGGCACATTCAATCTCAAGGGTCACAACTGCTAGTTTTAGAGGGAGGTTGCTACTTTATCCAAGACAAGCAACCACGGTCAAGGTGAAAGGAATGAGTAGCACATTCCCTTTCCGCCCACTTCTATGGTAAAAACCCCAAATCAGCAGATTTCTCCGCTGTTGCCAGTGAAGACTTTTCTCTAATGCTTGAAAACAACCGGCCCGTCCCACCCAGGCTCCCTGGGAAGGTGGGAGCAGCTCTGCTCCCTCAGTGGGTCCTGATGCAGGGAAGGGCCCTGGGGGAAAGGCGGGTAGCTGCCTGCAGCAAGGTCCAGAAAACCTCAGGATGGGAAAGGAGGGTTCAAGCTAGGGAGGAGTTAGAGGAGGTAGTTAACCATAAGCTAACTCTAAGTTAGCTTATACACTGAACTATCCAACTCAGTGGCATCCACAATGAAATTCATAGGAGTCAATAATTCTATAAAGAACGAGAAGAAAACTGACATTGAAGCCAACAAAAGACAGGAACAGAGACAGGCAAAACCTCCCTGTTGTCTGGGCCGGCGGGAGATATGGGAGCTGACAGCTTTGCTCTCATCCACATGCCGCCTCTTTTCTCGCTACTTGGAGGTGTTCATATACCCGTGGACTTAAATAGGACAAGAAGGAAATAATCAAATGCCAGCCTATATGCAGTATCCAGACCTGAAACCTAACCTAAACATATCCAGATTCCTCTGATCTTGTTACTAATTTAAGACAAGAGAGTAGGTCCAAATAATGCCAAGCATCTCAGGGCCACCCATGGAAACCAGGCTACTTTATCAGCAGCTCAAGGCACTATTTATAAAAAGCAAAACCAACCAAACAAAACAACCCAAAACAACCCAAACCCGAAATGCCATCCTGGAAAATGCACAACAGAGTCTGAGGTCGAGGACATTTTCTACCCTGCTGGTCTCAGGCCAAGTGTAAGATGCTACTGACAGAGTGAATTTCAGACGGCTGGGGGGGATTGGGGGGAGCGACCCCTGCACTAGAGACCCGGTGGGGGTGTGTGGCCAGGAAGTGGGGGCTGAGAGAGCAGCTCACTCAAAAGGATCCTTCTCCTCTGTCCCCAGCTCCTGCTGCTGGAGTCCTTTCTTGTCAAACGAGCCCCGAGAGCAGCCCGAGCTCTGCCACCCCACGTCATGTCATTCACTAATTTATTCATCCATTTAGCAAATATTTATTGAACTCCTCTGAAGGGTCAGGCCCTGGGGATACACACATGAATGGGACACACATGGCCTCTACCTTCATCTGAAGCTTTCTCTAAGTCTCTCTGGCAGGTTGTTGGCTTCAGTTTTCACCCTGGTTAAAAGGCAGACGCTGTGGGGTAGAACTGTGCTTTGTGTTCAGTAAGTGGAGTTTTTCAATCCAGGCTGCTGCCCGGTGCTTGGAAGGAGCAGGCCCCTGCCCCGGCCTGGGTTGGATGTGTGGGGAGAAGCATGGTGGGAAATTAATTTTCATCTGCTTCACAGTTTGCTTGGGACTAACCCAACCTAGGACAGGGCTCCCATCTTGGCTCAGTCCTCAGACAGCCCTTGTTAGAGGGCATCTTGGGGTGGGGGACTGGAGAGGCTCTATTTATTCAGGGTCTATAGATAATCCCATGACAGTTTCAGCAAGGACTTGCCGTTCTCTCTTAGTATGAATAGAGAACCCTCTTCACCTCCATCTGTGTCCCCAGCACAGGTCTGCTGGTAGTGCTGGGAGAAATGAAACTGCAAAAAAAGGCTGGGGCAAGTGGGTATCTAGAAGATGCAAAAGGCCCAGATAAGTTCTAATCTGGATAATCTCTGCGTACTGGATGATGATGTGCCCTCAGAGTGGAGCAAATTTTAGTCTAAATCATGCCAATTCTGTGTTCAACAGTTTACAGGCTAAATAGATCCTTTTAGTCTGTCATAAGTTCATGCACTTGGAAGGACCAATAATGTAGACTTAAACATGCCATAAACTTAAAGGAAACGAGGGTCCAGGGCGTGAGGAGAAATGAGCTATTACTCCTCTGGCAGGGAAAGGCCATTGTATTTCATGTATGATTTGACCATGCTTCAGGAAAGCAATTTTGGCTTTAAATGGCACATTTCTTTCTTCTTTATTAGGCTTCCTGAAGGGTTATTTTACCCCCAGGTACTTTCTTACACTGAGTAGTATTTCAGTTGTGTTGCACAAACCCAGAGGTCTTGCAGAGATCTCAGGAATACTTGGTATGTCACTAACGGTCAACAACCAGCAGACTGTGGTTCTGGAATCCTGAGATGCACACTCGGATCTGTGATGGATGTTTATAACTCTCGGGATGTGTCTTCAATCATTGCAGAAATGCCTGAGCACGTGGCTGTTGGTTGTGCAACGTGAGACGTGACTGACCGTGTTTCTTAAGATGGGCATTTGCGCCATTATTTATTATTGTTCTGGTAACATTTACTATTTCGGAGTGCTTGTTGCTCTGTTCTAAGAAGTAACAATTTGACTATGGATTTTTTTCAAAGTAAGTAGCCTAAGCCTCCTTTCCCTGAGTTTTGGAGCAAGGCAGCATCTGGGAACATATGGTTACAGCTTCCTGAAAAATAAACTGTCCTTCCTTATTTTGTTCAAATGCATTCTTTATCCCTAGTGAAACCAAGATGAGATTAGTTCATGGAATTTTATTTCCTTGGGACTTATCTACATGGGGACATGAATCTCATTAGAGCCTCTGAAGGCAAGGGCTAACAGGATGCAGACCGCCTTGCACATGGATGTGATCCCCACTCAACAGTTCTCACCTAGGAACTGCATATGCTCCGTTGTGATACTATCTGCATCCAGGCTGGTTTCAACCTCCTTAGTATTTAGGTATTTTAAATTAGTTATTCATCAGTGAAATCAAATATTTTTATTTGCATTATAGTGCTTCAGATCTGTCACTGCTCATGCGCCACACGGCATGTGGGATCTTAGTTGCCCAACCAGGGATCGAACCCACGCCCCCTTGCAGTGGAAGCACGAACTCTTAACAACTGGACCACCAGGGAAGTCCCCCTCGCTGGTCTTTTAAATAATTCCTCTATAAAATCCCCAGCAACTCTGTCAGTCAAAGCCATGCAGTTACCTTTGGCTTCCTTAAGGGATTCAACCCTTATTCCAGGGGAAACAGACCAGGTTGTCAAAAAGCAAAACCGTTTTCGACTCCTTAGTTGCTCATGAAAGCACAATTATTACCAACAGAAAAGATACTTTCTAACTGTCACTAAGGACTTGTCCTCAGTGTTCTGTGATATCTGCAACTGAAAGTCTCCAGGTGTCAAGGGGAGGGCCAGAGCCAGGGCTGGGCTTAGACTCACAATGCATCCTCTTGGCACCCAATGTTCTTGATTATGAAGTTGGGCTCTCTTCTCCCTTACAGATCCTCTAAGAAGTACCTCAAGAGAATATGCTCAAAAATTTGCTTCAGTATAATTCTTGGGGGCATGGCAGTGGCCACACCGTGTCATATGAGCTTCATAGCAGGCTTCAAGCCCTCTTTCTTCAGGGTCCAGGGATAGGAAGGCTGAAAACCGTCTGTGCTACGTGATGACCTAGAATTCAGAGGACCCAAGAGGGCCTGAAAGGGACATTTGTCTTCTGGAGCAGTTAACACTTGGTTCCAACAAAGGCCTCCCTCCTAAGACAGCAGAAAGAGTTCTACTCTGGAAGGCACAATGAATGGTCTGAGTTCAACCATGGCATCACCGTGGTTAATGGTTTCCTCACCTGTAAAACGAGGGTTTGGGTATATTCAACAACCTTCCAAACCCCTTCCGGTTCTCGTTTGTGTGACTCTGTAATTCTAGTCTACATAGAATTATACCCTAGCAGACCATGGTAGAGCAAAACTGTAACATAACAGTACGAAAGAGGGTATTTATGACAGTTAACCATGGCCAAACAACACAAAGGCTACCAGAAGTGAGGAGAGAAGGTGACTTCTCATGACTCCTTTACTGCAGAGATCTAAAAGATCCAGGAGAAATCTGGCAGGGATCTAAAAGATCCAGGAGAAGTCTTGCCTTGTGAGAGGTTCAACCTTCACATAATAAGGGTCTTAGCGGTAGGTGAATTAGGGCTATCTCCACGACTGGTATAACGATCCCACTCCTCTGCCCTGGGCAGCAGTAATAGTTTGTTCTTTGCCTTCAGGTGTATGTTTGGGAGCCTCTTGGAGGGTGAGGCATGTGCACAAAAGCTAGAAGCACATAAATCAGGCACAAAGTGGCCTAAGCAAAGTGACTTAGGCCACTAAGTGGCCTAAGTGACCACTTCAGGGAGGGCGTCTAATTGTTTCACAGGAAGTGTCTGACGGTGCCCCTGTTCCTGACAGTGAGCCATCTGGATTCACTTCTCCTTCAAGGGTTAATTTACTTTGCCCTTCAAACGGGGTTTTTTCAACTTCTCATCTATAGTCTCAGCACTCAGAAGAATGCTAATCCTACTGAGAGGACTCTGAGATACTTGGTTCCTAGGCTTTAGGAAACAAAGACTGAGAGCTATGTATGACCAGCTTACCAGAGACCTTTTGAAAGTAAGAAGTACAAACTAGATCAGGGATGGCACAATTATGATAGAAGGACTCAGCCTGGGACTTCCCTGGTGGTGCAGTGGTTAAGAATCCACCTGCCAATGCAGGGGACACAGGTTCAAAACCTGGTCCAGGAAGATCCCCCATGCCCCGGAGCAACTAAGCCCGTGCACCACAACTACTGAGCCTGCGCTCTAGAGCCTGCGAGCCACAACTACTGAAGCCTGCGAGCCACAACTACTGAAGCCCGCACACCTAGAGCCTGTGCTCCGCAATAAGAGAAGCTACCACAATGAGAAGCCCATGCACCACAACGAAGAGTAGCACCCGCTTGCCGCAGCTAGAGGAAGCCCGCGCACAGCAACGAAGACACAACACAGCCATGAATGAATGAATGAATGAATGAATTTATATTAAAAAAAAGAAGAAGGACTCAGCCTGGACCAGAGCCACTGCCTAAGGGCAACCAGGTCCTTAATGAGTGGAATTGGTAACTAATAGCAAACCCCACTTTATCTTCTGTGTGGTTTGTTGTATGTACACATGAGTGGCAAATTGTGTAAGGTCTTCACTTATCACAGAGTGTGATTTCAACCACTCCCAAGAAATCCTTTTGTTGTCTTCATACAGACCCTGTGTTAAAAAAAGACAAAAACACACAAACAAACCAAACAACTTTCAGGGGTTGTTATAAATAGATTTGAACACAGGTGACCATAAAAGACAAGATTCTGATGCCCAGAGTGGGAAAATTCAGGCTAGCAGCACCCACCTGCCCCACCCTTGAATACACAGAACACAGCACTGAGTGTGCTAACACTATACACACTTGCATAGAGGCACTAAAGAACAGTATATTAAGCAAAGAGTGTTTTGTTGGTGGTATTTGTTTTATTTTCAGTGATGATTTACTGTCCAACTTTCTGAAAAGACAGTTTTAACTGAAAACACATCCATCTAATTTCTTTTGGAAATCTCTATCAAAAAGATAAATGGAGGTGATGATTACAGTTGTATTTCCATTAGCTAACCAAAATGAAGAGCTGAGGAAATTATCCAGTTTGGGCAAAGGTAAGAGGATAGTTATCCTTTCAAATCTAAAATGTCCACACTGCCAATTTCACCAGGTCATTGGGCAGCCTTCTGATTCACCTGAAGCCAGGTAAACATGGCGCAGGGTTGGCTCACCTGTCATTCTCACATTCCTATAGTATTAAAAAAAGGGGGTGGGAAGAGGTTTTCTTTTGCTGCTCTGGAATTGGAAGAACCCCAAGATCCAGCCCAGGTCGTTTTCCTTTTCCCCAGATGTATTTCTAGTTGGTTTATTTTTTTAATTTATTTTAGGTAAAATGAGAATAGCAAAACCACGTGAAGATTAAGCATAAAATGGAAACTCTGATGTCTTCAGCTTCACACATGGCAGCACCAATGTGCTTGTGTAATACAGTAAAGAAAGCACTGCTAGCTGAACTTCGGTGACTTCTTTTGATCCCTTGAAATCTGTTTATTCCCTTGAACTGGAATAATTCCTGTGGCTTTGTTTGTTTATTAGCAATTGTTTTTCAAAGTTTGGAAAAATGTAGCAAAAAAAAAAAAGAAAGAAAGAAATGCAAGTGATAAAACAAGAATATCATTCCTCTGCCTGCTATTTACAAGACACTAAAATGAATTAAAATTTACTCTAACAATCTCCAAGAATCTCAAAGTGCCATTTCGTATGTTTAAAGATATTATCAGTGTGATAGAAATTTATGGGGAACTGGATTATGGTGTTGTAAACCAAGGCTTCTTTTGACCAAGTCATGAACTTGTGTTCCTGAATGAAACAAAATATTCAAAAGACAGGATGGAGCCACATATTGATTTAAAGTGGGACTAAGGATGGGGCTGTATAAACTGAATGAAAATTAGCTACCACTGCACAGGCCTTTCAACCAGGCGTATCCATTCATTCATGGCCACATGGCAGGCAGCCATAGAAACGAGTCACGGATTGCAACAGTGGAGACTTCTGGTCTACCTTCACATCTGCATCTCTCTTTCACCCCATCCCATCCTGTTCTCCTGGCTACCTCTGCTGGGCTTCTGAACCTTTGACTTTGCCCTCCCCTCTCGCTCCCTGCTTGCCCCTTGGACTGGCATGGGACACTGGCCTGGTACTCAGTGCTCTCTAGGACTGGCTTGCAACCCTCTTTGGTTAATTTTTCTCTTGTCTCTTTGGGTAATCACTTCCCCACTCAGGGCTGGGCTCTAGACCCCATGTTCAGCTTTAGCCATCTGTCCAGTACCCTGAGCAGACTGACCCCAGACCCCCCTGAGATGACTGGACAATCTGAGTTAACAGTGGGCACCTTATATTAAGGTGCCTGTACTCCCCAGGCTGCCCTTCCTGTGACAGGACCACAATTACCTGAGAGGGGTGTCCATCCAAACCCCATTTCAAAGGCTTTCCTTGTGATGTCTCCAGGGACCTAAAGTATGAAAAAGCTCAGAGACGGAAAGGTGTCTAGAAGTCTTAGTCAGAAATGGAGTGTGTTAGGCAGGGTTCCCCAGAGAAACAGAACCAATAGGATGCATAGGAATTGGTTCATGCAATTGTGGAGGCTGAGAAGCCCCAAGAGCTGCGGTTGGCAAGCTGGAGACCCAGGAATGCTGATGGTTTAGCTTCAGTCTGAGTCTTAAGGCCTGAGAACCAGGATAATGATCATTGAGACACTAATAAAAGGTCAGCACAGTGCCTGGCCCCTGATAGGATTCCAGCAAATGTCAGTCTCTTCCTCTAACTCCGTAAGAATCAAGTCTTATTAAAATTTGAGAAACAGAAACATTCATATCATACATGTAATCCACCTGTGTTTTCAATAAATAAATAATACATCACATACTGCACTTCCTTTAGCAGTCTTTCTTTTCAGTCACTATCTTGTACTAAAAACTCCTGTAGTTCACAAACAGAAAAAACAAAAGATGTCAGATTTTGAATGTGGAAAGGAACGAATGCAGGATTAAACTTGAATTATTCATAGCTGTCTCAAAGTTGAAACTCTCCAAGGAATTCAAGTATTGCCAGATATCGAGAAAAAGAAAAAAATGGGGAAAGCAAAAAAGAAGGAAAGAGATTTAAGCTTATGTAAGTCGAATTTCAGAGACACAAAATAGGTCTAAACTCATTAATGTGTATGGGGCTCCTTAGGAAATAATTTTGCTACAACTTACTTCACACTAAAACAGGGGTTGAAATGCCTGACTCAGAAAGGACTGTGTTCCATAATTATGACCAGCTTATTAACCTTAAACAAAGTCAATGATTTTTCACAACTGAAAGAATATTATCTGGATATTCTGCATGTAGACAAATGTTTTAGGCTCTAAAAGAAATGTCTACTTCTCTCCAAAATGCAAGCATTCCTATAAAGAGTGTTGATGAGTTGCTTTACTTATGATTCTGTAGGTATTTATTTACTACTGGAATCTGTCTATTATACCACGGGCACACTTAACATAGCAATACTGGAACATGTTAGCATTGTGGAATCTCATTAATTTGATCCTATAGGTATTTATTAATTACCTCCTATAAGTAGAAGACTCCTCCCTGTTGATGCAGTTGTATCTACATTTATACACATAACCACACATATCTGAATAGGCTTCACCTAACTGATTTGGAGTTGCATGGGATTTACTAGGCACGGGCACACAAAAGAAGCAGGAAAGATCATCTCTGTGTCAGTGAGCTCACAAGCTGACTGAGGCCTGTGGTGGGAGAAAAATGTGGGAAAACTGGCCTCAAATCCTGGCTCTTCCAATTATTAGCTGTGTGATCTGGAACAAGTTACTTAATTTCTCTGAACTTCAGATCTCACCTCGGTAAGTCAGGGTTAATAATACCCTCCCTGTAGCGTTATTCTGAGGATTAAGTGAAATTATGCGTAAAGTGCCAAGCACATGGTAGACACTTTTCTTCTTACATAAATCCTAGAAACAAATGTTTCCTGCAGGTGGTTTGGTGCCCTTCTGGTTTGTTAAGTGATGCCGCATGTGCATAAAATACTGAGCTTGGAAAACCAAGCTGACTAAAAATTAAAGTTTAGGACTCCTGCTTCCAGGAGGATGAAGTGGACACACTTTCTCCCATCTCTCCTGTTAAGTATAACTAAAACCCTGGACATTAGATTTAAAACAAATTTAAGAAGACTCTGATAGGTGGAGAAAAGAAGGCAGACTAGCTAAGGATCTCAGGACCCATGGAACAACACGGTGGTGAGTTGTTCTTCTTTCTTTTTGTTTCACATGCCCCATAGTTAGAATTGAAGCCAGAAACTCTAACCAAAGTTAGAAACACCAAAGGGCACAGATGAAAAAGGTCTCAACAAGAGCCTGCTCTCTCAAGGAAAGGGGCAGCTTAGCAAGACCGCAGACATTTAAATAATCAAAGCTGTGCTCCAGTCAAATACCGCACACACAAAAATGGTGGCCCTACCTCTACCCATGCCAGCCAAGCCCAGGTGGGGAGCCTAGACTTCCCCACCGTGAGGTGCCCCAACACCCCTCTGGAGTGGTGTCAGAGAATGCCCACTGGAGAATCAGGACTCTCACCATTGCCTAGTGATAACAAGGCCACCCCACTGTGGGGTCAGAGGAGACCACGGAGAGAGCTGGAACTTCCACCCCTGCCCAGGATTGATGCTTAGTAATGAGCTATGAGGATAATGAACAAAACGTCACCCCTCAAGTGTCAATGGAGGCTGAGTGGGGGACCTGGATTTCTGCCCCCACCTAAGCAATGAGGTGGTGCCCACCCCTTCCCTCCCGAAGTCCTGTCAGAGAGAACCAGCTTAAAATGGATTTCAGTAAGACCCAGAGTCTCATAAAATAATATGAAAATATCCCAGTTTCATTTGAAATCACTGGCATACCAAGAAGCTGAAAAATCTCAAACTCAGTAATAAAAGGACAATTGATAGATACCAATACCCAGAAGACACAGTTTAGGATTCCCTGCCAAGAATTTTAAAGCAGTCATGAAAACTTGCTTCAATGGGCAATTATGAATGTTTCAAACAAATGAAAAAGATAGAAAACCTCAGAAAGGAAATGGAAAGTCTCAGTGAAGAAACAGATGACCTAAAAAAAAGAAAGAATCAAATGGAAATTTAGAATAAAAAGAATACAGTAACCAAAATAAAAAGCTGATTGGAAGGGCTCCACAGCAGAATGGAGGGAACAGAGGAAAGAACCAGTGAACTGGAAAGTAGAATAGTATTTTATCTGGACAACAAAAAGAAAATAGATTGAAAACAAGATGAGCCTCAGGGACCTGTGGGACCAAAACAAAACAAAACAAAACAAATCTAACACTCATGTCATCAGAGTTTTGAAAGGAGAGAAGAGAGAGGAGGTGGAAGAGTACTTGAAGAAATAATAGCTGTGAAAACTTCTCAAATTTGGCAAGAGACATAAACCTACAGATTCAGAAGATGAATGAGCCCCAAACAGGGTAAAGCCAAAGAAATTCATGCCAAGACACATCACAATTAAACTTCCGAAAGCTAAAGACAGAGAAAAAAATTTGAAGGCAGCAAGAGAGAAACAACATTTTACTTGTGGGGGAAAAACAATTCAAACAACAGTGGCTTTCTCATCAGAAAAATTGGAAGTAGAAACAATATTTTTCAAATGTGGAAAAAAATACACAAACAAATAAAACAACTAACCCAGAATCCTATATCTAGCAAAAATATCCTTCAGGAATAAAGGGGGAAATGAAGACATTCTTAGAGGATGGAAAACTAAGAGGAGTTGTAGCTAGCAGACCTACTCAGAAAGAATAACTAAATAATTTTCCAAACAGAAAAATAAACAGAAGAGACCTGGAATGTCAAAAAAGGAAAAAAGAATATAGTAAACAAAAATATATGTAAGTGCAATTGATTTTTCTCTTCCTCTTGAGTTGTCTAAATTATGTTTGGTGGTGAAGCAAAAATTTTTGACAACGGTGCAAAAGCCATGCAGTGGAGGAAAGACAGCATTTTCAACAAATGGTGCTGGAGTATCCACAGACAATTCTCACACCTTGTATGAAATTTAACTCAAAATGGATCACAGACTTAAATATAAAACATAAAACTTTTAGGAAAAAATTAGAAGAACATCTTGAGGATCACCAGATAGGCAAAAAGTTCTTAGATTTGACACTAAAACCACAATACATGAAAGGAAAAATTGATAAGTTGAACTTCATCTAAATTAAAAGCTTTGCCTCTGGAAAAATGTCTTGTTAAAGGGTTGAAAAGACAAGTTACATGGTGGAAGAAAATTTTTGCATACCATATCTCCAACAAGGAAATAATAGGGAATATAAAGAACTTGCAAAAACTTAACAGCAGAAAAGTGAATGATCCAATTAGAACATGGGTGAAAGACATGTAGAGACATTTCACCAAAGAAGACAGAGAGATGGCAAATAATCACATGAAAAGATATCCAACATCATTAGTCATTAGAGTAATATAAATTAAAACCACAATTATATACCACAACACACCTATCAGAATAGCTAAAATAAAAAATAGTGACATCTCCAAATGCTGGTGATGATGTGGAGAAAGTAGATCACTCATACACTATGGTGGGAATGTAAAATGGTACAGCCACTGGAAAACAGTTTGGCAGTTTCTTAAACAATGAAACACCCGACTACTCTATGCAATGGCACTCCTGGGCATTTATCCCAGAGAAAGGAAGACTTGGGTTCATACAAAAATCTGTATATGAATGTTTATAGCAGCTTTATTCACAAGAGCCCCAAACTGAAGACAACCCAGACGTCCTTCAATGGATGAATGGTGAAACAAATTGTGATGTATCCATCTCATGGAATACTACTCACCAATAAAAAGGAATGAAGTACTGATATATGCAACAATCTTTTATTTTAATTGAAAAAAAATATTATTTTTATTTTTTATTTTTTAAATCAATTATAGTTGATTTACAATGTTTCAGGTATACAGCAAAGTGATTGAGTTATATATATATATATATATATATATATATATTCTTTTTTTAGATTCTTCTTCATTATAGGTTATTATAAGATATTGAATACAGTTTCCTGTACTATACAGTAGGTCCTTGTTGGTTATCTATTTTATATGTAGTAGTGTGTATTTTTTAATCCAAATTCCCAGTTTATCCCCCCCCCCTTTCCCCTTTGGTAACCATAAGTTTATTTTCTATGTCTATGAGTCTATTTCATTTGTATCATTTTTTTTAAGATTCCACATATAAGTGATATCATATAATATTTCTTTCTTTGTCTGTCTTACTTCACTTAGTTTGATAATCTCTAGGTCCATCCATGTTGCTGCAAATGGCATTATTTCATTCATTTCTATGGCTGAGTAGTATTCCACTGTATACATATGCCACATCTTCTTTACCCATTCATCTGCCAATGGACATTTAGGTTGCTTCCATGTCTTGGCTATTATAAATATTGCTGCTACGAACATTGGGGTACATGTATCTTTTCAAACTAGAGTTTTTGTCTTTTCCATATATGTGCCCAGGAGCGGGATTGTTGGGTCATATGTTAATTCTATTTTTAGTTTTTTAAGGAACCTCCATACTGTTCTCCACAGTAGCTGTACCAATTTACATTCCCCCCAACAGTATAGGAAGGTTCCCTTTTCTCCACACCCTCTCCAGCATTTATTATTTGTAGACTTTTTGATGATGGCCATTCTGACTGGTGTGAGGTGGTACCTCACTGTAGTTTTGATTTGCATTACATGCAACAATCTTGATGAAGCTCCAGAGAATTATGCTCACGGGGGGAAAAAAAGGGTATACATCGTATAATTCTGTTTATATAACATCCGTGAAATGAAAAATCATAGAAATGGACAGCAGATTAGTGGTTGGTGGGGATTAAGGAGAAGGTGGAGGGGAGGGAAGTTGGTGTATCTATCTATATAAGAGAAATGTGGGAACCTGTGATAATGGACATTTTCTGTATCTTGACTCTACCGATGCCAACACTCCACTTGCGCTATTGTGCTACAGTTCTGCGAGATGTTACCATTGGGGGAAACTGGGGAAAGTGTACAGAGAATCACTTTCTATTACTTCTTACAATGGCACGTGAATTTACAATACTATAAAATTTAATGCTCCAGAGACGACTTGCAAACTGGTAAAGAAAGTAAGCAAAAGCAAAACAAAACAAGCAAACAAAAACCAAACTCCTATGCAAACATGGTCTTTAAAGATAAAAGAGTCCTTACTTATCAACTCGTCTGATTTCTTAATCTGAAGCTGGCAAATGGAGGGCCAGAGGTGGACTGATTTGCTCAAGGACAGACCTAGGACTCTGACCACCAAACAGTCTTGGTCCCAGACACCGAGCCTGTGGGCCATAGTGAACGCATGTAATGTCTGTGTAGTTAAGAGGGGATGCAGGAGCTGTTTCCTTATCTGAGCACAGACTACTTCACTTGAATTATTTCACTGCTTTTCTGCACCTAATAAAGCTACTGTCACAAAGACAAGGGAGTAGCCTTGATTTTAAAGGTTGAATTCAAAATGCATTTGTGCAACCTTGGAATGAAGCCATTACTTATGATCATTCCTCTAGAATTACATACATTATTCAATTCAAAGTGAGAACAATAAACATCTGCATGAAGTTTTACAGTTCATTAACACCTATATAGTCACTATTTCACTTGATCATAGCAACTACTCTATGTGGCCTAGGAATTATTGCCATCTCCAATTTTTAGATGAGGCAACTAAGGCGCCATAAAGCTATATAACCAACCCAAAGTTAAAAACTAGCAAATGCAGAATGAGGGCGCCGACCTAGATTTTCTATCTTCAGTTACTGCTGCCTGTTCTTCGAATCTGTTGTGTTCTCCCAGATCTAGGGACAAGATATACCTTAATCCTTACAAATCTAACCCCATCCTGGATGGAAATCCCACTCTCCAGACCCGAAGTTAGGCTTAATTCCTTACCGTCCTGGCTCCAGATCTTCTCTGCACCATCCAGTCATTCTATACAACAACATGCTCTTATTTTTGTGGCTAATTGAATTATAATTATTTGTTCAACTCTCTTATACTAATCTTTGTATCTTCTACAGTAGATACCCATTGACGTGACTCATTTGTAAGAGTTGCCTTTCTTGTCTTGTTTGTACACTGGTCTGTCTTATCTGATGATCTCTTTGAAATTTAAAGGCTTTTGGATTTAGACTCTAGAAGTTCCTACAAGGCACTGGCAAGCAGGTTATGTGTCACCACAGAAAAGGAATTGGCTCTTCAGGAACTAAGAGAAATAGAATAAATAGCAGAGCTTTTCTGGCTACATGTGCAATAACATGGAGATTTATTCGGTTGCCTGTCACAGTGACATATGAACCTAATTACACTGTAATTCACGTCTGTCTTTCTTCAACTACTCAATACTCTGGTGTTGAATATGTTAGGCTTATAGTAAGCTGGAATGAAGAAAAATAAATAAAAAACGATAGTCAATAGCACTAGTTCCTGGTCAGGCTACTGAATTTCACTGTCCTGAAATGAGTTATCATTACACTAGTAGATGTGGGTGAGATATTTATGGGGTAGAGAGATGACATTTAAACCTTTTTCTGGATTATCCAGTTCTTATTTTCTTCTTAAAGAAACATAAAGATCTAACAGATCAAAATTCAAACCTGACCTGTTATGGTGTTGACCCACAAAAAAGTCAATTTGGGAATTGTCTCATCAAAAAGCAAAAGCCAACTGAAAATAGTAAAGGCCAGCCAGGAACATGGAGTGAGGTACTTATCACATGCTGGCTATGGTAGGTGACTGAAACATGAAACAGGACTGGGTTTTAGGAGATTTGGAAGAAAGGAAAAAAAGAAAAATGAATCCACTCAGAGGTTGAAAAGAGAGTAAAGGAAGAGTGACCGCCATGATATCTATGAGTTGTGGGTCTCTCTAACTACTCCCTCAATATTTTGATTAAATGTCTTATTACGATATCCTAGAGAAATTCCACCACTCACTTTAAGTGTCTTCTGTGCCTCCTTTCCAGTAGGGAATGGCTTTCCTTATAAGCAGGGAGGTAACGAAGCTTTGGGACTCTTCCCCGCCCAGCTGTGTCCCCTCACACAGCAGGAACACTGTTCACAGGCTTCTCTTTCAGAGAGGGTCATGGGAAGCTCCAGCTCTAGGGAAGATCAAGTTCTGATACGTCTCTGTACTCAAAGTTTTTTAAACTAAGAATAACATTAAAGTTAGAAGACCTGTCTCACCCTGCATTCTCGACAGCATGAGATGACGTCTGGCTAATCAGGGGGAGGTAGAAAAGGAAGAAGGGAGGGAAAAGGCATTCCAGGTAGGGGGTCCAGCAGGTGCAAGGGCATGGATGTGAGGGAGAGTGTGCCAGGTTTAAAGAACGGCAGGAGCTAGGTTCATTCATTTCACATGCACTGTTGAACACCCAAGCCAGGCATTATTCTAAGGGTTACAGTGACCAACCCAGACAAAGCCCCTGCTCCCATGAACCTGCCTCTGAGCTGGGCATAAAGCGGTGGGGAAGAGACGTAAAATAAACAAGTAAAGGAACATGAAATATATGCAATGGAATACTACTCAGCCATAAAAAAGAATGAAATAATGTCATTTTGCAGGAACATGGATGGACCTAGAGATTATCATACTAAGTGAAGTAAGCCAAACAGAGAAAGACACGTATCACATGATATCACTTATATGTGGAATCTAAAAGGAAAAAAAGACACAAATGAACTCATTTCCAAAACAGAAAGAGACTCACAGACACAGAAAACAAACTTATGATTACCAAAAGGGAAAGGAGGTGGGGGAAGGATAAATTAGGAGGTTGGGATTAACATATACACACTACTGTGTATAAAATAGATAACCAACAAGGACCTACTGTATAGCACAGGGAACTATACTCAATATTATGTAATAACCTATAAGGGAAAAGAATCTGAAAAAGAATATATCAATATATACAGATATATATATGTATGACTGAATGGTTGTGCTATATACCTGAAACTTACGTGATATTGTGAATCAACTATACTTCAATAAAAATTTTTTAAAAAGGAACATGAAAACATCAGATAGTGATCAGCACTGTGCAGGGAATCCAAGTGGCTGCTTTGAGCTTGGGCCCTCAAGGACGTGATTATTAAGAGGAGATTATTAAGTGATTATTATCAAGGTGATTATTAAGTGGAGATTGAATGACAAGAAACCAGCCATACCAAGAACACTGGGGAGAAGGAATAGCTAATGCAAAGGTCCCAACACAAGAAGGAGCTTGAAAAGAGAAAGAGGGTCAGGGTGGCAGTGGCGAAGGAATGGGGAGCTAGGAAACACGTCCTTAGCTCCAGTCAACATTCAGACACGCTGCTCACACCTAAATGGAAAAGGGGAGGTGTTGCTTAATGCTGTTTCACTTATTCCCTAGTCTCTCTGTGACATCTACAGATGTATGTGAGATATTGGCTCTACCCAAATATTCACCGACACAGGTTCAAACCCAGATTCCAAACCCCTGCCTTGTCCTTCTCGCCATCAGCCTGGCTCCCCTTCCCCAGAGCATAACCACAGATGAGCCACGTTTCCAGGGCCACTGTCAACATGTCTATCAAGTGACGTGAGCAGAGTCTTGCCCTACCCTCTGGCCGGGAGGAGATGATGGTAAGAAGTGGACATGGTGGAGGTGCTGAAATGGTAGAGCCAAGTTCATTACTATCAGCCTCAGAAGCATGATTAACAGAGGAGAGATTTCACCCCTAAGGCCTTTTGCTGTCAGCAAGTTCCAAGAAACACTGGTCATTGCTATAGCAACTGATTTCACATGCATCAGCAGAAATCCTAACAGTATTAGTTCTTCCTGGAGACAAGTTGAAACTGCCTACAATTAGTGTTCCCCATTTCCTCTAACGGTGCTGGCACTGCCCTTATCTTTTAGCCTTTCTCTAACCACTTTGGGTTACTCAGTTTTCTGAGGCCTCCCACTTTTCTCCCTGAAGAGGATGGTGCCACCCTAGACAATTAGGCCGTTTATGTGCTGTTCCGAGCCTTCCAAAGCCAAGGAACCTGGGGTTGGGGAGTGGGGATCAGAGAGGGAGAAATCACAGTATTCAGAGTTTAAAGTTCTGGGCTTGGGCACCAGCTCTACCAGTTAGCTGTCTGACCCACAGAAGCAGTTTACTTAACCTCTCTGTACTTCTGTTTCCTCATCAGAAAAATGGTGCTATTAGTATTACCTCTCTCATGAGATCAGCATGTAGAACAAAGTAAAAAAATGGGTGTGAAAATACTTTGTAAGTAGAAGAGCCATGTAAGTACCAAGTATCTGCCTGAAGCAAGGGATCTTTTCTTCATTTTAGGAGATAAACATCCAAAATTATGATATACATCTATTAAAAGTCCTTACCATATACTGATGAACCTAGTGGCAGGACAGGAATAAAGATGCAGACGTAGAGAATGGACTTGACGACACAGGGGGCGAAGGGGAAGCTGGGACGAAGTGAGAGAGTAGCATTGACATATATACACTACCAAACGTAAAATGGATGGCTAGTGGGAAGCAGCCGCATAGCACAGGGAGATCAGCTCGATGCTTTGTGACGACCTAGAGGGATGGTATAGGGAGGGTGGGAGGGAGGCTCAAGAGGGAGAGGGGATGGGGATATATGTATACATATAGCTGATTCACTTTGTTGTACAGCAGAAACTAACACAACACTGTGAAGCAATTATACTCCAATAAAGATTTAAAAAAAAAAAAAAGTCCTTACCATAGTCTGTAGCTTCCTTCTACCTCTATTACGGAATTCAAGGAAGCCATCAGTGAAAGTATGCAGCTAACCGAATTCTGGTCCTGCCTCTTCCACCATTAGTAGCTTTGGGATCTGGGACACTTAACCACTCAGAGCCTCAGCTTCCTCAACCACAAAGTGAAGATAATAATACCTAAGAGCTGATGCAGGGAACAGATAATACATCTCAACATTCTTTGGAAAATATCTAATACATTTAAGGATATACATTTGAATATCTGCATACATGCATGCATATGTTTTAGATAATTATGAAGTCAAAATTTGAATGTGAGATCAAAATTTTTCCATCAAAACATTTGCGGTCAGTAATCTTTATATAGAAAGAACTCTGAAATGAAGTGCATTGAATATCTATCTTTTTAAGGCAGGCACAGAGTGAGATAGAAGTAATCTCCTTTTGGGCTTCCCTGGTGGCGCAGTGATTAAGAATCCACCTGCCAATGCAGGGGACACGGGTTCGATCCCTGGTCAGGAAAGATCCCACATGCCGCAGAGCAACAAAACCCGTGTGCCACAACTACTGAGCCTGTGCTCTAGAGCCCGCGAGCCACAACTACTGAGCTCACGTGCCACAACCACTGAAGCCCACACGCCTAGAGCCCATGCTCTGCAACAAGAGAAGCCACCGCAATAAGAAGCCTGTGCACTGCGACGAAGAGTAGCCCCCGCTCACCACAACTAGAGAAAGCCCATGCGCAGCAACAAAGACCCAACACAGCCCAAAATAAATAAATAAATAAATTTATTTATTTTTTAAAAAAAGAAAGAAAGAATCTCCTTTTTGTAGATACGGTAAATGGCGGGGCAGGGGGGATTTTTGATTTGCCACCTGTGGTAGATTAAAGATGACCACAGAGTCTTTGCTATTCCTCCCACTGACAGGTGTAATTTATGTTCCTTCTCCTTGAGTCTGCAGGGTGGGATTGGGGGTGTCTCTGTGGAAACTTAACCATCAGAATATGGCAGAAAGGAAGCTGTCTGCCATGTCAATTTCCAAGCCTTAGGAGACTATGAGCTTCTACTCTCTGACTCTTGGAAGACTTGCTTTTGGAGCCCTGAGACACCACATAAGAAGTCTGACTACCCTGAGGCTGCCATTCTGTGAGGAAGCCCAAGCTGCTCACCAGGGGAGGTCATATGAGGAGAGAGAGTTGCCCAGCTGCCCCCAGGCCGCCTAACTCTCAGCCATTCCCATCACCCCAGCTGAGACCCTACGATGGTGTTGCAGAGGTGAGCTATACCTGCTGCCCTGTCTGAAGTCCTGGCTCACAGGATCAGAGATAGAAGAAGAATAACTTTAAGCCACAGAGTTTTAGAGTGGTTTGTTTTACAGTAATAGATAGCTATTAAATCATCCAAACATGAAATAATAAAATGTTTGATGACCATTTATGAAAGTGTGTCTCACCAAAATGAAATTTCAGCCCCAGAGTTGCTTCAGTCTTAGAACAGGGAAACATTTTCCTATGGCTAGCTGCCAGTGGGTGTCTGAGAAATTATGGCAAATTGGAACGATTCCTCAGTATTTCCAAGTACACTGACAAGGGAAAAAGCCTCATTAAGTTTCGTCAAGCAACAAAATCTACATAGGCTTAATCTCTTTTGCAGAAATAAAACAGAAAGAGAAAAAAAGTCTAAAAATCTATAAACAGCCCTCAAAAAGTTTTTGGGTGAGGAGAGGGGGGCTCTTGATTCCCCCCTCCAGCTGTCCAGTAGAGGTTAAACTCCTTATTGGATGATAACTTGAGGACTGTAGAAATACTGTACCAGGGGGCTTCCCTGGTGGCGCAGTGGTTGAGAATCCGCCTGACAATGCAGGGGACACGGGTTCGATCCCCTGTCTGGGAATATCCCACATGCCACGGAGCAACTAAGCCCCTGCACCACAACTACTGAGCCTGCACTCTAGAGCCTGTGAGCCACAACTACTGAGCCCGCGTGCCCAAACTACTGAAGCCCCCATGCCTAGAGCCCGTGCTCCACAACTAGAGAAGCCACCGCAATGAGAAGCCCGCACACTGCAACGAAGAGTAGCCCCCGCTCGCCACAACTAGAGAAAGCCCGTGCACAGCAATGAAGGCCCAACACAGCCAAAAATAAATAAATTAAATAAATAAATTTATTTTTAAAAAAAGAAATACTGTACCATGCATTCAAAATCATGTACCATTGAAGACAAATTACTTCTAGAACATACTTGGCAAATGATCATGCAACTCCACAAGAGGTAACTAAGAAAGATTCAGACAAATATGTTAAACTCATTTGTATTGTATGTATTTTTAATTTTCTGTATATTATGATGTTTTGACATCTTAAAAAAATCTTTCTGGCTGGAGATGGACTGCTCCCTCCAGAAGCCAGACAATCCTTGGAAATGGCAAAGGACCCAGGCTGGAGCAGGTCTTTGACCAGAGGCAATATTCCTCTGCCTTAGTCACCCCAGGCCAGGTACTACACAACTGAGAACACCATATGGTCCAAAGCCCTCCAAAATTATTAAACTAGCTAATCCTAAACCATTTACCCTGTCCTGCCTTGCCTTTCCCTGGTAAACCCCAGTAAAGACTGTGGCCCTATTTTACCATAACATGGACATTCTTAGAATATCATTCAAAGGGTTACGTGGTCAAAGACTTAGCTGAAATCAAGAGTAACTGCTGGGAGTTGGGGTGGGTGAGGTTAGGCTAGTTTAATGACCATGGAATTATGGAGGGGCTTTTCTCAGCTTACAAAGGAGAGAGGAGGTGAGAGAGAGCACAAGAGGAGAAACTCAACTGCTTCATTCCAAAATTCAGTTTCTCATGTAACCTAGCAGGGAAAAAGTTATGTAGCTTTATAAGCACCTACTTAAATTAATTCTTTTAAGTAAAATAGCTAAATGGCTGCATACGGAGCTTTAAATAGCACAGGGCTACGTAGCTTCTGAAAATGAAGCCTGTCTCTAATGCTGAGTTATGAAAGCCACATATTAAGGTAATGAGCATATACTTTAATAGAAATACAAGATGAAATTGAACCTTCTTGCCTGGTGATATAAACCAAATATGTTTTATTAATATAGTAGAGAGCAGATGGTGAAAAATGTAGAAAGGTACGACTCACTTCTATGTTGAAAGGCTTTACTATTCTCTGCTATCAGCAGAAATCAGATTTCATATTTTCAAAACTTCCAGATATGGTGCCTTTATTTTTCTGAGAAAGGCTACAGTGAAAGCCAAAGAATTAAGGTCTTTTCTCCTTTTCCAGATCCTCTACCTTCACCATTGCTCATCTTCTTCTGGTAGGTCGATGAAGCAGGAGGCTAGCATGAAGGACTCAAAGGAACGTAGGAGGAATCTGGAGGTGTAATTAAAAGAATTATATGTCTGCCTTTTTGTGCCTTTAATTTAGGAAGTCAGCGGCTTAAATCACCTACTTCACAGCATGAGTAAGGCACAGAAAGTCTGGGCTGTCGCCACATTTAAAAGGACTCTGCCACCCAGACTGACGATAAAGCAGCACTTTCTTCACTTAAAGTATTGAAGTGATTCCCACCGTTGCCTACTGATGGTACTTTTATCTAGACATTCCTGCCATGAGGAGCTTCCTATCAGCTTCTTCAAGTAGACTCCAAGCTGCCATTCAAGCATTTTCAATATCGCCAACTCATGTCCTAAATGAGGGGTCAAGAAAGGGTTTCATGCATTTGGGTCATGTCAGCTAGACTGGGGTTAAAAGCTCTCATTCATCATGTCAGATTCTGGACATCAAGATGTAGGACAGGCCTTTCTGGTCAATTTAGACAAATGACTGGTGGTTGAGCCACTGGACTACTGCCTCCCTCCCAGTCTCACTAGTCCTCCAGGTGATCTGGAAACCAGCTGTGGCCTGAACACAGCTGTGAGTACAAAGGCCTTTCAGACCGCCATGCATGTCCAGCCCTGTCAGGTGAGCAAGTCGCCAGGGCTGGTGGCCTTTCTTGCCAGGCTACTGGCCTTTGTGCAGGCAGTAGACAAACCCACAGGAACACCTACGACTCGGTGTGACACTATGTTACTATACATAATCCTGTGTTATTTGCCAACAGCAGTTAGGTGGCTAATTTGGGCAGTTTTGTTTCTAAAAGTGGGAAATACGCAGGTTAGCAATGGCAGCCTCACAACTATTCCCTTATTTCTGCTGGCCTCTCCCAGCGACAGAGCCAGATGATGTTCTCTTTCCCTAGATCTTCAGCTCAATTTCCTTATCCTCATCCCACTCCTACCTCGCTCAAAGTCAGGTGTTTGAGTATAATTTTTATGCCACCCTACTGACTGATTCACCTATGTGTTTGCTTAACACTGACTGAATATTTGCTAAGGGCCACACCATATGTTAAGAACTGGAGATAAACGAATAGTCATGATAAGAAGGTTTCAACAAATGAGAAATATATCAGGTAAAAATGTGAATGTTCCCTGTATCTTTTCCAATTTTACTCCTTCCAATTGTACTCCTGGAATGTGCTGTAGATGGGTTTATCTATATTTTCTATAGCTTTAAAAATGCATTTATATGTGCACACACACACAATCTATGTATTATATTCTAAGCATATACACATGGGAGTGTTGGGGTGTATGTGTGTTCACACACAATTTTAGATACAGTACTCATGAGGTTAAAAGTATAAATTATTGAAAATTATACTAAATGTTCTTTTAAAATTCCCACTCTGATCTTTTTGTTTACACACATTTTTCAGAGTTTGCAGAAAGAAGATACCACTGGACTCACAGCCAGCCAGCCCAGAGGCTTTTGCTCTGTAAATATTCTTCTCACTCCGTTCATTCAAAAAATATTTACTGGGCTTAGACCATCTTCCAGACACTGTGCTAACCAGGAGTACAAAAATGAATTACCCTCAAGTCCAGAGTACACAGGATTAAAATGAATATATCTAATATTTTTCCATATAAAATTCTTACTTTTAAAGAAAATAACCTCAAAAACCCTTTTGATTATAAATATTTTTTTTACATTGCATAACGATCAAGTGTTATAATGATAGTTGTTCAAACGTTGGCCTTCCCAGGTAACAAGACAGGCTGACTCAGGATCAGTGCGTGTGAGTGACTTTTCAGGAAACTTGAGAAACTGGGCAGCTGTCACATCATACACACACTCACGGGCTGGCCTAATGGTAGGACGGTTTGGGGTCGTTTTGATTTTCCCTTGTTTGTAATTGTGGTCACCTTAGTCAGACTGGGCGATGCGGCCCCCAGTTCAGGGGCAGTGGAAGAAGTGCCCAGGAGACAGTTATGCAGGTTGAGAGGCTGAGGAGTTCATTCGATTTCAAGCTTTAACGCCATCTTTTCCCTCTCGTCTTAGAAGAAGACGGTCTCTTGCTCCTTCCTCCAACTGGGAAGGAAAAGAAAGTGACTTTGGAATGTTCTATAGATAGGCTTTTATAGCTGCCCCCAAACTCCGTTTTAAGGACAGCATCTTCTAGTGAGAGAAAACATTATACAACAAATGTCCCTGATCATTTTTCTACGGAGAGTGAAAGCCCAGTTATAAATTACACTGAATACTTCAATCATGGCATGACCTACAAGTGACCTTCTGCCTTCATCGATCCAGCCGGCCTGGACTCCCACATCACTGTCACCATGGACACTGTATCACAAGAGAAGAGAAGACCGTATGGGACTTACGTAACCACAGGCCTGTCCCCACCCCGGCCCTCTGCTCACATGAATGCTAAGCAGTGTATAATTTAGACAGGGGGAGAGGCGATCATAGCTTTTGACCTCACACTGCTTGAAATTCCAGGCTTTTATGTGCAGGAAGCTCCATGTTGATCTTGGCGTCCCCATGGGTTAAAAATCCTGTTTAAATGTTGCAGCCTTAGAATAGTCTTTGAGGTTTTTCTATGTTGTTTTATAAAAGACTCTCCCTGATTATTTACAGATGCTGTCTCTGAGAAAGCTGAAAATAGTCTCACTACGAATGCTGAAATCTGGACCCAGGCTTCCCTAGTATTTTATGGTGAACAGTTCATCAGAGCTCAAGCCCAAGGCTCAACCAGCTTTTAAACGGGGTTTTCTGTCAGTGTCTCTAGCGCTGAGGTTTCTGTTGACCTGACCTCAGCCTGTCAAGGAGTCGTTCATCAGTGCTCTCATTCAGCAAGTATTTGTCGAATATTTGCCCTACTATGTGTCAGGCCTTGTGCCAGGGGCTGGGGACACGGAGATGAAAACCAAGGCTCTGCCTTTGAGGATAGGAAGTCAGTCAACCAACAACTAGAAGACGGTGTGACAAATGCTGTGACAGACAAGCAGGGCGCACTGGTCACCTCCCAGGGCACAGGGAGGTGGAGAGGTGAACAAGGAGGCCAGCTCGGATGCTCAAGCTCTCCTTCCCTTGCCCCCTAACTCCTACTAAACAAGGGCTGACAAGCAAGGTATGATTTTCTCATCTGTTTTTTTCCTTCTTCAAATCTGAACCAGGCCTCGGCCTCTAGGGGAGCATGATCTGTAATATTCTAGATTAAGAAAGACCCATTCTTGTTCTACAAAATCTCTAGAGAGGAACTTAGTACAGCCTTCATAAACGTGTTTGCAGTAATCATCACCGTGGGCAGAGAGGTCCTTGGTCTCCATGACCATAATCCTTGAGCTGCTTTGAGTAGCAAAGCAGCTCAAAGATTATAAACTGCTCATAATCTTTGAGTTTCTTTGTCCCGTCCCAGCCTTGAAGAAAGCTGGCCCCTGGAAGCCTCTGTCCACACTGAGTCATGTCCCCGCCCTCTCCTCTCCAGGCCAAGTGGTCCCAACGCCTTCCACTCAGGACTCATTCATCTCCTTCAGTGCATTCAGTGTCAGGTCCTGGACTCACTCCAAACCCTCCTCATCACTTCTCAATTCTAAAACACAGAACTGGGCCAGGAGAGGAGTGCGCTGGGCCAAAGGTTTTCCTTCCCAATTCCTGCAAATTCCTGAGAGTCTCCACAGGCTGGTTGAATGAGTCTCTTTTAACATGATGACCAGGGGAGACTCTGGGATGACAGCTTTGTGGGGAGGAGTTGAGGAGAGTAAAATACAGTCCTAACAGGCCTCATTAGAGACACACAGCCCCACAGTCATCAACATTACCATTCCTGGCACCACTAGCTTCTCTCCAGAGCCATGAGGACATGTGGGTGAATACTGGAGAAGTGCTTTTGGGTTAACAGTAGTGCCATTAATCACTGTTACTGAGTTAAAGACTTCTCCATATGATTTACAACCTGCAGTAATAATGACCTGGTGAGTTTGAGAACTCATCACTCCATCTCTTATCCTATAGTGACTCCTTAAAGAAAAATGAACCAAAATCTAAGCTGAGAGCAGTACTGTAATCACATCTCGTCTTGGTACAGCATTTCGTATTTCCCCACGTACCACCTCGTCTAATCCTCACAATAACCTTATGCAGTGAATCTTACATACTGACTTATAGCTAAGAAAACAGAGGCACAAAGCTACAAAGTGACTTGCTCAAGGTCACATGAAAGTATCAGAACTAAAACAATATTGTATGTTAATTATAACAATTTTAAAAACATTAAAAGAAAGTGTCAGAATATTACTCAGCCATAAAAAGAAATGAAATGGAGGTATTTGTAATGAGGTGGATGGAGTTAGAGTCTGTCATACAGAGTGAAGTAAGTCAGAAAGAGAAAAACAAATACAGTATGCTAACACATATATATGGAATCTAAGGGAAAATAAGGCCATGAAGAACCTAGTGGCAAGACAGGAATAAAGACACAGACCTACTAGAGAATGGACTTGAGGATATGGGGAGGGGGAGGGGTGAGATGTGACAGGGTGAGAGAGTGTCATGGACATATATACACTACCAAATGTAAAATAGATAGCTAGTGGGAAGCAGCCGCATAGCACAGGGAGATCAGCTCGGTGCTTTGTGACCACCTAGAGGGGTGGGATGGGGAGGGTGGGAGGGAGGGGGATGCAAGAGGGAAGAGATATGGGAACATATGTATATGTATAACTGATTCACTTCGTTATAAAGCAGAAACTAACACACCATTGTAAAGCAATTATACTTCAATAAAGATGTTTAAAAAAAAAGAAAGTGTCAGGAGTAGGACTCAAAGGCAAGTCTACCTCACCTCTCTCTTATACACTATAACTACTAGTGTTTGCAAAATACATCTTAGTTATGACAACTTTTCATATACATGATTTTATTGGTCTTCAAAACATTCCTAGGATGTAAATAAGGAACTAGCAAAAATAAAAACTGTGTAGGAAATAATTGGGAAAATTTTTGAAATGCACCAGAAGGGTGAATGGACATTGCCTAGTTCACCCTTCCCTAGTGCACACTTTCCAGTTATCTTGTACTATGAGGACTTTGCATGTTTTGTGGTCTTTGAGCTATTTTACAACTCATAAATTGTAGATAACTGAGTGCAAACAATTCTTGCTCACAGACACACAATTGCATTTTGCCCCCTGAAAGTGCAATTGCTTTCCCTCTCCCTGTGGAAGGAGCCAGTTTTGCATCTCCTAAGCCAATTCACTTCAGCATCTTTGGTTGCCTATCTATGCACTTACCCTTTGAATTCTCCTTTGAACTAGTTGTAACATCTTACTTATTCATCAATTAATGAGTTAAATAAATCCTTGACACATGCTCATTCGATATTTGTATGAGATGATGATTTTATCTTTTAAAATAATTATGGTTTAACAACGGCTAACACTTACTGAGCACTTACTATAAGCCCTTACTAAGGGCTTGACATACATTTAATTCTCACAACAACCATAAGGCAGGCACTCTTATTATCTCCATTTTCTAGATGAGGAGACAGAGCTTCAGGAAGATTAAGTCACTTGCTCAAGGTCCCAAAGTCAGCAAGGGAGGGAATCACTTCTCTCCTGCTTCTTCCTGAGGCCACCCCTACTGATTTTTCCTAGGGGTCTGTGATATCTAGAACTAAATAACTGAGGAAGCAAGGTCCCTGATGGAGGTAGACGCGTGAGTCTACCTTGAGCAGTTATGGCTGGCGGACTACAGTTCATGGTAAGTTTAACACGGAAAGGTTAAAATCATTCTCATTTTGGATGTTGATCAACACCCCACTGCTTGACAATTTGGGGAGCATTTGATATGATTTGTCTCCCATACAGTGTGAGTTGAGGGAAGATGGTGTCCTGGAAATAGCAGTGGCCTAGTTGTTAGAAGACATGCATTCCTGCTTTGGCTCAGCTGCTGACAAGTAGTGTGACCCTAGGCAAGGCACTAAACCTTCCCAGTTCTCGTCTGTAAAGTGAGGAAGCCTGGATGGACAGCAGGGTAAGTAGGATGACAAATTTCGCTGTGCCCACGTTGAACAAAGACAACGGGCACTGAGCCATGTGCACATTGTATGGAGGTCCCTGCCTCTTCAGTCATTAATCCTGGGTCTCAGGGATGGCAGGGGGCAGGGGGGGATCCTCATTTTAAAACTGGTAAAGGAGCAAGTATTACAGGTCATCTGGTACACACAGGCAGATGTGTTCTACATCTTGCCCCTGCTGGGCAGGGCTGTCCTGGGTGATCTCTCAGGCCCAACCCTTTAGAAGCTACTTCACAGGGTCCCTGGGCAGTGGCTCAGGGATGCAGCCCTCTTGGAAGAAAAGTGAAACTCTACAGCTGGAACTAAAAAGACCTGAGGCTTACTTATGTAATTGTTAATCCCTAGAGGTGAAAGACCTTGTCTTATTCATCTTTCTGTCTCCCCAGTGACTTGCACAGCTCATAACTAGTTCTCAAATGTGCACTGAATTGAGTGGAATACAAGCCCATTAACTAGTTAAATAACTGATGCAACAAGCATTTTATGGGCATCTACCACATGTCTGGCATTATCCCAGATGAAAGAGACCCCAAGCCCACCCCATGGTGCTCACGGTCCAATGAGACGTGCTCCTCAGATTCCACTCTCCTCTCTGGCTACCTGTGGGGAGACACTCTCTTCCCCTTTCAAAGTCATCTTTAGTGCTTAACGATCATCTTTTCAAAACATGCAATTCTAAACATACTGTTATTTGCTCCCATGGAGGCCCTACTTAAAGAGATTTTTCCAACAAATATTGATTGAATATTTACCATGGGTTATGCCTTGTTCTATGCAATGGACTAAACAGAGTAAGTCTCTGCTCCCACAGAGTTTATGTACATTTTAGGGTGAGACAGGGTGGTGAGAGGAGATAGATGAAATTAAAAGAATTTTAAAAAAAGGCATATAAATTGAAAAGGAAGAAGTAAAACTGTCTCTATTTGAAGATGACATGATATATATGGAAAACACTAAAGACCAAACAAACAAACAAACAAACCTGTTAGAACTAATAAATGAATTCAGTAAAGTTGCACGATACAAAATCAATATATATAAAATCCGTTGACTCTCTATACACTCACAATGAACTATCAGAAAGAGAAATGAAGAAAACAATCCCTTTTACAATAGCACCAAAAAGAATAAATTACTTAGGAATGAATTTAACTAAGGAGGTGAAAGACCTATACACTGAAAACTATAAGACATTGATGAAAGAAAATGAAAAAGACAAAAATAAATTGAAAGATATTTAAAAATCTACAAACAATAAATGCAGGAGAGGGTGTGGAGAAAAGAGAACCCTCTTGCACTATTGGTGGGAATGTAAATTGATACAGCCATTATGGAGAATACTATGGAGGTTCCCTAAAAAAACTAAAAATAGAACTACCATATAACCCAGCAATCCCACTACTGGGCATATACCCTGAGAAAACCATAATTCAAAAAGAGTCATGTACCATAATGTTCATTGCAGCACTATTTACAATAGCCAGGACATGGAAGTAACCTAAGTATCCATCGACAGATGAATGCATAAAGAAGATGTGGCACATACATACAATGCAATATTACTCAGCCATAAAAAGAAACAAAATTGAGTTACTTGTAGTGAGGTGGATGGACCTAGAGTCTGTCATACAGAGTGAAGTCAGAAAGAGCAAAACAAATACCATATGCTAACACATATATATGGAATCTAAAAAAAACAAAAAAACGGTTCTGAAGAGCCTAGGGGCAGGACAGGAATAAAGACACAGATGTAGAGAATGGACTTGAGGACACAGGGAGGTGGAAGGGTAAGCTGGGAGGAAGTGAAAGAGTGGCACTGACATATATACACTACCAAATGTAAAACAGATAGCTAGTGGGAAGCAGCCTCACAGCACAGGGAGATCAGCTCGGTGCTTTGTGACCACCTAGAGGGGTGGGATAGGGAGGGTGAGAGAGAGACACAAGAGGGAGGGGATATGGGGATATATGTATACGTATAGCTGATTCACTTTGCTATACAGAAGAAACTAACACAACATTGTAAAGCAATTATACTCCAATAAAGATGTTAAAAATAAATAAATAAATAAATAAATAAATAAATAAATGGAAAGATATTTGTGCTCATGGATTGGAAGAATTAATATTGTTAAAATGTCCACAGTACCCAAAGCAATCTATAGATTCAATGAAATGCTTCTAAAAATTCCAATGGCATTTTTCACAGAAATAGAACAAACAATCCTAAAATTTGTACAGAACCACAGAAGATCCCAAATAGCCAAACTAATCCTGAGAAAGAAGAACAAAGCTGGAGGTATCACACTTCCTTATTTCAAACTCTACCACAAAGCTACAGTAATCAAAACAGTACAGTATTGGCATAAAAACAGACACATACATCAATGGAAGTAATAGGCCAGAAATAAACCCACATATAAATGGTCAATTAAATATTGACAAAGGAGCCAAGAATGTATAACAGGGAAAGAAGAGTCTCTTCAATAAATGGTGTTAGGAATACTGGATAGTCACATGCAAAAAAAATGAAACTGAACCCCTATATTATACCATAAACAAAAATTAATTCAAATTGGACTAACGACTTGAACGTAAGACCTGAAACCATAAAACTCCTAGAAGAAAATACAGGGGGAAGCTGCTTCACATTGGTCTTAGCAATGATATTTTGGATGTGAAACCAAAAGTAAGGCATCAGAAGCAAAAATAAACAAGTAGGACTACACCAAACTAAAATGCTTCTGGGAGCCTGAACCAAGATGGCAGGGTAGAAGGGTGTGCTCTCACTCCCTCTTCTGAGAACACCAGAATCACAACTAACTGCTGAACAATCATCGACAGGAAGACACTGGAACTCACCAGAAAAGATACCCCACATCCAAAGACAAAGGAGAAGCCACAGTGAGACAGTAGGAAGGGCACAATCACAGCAAAATCAAACCCCATAACTGCTGGGTGGGTGACTCACAGACTGGAGAACACTTATACCACAGAAGTCCACCCACTGGAGTGAAGGGTCTGAGCCCCATGTCAGGCTTCCCAACCTGGGGGTCCGGCAACAGGAGGAAGAATTCCTAGAGAATCAGACATTGAAGCCTAGTGGGATTTGATTGCAGGACTTCAACAGGACTGGGGGAAACAGAGACTCCACTCTTGGAGGGCACACACAAAGTAGTGTGCTCACTGGGACCCAGGGGAAGAAGCAGTGAACCCAGGGGAGACTGAACCAGACCTACCTGCTAGTGTTGGAAGGTCTACTGCAGAGGCGGGGATGGCTGTGGCTCACTGTAAGGACAAGAACACTGGCAGCAGAAGTTCTGGGAAGTACTCCTTGGGGTGAGTCCTCCCAGAGTCTGCCATTAGCCCTACCAAAGAGCCCAGGTAGGCTCCAGTGTTGGGTTGCCTCAGGCCAAACAACCAACAGGGAGGGAAACCAGCCCCACCCATCAGCAGTCAAGTGGATTAAAGTTTTACTGAGCTCTGCCTACCAGAGCAACACCCAGCTCTACCCACCACCAGTCCCTCCCATCAGGAAACCTGCACAAGCCTCTTAGATAGCCTCATCCACCAGAGGGCAGACAGCAGAAACAAGAAGAACTACAATCCTGCAGCCTGTGGAAAAAAAACCACATTCACAGAAGGACAGACAAGATGAAAAGGCAGAGGGCTATGTACCAGATGAAGGAACAAGATAAAACCCCAGAAAAACAACTAAATGAAGTGGAGATAGGCAACCTTCCAGAAAAAGAATTCAGAATAATGATAGTGAAGATGATCCAGGACCTCGGAAAAACAAAGGAGGCAAAGATCGAGAAGATGCAAGAAATGTTTAACAAAGACCTACAAGAATTAAAGAACAAACAAACAGAAATGAACAATACAATAACTGAAATGAAAACTACACTAGAAGGAATCAATAGCAGAATAACTGAGGCAAAAGAATGGATAAGTGACCTGGAAGACAGAATGGTGGAATTCACTGCTGCAGAACAGAATAAAGAAAAAAGAATGAAAAGAAATGAAGACAGACTAAGAGACCTCTGGCACAACATTAAACACAACAACATTCGCATTATAGGGGTCCCAGAAGGAGAAAAGAGAGAGAAAGGACCCGAGAAAATATCTGAAGAGATTATAGTCGAAAACTTCCCTAACATGGGAAAGGAAATAGCCACCCAAGTCCAGGAAGCACAGAGAGTCCCATACAGGATAAACCCAAGGAGAAACATGCTGAGACACATAGTAATCAAATTGGCAAAAATTAAAGACAAAGAAAAATTATTGAAAGCAGCAAGGGAAAAATGACAAATAACATACAAGGGATCTCCCATAAGGTTAACAGCTGATTTCTCAGCAGAAACTCTACAAGCCACAAGGGAGTGGCATGATATACTTAAAGTGATGAAAGGGAAAAACCTACAACCAAGATTATTCTGCCCGGCAAGGATCTCATTCAGATTCCATGGAGAAATCAAAAGCTTTACAGACAAGCAAAACCTAAGAGAATTCAGCACCACCAAACCAGCTTTACAACAAATGCTAAAGGAACTTCTCTAAGTGAGAAACACAAGAGAAGAAAAGGACCTACAAAAACAAACCCAAAACAATTAAGAAAATGGTAATAGAAACATACATATCGATAATTACCTTAAACGTGAATGGATTAAATGCTCAAACCAAAAGACACAGGCTTGCTGAATGGATACAAAAACAAGACCCATATATATGCTGTCTACAAGAGACCCACTTCAAACCTAGGGACACATACAGACTGAAAGTGAGGGGATGGAAAGAGATAATCCATGCAAATGGAAATCAAAAGAAGGCTGGAGTAGCAATACTCATATCAGATAAAATAGACTTTAAAATAAAGAATGTCTCAAGAGACAAGGAAGGACACTACATAATGATCAAGGGATCAATAAAGAGGAAGATATAACAATTATAAATATATATGCACCCAACATAGGAGCACCTCAATATATAAGGCAACTGCTAACAGCTGTAAAAGAGGAAATCGACAGTAACACAAAAATAGTGGCGGACTTTAACACCTCACTTACACCAATGGACAGATCATCCAAAATGAAAATAAATAAGGAAACAGAAGCTTTAAATGACACAATAGACCAGATAGATTTAATTGATATTTATAGGACATTCCATCCAAAAACAGCAGATTACACTTTCTTCTCAAGTGCGCATGGAACATTCTCCAGGATAGATCACATCTTGGGTCACAAATCAAGCCTCAGTAAATTTAAGAAAATTGAAAACATATCAAGCATCTTTTCTGACCACAACACTATGAGATTAGAAATGAATTACAGGGGAAAAAATGTAAAAAACAAAACCACATGGAGGCTAAACACTGTTACTAAATAACCAAGAGATCATTGAAGAAATCAAAGAGGAAATTAAAAAATACCTAGAGACAACTGACAATGAAAACACGACGATCCAAAACCTATGGGATGCAGCAAAAGCAGTTCTAAGAGGGAAGTTTATAGCTATACAAGCCTACCTCAAGAAACAAGAAAAATCTCAAATAAATAATCTAACCTTACACCTAAAGAAACTAGAGAAAGAAGAACAAACAAAGCCCAAAGTTAGCAGAAGGAAAGAAATCACAAAGATCAGATCAGAAATAAATGAAAAAGAAATGAAGGAAACAATAGCAAAGATCAATAAAACTAAAAGCTGGTTCTTTGAGAAGATAAACAAAATTGATAAACCATTAGCCAGACTCATCAAGAAAAACAGGGAGAGGACTCAAATCATTAAAATTAGAAATGAAAAAGGAGAAGTTACAACAGACACCGCAGAAATACAACGCATCCTAAGAGACTACTACAAGCAACTCTATGCCAATAAAATGGACAACCTGGAAGAAATGGACAAATTGTTAGAAAGGTATGACCTTCCAAGACTGAACCAGGAAGAAATAGAAAATATAAACAGACCAATCACAAGTAAAGGAATTGAAACTGTGATGAAAAATCTTCCAACAAACAAAAGTCCAGGACCAGATGGCTTCACAGGTGAATTCTATCAAACATTTAGAGAATAGCTAACACCCATCCTTCTCAAACTCTTCCAAAAAATTGCAGAGGAAGGAACACTCCCAAACTCATTCTATGAGGCCACCATCACACTGATACCAAAAACAGACAAAGATACTACAAAAAAGAAAACTACAGACCCATATCACTCATGAATATAGATGCAAAAATTCTCAGCAAAATATTAGCAAACAGAATCCAACAACACATGAAAAGGATCATACACCATGATCAAGTGGGATTTATCCCAGAGATGCAAGGATTCTTCAATATACGCAAATCAATCAATGTGATACACCATATTAACAAATTGAAGAAGAAAAACCATATGATCATCTCAATAGATGCAGGAAAAGCTTTTGACAAAATTCAACACCCATGTATGATAAAAACTCTCCAGAAAGTGGGCATAGAGGGAACCTACCTCAACATAACAAAGGCCATATATGACAAACCCACAGTAAACATCATTCTCAATGGTGAAAAACTGAAAGCATTTCCTCTAAGATCAGGAACAAGACAAGGATGTCCACTCTCACCACTATTATTCAACATAATTTTGGAAGTCCTAGCCTCAGCAATCAGAGAAGAAAAAGAAATAAAAGGAATACAAATTGGAAAAGAAGAAGTAAAACTGTCACTGTTTACAGATGACATGATGCTATACATAGAGAATCCTAAAGATGCCACCAGAAAAGTACTAGAGTTAATCAGTGAATTTGGTAAAGTTGCAGGATACAAAATTAATGCACAAAAATCTCTTGCATTCCTATACACTAATGATGAAAAATCTGAAAGAGAAATTAAGGAAACACTCCCATTTACCAATGCAACAAAAAGAATAAAATACCTAGGAATAAACCTACCTAGGGAGACAAAAGACCAGTATGCAGAAAACTATAAGACACTGATGAAAGAAATTAAAGATGATACCAACAGATGGAGAGATATACCATGTTCTTGGATTGGAAGAATCAATACTGTGAAAATGACTATACTACCCAAAGCAATCTACAGATTCAATGCAATCTCTATCAAATTACCAATGGCATTTTTTACGGAACTAGAACAAAAAATCTTAAAATTTGTATGGAAACACAAAAGACCCTGAATAGCCAAAGCAGTCTTGAGGGAAAAAAACGGAGCTGGAGGAATCAGGCTCCTGGACTTCAGACTATATTACAAAGCTACAGTAATCAAGACAATATGGTACTGGAACAAAAACAGAAACATAGATCAATGGAACAAGATAGAAAGACCAGAGGTAAACCCACGCACCTATGGTCAACTAATCTATGACAAAGGAGGCAAGGATATACAATGGAGAAAAGACAGTCTCTTCAATAAGTGGTGCTGGGAAAACTGGACAGATACATGTAAAAGAATGAAATTAGAACACTCCCTAACACCACACACAAAAATAAACTCAAAATGGATTAGAGACCTAAATGTAAGACTGGACACTATAAAACTCTTAGAGGAAAACATACGCAGAACACTGTATGACATAAATCACAGCAAGATCTTTTTTGATCCACCTCCTAGAGTAATGGAAATAAAAACAAAAATAAACAAATGGGACCTAATGAAACTTAAAAGCTTTTGCACAGCAAAGGAAACCATAAACAAGACAAAAAGACAACCCTCAGAATGGGAGAAAACATTTGCAAATGAATCAACAGACAAAGGATTAATCTCCAAAATATATAAACAGCTCAAGCAGCTCAATATTAAAAAAGCAAACAACCCAATTCAAAAATGGGCAGAAGACCTAAATAGACATTTCTCCAAAGAAGAAATACAGATGGCCAAGAAGCACATGAAAAGCTGCTCAACATCACTAATTATTAGAGAAATGCAAATCAAAACTACAATGAGGTATCACCTCACACCAGTTAGAATGGGCTTCATAAGAAAATCTACAAACAACAAATGCTGGAGAGGGTGTGGAGAAAAGGGAACCCTCTTGCACTGTTGGTGGGAATGTAAACTGATACAGCCACTATGGAGAACAGTATGGAGGTTCCTTACAAAACTAAAAATAGAATTACCATATGATCCAACAATCCCACTACTGGGAATATACCCAGAGAAAACCATAATTCAAAAAATCACATGCACCCCAATGTTCATTGCAGCACTGTTTACAATAGCCAGGTCATGGAAGCAACCTAAATGCCCATTGACAGATGAATGGATAAAGATGTGGTACATATATACAACGGAATATTACTCAGCCATAAAAAGGAACGAAATTGGGTCATTTGTTGAGACATGGTTGGATCTAGAGACTGTCATACAGAGTGAAGTAAGTCAGAAAGAGAAAACCAAATATCATATATTAACGCATATATGTGGAACCTAGAAAAATGGTACAGATGAACTGGTTTGCAGGGCAGAAATTGAGACACAGAGGTAAAGAACTAACGTATGGACACCAAGGGGGGAAAGCTGCAGGGGGGTGGAGGTGGTGGTGTGCTGAATTGGGCGATTGGGATTGACATGTATACACTGATGTGTATAAAATTGATGACTAATAAGAACCTGCTGTATAAAAAAAAAATAGAAAAAACCTATTTATTAGGTTTATAGACATGTGTGCAATTTGAAAAAAAAAAACACTACTGTTACCTTGAAAAAAAATAAAATAAAATAAAATATGACCAAGTTGGCAATACAGGTTAGCGGGGAAAGGATGAATTATTCAATAAAGTAATTTTATTCCCTTTAAAATAATAAATAAATAAAAATTAAAAATAAAAAGCTTCTGCTCAGCAAAGGAAAGCATCAACAAAATGAAAAGCAATCTATGGAATGAGAGAAAATATTTGCAAACCACATATTCACTAAGGGATTAATATCCAAATTACATAAGGAACACATACAAGTCAATAGCAAAAAACCAAATAAGCCAATTAAAAAATAGGCAAAGAACCTGAATAGACATTTTTCCAAAGAAAACACTCAAATGGCCAACAGCTACATGAAAAGGTGCTCAAGATCACAAATCATCAGGGAAATGCAGATCAAAACCACAGTGAGATGCACCTCAAACTTGTTAGGATGGCCATTATCAAAAAGACAAGAGATAAGTAAATGCTGATGAGGATGTGGAGAAAAGGAAACCTTTGTATACTTGGAAGAAATGTAAACTGGTACTACCACTATGGAAAAGAGGATGGAGATTCCTCAAGAAATTAAAAATAGAATTACCATATGATCCAGCAATCCCACCTCTGGGTATATAGCCAGAAAAAATGAAATCATTATTTCTAAGAAATATCTGTACACCAATTCTGTGAAGCATATTCACATTAGCCAAGGTTTAAATTTTTATTTATTTATTTATTTAGTTATGGTTGTGTTGGGTCTTCGTTTCTGTGCGAGGGCTTACTCTAGTTGCGGCAAGTGGGGGCCACTCTTCATCGCGGTGCGTGGGCCTCTCATTATCGCGGCCTCTCTTGTTGCAGAGCACAGGCTCCAGACGCGCAGGCTCAGTAATTGTGGCTCACGGGCCTAGTTGCTCCGCGGCATGTGGGATCTTCCCAGACCAGGGCTCGAACCCGTGTCCCCTGCATTGGCAGGCAGATTCTCAACCACTGCGCCACCAGGGAAGCCCCTTAGCCAAGGTTTAGAAATAACCTAAGTGTCCGTTGGTGGATGAATGGGTAAAGAAAATGTGATACATATACATATATACATATATCACATACATATATATATTTATGTACATATACATACATACACACAATGGAATATTATTCAGCCTTAAAAAAATAAGAACATCCTGCCACTTGCAACAACATGAATGAATCTGGAGGGCATTATGCTATGCGAATTAAGCCAGACAGAAAAAAACAAATACTGCATGGTATCACTTACACGTGGAATCTAAAAAATAAACGTTAAACTCAGAAACAAACAGAAAGGTAATTGCCAGGGGCTGGATAATGGGGGGAAATAGGGAAAGGTAGGTAAAATGGTACAAATTTTCAGTTATAAAATGAATAAGGTCTGAGGATCTAATGTAAAACATGGTAACTATAGTTGATAACACTGTATTGTTTAACTGAAATTTGCTAAGAGAGTGGAACGTAAATATTCTCACCAAGAAAAAAAAAAAAGGTAAATATGTGAGGTGATAGATGTGTTAACTCAATGGGGGAATGCTTTCTCAATGTACACTTATAGCAAACTGTTATGTACACTAAAAATATGTTACAATTTTGTCAGTTACACCTCACTAACACTAAAAAAAAACTTTAAAATCTTTATACTATGAAAAAAAATTTAATTATTAGAAATCTTGCCTTGAATTTCAAAAATAAAAAATAATGTCAGCAATAAAATTTCATACCTTTCATATTTCTCCACGACAAGTTAAATGATGGCAAAGAAGGTTGATTTCCACGAGATTCTCTAGTATCTCCCATTTTCAGACAATAGAGAAAACAGATCTTTTTTGTTAGAACTAGTGCTTAGTAATTGGTTACTTGAAGTTACTCACTGGATAACTGGATCAAATGGATCAAACACACATCATGGGTTGCTCAGCAATCTGTTATTATGACTAAAAAAGTAATTGGCTAGAAATTATATCCAATTGATATGTATAGACACATTCTGTGGGAGCTCATTAAAAAAGAATTGTTTTAAATAAAGTATTATTCCCCAAATGAAGCAGTATTGCATTTAATTAGGTAACTAAAAACTGTTTTGAGACTTAAATTAAAAATTATAAGCCATGTTGCCCCTCTCCCTTTTTTTTTTTCTTTTTTCTGCTGTGGTTTTATTTTGCCTTGTTGCAGTTCTTTCAATATAATTTTATTTTTCATAATATATTTTTTATCTTTCTATTTTATTTTGTTTTTTATTCATTAATATTGTACTGCTCCTTTTTTTTTTACCATGCCATGAAGCTTGCAGGATCTTGGTTCCGGGGCCGGAGGTTGGGCCCGAGCTCCTGTGGTGGGAGCTCCAAGTCCAAACCTCTGGACTAACAGAGAACCTCAGCCCTCAGGGAATATCAATCGTAGTGAGGCCTCCCGGAGGTCCTCATCTCAGCACCAAGACCCAGCTCTATCTAACTGCCTGCAGACTCCAGTGCTGGACGTCTCAGGCCACACAACCAGTAAGACAGGAAAACAGCACCACCCATCAAAAAAACAGAAACAAAAAACAAAAAAAAAACAAAAAAATATGTTACAGACAAAGGAGCAAGGTAAAAACCTACAAGACCAAATAAATGAAGACGAAATAGGCAACCTATCTGAAAAAGAATTCAGAGTAATGATAGTAAAGATGATCCAAAATCTCGGAAACAGAATGGAGAAAATACAAGAAACATTTAACAAGGTCTAGAAGAACTAAAGAGCAAACAAACAGTGATGAACAACACAATTGCTGAAATTGAAAATACTCTAGAAGGAATCAATAACAGAATAACTGAGGCAGAAGAACGTATAAGTGAGCTGGAAGATAAAATGGTGGAAATGACTGCCAGGGAGCAAATAAAGAAAAAAGAATGAAAAGAATTGAGGACAGTCTCAGAGACCTCTGGGACAACATTAAACACACCAACATTCAAATAATAGGGGTCCCAGAAGAAGAGAAAAAGAAAGGGTCTGAGAATATATTTGAAGAGATTATAGTTAAAAACTTCCCTAATATGGGAAAGGAAATAGTCAATCAAGTCCAGGAAGCAAAGATAGTCCCATAGAGGATAAACCCAAAGAGAAACACACCGAGACACATATTAATCAAACTATCAAATATTAAATACAAAGAAAAATGTTAAAAGCAGCAAGGGAAAAGCAACAAATAACATATGAGGGAATCCCCATAAGTTTAACAGCTGATTCTTCAGCAGAAACTCTGCAAGCCAGAAGGGAGTGGCAGGACATATTTAAAGTGATGAAAGGGAAGAACCTACAACCAAGATTACTCTACCCAGCAAGATCTCATTCAGATTCGATGGAGAAATTAAAACCTTTACAGATAAGCAAAAGCTAAGAGAATTTAGCACCACCAAACCAGCTTTACAACAAATGCTAAAGGAACTTCTCTAGGCAGGGAACATAAGAGAAGGAAAAGACCTACAAAAACAAACTCAAACAATTAAGAAAATGGTAATAGGAACATACATATCGATAATTACCTTAAATGTAAATGGATTAAATGCTCCAACCAAAAGACATAGACTGGCTGAATGGATACAAAAACAAGACCTGTACATATGCTATCTACAAAAGACCCACTTCAGACCTAGGGACACATACAGACTGAAAGTGAGGGGATGCAAAAAGATATACCATGCAAATGGAAATCAAAAGAAAGCTGGAGTAGCAATTCTCATATCAGACAAAACAGACTTTAAAATAAAGGCTATTACAAGAGACAAAGAAGGACACTACAGAATGATCAAGGGATGAACCCAAGAAGAAGATATAACAATTGTAAATATTTATGCACCCAACATGGGAGCACCTCAGTACATAAGGCAAATGCTAAGAGCCATAAATGGGGAAATCGACAGTAACACAATCATCATAGGGGACTTTAACACCCTACTTTGACCAATGGACAGATCATCCAAAATGAAAGTAAATAAGGAAACACAAGCTTTAAATGACACATTAAACAAGATGCACTTAATTGATATTTATAGGACATTCCACCCAAAAACAACAGAATACACTTTCTTCTCAAGTGCTCATGGAACATTCTCCAGGATAGATCATATCTTGGGTCACAAATCAAGCCTTGGGAAATTTAAGAAAATTGAAATCGTATCAAGTATCTTTCCCGACCACAACGCTATGAGACTAGATATCAATTATAGGAAAAAGTCCGTAAAAAATACAAACACATGGAGGCTAAACAATACACTACTTAATAACCAAGAGATCACTGAAGAAATCAAAGAGGAAATCAAAAAATACCTAGAAACAAATGACAATGAAAACATGACAACCCAAAACCTATGGGATGCAGCAAAAGCAGTTCTAAGAGGGAAGTTTATAGCAATACAATCCTACCTTAAGAAACAAGAAACATCTCAAATAAACAACCTAACCTTACACTTAAAGAAATTAGAGAAAGAAGAACAAAAAACCCCAAAGTGAGCAGACGGAAAGAAATAATAAAGATCAGACCAGAAATAAATGAAAAAGGTATGAAGGAAACAGTGGCAAAGATCAATAAAACTAAAAGCTTGTTCTTTGAGAAGATAAACAAAATTGATAAACCGATAGCCAGACTCACCAAGAAAAAAAGGGAGAAGACTCAAATCAATAGAATTAGATATGAAAAAGAAGTAACAACTGACACTGCAGAAATACAAAGGATCATGAGAGATTACTACAAGCAACTATATGCCAATAAAATGGACAACCTGGAAGAAATGGACAAATTCTTAGAAAAGCACAACCTTCTGAGACTGAACCAGGAAGAAACAGAAAATATAAACAGACCAATCACAGGTACTGAAATTGAGACTGTGATTAAAAACCTTCCAACAAACAAAAGCCCAGGACTAGACGGCTTCACAGGCGAATTCTATCAAACATTTAGAGAAGAGCTAACACCTATCCTTCTCAAACTCTTCCAAAATACAGCAGACGGAGGAACACTCCCAAACTCATTCTAAGAGGTCACCATCACCGTGATACCAAAATCAGACAAAGATGTCACAAAAAAAGAAAACTACAGGCCAATATCACTGATGAACATAGATGCAAAAATCCTCAACAAAATACTAGCAAACAGAATCCAACAGCACATTAAAAGGATCATACACCATGATCAAGTGGGGTTTATCCCAGGAATGCAAGGATTCTTCAATATACGCAAATCAATCAATGTGATAAACCATATTAACAAACTGAAGGAAAAAAACCATACGATCATCTCAATAGATGCAGAAAAAGCTTTTGACAAAATTCAGCACCCATTTATGATAAAAACTCTCCAGAAAGTAGGCATAGAGGAAACCTACCTCAACATAATAGAGGCCATATATGACAAACCCACAGCCAACATCATTCTCAATGGTGAAAAACTGAAACCATTTCCTCTAAGGTCAGGAACAACACAAGGATGTCCACTCTCACCACTACTATTCAACATAGTTTTGGAAGTGTTAGCCACAGCAATCAGAGAAGAAAAAGAAATAAAAGGAATCCAAATCGGAAAACAAAAAGTAAAACTGTCACTGTTTGCAGATGACATGATATTATACATACAGAATCCTAAAGATGTTACCAGAAAACTACTAGAGCTAATCAATGAATTTGGTAGAGTAGCAGGATACAAAATTAATGCACAGAAATCTCTTGCATTCCTATACACTAATGATGAAAAATCTGAAAGAGAAATTAAGGAAACACTCCCATTTACCACTGCAACAAAAAGAATAAAATACCTAGGAATAAACCTACCTAAGAAGACAAAAGACCTGTATGCAGAAAACTATAAGGCACTGATGAAAGAAATTAAAGATGATACAAACAGATGGAGAGATATACCATGTTCTTGGATTGGAAGAATCAACATTGTGAAAATGACTATACTACCCAAAGCAATCTACAGATTCAGTGTGATCCCTATCAAACTACCAATGGCATTTTTTACAGAACTAAAACAAAAAATTGCACAATTTGTATGGAAACACAAAAGACCCCCAATAGCCAAAACAATCTTGAGAAAGAAAAACGGAGCTCGAGGAATCAGGCTCCCGGACCTCAGACTATATTACAAAGCTACAGCAATGAAGACAGTATGGTACTGGCACAAAAACAGAAATACGGATCAATGGAACAGGATAGAAAGCCCAGAGATAAACCCATGCACACATGGTCACCTTATCTTTGATAAAGGAGGCAAGACTATACAATGGAGAAAATACAGCCTCTTCAATAAGTGGTGCTGGGAAAACTGGACAGCTACATGTAAAAGAATGAATTTAGAACACTCCCTAACACCATACACAAAAATAAACTCAAAATGGATTAAAGACCTAAATGTAAGGCCGTACACTATAAAACTCTTAGAGGAAAACATAGGCAGAACACTCTATGACATAAATCACAACAAGATCCTTTTTGACCCACCTCATAGAGAAATGGAAATAAAAACAAAAATAAACAAGTGGGACCCAATGAAACTTAAAAGCTTTTGCACAGCAAAGGAAACCATAAATAAGACGAAAAGACAACCCTCAGAATGGGAGAAATTATTTGCAAATGAAGCAACTGACAAAGCATTAGACTCCAATATTTACAAGCAGCTCATGCAGCTCAATATCAAAAAAACAAACAACCCAATCCAAAAACGGGCAGAAGACCTAAATAGACATTTCTCCAAAGAAGATATACAGATTGCTAACAAACACATGAAAAGATGCTCAACATCACACTAATCATTAGAGAAATGCAAATCAAACCTACAATGAGGCATCACCTCACACCAGTCAGAATGGCCATCATCAAAAAATCTACAAACAATAAATGCTGGAGAGGGTGTGGAGAAAAGGGAACCCTCTTGCACTGTTGGTGGGATGTAAATTGATACAGCCACTATGGAGAACAGTATGGAGTTTCCTTAAAAAACTAAAAATAGAACTACCATACGACCCAGCAATCCCACTACTGGGCATATACCCTGACAAAATCATAATTCAAAAAGAGCCATGTACCACAATGTTCAGTGCAGCACTATTTACAATAGCCAGGACATGGAAGCAACCTAAGTGTCCATCAACAGATGAATGGATAAAGGAGATGTGGCACATATATACAATGGAATATTACTCAGCCATAAAAATAAACGAAATTGAGTTATTTGTAGTGAGGTGGATGGACCTAGAGTCTGTCATACAGAGTGAACTAAGTCAGAAAGGGAAAAACAAATATTGCACGCTAACACATATATATGGAATCTAAAAAAAAAAATGGTTCTGATGAACCTAGGGACAGGACAGGAATAAAGACCCAGACATAGAGAATGGACTTGAGGACACGGGGAGGGGGAAGGGTAAGCTGAGATGAAGTTAGAGAGTAGCATTGACATATATACACTACCAAATGTAAAGTAGATAGCTAGTGGGAAGCAGCTGCATAGCACAGGGAGATCAGCTTTGTGCTTTGTTTCCACCTAGAGGGGTTGGATAGGGAGGGTGGGAGGGAGACACAAGAGGGAGGGGATATGGGGTATATGTATGCATATAGCTGATTCACTTTGTTATACAGCAAAAACTAACACAACACTGTAAAGCAATTATACTCCAATAAAGATATTAAAAAATATATATAAGCCAATATAATTTGGGAGAATAATAATTAAGACACCAAACTAAATATAAATATAGTGGCTTTCCATTAAGATTTCATTAATTTAATGTTTTCCTCCCTTTGGATTAAATTACATCAGGCCAAAATGAACTTGCCACAGAGCAAATTTTCCAAGGAATGAAAACAACATTTACTAGGGGACACAAACACAGTTTAAGAAAAAAAAAAATTTTTTTTTTAAGATGTTTTTTAACCAGATGGAAGGCTTTATTTACAAAATGTAAAAGGTCATAAAAGCCCCCCTTTCTGGGGTAATCATAATTTTTTTAACAAGCCAAAGTGAATATTATTAATATACAAGTGAGACTTTTAGTTCTTTAAAATGCAGTGGGGAGTAATTTTTCCTAAACAGTAAAAAGGAAAATCCCTCTGAGATTGTGAAGTCACAGAATTTGAGACTAAAAATTTGCTCACGTCGAGACGTTGTTAGTTAACCATCTGTTCTGCATGTGTTTGTGTGTGCTTTCTTAATGAAAGCATTTTGTCTCCCCAGTGGTAATGATGTAGATTGCAAAATATTTAAACTATTGTTGGAACAATGTGTACCACACCAGATAATCTCTATACTTGGCTGATTTGATAGTAAACAAGGCAAGCTCTTTTCTCATGCAATTCATTACCAACACAAGCTAGCAGAGAGCATGCAAGAGTGAAAGGGAAATAGGACCACATGATAGAAGATGTGGATCTGAATGTCTAATTCCAGGCCGGTGTGAATGAATAAAATCTCAGTGAAGAACCAAGTAGGCAGAAACCCTACAGTCTATGGGAGATTGCCCACCACCCCATCTATCTAATCCAGCTCCTTGTACTCTCTAGCCCTTACTGCCCTTATTTTAATTCACAGCTTTTATCACTGCCCGGCATTACAGGTATACTGTTTATTCATTTACTTCCTTCCTCAGGTCAGGGCTCTGGTTTGCTTAGCGTAGCATCTCCAGCTCCTAGAACAGGACCTGACACAAGAAAGTTCTCAATAAATATTTGGTGAAAAATGAATAAATCCTTTGGAGAACTGCAGACTCTGTACCTGGGTAACTCTGCATATTAATTACCCCTGTTTTGAAAAATTATATTTTCTCAGAGCTCATTCCTAGTTTAATTAATTATTTATTAATAAATGATCAGCTATTAACAGCACATTTTGAAAAATGTTCTCTTTCACTGATACAGTAAATTTGAAACTTACAGGGAATTAAAAATCTCTAAGGTTTTATTTGTACAGACAAAACTGCTAAGAATATGAGTATAAATGGACTAAGCTAAATTTATAAATCCAAGCTAGTATATAAAAAGTAGGAATTTTTTTAAACTGAAAAGCCCATTTTAAATTCTTTTCAACCTATCTTTATACCACAAAGAAACAATCATTATACAGACACAAATCTAACCAAAGGACTGAATATTCTACAACAGAGGGAAAACTTTTACTGTAAAGCCATTGTTGCGTAAAAGAACATTTTCAGGACACAAAATGAAAAAATATGGTGAGTGATGAAAATTAGTATTCCTGACAAATATGTTTTGTTAGCCCAAGGGGCCAAAATTTTTAAAATACAGGATGACCCCAGGATTATATCCTTCATCAATTTTGCATGTAAGTGGTTGTCCACTTCAAGTGTATTTAAGTGGGTGGCAACATATTGGAACTATGGTCACATCATGTGGCCTCTTATATAGCTGGTTAACACATTTTATGGTGACTGCCCTACTGTCGTGGGATTTGGATCAGACACTTCATACTTGGCATCTCTGTCTTATGATATCCTGAAAATTCTTCAGGACAAGGATCATGTCTTATGCATGTTTATTTCTTGAAGCACCTTGGAGAGTGCCTGGCACACAGTTGGTGCCCAATAAAAATCACAGTTGAAAGAATGGATGACCCATGGAATGCGGAAGAGGAAGGAGAGAGTAAAGGAAAGGACAACTGAGGTTTCCAGTGATGGTGCTGATGACAGTGGGATTCAGGAGGAGGAGCACACTGGGAGGAAACAAATGAGTTTGACTTTGGACATTTGAGTTTGAGGTCCTATTACATATCTGGGTGGAGATGTCCAGTGAGTAGTTGGGAAAACTGGGCTACAGCTCAGAAGTACCAGGGCTCCTTCTCAAATTCACCTGTTCTTGGCTCCTTCCAACATACAGAGGGGTATGTTGGAAAAGCAGCAGCAACAGTAGTAGTTGTAAGTGATGATAAGGATGCTGCTGCTGCCGTTGCTGATAATAATAATAATAATTGATAACACTTGTTGATCCACTGCCATGTGCCAGGCACTGTGCTAACGGTTTATATACATGATCTCATTTATTACAGAAACCCAATGAGTACCCAATGGGTACTCTCCCAGTGTGACTTAGGGAGAGTAAATAACTTGTCTGTGGTCTGTTACAAGGCCATACCCTTAATCATTTTACTAAAATCCAAACCAACCCAAAAGGACTTGAGGAGTATAAGGAAAGAGCGCTGCCGTCCTTAACTCTAAACATATATCTTCTCTGTAAGTCCATCTACACTCAGGTCTGGAACTGCATCCATCGTGAACCTAGATTTGATTATGTCCATTCATTAATTTAGTCATTCATTTACTTACAAATATATATTCAGTGCCAGATATTACGTTAAGTGCCAACATCTACACTGAAGAGCTAGTTCTGAAATCTACATGAAAACAACTAAGTACTAAAATAATGTTATCACCAGCAGTAACATGAAAATAATGATAGCAGGAGTTTATAAAACACAGTGAAAGAGGCAACAGAGTATGTGGACGCTCCTACTGCAAAAGGAGCCCGGGGTCCAGGAATCCACGCTCAGCTCAGCTACTAATCTGGCTACAAACCTCATTGAAACCTGGGTTGCAATGTCCTTATATAAAAATTAAGGGGTAAGATTACCGTCAGTTCTGCTATATCGCTTGTTTTGAAAAATACACATTCCTTCCAACCCATTTGACAGATTAGGGAACAATCTGAGCATGACATGGATTTTGCTTTTTTGCTTTTGCACAATTTCTCCTGTGACAGACACCAAGAGAAGGCAGAAAACTTCATCCAGCTGAACTGAGCCATGCTGGAATACACAAGACGCACATGCACTTTCAACTCTAAATATCTACCAGCCACCTCCTTCACCGAATGTTGTGAGCCACAGCCATCCACATCTGGTGCTAGAACTTTCCATCTGATATCAGATAACCCTCCTTCCGCCCCTTCACAAAAGCTCACAAGCTGCAAACCTTCCAAGCCCCTACTTCCTCAAGCAAACTTTTCAAAGTCAAGTGTCATGTTTATTGTAGTATTGATCTAGTTCTTAACCATTTAACATGTGTGAAACTGCACTAACATTTTTATTAGGATCTTATCTCTGTTTTAATATATGTCACTGGCCAAGCTGTTGAGAGTTGTGTCGCTTACCCTACTTTTACCCTAAGCCTGGGTTTTCATCGCTTGATTTTACATAGTGTGGTTTTCAGGAAGGCCATGCATTGCATGGAAGCAGCAGTGACTGTTCTCAGATGGTTTTCAGATTTAACATTCAGTTCTGCCTGCTTCACTATGCCGTCCCTGGACTGAAGGTTTGCCTTTGGTGCTCCTTTAAACAAAACTTAACACCGAATCACATCAATAGGAGGCTGAAAATAAGAAGGACTTATTTAAGTCTGAGCTTAAGGATCAAAGGATCAAGTCATAGCATTAAATGACCACCCACTCCCTCTGCATTTTGCTCCTCCCTCAGGGAGAGCACCTACTTCCTTGCACATGGAGGTTCAGAACTTTAAGAAGCCCGTCCCTGGGTCTCCTACCCCAACCAAAGATGCTTGGGGCTTTACTTAAGGCAGGACTTGTATGGGCCCAAGAAACTTCATATAGTCTGAAGGCTATTGGAGGGCTGCTGCCAGTTTCTTCTCTGAGACTCCTGTGGTTACTGAACAATTGGTTTCTTAGAAGATTCTGGCATCCCCTGGAGGCCCTGGCATCAAGTTGTTGCTCAGCCCAGAGGCCAATCAGCTCTAAGAGTCATCACTTACAGAAGACAACAAAAGGCTTTACAGGCCTGGTCTGACCATCACATCCTGAATCCAGGACTGTCCTGCTTATGAAAAGGCTGGAGAAGAGGTTTGCTTGTGGCAGGTGGTAATCTCCTAAATATAATTATTGTGAGAGAGAAAGAGAAGAAAGGAGGAGGGTTAAGTACACTGCAAAGCCCACCACAAACATCAAACTCACACCCCAAGAGTGAGTCATTACACAAATATATGAGGCCATTGTTATTATTACTAATAATATAACACTACTGAAATATTATCCATAAATCATTAAGCCATTCTCATTGGTTGGGAAAAAGGTATAGGAAATATTAGAATATATGCTTTCTATTGCTAACAAAATACTGTGAAAGAACATGCCACCAACTGTAAGGAGGTAAAAGCATCATGTGAAAATGCAAGAAATAAAAGAAGACACAAAATATTTAAAATTGCAGATATTAAAAAATATATAAACCAATAATGGCTGGTAATGATCCAGAAAAATAAATGCAGTACACGATATTTCATGACAAATCTCCATAATTGGGGCTAATGTTTTGCTTCCATAATCAACTGTGTGCTAGGTCTGGCTTGGTGTCTACATTTCTATCACCCATGTTTCCGTATTGTCTGAGCAGGCACAGCTGGCCCATTCTTCCCCCGCAAGACTTCTCTTGGCCACTCTTTCTCAGGACAGGTCTTTGTCACTGTCTTGATCAGCTCAGGCTGCCACCACCTCTTGCCAAGTGTGACACAATAGACTGTTCAATTCAAATCCTTATCTCAGATCACTCCTCTCTCCAATCACTTCCCTCCTCAGGCTGCCATCAAAATTATCTTCCCAAATCTCCTATCTGAAGCTCACTCTCCCCTGCAATCACGCAGTGGCTCCCTTTTCCTCAGACTCCTTCCCATGGCTTTTAATGCAAACAACATCCCCACTGCACCCCACTCATTTGGCCTAGATTATTTTTTCCTGCTTCATCTCTCATCAGAGCCATCCACACATCCCCCCAAGTGAGCCAAACCACTTGCCATTCCCGGAAGTGCCCCACCTGGCCCCTCCTCCAGGCGAACACTCACACCACTTGCTTAGCTTGGAGTGTCAATCCCTCATCCTTGCCTATTTTCTCATTGACGTCCCTGATCTCCACTAGCAGCTTTTTGGTGTCTGACTTACTCCTGATATTATAATTCTCTTCACTTATACTTCCCTAGCTGGCTTCTGAGTTTCCTAAAGATTTTAGCAGCCAGCACACTCTCTCAAACATAATAAACACTCTATTAATGTTCACTAAAATGTAATTGAGCTGCACTTCAAATTAGGGAAAAGATGAGAAGTTAAAATCTTTGGTGTATATATATCTGGCTGATACATATTTGAAGTTTCTTTTTATACACTGGCTTTTTCTGAATATCCAGAGTTAGACAAAGCATGCAGAATTTTGCCAACTTAAAAAAAAAAAATCCTTCTGGATATCCAAAATCTGGATGTCGTATTATATTGAGTAACCTTCTACACCTAAGTTGAAGAAACTCATTTGTTTTCAAAATGCAAAAAGTGTTGAAATAACTATTATCTTGATGGGTCAGCCTGAAGAATTTCCTGGAACTTTGCACTCTTGTTTCTGATAACACACAATAGAAATTTGGACTGAAATCAAGACTCTTCATCTCCTGCTCACAGCAAAGGTCCACAAAAGACTGTGATTGTGTTTCTGGCAGTCAGATATTCTTAATAACCGTTCACCTTTCCCCTTTGGTCTTGCATGTGTCTGTGTTGTCTCTGGAGAGAATTTAAGTCAGAATCTGTGACTAATGTGCAGAGTATGTCAGCCAGACTATCCTTCCACTTAGCCATCAACTCTCTGTCATAACATTGCTTCTTGGTCAAGTTCCTCGACTGCATGAAAAAAACCCCTACTTAGTGATTAAAATTATGCTCAAATAGGCCCTGCACTGCCAGGGGGACTAGCCAGAGAAATGAGGTCTTTCTCATCTAGACACGGGTTTATTCTGCAGGTAATAAAGGAAAAAAGAAAGCAGGCTTTCAGGAATTTAGATCTGGGGTCCCACACTGTACATGCAGTTTTGGTCTAGACATTACATAGATCTCTTCTGTGTTCGACTGGGATTCTTAGGCCTTAATACCAGCCTACCTGGGAGTCACCTGAACCAAAAGTCACGACCAGAGGCAGGTATCACAGCAGGTGTATTGTTTTCCTCTAAACAGCTATGGAAGAGTTTTTCTGTATTGTTCTGTGATGATCTGTGTGTTCACCCCTCCTCTACATCCAGACTGCAAGTTTCTTGAGGCCAAGGTCCACGTTTCATATTTTATTTGTATCCCTCGCATGGCTGATAGAGTCACCAATGTTGAAATATTTAGCACATGCTCCATAAATATCTTCAATTAATTGATTTTGCCCTAAAAAGATAAGTAACACAATCCTTGTGGTCTTCAGATATTTCTAGCTCATAACTTGAAATAACCACACATTTACATGACCCAGGAGCTTCTAAGGCGAGAAGCAATTCGGTGAGGAGAATAAAACTGGATATGGGGGTGCGGAGAGCAGAGGAGGCAACAGTCACTGAGGGGAAATTACAGGGTGTAGTGGGCTGTCGGGCCCCAAACCAGGACCTCTCTTACCAGGACTGTATATTTTCAGAGAACAGCTCCATTAAATATTGATGATAGGACTATGAAAGGCCTAGAATTAAATTCCAATCCTGTTTTAATTTTATGGGCCATGCAACATAAAGAGCGAGGGAGAACAGCTGGGCCACTGGGCCACAATGCACATGTTCACAGCTGGAAGAGATCAGAGATGACCCGAGTTAAATTAGCTTCGGGGTGGCCACCTGCACAACATTTTCGTTTCTCTAAAATTCTTTCCCCTGCCCATGTTGACCTGTCCCATGACTCTCCACTTAAACTGGATTTTTTTTTTTAAGTCTATTTCCGTAGCCTCTTTTCTCCCCTACACTCAAGCTGGTTTTCACTGCGTTGCTGGTGCATGTGCACACACGGAATGAGGAACTTGCAGTCGTTTGCTGAACTGGTCGAGTTCTCTCTCTTTCGTATATTCCTAAGTACAATTAGAAAGGACAGGAAATGACTCCAGGGCTAAAAGTTTTATTCTGATTTGGATAAGTGGCTTGAGTCAACCCAGATGGTGATACTTCATACGACAGCATTTGAGTTAAAAGAAAAGTCTTTGGAGAAATAATAACAATGACAAGAGTTTGCATCGACTTAGCCCTCACCAGGTGCCAGACACTTTTGTAAGCTCTTTTGCATCGATTAATGTATTTAATGGACTGTTTGAGCTACAAATTGGGTACCAAAGAATCCTTAATATTTCTCTGGCAACGAATAAAATAGACTAAGGAAAGTAGAAGCTAAAGCTCTGAACTGTCATCTGAAAGCACACATATTTCTAAAGAAATACACTTTTTAGATATTTACAGTTTATATACATATGTTACATGTATATAGTCAAATTATAATTCAGCTTTGAACTCCCGGGTATATTTTCAGTTTAACTTTTTAAAAAATTATGAAAGGGGTAAGGTGACATATGTGCTAGATTATAAGGTAAAAGCCATGTTCTTAAATAAATGTAACAGGAATTAATTTGGCCATAGAGATACTATTGGATATAAAAAGGTAGACATGAGTAATTTCAGATGTTGTAAAGTCAGAGTGCCAGCTCAGACCTCCTGCTATTACAACCCAGGCTGAGAGATGAATTAATCATTTACTTTTCCTAATTGTTTTCTTCTAATCTGATAGCTTAGCCTCCAATATAAAGTGGTACTATATCATGGAGCTAAAATAATCCCAAATTTTAATATACTCTATATTTCTGCCAACTATTTATTATTTTTAACCATATTAAAATCTTAAGTGAACATTTGTCATTTTACTTCCAATACTTGGAAGGTTTATATGCCAAGTTTAGCTTCACTTTATCAAAAAAAAAAAAGGCATACAGTGGAAGATCGAAAGTTCTCATTCCATAAAGTCCCAATCACCCCACAGCTACAAACTTTCACTGAATGCCTCTGAGAAGCCACAGAAGAAAGAAGAACAGACCTGAAGTTAGGGGACAAGGCCATGATTATGCGAAGTCAGGTGCAACGGGCAGGAAGGAATAATAAATAAAGGAAGCAGGAATAATAATTTTGCATAGGAACTGGCTGCCCTTAACATGACTTGTCTCTCTGGGAAACTCTGTCAAGACCCAACTCAAACCTCTCTTCCTGCCTCTGACAGTGTCCTTGCTCTAAGAAATCAACTGCACCCCAGCATTCTTTGTACATACTTCGTTTATAATTCTTTGTTTCCATGCCTGCCTTTTCCTCAAAACCATGAACAACGGAAGAGTTTTTTGTGTGTTTGTTTTCTCTTATCCACTGTCCATACGCCTAGACCAGCCAAAATGGTACATTCTCTTGAGTGCTTAATATGTACTTGTTAGATAAATGAATGACTGAATGAACAAATGAATGGGAAGAGGTAGCTAGGCTATCAAGGGAGAGAAAACCTAGAGAAGAGAGGAGAGAATCAAACTAATAGCCACAGCAATTCAAATTTTCTGAACCTCACGGTCTCCAGAAGCACGAATTTTTTTTCCATTTTTCTAATTTTATCTATCTATCATCTATCTATCTATCTATCTAACAATCTTATTGAGATATAATTCATATACCATCTATCTGGAGAACAGCATGTGCAGTAATAATAGGGAAATAGGACTAATATTATACCTTACATGTGATTAAAGTTTTACATAAAAGCATATTCACATAGGTTAATGCATTGGATTCTTTCAAAAGTTCTTTGAGTTACATACTATAGATTTTATCATCCCCATTGTACATATCAGGTACCTGATTCACAATTACAGATGATTCTGGGAAATGCTGGCTTAGTTAATCAGGGTTCCTACAGTGGTGCTTCACTTTAAAGTGTTATGCACATAGTACATCTCCAAAGAAGGTTACACTAGGCAGCTTTTCCTGCACTGATATGATCAACAGGCATTTTTCTAAGGATCACCTTTGGAGACTATTCTGAAAGAACACATTTTGGGAAACACTGCTTAGTCATTCAGCATTCAGTTGGAAGTGTTTGTCATACTATATGACAATGGGTATATAATGGTGAACAAAGCAGACACAGTCCTCTGCCACATTAGACTGCAGTTCAGGCATCCATGGGGATGGACATAGGCAGACTGTCCACATGCCTGTACCAACCACAGCAGTGTCTATTCTACCTCATGCTCATATTTTCCTTTTACCAGTGAATGTGCCCCTATAAAAACCCCAGTAAAAAACTTTGGGACAAACAAAGTTAATTTTCTTTATATAGTACTCAACAGGAAACTAATAATGTCTCTTGGTCTAATGTAATTGGTCAAATGTTTTAAAAAATCATATCAGATCCAGAAGATCAATTTCTTTCAGTCAATAGGTTTAACAACTAGGGATGTTCCTTACCCAGATTTGTAAGAAAAAGAAAATATTTGGGGGTTAGAAGGACACTAAGTCAACAAACATTTATTGACCATCTACTCTGTGCGGATGAATGAGACAAAATCTCTCCCCTCAAGCTGTACAGAGCCTGCAGAACAGAAAAGTCTAACGAACATTATCATCCTATGCAATGAATGCCATAATAAAAGAATGGAATGCATGATACTGGAGCACCAAAAACGGCACATGAAAGTCAGCTGGAGGTGGGGAAGAGGGGATAAAGTGGCAGAGGAATATAATGTTTAAATGGAGTCTTGAACTGATGCTTCTGATGACCATCGTCAAGGCAGGGATTCTGAGACTGTATGCCAACCTTGTGCTCCTCGGTGCTGGGAATGTCCAAGGAGTAAGTCAGACAATGGTGCAGAGACGGAAGAAGAGGTCACGAAGCATGCAACGTAGGCTGGCATTTTCTTTCCTCCTCATGCATCCCGGGACTCGCTGATCTTCCATCTCCACAGTATTTCCTTCGGAGATGGGTTATAAATTCAAGCCTTTGATTATGATGCGTACACAGAGGGCATTTGAATCTTTATCTTCAGTCCTGACTTCTCTCCTGAGCTCTTCGTGGATGGGTCCAACTCTCTGTAGATACTTCTACTTGGAAATCTCCTCACCTCACCTGTTGACCTCACACTAGGTAAGAGCAATAGATCACCTCGCAAGTGTTCCTGATTTCAATCTTTCCTTTCTTTCAATCCATTTCATACACTGCAGCTGAGCTAATGCTCCTAAAACAGAGGTTTTGTGTGCCTTCCACCATACGACAGCATCTAGATGTTCTACAGGGATCTCCAATGACTCCCCTGTCCCACTGAGAACAGGGTCCTGGCATAAAAGACAGGAGCAGAGGCAGGCTTCCTGCCTCTGGGTCTGGACTGCCATGACCTTGGGCAAATAACTAAGCCCGGGAGAACTGAATAAGAAAACTCAGGCCAATGCTTAGCACAGATCCAGCATTTAATTCCCCTCAGTAAGGAAGGCTTACTTATTAAGTTCTGCTTGTTCCTGCCTTTAGCTCTTTGAATATACTGCTTCTGTTATGTGCGTTCACGTGCGTTCATCCTGCTTGTGAAACTTGCCCTCAGCACTACAGCCCAGAGCGACCTCTGCTTTCTCGAAACTCCTAGGACCTTTACTACCAGCTCCTCTACACAATCTAGAGCCATTTCTCTGAAGGCTAGAAGCCCCTGTAAGAGCTCATCTGGTCCAGTCACCTGCTGGCAGGAGAGGCATCTCTTTTTCCTGATGAATCATGTCTCATACAAAATCCTGATTGTTCCCTAATTTTCTATACGTGTGTTAACATGGAATATATATACATATATATGAAAAGAATGTATTCTGTACATGCATATTCTTTCCAACTATGTTGGAAGCTCCTGAAGAACAAATTCTTTTCTAATTTTTCCCATGGCACCTAAATATAGTATGTACTTAATGAGTATTTAACTGACTTTAAGTATTTCAGATTGGAGTTAAATGATGGCTCAAAATCTCCAAATCTGGAAAAACTAGATACATCAATTTTCTCATGGTTGAAAGAAACCAAAGGTCAAACCTGAAAGAAACTCAATTACCCTGTGTCTCACTTTCATGTCTTCTGGTTGGTAAAGTGAAACCACTCTAACTTTTTGTTTAAATCTCCTTCTGGCCTTCTATTGAAATGGTGGTTGAGAACAGTTGGCTCCGGAAGCGAGGCTGTCCTATCAGGTTTTCATGGGAATGTGTGTGTGTTCGTGACCCCTAAGGTGCTCTTGGATCCAGCTCTGTGGTTGTGTTCCCTTTGCCTAATGGTGCAGGCAGAGGGGTAGGGGAACAGTGGAAATGGCTCGTGAGGCTGGAGCATAAGGGTTATGTTATGATGGAAAAGAAAAGGGAAAGAAAAAAGGAGCATGCTCTCCAAAGTTTTTGATCAGACACCCTTATCAGAAACAAAGCAATGGGGCTTCCCTGGTGGTGCAGTGGTTGAGAATCTGCCTGCTAATGCAGGGGACACAGGTTCGAGCCCTGGTCTGGGAAGATCCCACATGCCGTGGAGCAACTAAGCCCGTGAGCCACAACTACTGAGCCTGCGCGTCTGGAGCCTGTGCTCCGCAACAAGAGAGGCCGCGATAGTGAGAGGCCCGCGCACCGCGATGAAGAATGGCCCCCACTCGCCGCAACTAGAGGAAGCCCTCGCACAGAAACGAAGACCCAACACAGCCAAAAATAAATAAATAAATAAATAGAAATTAAAAAAAAAAAAAAGAAACAAAGCAATGAACAAGCATCCTTGAGTATATGTATTTATTTATAAATGATATATACCTGAGATCTTTAACCATCATTAAAGAGCATTACACCTTTCATGTCTTTCTCTTTTTTCAAATAAAAAACAAGCAAACATGGTTATCACTTTGGAGATCACTGGGGTAGAATCTAGAATCCCTAGCTAAGGGCTGGTTCCGTGAAAAGGCTGCGGCAGGTGAAAGTGCTGACGTAATTGAAGCCACACCTAAAAATAACACACCATCTGTACAGTTAATAAAGCCATGTAGATAGAAACTATAATAAGCCCATATTTACATTTCAGTGTAAAATGTAAGAAGCAGTTTTGATACGAAATTAATTTATTTTTGAGGCATGATATTTCCAGAAGCGGCTTCTAGTCCTGTCACTCAATATTTTTTAGAGGGATATTCCTTCGTTTCTTTGGGGTTTTTTTGGGGGGGAGGGGCGGGGGATGGAATAGAGAGGGCAAAGTTAAAGTTAAAATATAAGTACAGGTATGAAAAACAAGAAAACTCTTTCCCCAGTGTGAAAACCACTCATTTGAAAAACATACATCTCTCTATGTAAATGAGATAGACACATGATATTTCCGTATTGCCTTAAAGCAAGAAATTCAGAGTTGTCAGAAATCATATCCTGAAATCATCTCACCGAGCCCCAAAACCAACGGTGACCACAGTTCTCACAGTGGTATGCAAGATTTGACAAGGCTTTTCCAGATCTAGAAAAATACTTCCTCCTTGATTTGTTATGTTTTGTTTCTACTTTATCAGTTTAAGCTATTTTTATTTATTAAGATATTTTTCCTTACGGATTATTTTACAACAGAGGTCAAATCTGACTCATTACCCTCCTCATATGACATTTACAGTTTGTTTCTTGCAGTTGAAAATGGTTTTCCCACATGATATTTGCAGTCTGAGGTGAACATATAATAATCAGACTTGACCGGGGCAGTACTTTTCACTGTGACCAAGTATGTGTCAGCAGATTCCATTCAGTGGGGATTTCAGGGCACCCTGGAAAAAGCATTATCAGTCTCACGTAGGTTGTAGCTACTGTTTCTCCACCTTGCTCCTCTTAACTTGCAGATGTTGTTTACATTATAATGTGAGATCTTATTCATCTAAACGCCAATTATTCTTATTTATAAAAATTCTGATAGGGATGGATGGACATATATCTTTTTTTTTTAACAGAACAGCTTTATTGAGATATATTCACATATCACATGATTCAACCATTTAAAGTGTTCAATTTAATGGTTTTTAGTATATTCAACCATTTAAAGTGTTCAATTCAATGGTTTTTCATAGAGGTGTGCAACCATCACTATAATCAACCTAAGAACATTTTCATCATCTCAGAAAGAGACCAAATACCCACTAACAGTTCTCCAGCTCCTATACCTGCCTGGCAACCACTAATCTACTTCCATCTCTACAGATTTTCCTGTTTGGATGTTTCATATGAAAATAACCCTTTTGTGTCTGGTTTCTTTGATTTAGCAAAATACTTTCAAGGTTCATCCATATTGAAGCAGGTACCAGTACTTCCTTTTTATAGCTGAATAATATTCCATTTTATGATTATACTATATTTTATTGATCCATTCATCAGTTGATAACATTTAAGTTGTTTCCACTTTTTGGCTATTATGAATAATGCTGCTTTGGACATTCGTGTGCAAGTATTATGTGGACACGATTTCATTTCACACTTAGGAGTGGAATTGCTGGGTCATATGAAAAGTCTATGTTCAACCTTCAGATTGTTCTGACATTTATCTTTTTAATCTATGTAAACAAGTTTTGTGAAGAAATTCAAATGCAAAATGCAAAAAAAAAAAAGTCCTGGGCCTGCTTCTTTTCTAAAACAATCTCCATACCTTTCAAAATGTTAGCACTATTTGCATAAAATATTTACTGTGTTAATTGCAAACTATTCTGTCTTATTAGAGCAAGGCCAGTTGATCTTAACGCACACTGCAACATTTTGTCCGCCGTTCATTTGTATTACTGAACACCTCGAAAAACAACCAAAAAGGCATTCATTTCATTCACATTTTCCATTTGACTTCTTCCTAATCATGCTGAATTATTTTACCCATTTCTCCTCAGAATACAAGGGTCTGGGGACACATAAGCACATCAATAGACTTCTGAGAAAATAATGCATTCATCTTTGACCTTGAGTGGGCTGTACCACCTTCATAGCTATTCTTAATTATTTGTACTGGTTTATCTTCCCATGTTCAAGATGCCTACTATCTATGGGCTCCTCTGGCACATGTGATTGGAGGGAATGACTTCCTCCTAGGAATTAACATGCCTTTAAGTCAGATAATCACATGTGGAGTCCCTACCTGTGAAAGGCAGTTCGTGCTGTGCAGATGACACACGCATTCAGGCTTTCTCCTGGGCTCATCGTACGTAGCCTTTGCTAACCAACAAAAATGGTATCTTTTAGTGCATCTTATTTTTCTACCCATAATTTGGGGTCAGCCACGGTTGTACCATCTAAGAGATACTTGTATCAGAGATCTTACTTCCTACATGGGGAGAGACCTTGCTCAGAGCAGGTTCTGACTTCCTCAGGAGGCAATTCCAGGTCCCTTCAACTCCCCCTTGGCAGCGGAAACCTTGTACAATTTTTCACGGCGGGTAGAGGCAAGGCAGAGCAGCCTACAACTTCTGGAAATTCACCCACAGTTCTTGCTTGGCGTGCTGAATGGAGGCCACCCAGTCTGGCTTATTGAATAGAATGCGATGACTTCACCAGACCAAGTGAAACAGATCCACCGTAGAGGCACTCCAGGAAAAACAGCAGACCGTAACCTCGGCGTGCTGAGAATCTGCTGCACCGCTCTTTATGGGCCACTGTCAAAAGTGGGAGGGGATAATTCCAGTTTCTCGCATTGCAAAATTCACCCCAACACATATACTGAACAAACATTAGAAGCAGTTTCTAGTGCTTGTATCTTTTACTAATATGTGGGAAACATACAAGTAAAACTGTAAACGCAGGTCCCTTCCTCTCTGACTTCACTAAGTATAAAGCTACAGACCACATTTCCCCCCCTTTCTGGCAAAATATATCAATAATGTAATCACATGGAGAGGAAAAACTCCAACCTCTATTTTTTATAATTATCAAATATTTTTAGAACTCTTCAAAAATAGCCAGCAGTCAAAGTACGTTGTAATGGGGGTGTGGGTGGGGAATCTGACTTGGGGGAATACTGTGCATTGAAAATATGTATCTAAAAATGTCAGGGTGGAATGCAGCACCGCCTTGACTGGAGAACAATAATTACACTGCTTTCAAAGACTCAAGTGGTAGCCACAAAGTTTACCTTTTCTCTAAAGCCTGTCTGTATCAGTGCCTTTTGTCTCTCTTGAAAATATTACTTCGTGGAGTAATCTTCCTTTTAACCACTTTGTCATCACCGTGGGATAAACACAATGGAGCTTCCAAGATGAACTGGGCAGGCTGGGGTTCTCTAGATAAAACACGACTGACTCTGTTTGGCAAACAAGTGCTCACAGAGAGCTTGATCCAATAATCTTTGTGTTGGCAGAGCATTGCTGTCGTATAACTCGGTTTGGCAAACTTTGTGTAAAAATAGGACCCTTGACTTAAGACACAGTGTAAACAGACTGACTTCCCTCAATGGGTATGTGGTGAATGAATGCTTAGGCACAGACTCTGCTATGTAAAACCAAGTTAACTTGAAATATAATTTTTCTCTTCTCTCTCTGTTTTTCATAATGTATGGGCATCCCAACCCCACCCTCCCGCCAAGAACTTCACAATTATTGCCCCAAATCCTGTGGAGTCCAGAGAGGAGATAGTATTCAACTAGTGGAGACACCGAATACAATGAGATGTCTGTGAGGCCAATTAGGTTGTCAGTGGCCAAAAATAAGCGTAGGTTAGAAGAATTAAGTGAACGAAAATGGTCAAAAGAAATTTGTGGGGAGATACGTTTTTCACAGATTCTGTTTCCATTATACAAGTAAAAACACCATTTTTTAATGAGTTTAAAAGGCTTTTTAAATGACTATACTGTACCTAAACCTAACCGAAATAAAGCGATGCCTTTTGCTATAATGTACAGAGGAATAAATTCAGTAGTTTCTTTTGAAAAGTTATTTTCATTGAAGGAATATTGTACATTCAGTATATTCACAAATAAGAAAAAGAATATGAGGTCATTTTTCTGATCCCAAAGGAACGACACCCGAGGGAAGGAGGGGGGAATAAATACTGTTTACTTGAATTCATCTCTTTCATTGAAATCAATCGTCTTTTAAAAAAATTGTATCCCCAGAAATTACAGAACACACAGAGGAGAAGGCAACATGACCACAGAGGCAGAGACCCAAGTGATGTGGCCAAAAGCCAAGGAATGCCAGCAGCCACCAGAAGCTAGAAGCAGCAGGCAACAGACTCTGTCCTGGAGTCTCCAGAAGGAGCCAGCCCTGCTGACACCTTGATTTCGGCCCAGTGAAACTGATTTTGGACTTCTAGCCTCCCAAACTATGAAAGAATAAATTTCTATTGTTTTAGGCAACCAAATTTATGGTAATTTGTCACAGCAGCCACAGGAAACCTACAGAGCACTGTGCTAACAAAGTAACACAAACACAGTTACCTCAACAACAGAAATGTGTTCTCTCACAGCTCTGGAGGCCAGAAGTCCAAGATCAAGGTGTCAGCAAGGTTGACTCCTTCAGAGGATTGTGATGGAAAAATCTCTTCCATGCCTCTCTCCTAGCTTCTGATGGTTTTCTAGCAATCTTTGACATTCCTTGGCTTCTGCTGCATCACCCCCATCTCTGCCTTCATCTTTACGTGGTGTTCTCCCTTTGTGTGCCCTCTGTGTCCAAATTTCCCCTCTTTATAAGGACACCAGTCATACTGGATTAGGGCCCATTCTAAAGACATCATCTTAATTTGATCACCTGCAAAGACCCTATTTCCAAATAAGATCATATCCACAGGTACTAGGGATTAGGACTTCAACATCTTTTGGAGGGGATACAATTCAGCCCATAACAATTACTTCAAAATGAATGTGTACAAAACTTAATTCATCTTCCTTCTAAAATGTTCCTAGACTCTATGTGTGAGATGGTGTATCACCACCCCTGAACCAGTCAGAAGTCTTGGCGTTTATCCTGGATACCTGGCTTTTCTGACCTCCACACTCAGTCCTGCTTTTTCTTTTAAGCATGTATGTATGTATGTATGTATTTTTTTAGTTTTTTAAAAATTTTTCTTGGAGTATAGTTGCTTTACAATGTTGTGTTAGTTTCTGCTGTACAACCAAGTGAATCAGCTATACATATGCATATATCCCCTTTTTTTGGATTTTCTTCCCATTTAGGTCACCACAGAGCATTGAGTAGAGTTCCCTGTGCTATACAGTAGGTTCTCATTAGTTATCTATTTTATATGCAGTATCAATAGTGTATATATGTCAGTCCCAGTCTCCCAATTCATCCCCCACCCCCCATCCCCCCTTGGTGTCCATACGTTTGTTCTCTATGTCTGTCTCTATTTCTGCTCATCTCTCCACCCCTCGCTACTGAAAGGGACTCTTACCTGGTCTCCCACCCTCAAGTTTGCCCTTCTCACATTTGCCCTCCTATTTTCTGAGCTCTTTGACTACAAGGACCGTGTCTCAGTCATCTTGGAATCCCACTGACCTTGCACAGAGCCTGCCACGTAGAAGACTCTCAGTAAATGATGATCATCAAACTCATTCAAGAAACTGTGTTTAGATACACAACATCAAAACCATACCATTTAAGGTCTTCTGTGGGATTTATAGATAAATTCCCCTATTGAAACAATTGTTATAATAGTATTTCTTAAAAGGGGATTTTACCAACAAATATTTCATTTTCGTAGGCTATTAAGTATTACTTTTTACATTAGTTAAAAAAATAGTTATAGGACTTCCCTGGTGGCTCAGTGGTTAAGAATCCGCCTGCCAATGCAGGGGACACGGGTTTAAGCCCTGGTCCGGGAAGATCCCACATGCCGCGGAGCAACTAAGCCTGTGGACCACAACTACTGAGCCTGTGCTCTAGAGCCCATGAGCCTAGAGCCCGTGCTCCGCAACAAGAGAAGCCACCGCAGTGTGAAGCCCGTGCACCACAACAAAGAGTAGCCCCCACTCGCCGCAACTAGAGAAAGCCCGCGCAGCAACGAAGACACAATGCAGCCAAAAATAAATAATAAAAATAAAATTAATTAATTAAAAAGAAAAGATAGTTATATCATAGAGGACAGATATCACTCTGACCTTTGTAACTCACATTGTCTTGCTCTCTCTTGAGCATCTGCAATATTTGTCTATACCCCTGATTAGGCACTTGGTTCCATGCTGCCTTATACTCTTATCTATTTTTTTTAGACTACGTCTTCTCTCAAAGACTGTAAGTTGCATGAGAAAAAGAATAATGTCACATATATTTGAATGCCCCCACTATGCATGATCTAGTGTTAAACAGAATAGATATTACTGAGTGAATAAATTTCACTGGCATCCATTATCACTCACACAGACTCTGTTAGAAAAGGAAAACCAACTTCAACTGTGCACCATTGTTTCCAATATATATGGTTTAGAGTGAGAGCTTGGGTTCTGAAATCAGAGACTTGGTTTCAGATTTCTCCCACCTACTAGCCCGTAATGTTGGGCAACTCATGCAACCCCCTGAAACCTCAGCTTCCTCATCAATAAAACGGGATCTGCCTCCACCTTTAGTTCCTGCTTTGTGAGACTGTAGTAAGGATGAGGTAAGACATAATGTACAGCACAGTGCTTGGCGCATGTAAGCGCTCACTGAATGGTGGTTACCATCATCATTATCATTTTTTATCCCTTAAGGCTTTGGTTGCTGCTTCCAGGAACTGCCTCTTCAGCATCCTCCTCCTCCTCCTCCTCACTACCACCATCAAAGAACATTTCTTAAGAATCCTGGAAGAAATCTTATGCTTCCAGGTGTTGGCTCTGGCAGGGTTCCGTGGGAGTGTGGAAGATCAGCCGCTATCACCCCTGACAAAACCAAAACTTTCCCCAACCCAAGGCAGGACCCAAAGATTGGCTCTCCAGGACTGACTTGCAGGTTTATTTTTTTAATTACTGTGTTCTGCCAATATCGTTTTTTTGCCTTGTGTGTCTTTTCTGTGGAACTTCACATATGTTCCTCTTGCCCCGACAAACACCTTAGTGCTTTGGCAACGTGCACTTCCAATGGAAGTGCGAGGTGGCTGGGGAGGGAGTGAAGGACGCTGCCTTTGCCCCACGAAACAGTGTCACTTGGGGACACAACGTCAGAAGCCCTAACCCATGGGAATTTGAAGCTAACATTCTACAAGTTGAAAGAATGTAACCAAAAGACATCATCCTAAAACCCAGCAGGAAACTGGAGTTATTCTTTATTACACACTGTCAAATCCATCCTCTGATACACAGAAGAATTTCTGGACAACAAAGAAGGTCTCTGGAGGTTGCTGGTTTGTTTTTCTCCTTCCCCCACCAGAAGTCCAACTTCCCCTACTTAAAAGCAGCAGTGGATTTAGCAAGCAAGAATTCTGAATTACTGACACATGATCAGTGTTGCTGGACTTGTTCTGGGGATCAGTACGGATAGGAATGTGCAGCATAAGCCAGAAAGAAGTCCACTCCCAGCCAGGTTGGGGAGCTCTAGAAGTTGGGAATCAATCAAGAGAGGAAAGAGGAGGGAGAAGGAAGGGGAAAAAACAGGGAGGAGAAAGAGGAAAAGTAGAAAGATGAGGAAGAAAGAGGAGAGGGGAAATGATGAGGACCTGTCTCCCCTGCCCCCCGACACATGGGAAGAGCATGGAGCTGTCCCCTGGGAGTGAGGAATTGGTGTGTACGATTTAGGTGTCAGCGCTGAACTTTGCAGAACAGAATGCTTAGTTCTTCCTCCCTTCTCAACCTTTAAATAATACCAAGGGGCAGTCCTTAGCTCCCAGCTTTCCTATCGACACTCTCTCCATATGTAATTGCCCCTAGTCTCTTGACTTGATGCTGAAGATCCCAATTTCTATCTGCAGCCACAACTTCTCCACCGAGCTCCAGACTCATGCAACTATATCTCACTGGATGTATAATCTCAAAATTGACATGTTTAAGACAAAATTCCAAATCCGCTCATCCCTTAGGTTCCAATGTCAATAAATGCACCACTGTTCACCCAGATGCTTAAACCAAACACCTAAGCATCCTCAACCTCACTCCGTTACACCCACATCAGCAAGCCGGATTAGCTGTGCCTCTAAAATATACCCCCAATACCATCACTTCCCATCATCTCCACCATCTCTCCATTCCAGTCAAAGATACCCCCACCCTCATCTAGTCTACGGACACGACCCCCTACAAGCCTCCTGCTCTCACACCTGCCTCCCCACCCTCTGTGCCCCATACACACTTTGCCATGAAGGAGTCAGAGTGGCTTACACTATGAGATGTAAGCCAGACCACCTTACTTCTCTACTTGAGCCCATGAAGGCTTTCCATAGACTCCAAAGTCCTCCCCATGGACCCCAAGTCTTAACATATTCTAGTCTCCCCACCCCATTTCTTAACTTCATATCCTCCATCTCCCCTTCACTCTATTCTAGCAACATCTGGCTTAGTTCTGTTCCTTGTACACTCCAGGCTGTTTCCACCTCGGGCTATAATGTTTCCCCCAAATCACAGCACCCATCAGTTTATTGTTCCAATGTCACCTCCTCCGAGAGGCCTTTTCTAACCATCCTATCCAGAACACCATTCAGTGCCACCACGCCCTAGTCCCCCATCCTGGTTTTTCTCCATGGCACCTATTTGAATTGTTTTTATTAGCTGATTAGCTATCTCTCCCACCGGCCTGAGGACAGGTAATCTCTGTCTTGCTCTCCACTGTAGTCCCAGAGTCTGCAACAGAGTCTGGTGTACGACAGATGCTCAATAAACGCCTGACTAAATAAATGTTGAGCCATGCAGATTGGCCAGAAAGGGCTTCCTAGAATCAGAATTTTGAGTTTTATTTTCGAAGCGATGAAGGATACATGCTGGGTGGAATTATCCTTGAAGATCCCTGAGGTTCCTGATCTTACTGATGTCCAAGCAGCCCCCCTCCTCCACCAGCAAGGACCCCTTTGACGATCACAGACCACACATCATCGTTCAGACCATGCCTGTGAGCCAGACGGAAACCATGTGAAAAATCATTGTTTCCCATTCCACGACGGTGTGGTAGCTAAGCGGAAAGCCCCACTGGAAGATAAATAGAAATGACAGGCATGGTGATGGGATAATGTTATAAAAATAGTGTGACGTATTTTAAATGACACAATACTTAAGTGTATCAGGCACACTCAAGCAGGGTGTGAAATCAGACCATGTGTCAGCCCTCAGGTGGGATTACAGAGCACGTGGCTGAAGCCTGGCTGGTTTAAGAGGCCCTTGCAATCCATTGCATGGAGCATTTTACTGCTTTTCTGAGTTGAACGTAGCCACAGGACTGAGAAAAACCATCTGACACCCACATTTACCCCATCTCCTAGAGGCGGGCACGACAGCACGAACATCCAGTCTGTAGCTACGCTTGGTCCAAATTCCCAGTGCAGAACTATGAGCTTGGCGTTATGCTGCGTTGATTTCCATCCTGCACATGGCCGAGTTCTCCAACCTTCCTACAAAACACAAACCCCTCGCTGGTCAGGAAGCACTGGGGGTTTGGACCAATCGTGTCCCACGAGCCATTTGTGCTCAGAGCCAGGCCCACACAGCTGAAACATTTTGCACAAGGAGAGAAAAGCTGTCTAGAAACTTTCTCTGAAGAAATACTCAGTGTCGGTCAGGATCTCCCCTCAGTGCCGGAAACAGCAGCGTGACTTCTGAGTTACCAGTGATCTGTTCTCCACACTTCACTGGGGCCATCCCACACCTCGGCTCAAGACGGTCACAAACCCACTTTGGGTTAAATGCTCTCACAGCTTACTGGAAAGCCACCGGCAGCGGATGCCAGGTTTCAAGAATAAACTATGTCATCTTCAAGATTTCCAAAAGGCACATTTTCTCTTCCAACAAAGAGCAGCTTCTGACTGGGCTGTGGGCTGTGGGCAGTGGTCACCCCTCGGCGATTCACTCTTTTGATTCTGGAGGGATCGCACATGAGGATCAAAGGCTTTTGGGACGGCAAGATCAGTTTCCCAGCCAGAAGGTAAAAATAAAATACAGGTGGTAGGCGAGAGCCGTGCCCACATAATGCACAACGCTGAGAGTGTTCAGCCCTGCTGCTTCTCCAGGGATGAGCCTGGAAAGGTCTTCAGGTTCTGAAATATTTCACTGCTTTCTGGTGGCGTATTCATGGGCATTTTGTTAGGATGGTGGCTTGCTGGTGTCCCTGCGAGTTTTGTCTTGGCAAGGATCAGTCCAGTTAGGTGACGGCTCTTCCTCCTAATGAGCCTTAATTAGATTATGATTAACAGCAGGGACTGCACAGCGAGACCCGCTGATCTGCAGACGAGGAGCAGCTTACCCTGTAAATTAATAGGCCTGCCTGGGATTAGGGAAGCTGGTTGGGTAAACGCACGAGGAGCCCCGTAAGCCAACAGTCCTTGGCCTGCTGACACAGCTGCGCCCGGGTACCCAGTCACCGGAGCGCCCAAGGATATTCAGTTACAGTGAAGAAATCATAACAAAGACAGGAAACAGATCAGCACACTCTGGATTTCACACCCTCCCTGGGGAACTCTGCTGATTTCTAGGCTGCAGATGTTTTTAACCCTGCCTTGAAGAATCTCCACGTCACAGGCTCGAGCTGATGCAGGCAAGTAAAGTATTTAAGCAAAGCACACATATTGAGCAAGTGGACCGAGTTATGTCGATCAGAGGTCCTCATCTCTGAAACAGAGGCAGGGCAACCGTTCCAACCCGCAGAATCCTTTGGTGGAGTTTGCTGAGCTGTCGGGAAATGGACGCCGGAAAAGTCCATGGTTTGTTTACTTAACATAAGGTGTAAATGAAGCCAACTAGAGCCTTCCATGAAGATCTCAGTCCCTACAGTTGTGGGGTTTCTCAGCTGTTTCCTCATTTTGCTCTTCTCTGCACTCCAAACCAAGGGGAGTAGAAGGAAAACAAGCCTTCTTCATTCAGCGTTTGGAAACATCACTGCCAACAAAAACGGGATCCTTGACCGTTCCGAGTGTATGATTAAAGGGATGGCATGTCTTACTGGCAGGATACGGGTCATTTTTCAAAAGTTACAGTAAATTTATCTTTTAAAATTCATCTAGGCTACATAAATATGTCGAAGGCTGCATAAAGATGTGGTTGGCCAGAGACACCACATCTTCTTTGGGGCAAAAGAAACAAACTGGACCTGCCAGAAAAGAGTTCAGGCCAGAGGAGACTATGAATGTGAGATGAACTTCAAGCCCAAGAGCTGGAAAAAGAGAACAACATTCAGCTCACTTGTGATTTTGGCGGGGGTGGGGTGGGGGGTGGGGGGCGCTGTGTCATTTGCAACTGTTTTACCGTTTGTTCTAAGTTTTCTTATCTGTTACATGAGTAAGTTTTAAGAGTGTTCTCAGAGAACTCTGTTAGGACCAAAAACTCTGTCACTAATTTCCTAACTTACCCTTGAAGCATCCCACTGAGGATGTATTTTTGTTTCTCATGTTAAGAAAGCAATGATCATTTCAATTGCTACTGAATTAAGCCCTGTGTTTGAGGAGACACAGATCTCTGGTAATTTAGGGCAATTCTCCTTTCTCCACCTGAGTTTGCAGGCTTATCCAAACAACTGGGAAGACACGAAGGTGGGCGGGGAGGGGGAGAGGCTGCCTGAATTACCCAGGCCGGCCCTCCGCCCTCACCACAGGCATCGGGGAACGGCTGTTCCTGACCGCACAGCCCCATTTTCCAAAGGCCAGTCTCGGCTTCTGTGAACAGGTGACAGTTCAGGACCTAGGCGCTGACGGTGACCTATGGGGCGGCCTGGACCACTGATGGCCAGTTCCACCTGTTAAAAAGCCCCTCCTTAATTTTGGACCTCTTCCGTCTTATGATCCCAGACTCTCACCCCATACAACCACTTCCCAAGATCTCTCTCTCCTGGGTGAAGCCTTTTCTCCCAGCTTCCTCTCTGCTCCACCACTACACCTGATGGAATTCTCACTTCACACACTGGGTCCTCAGAGCATTCTTACTTGCCATCTACTTAGCTGGCGGACAGAGCTGGATCACCCAGATTCCGTGAGGAGCTTGGATGGATTCAGGACAGGATGGCCCTTAGCTGTGGGCAGAAAAATCCCTCTAAGGTGTGAAGGGTGCCAACAAAATGGCCTCTGTCCCGTCAACAGGCCCTAAGTCTCGTTAAGTCATGTGTTGTGTTCTTTTTGGGGGTCAAGCAGTGCCCTATCACAAAGGTCTACTTTTGAATGAATGATCACTTGGAAGAGCAAGCATGCACAGTGCCTGGTACGTATGTGCTGAACGAGCTTATAAGTGACATCGTAAATCAGACAGCTTTTCTCACTGGGAGAGCTCGCAGGAGTGAAGGGGTATGTATGTAAAACCTGAGTGAAGATATGAAGGGCGTTTAAGATAGTTCTGTCCACATAAAACTCTGCTTGCTAAAGGCAGGTGCATGTCAGGAGACCCCAGATCAGCTTTCTCTGCACACCCAGGGCAGCAAGTACCATGCATGTGCCAGAATGCTTTTGTATACTCCTTTCTCCACCTTCCAGAAGCTTCATGGTGGAAGTGAAGCCAGAGGCAGGATACAATTTCTTGACTCGCCCATGCCTCTCAGCTATAAGGTAAGGGAGTACAAGAGGAAAAAAGGATGCTGAGGACCTTCTCAAAGGAGGATCATTGCTCATAAGGTTGGCCCCGAAATCAACCTGGAAATCCTGCAAAACACGTGTGTTCATTTATAGGATTGTTGTCTCTCTCTCTTAATTATCCCATTTTTCAGTAAACCATAACGACCTCTCAGTACTTCCCAGGGGGACTGCCCTGAGGTTCTTCCTTTAAAACGGGCAAGTGATGAGTGATGACTGATTAGCCTGCCGAATCCTTCACTTAAGAACTCATCAAGAGAAAGAAGAAGAAAATGAACTCAGCTATTTTGATTTGGCGGTGAGCTCAAGTAAGCAACATCCATAAAACAGTACGAATATTTTTGACAAGAGACATCATTTAAACACACGTGGAGTCCCTCTGCTGTCATCCAAGAATAAACTCCTGGCTGGCTCTTACCTCTTTTTATTCTCCTTCTTCCACAGTCACTTGGGATGGGCCACAAGAGAGATCAGGATTCTTCATTCACTCTATGCCCTAAGGTTTTATGGACTTTGCCTCACCTTCTGAATCCACTCCCATCCCAAGTTTCATTTTACGCATCAGTGAAAGTTTCAGCCAAATGGGAAGAAGTTTTCTTCCTATTGGAGTGGAATTCAGGAATGTATCTGTCTTGAGGTCTGGAGTCAAGCTAAATTATGTTACCCGGGGATGTTGCCAAAATACAGGTCTGTTCTCTGTTTTGAATCATGAAACAACTAGTGGTAACCTTATGTCCAGATATTTGAAATTAAAAACACCAGTACCTAATGTGTGTTTTACAAAAGAGGGTTGTCAAGGACGTTATGCCTTCCACATAGCTTTCCTGGTAACCTAAATACTGTTCTTCCAACAAAAAAGGCAGGTGAGAAGCCCCGGACCAACCCACTCTATTTACAGCTAAGTGGTATTCACACGTTAGGTGAAGGACGACTCAGCGATCAACGCCCCCAGCATCTTCCCCATCGTTTGCCATGTGTGTCCCATCTTCTCTTCTTTAGTCTGCAATGTCCACCAGGTTACGCAACAGAGAGGGGCATCGTCTCAGGCCAGCCTGTGACTGGGAGGGTCAGGGAAGGAGCTGTATCCAATTATCACAGGATTTTGCTTTAACGTCTTCATGGCCATGTTTCTGTTCGTCAAGGCTTTGTCTTATTTTGTTGGGTAGGCAATGGGTTAACTTTGAAGGACGGTTGGCTGGTTGGTCAGTTAAGGCCCTACTCCTGAAAGCTGACCAGAGCTCATCTGATGTGCTGTTCTCACTCAGGGAGCAAATGGATTCCTGGTGATAAAAAGTGATAAGAAGATTTGCTAATAATCATCTGAGTTTTACCCGAAGGTTATTTAGATGACATATTTTTCTTTTCCAGGAGCTCAAAAACAAGCCTTGAAAATATTAATAGTATGTAAAAACACTGTCCAATAGAAATACAAATCACATATGTAATTTAAAAATTTCTAGTAGCCACATTAAAAAAAAGTAAAAAGAAAAGGGTGAAGTTATTTTTCACAGTGTATTTTATTTAACCCAATAGACCCCAAATACTATCATCTTGACATGCAGTCATATAAAAAACTATTATGAGATATTCTACCTTCTTTCTTTCATAGTATGTCTTCCAAGTCTAGGCAGAGTGTAGACTGACAGCATATCTCAGTTTGAACCAGCCTCATTTTCAAGAGCTCTGTAGCCACATACAGCTCAGGGCTGCCACACTGGGAATCCAGGCACAGCACTGCCTGCACCCTCACTGACTTAAACAGGCACTTAGAAAAGAGGGAGAAGAGGAATGTTAACCAGACCACCTTTTCCACATGGCAGCAAACTGAAGTGTATCGAAATGCATAGATATTGAGATGTAATGCCACCGTATCTAAAACCACTCTCACGTCATTCCAATTCTATTCCTTTTTAGTTAATACATATCATCCCTGTATGATAGCAAAATAACTCCAGCTGATTTTTTTTGTCTTTTGGGATAAAAAAAAATGGGGATACTCAGTAATGGAATGGTGCAGCCACTTTGGAATGGAGTCCAAAAGGTAAACACAGGGTGACATGTGACTCAGCAATTCTACTCCTAGGTACACACCCAAGAGAAGTGAAAACATATGTCCACACAAAAACTGGTACAATAAAGTTCACAGCAGCATGATTCATAATAGCCAGAAAGTAGAACCAACCCAATGCCTGTCAGTTGATGAATGGGTAAACAAAATGTAGGTGGGCTATTATTCAGCAATAAAAAGGAATGGAGTACTGATCCACGCTATGACATGGATGAACCCTGAAGACATTATATTGAGTGAAATAAGCCAGATACAGAAGACCCCCATATTGTATGATTCCATTTATATGAACTGTCCAAAAGAGGAAAATCTATAGTCAGAAAGTGGCTTAGTGGTTGCTGAGGGGTTTCACAAAGGAGGATTTGGAAGGAATGGAGTGATGACTAATGGATACAAGGTTTCTTTGTGGGGGGATGAAAATGTTCCAAAATTGTGACGATGGCTGTACAACTCTGAACACATTAAAACCTATCGAACTGTACACTTTAAACCATTGGATTGTAATGATATGCGAACTCTATCTCAATACAGCTGTTATTAAAAGAAAACAGTGAAGAAGCGTTGCTGCCTGATGGATGAGGCCCCTCCAAACCGCACACAATTTATCAGGTGGCTGTATGAGATGGAGCACTTGACCACAGGGATACAGATAGAGATGCATTCTACCAGCACAAACAATGGTTGAAATGTTGAAGCCAGTATGTTTCTTTTATTGGAAAAAGGCAAAGCAGAGCAGCCGCAGGTTAATTTCTCCTTAGCCAGAGTTTATTGAGAGGAGCCAAGCGCAATATCTCAGATTTAAGCCCTCCCAGCAACAGTGGAGGAGCCAGCTCTTTCTATCTCTGTGCTTTCGGGAGGATGGGGTGGGGAGGGGAGTTTGGGGAAGGGGTGGCAGGTTCTGCAGAAGCTCTGGCTCCAGCTGAGAGGCCCCGCTTAGTCCCGCAAGCCCACTGCCTTCCCAGTGTGTGTGGCTCAGCTCCCCTCACTCACTACTTCCCCCTCCTTGACTTGCTTCCCAAAATGAGCTTCCAACCTCAGAGCCGGCTTTCGGCATCCACTCTTCCAGAAAGGGATTTACTTACCCTTGGCAGAGGATGAGGCTCGCTGATTTTCGTTTCAGACTTCTTTTACAGTGTTTTGTTTTAGGCCTGGTTTGTTGTTTTGTTTCCCCCCAAATCAAAGATCTCCAGCATCACACTGGCACATTGCGAAGCAGCAGCCACTTAGTAAAACATGCTTATTAACTGTACCTGATGGTACATGGTTGCATTTAAGACATCTGGCAAAGACCAGCCAAACCAAAAGATCTATTAAAATCAGGAAAGGAATAAACCACACACATACAGAGAAAAATAATTAGTTGCCTAATAGTCTCAACGCACTGAAAGGTGGTGGCCTGTGTCGTAAATATCGAGTGTGCCCGGCGGGGCTGTGCTGTGGCCGCTGCCTCCGTGGCTGGCCTCTGAATCTCAGCGGCAGATAACTATCAGTGAGCACGGTGAGAGTCAGAGACATCCTGGAGTCACAGATTACACGGCTCTCTCACTTCATTCCCATCGTCACAAGCACATTATCAGCTTACTCACCAGTGACGGCGACAGCTCACTTCCCCTCTCCCCTAAATTCCACTTTCTCTTCTTTCTGTATAAAACTATGTAGTAATAACACATCAGTCGCTCCCAGTACTCCTTTTGCTACACAGACGGATCTGTTAAAACACTTTGAGTCTGGTTACTGTAATTGGATCAAACTGAAATTCTGCCTAGTTTTCAGCTCCCCAACATGCAACCCCAGCTCCAGGCAGGAAGGTTTACTGTTTCCCTCCCTGGCGGCCTTTTCTCCCCATCCTCACAGGCACCCTGAGCTAATTCCTGCCCCTCCTCACTCAGAGCCCCTGACCGCTGCGATGGTTTTCCTTTTCCTTTCCTGATTTCCTCTTGTCTGGACTCATCTTCAGCACAGACCTCTAGGATATAGTGGCTTGCATTGTTTGCTCTTGTTTCATGTGAGTAACTTCTGTCCTGTTAACTTGGTGGTGATATCCTGACAGCAGGGACCATGACTTACTATTCTGAATCGCTCCCAACCCCTGAAACATATCAGGTGCCTAATAGACACAGCATTTAATGACCATCGCTGGATACTGGATCCCAGCGGCGGGGCGCACCTCTGCCTGCAGGTGTACACAGGCGTACCTTGTTTTATTGTGCTTCGAAATTGAAGGTATTTGTGGCAACCTGTGTTGTCAGATGATGGTTAGCATTTTTTAGCAATAAAGTATTTTTAAATTAAGGTATGTACATTGCTTTTGTTTTAGACATAATGCTGTTGCACGTTGAACAGACTACAGTATAGTGTAAATGTAACTTTTACATGCACTGGGAAACCAAAAAAACATCGTGTGACTCGTCTTATTGGGATATTCACCTCACTGCAGTCATCTGGAACCAAACCTGCAATATCTCCGAGTGTGCCTGTCTGTGTCCCCTGAAGACAGGACTTACGGCCCCTTGATGCCACTGATGCTATTGCTCTAATTTCATTCTGTTTCTTCTGCCTTGAGGATCTCGCCCACTGACTGCCAGGGGACTTCCTCATTTTAATGCCCCACCCTTAAACAATCATCCTTCTCTGTGGCTTCTCTGATCACGGGTTCCTCCCTTCCCTGCAGAATTAGTAACTTCAGAATCTGGGTCCTCTATTTCCTTTTAAGGATCTTTCAAATTATAGTATGATGATGTAGATGTTCTTTCCCCTTTGTTAGACCATGAGGACTACACACACTGGTGCCGTGTCTTAGCAATCCAATCCCAGGGTCTAGCACAGGGATAGGATATAATAGGTACATGACATGGGCTTCCCTGGTGGCGCAGTGGTTGAGAATCCGCCTGCCAATGCAGGGGACACGGGTTCGAGCCCTGGTCTGGGAAGATCCCACATGCCGCGGAGCAACTAGTCCCGTGAGCCACAACTACTGAGCCTGCGTGTCTGGAGCTTGTGCTCCGCAACAAGAGAGGCCGCGATAGTGAGAGGACCGTGCACCGCGATGAAGAGTGGGCCCCGCTTGCCGCAACTAGAGAAAGCCCTTGCACAGAAACGAAGACCCAACACAGCCTAAAATAAATAAATAAATAATAAAAATAAAGGAATTGCTTTAAAAAAAAAAAAAAAGCCTATGTCACTTTATTAAAAAAAAAAAATAGGTACATGACAGATATTTTTGAATTTCTTCCCCAATCCCAGGTGCCTTAGATCCAAAGCTCCTTGAACCTTTCATATCTCTGAAAGATGAATCTCTTAAAAACAACCACTGTACTGATTTCAGCTAGATTTGAGGAAGAACGCAGTCTGATTAAATAGTTCACCCTGAAGCGCAGATGACTGAGTAACCACCTTCCTCTCTATAACTTCCTAGCGTATTTGCACTTCACAAGAGCTCTATAATCTTAACTAAGTTTAAGCACAAAAGAAATTCAGATGAAGCCAGAGGACCTTCCCTGGGTCTTTCTGAAGAAGCAAACAGGGACGTGGGCCCACCTCAGCTAGAGAATTTCAGGTGCTCAGTCTCTCCCCCTAACAGACCGGGAACTCTCTGCAACCCCTGTCCTCAGGGTCGGCTCTAGTTGCTCTGCTTCCTTCTCAGCCCTAGTCCCAGCTGTGGGGCATCTGTCCTGGCTTTGAGTCTGTGCCATGGCTGGATGCTGGATTTGGGGTCCGCGCCTCTCCCTCCCCAGAATTCAACTTTGGAAAATGTTCTTGGTCCACACACAGACGCCGTCGGGGAGATGCCCACCAGGTCATGGGCATTGGTAAGATTTAAGAAAACACCCTGAGTACAACGCGTGTTATAAGCACCAAAGCATATTACTCTTCCGTTCTCAGATGCTTGTTGAGCCGAGGACCTGTCCTAAGTTCAATGACGAACAAAACGGACACTATCTCTGTCCCCAATGTACTTACACCAGGGCTGAGAAAAATACATTTTTTAAAAGTAAGAAATTATAAGAATGCAAGGGTTTGCTCCCTCCCTTCTTCCTGTAATCCCTGGCCCTTGCGAACTAAATCCGATTGTCTGACTCCCCCATCCCACAGCCTGCGGGACTCTATGCTACCCCCACTCTGCTCTCTCTTCCCCTCCCCTGTGGCTTTTCCTTCTTCCTTCTTTCAGCCCCAGGAACCCCAAATCCTTCAGGTCTCCAGCTACATGCATATATACCTAAATCCACACAAGTGCCCAGGAGGGAAAAAAAAGACTCTCAATTTATCAGAATATCATTTCTAAGTGTTTGCAATTATAAATAGGAAAAAAAAATTTAATACTCTTCCTTCTTTCCTTCCTTCTTTTTTTCTTCCCTTCATTCAAATGCTGACTCATTCACAGATTTTCAAAGTGAGGTTAACTATTTACAAAATGGCAGAGAGGGAAGGAATTGACCTAATAATTTCCCAGCTGGGAAAAACAATCTAGCTCACAAGCTTTTTAAATATACGTGTTCCCACTTTACATAACCATAACCCCTGGTTCTCTCTCTTTTTTTTTTTTTTGCGGGGGGGCGGGGGGTGTATTCTAATACTTGGTCACTAACCCAGGAAGGTGAGAAAGACAGAGCTCCCAGTGGGCCTTCTTCTCAATAAGCGGCATGGCTAAAGAGAGTTTTTTCCTTTGTGGATAACCAGTAGATTTAGGTTCTCATTCAATATGTCTTTCATTAACATGAGAAGCACAAAGAAAAAATTCATAATATGATAAATATAAACAGATCACTGAATTGAGAGAAACTGCCAAATTTTCTTGGGGATTATTAATAGAAGCATTATGCTTTTTATTAAATTTGCAGACATGTGTATCTGAATAATTACCCACTGATTTTATGAAGCTTGGAGGGAATATATTTTCCCTTTTTGAGTGTAGAAATCTAGAATAAAGTGAGTTCAAAACACTTAAGCCTAGAAAATGCTTCAATACTTCTAAAGTTATATGAAAGGAACATAGAACCAAATGGAAACCCAACAATCATGAGATCGCTGACATGTTGAACAAAACTAATGTGAAGAGAAGATAGTTTTCTATCTGCCATTTTTGCTAAATTTTGTATCAGATACCTGGGAAAATATGTCTGAAATAAGGGTACCAAAATAACTTATTCTGAATTGTTGGAGTAAGTAAAAGAAAGGGTGAAAAATAACATATATTTTTAAAAATCGCATGTAGTGGCAGAATAGAGCCTTGGATCACATTATAGTTGCAAACCCATAACCCAGTATGGCCTAAAGAAGTCTTTGAAATCATCTACACCAACCCCCTTCCTTTGCAGACCAGCTTATTTGAGACCCAGAGAGTTTACATCATTTTGCAAAAGTCACACAGCTAGTGAACTGTAGGAAAAGAAAGACTACAATTCTGATCTCCATGCTTCCAATTCAGAACTCTTCAAATACCCAGTGATGCACACACACAGTATATACAGACGTGTGTGCCTGGGTAGACAGAGAGAAAAAGGAGTTCAAATGAAGAACTGAACTCAATTTTTTAAAAAAATCTGGTTCTCTTTCCCCGATGAGCATTTATGGAACAGTTTCTAAGTGTCAGGCAATGTGCTAAGCATTTCACTTCCCTTAAATAATCTTCGACGTGCCCTCTCTCATGGGTAGTGTTGTTATCCCTCTTTCCATAACAAACAAACGAAGGCTTAGTGGAAATTTATGTGTTTAAGGTCACTCGGGCCCTCTGTGATCCTTATTCACTGTTTACAGGAGGTACATTTTGGTCCATCAAAAGTGGACCAAATATGGGAATTCCCTGGCGGTCCAGTGGTTAGGGCACGGCGCTTTCACTGAGGGGTCGTGGGTTCGATCCCTGGTTGGGGAACTAAGATCCCACATGCCCCGCAGTGCGGCCAAAAAAAAAAAAAGTTGAATAGTGAAGGATTCTAAACAAAATTATCTTACTACACACTTACTGAATTGTGTTTTCAATGCACAAAGCTGCTGTTAATAAGCAGAGCAGGTTTACGTGGCAACAGTTTGGTAACAGCTGAGTCCACGGCATGTACACCATCTGGAGACGGAAATTACCTTCCAACCTTCTCTCACCGGCTTATATCAAACAGGTTCTCACACCTCGTCCTGAACCTTTTCTGGGGGGCAAAGGACAGGGACTCCATATACGCCCTCTTCCTGTGCACAGATGCGAGAGGCGGGTGCAAAGGAGAACCCCCAACCTCATCCAGAAACCACTCAAGTCTTGCCAATACTGAACTTAGAACAGCAGAAAGAAGAGGCGGCTTGCACTCCGTCTGGCATGTGGTGCCCTCTATTGTGCCTTTGGAAATTCTGCGGGTGGGAGGGGAAGCAATTCGTAGGGTTGGCTGATATTTTTCTTTTATGCAAATACACCCCTGTTGGAAAACTCTGCTTTCCATTACACTTGAAATTCCCAAAGGCAAAAGGCCATGTCTCCCTTCTTTATTGTGCATAATACCCAACACATTATGGGTGGTTAATAAATGTCACATCGCTTTCATTCTGCATTGACTGAGAGTGACATTTTCCCAGGAGTTTTGCTTGCTTCAGTTTCTCAGCAAATCTCACAAAATGCATACATTTCCCAGAAAAAGGCCAGTGTTTAAGGCCAGTGTTCCTTGCTTGAATCTCTTCCCCAGATTCCCATCAACGCTTCACTCACCTTATCCCTGGGCCAATGGATTTCCCCCCTGTTCTCCAGCTGTTTTACTCTTTCTATGCCCACCTGCAGAATTTATATGTAATTCTCTGACACCCTATTTTATATCACTTCCATCACAAAGTGGCAGCCCTCTGTTCTATGTCTACCTTTTCACTCTTTGTGGGGAGCCTTTGATGAGGCTTATCAGCTGGGCTATTCCTAGTATAAACATTTTTAGGAGAAAAATTTTGTTTTCATAAGGACTTTTATACCTGTTGTTTTCTGAGAAATTTTTAAAAATGCATTATAAATGTTGATGATAAGGAATAAAAGAGTCAAGAGCAGAGACCTTGTTTATTCATCTTTGTACCCCAGTTCATGGCAGTCAGTGAATTCTTCTCAGAATGAGAAGCATTCCTATTTCCCCTCAGTTGTTTCCAAAAGTGATTCAACAGTAGACTTCTATGTAAAACGTGAGGCAGAGCAATCAATACATTTTGATATTCCTTATCAAATGGCCCCGGTCAAATATTAAATATGAGATATCATGAGGATGTCCTCTTACAAGTACAAAATAAAACCCAAAGGGAAAGAATATGGTTCTCTCTCACTCATACTGCTTTGAATGCTTGAGCTTAGACTGAAGATTCAAAATCGAAAACGTCAGCAATGATTTTTACCTATACAATTTCCTCCTTCACAGAACAAGATGGACATGTTAGAAAGGTTATTTCAAATATTAGAGAATAGAGGGCATCTTTAGGCATTTGGATAAGAATGTAGTCTGGATTTTTTGCCAGAACTTTTGCAGACTTCTAGTTCCATTCTCCTGTTTGCAAGCAAGCCTAAAATCCTTCATCTTCATCTTTCAGCATGTGAAAGAAATTGATCTGTATATGGAAATATTTACACCAATGAAGAAAAAAAAAAACAACACCCTAGTGTATAAAAGAGAAGACTGTTTCAATCAGGGCCAAATGTCAGTTTTCAAAAACGTATAAAAAGGATAAAAATGAAATATCAGAAGAAGCAGAAAGTGTTTATAGTTATGACTCAGAACAGAAGACCAATTTCACAATGTTTCCTGTGGCAGGAGTTGTATTCACTGAGATTTGGGACTGTCTCCTTTTTTTTTTTTTTTCAAGTTCCTGTTCTAAAAAAAATTGTTTCTTCCAAATCTGCTGAACACTACTGAGAAAACTAAGCTCCAAGAAAGCAAAACAACTTTTGTTCATTCATTTATTCATTCCCTTCTCTATCATACTGATCTCTTGTCTTTTGAAGGTTTCTCTTTTTATAAACTGTCAAAAACTAAGAACTCTTGGTGCTTGAGAGTTCAGCACACAGCAGCTCCATTTATGACAAAATTCCAAATCATAAAAAGAAACTTGCAGCTATTTTGTGAATGAACTGAATTTTTCAACATGTTATATAAAACATGATAATTTATATGTGGAACAAATTATAAATAATAATTGGTCAGATTACAATTAAATTATATTGTTATTTAATAATCATTCATCATCTAATTTAACATTAAATTATAAATGTAACAATATTACATGTTATAATATACATATTATGTATTTATAATAGTCTATATTATGGATATTAACTTATACATAATAACAGCGGTCAGAGTGCTTAATTCCTCACCATACATTTTGCCCCAAACGATGAGCCCAAGCCACCCAGAGCCAGCCCATTCCCTTTGTCCGCAACTGATTTAGGAAAAGACTGACTCAATGTTGGCCAATGACACGCGAGGAAAAGTCTCTGAAGGCCTTCTGGGAAAGCTTCCCTGCTTCCAAAAAGACATGGGAACCCAAGACTGTCTGTCACCCACCTGGAACTGCCACAGCCACCTTGTAACCATTTATGTGACTTCTCATGATGCACCATCTGTGTGTCTTTTTGTGTGCAAGGCGCTGCTCTAAGTACTAACTTTGTGAGTTCTCACGAGAGTCCTACAGGCAGATACTATAATTACCCCCGTCTTTTAGACAAGCACACAGAGGCCCTGGGAGGTTAACTGGTCTGAGGCTATCTCACCAGTAAGCGGCAAAGCTGGAAGCTGAGCAGAGGCAGCTGACTCTGGGGTACATTCCCTCAGCCAGGAGGCTGCTACGTCACCTCCTGCTACGTTACCTGCAACGTGCTCTTAGCCCCCCGTGCTCACGACCTTCCTTACAATATAGTCTTTGCTGGTAGCCACCAAGACTTTCAATTAAAAAAAAAAAAAGCCATGCAAGAAAACAGACTCTTTTGATATTCCCTGAACAAAGTATGGCCCTTATGCAGAGCAGAGAATGCAGGAGTGAGGGCAGCAAGATTTCTTTTTCTTTTCTTTTTGTTTTTTTTCCCTCAGACAGGCTCTGTATTTTACTTTAATTTTTTAAATTAATTTTTATTGGAGTATAGTCGATTTACAATGTTATGTTAGTTTCTGCTGTACAGCAAAGTGAACCAGTTATACATATACATATATCAACTCTTTTATTTAGATTCTATTCCCATGTAGGTCATTTCAGAGTATTGAGTAGCATTCCCTGTGCTATACAGTAGGTTCTTATTAGTTATCTGTTTTATATATAGTAGTGTGTATATGTCAATCCCAATCTCCCAATTTATCCTTCCCCCCGCCTTACCCCCCCTGGTAACCATAAGCTTCACCTAGCACATATTCAAGAAAGGATACTGAAGAAAAGATGCTTAATGCTTTCTTTCACATGAAAATAGAAAAAAAATCATAATCACGTGGCCATTTGGTGTTGAACAAATTTTTACTGATGAGCAGAAAGACGAGGCAGGGAGGATGTGAGCTGCCCATTGAGAAGCTCTTGATGGAAAAGAAGGGAAACCCAGCTGAACACTGTTGGCAGGGGAGATTGTGAATATTATCTCTAATGATAGAAAGTAGGAAATCTCAGGTTATTTAAAAGAAGTAACAGCCAGCAAACCCTTTCTCTCAGGTCTCAGGAGCCCCACTGCTTGACTGGAAGCATGGGGAGAGGGGCCCCGTGAGCTGTTCTGAATCTCTTTGGCATCTACTTCTCCACATGCCGTTTGACCCCCAATTCTCATAAAACCAGAAATATCTACTCCATTAGGATTTGCAAAGCCAAATAAAGAAGACTCTGCCACTAAGGAAGCAAATGGCTTTGAAGAGAAACCCCACAGGGGCACCAATTCAGCCTCTCCTCCTCACTTATCTCTCTGCCCAGGGTCAGTCCTTTGCCTGGCGTGGTACCCTTTCCATTTAGAGATGTTTGGAAAAGGTGCTGTTGAAAGGACAGCCTCATGCTGGGCTTCTTTAGTCATTCCCCACAGGAAATGATGGAAATTCCTGGCATTCTTATCAGGGAAAGGGGTGAACTCTGCTGGTGCCGGTCTGGAAGGGCTGTGTGGAGACGAATGCGGGGAGCCCTCCTTTATGGTTGGAGGTGGATGACTTCAAAGCGGCACCTTCTCCAAATCCAAAGGTGAAGCCAGGCTTCTGGGAAGAGTCCAGGGACAGCAGAGACAGGCAGCCTGGTCCCCAAGCCCAAACATCCAGAAGAGGCGGCGGCCAAGTGTTTATGCTGGGCAGCTTCCCAGAGAGAGTTCATCATCCTCTTGGTCAACTCTTGCAACCCTCTCTACACTGAAAGCAGAAACTCACCATGTGTGTCAGAAGGAACCTTTCTTTCTGGCTAAGCATACCTGTGTTGCTAGTTTTCAGAAGCCCAAGTGGTCCTCTGCACTTTCTAGACATTCACTGCCTCAAGCCCTCTTGCGAAGACACAGCTCCATGATTTAACTAGAGTCCCTGATTTGAAGTTTCATACGTTATCTCTTTGGAAGGCGGGTTAGGAAGGAGGTGCGGGGAGGGGATGATGAAAAAAAGGAGCAGGGTCGGGGGCGTTCTGGGGCAGGGCTGCATTCTATTCCACACAGATCTCTCAAAGCTGCTCCCACACGCCCTGCACTGTGCAGGTTAAACTGTTAAAAATATTCTTGCTAAGCCAAAATTATTGTCCAAGGGAAGAAAGCCTGTGTGAAACTATAAGTAGAGGGAGGCCTGTGAAGTTGCAGGTAAACAAAACTCACTTTTTCTAAAAAAAGAGTCAAGAACTGACTCTGGTGAACACACTTAGGAAAAGGCATCCGGTACCCCTTTTTGGACTGTTACCCTTATGTAATTTTTCAGCAGTTCTCTTAGAATTTTTCTACTTAGTTTTTACAAAAGATTTGAGTTCTACTCCATAGAATACGCTTCCTTGTACTTTTTGCTACTATTTCAGAGTTTGCAATTTTTGAGATCTTATTCTCTCATAGCTATTAACACTCCCTATTGCTGAGCCCCAAGGAAGCACTTTTGTCAAAGCTTTGTTCGTCAAACACAAACAACAAATGTTTCCAGCTGCCCCCAGTTGCTCACTGTCAACCCTTAAATCTACCCACGACGTTCACAGACGGAAGGAACCACGTGCCTCTGATTCCTGCATCAGTCCAACTTCTGACACCCTATTATTACACCAGGTCCTACTCCAAAGATAATACAAGAGAACCCAATACAACCAATGAAACAAAGTCAGTCTTGTCCCCCCACCCTGCTTCCCCCCAGCACAGAAAAGGGGCAAAGCAGGCTCCAGAGGGAGGGCCCAGGACACCCAGGGTGGTACTCACCATTAGGCTCCCACACTGCCCACCAGGGTGCTGGGGCAGAGAGCCATGTCCCCAAGCCTTCTCGCCTCTCCCAGCTTTTAGCAGGAAAGCAGGGGGTGTGATGCAACCAGAATCCATGAGGCTGCAGGACATCAGAAGGTTCCAGGGGCTTACTAAACCCTAGTACCATGTTCAAGCATCAGGATCAAAAGGTTCAAGAAGGAATCTGATAATAGGATATTGGTCAACATTTATGGGATCCTCACAGTGTGCCAGGCACTGTGCCAACCCAGCAGCATGTTTAATTCCACAACAGCCCTATGGAGTTGGCCTGTGATGACCCAAACTTTACAAGTGAGGAAACGGATTTCACAGCTTTGGATAATCACGTGCCCAAGGTCACATAGTTGGTGAGCGCTGGAACTTGCATCCAAAGCCACCCACCTGGTTCCAGCACCCACACACCCAACCACTGCACCCCACTGCCTCCCGAAAAGATGACAAGCAGCCATCAAATAGGAAAGATGACGCCTGGCCTGTTGGCCTCATGGAGTCGTGGTGAATGAAAACTACATTAGTATGTCCTTTGGGAAGATAAAAGTGATAAGCAAATGTGAGCTGGATTTGTTGCCATCATTTGTCCGTGGGTTAAAAAGCAGGATCTGGAAGTCACCCTTCTTCCCACACTTCTCCCGTTCTCTGGAACTGTGATGCACTTATCCCTTGGAGCTGAAATGACATTCTGCCTTCCTCCTACTCTATCATTTTAATGGAAAAAAAATTTTTTTAACTTGAATGCACTCATGTTAATCACATGACTAATCAGAAGATTTCAGAAGACATTTTTGGAGCAACTTATTGCAAATTCCAAATTTTATGAATTCATATTTGTCCCGTAGAATATGAATGAATTCTCTTTCCCTTTCTGCTAACTATAATAATTAAGGATACTAGAGCCATGTGTGATATTTTTGAAGAAAACAGTAACTGGGAAATAAGTAGAAAGATATCATTGTAGTATAGATCATATTTTATCCATAGAAAATAAAACTTTATATACTGGTACTCCATGTTCCAGAGAATGAACTCTGCCAAACTGTAACTATAGTTACATCCCAAATTAATCAGCTCTGCACACTGAGGCCAAGAAACGCTGACCTGCAGAGCCTGATGAAAATTTGAAAATGCTCACTTCCTTAACCTTTCAAAGTCTACCCTCATCAAAACTTTCATCAGAGGAGCAGATAAGTGCATACCCACCAGATTTAACTTCATGTCTTCTCCAGACACCTGCCCAGAACATTGGGAAAGGGGCTAACAAGCAGGACATATAGAGAGATGGAAGAAAAATAGAAGCCTTGGTTGAGACCAAAATGTAACAATGAATTCTTGACTAGACAAGGGATGACCATCTTAAAATAATACCATCACATACTAGATTACTGGAGATGATCACCCACTTTGCTCTTTATTAAATATTATACTGAATTTGAAAAAGGACAGTATTATTATGTAAACAAGCCTTGACTTTATGTAGCATATGTTTCTGAATAACTATATATGAATAACTTTGGAAACAAGCTACCAGACAATTTGCTAAAATAGTGGCCCCTTTGCCCTGCAAATAATTAATCCCTGGTTCATCTGCAGCCTAAATTCAAGTTGTGACCACTGTATTTGCACAAACAAGACATACCTAAAATTAGACAATAACTAACCCCTATATGTTATCCAGTCTATTTTGCAAAAATAAAAGCCAATGATATTACCATGTTCATCTTTATATCTCTCTTCAGGAATGAGATTTCAGACCTGTCGCATTTAGATATTTGGCAGAGGCTGGACCAAGATGTCTGAAGAGTGTAACAGCCTCAAATCTCAGGAAAGTGGCTACACCACCCTTGTTTTCACAGTGCTGCAACTTCGAAGCACTGGTCCATCTGCTATCCTTCTCAGTCTCACCAAAGGCTTGTGAGGTAGACTTACTACCGTGGCAGATGTCACTCTGCCCACAGGGCAGATGCAGCACTGAGGCCCACAGTGTGGAAGTGACTCAAGTCACAGAAGTAAGTAGGGGCGGGGCCGACAGGACTGCCTGGTCTCCGGATGCCTCCCACTCACCACCTTTCACCAACTTTGTCTTCCTTTAATGGTTAAAGTTGAATCATACCTGAAGGAATGGGTTCTTTGGTCCTGCTGCTTTCAATGACCAGCCTTGGCCACACCTTAGGAACTAGAAACCCATTTATCTTCTATAAAACCAGGTGCAGAGTCCTAGGCCCTGTGAAAGTGATGAGGTCTCCCTGGTGGAGCCAGACTGGTGTCAAGCCCACTTTAAGATTCCAGAACTGCAGGGACACTTCTAGGACACAGGAATTGAGAGGTCACCTCAATCTCACTGTTGGACCCTTCCTCAAAATTACGTTAGCCTGAGAGTTAGAAGACCCAGCATCAAACCCAGCTCTTGCTAACCTGCTTGAGCAAGGACTTGATCTATCTGGGCCTCACCTTCCTTATCTGTAAAAGTGAAGGCCGAGGGACTTGCCTGGTGGCACAGCGGTTAAGAATCCGCCTGCCGGGCTTCCCTGGTGGCACAGTGGTTGAGAATCTGCCTGCCAATGCAGGGGACACAGGTTCGAGCCCTGGTCTGGGAAGATCCCACATGCCGCGGAGCAACTGGGCCCGTGAGCCACAACTACTGAGCCTGCGCGTCTGGAGCCTGTGCTCCGCAACAAGAGAGGCCGCGATAGTGAGAGGCCCACGCACCGCGATGAAGAGTGGCCCCCACTTGCCGCAACTGGAGAAAGCTCTCGCACAGAAATGAAGACCCAACACAGCCACAGATAAATAAATAAATAAATAAATAATAATTTTTAAAAAAAATGTTATAAAAAAAAAAAAAAGAATCCGCCTGCCAATGCAGGGGACATGGGTTCGAGCTCTGGTCCGGAAAGATCCCACATGCCGCGGAGCAATGAAGCCCGTGCAGCACAACTACTGAGCCTGTGCTCTAGAGCCCGCAAGCCACAACTACTGAGGCCGCGTACCACAACTACTAAAGCCCGCGTGCCTAGAGCCCGTGCTCCGCAGCAAGAGAAGCCACCGCAATGAGGAGCCCGCACACCGCAACAAAGAGTAGCCCCCGCTCGCCACAGCTACAGAAAGCCCACGCACAGCAATGAAGACCTGACGCAGCCAAAAATTAATTAATTAATTAATTAATTATTTTAAGAAAAGTAAAGGCTGATATAAATCATCGCAAAGCCTCTTCCATTTCCAAAATTCTACTCCACCCCTATGCTGGATATCCATCACTGTGCCTAAAAGCTGAACCCAAGAATTCTCAGCCTCGGGATGTCTCTCCCATAGCTCATTCCAAAGTTTCTCTTTTAATTTAATTCCTCTCTTCTTCTACTTGTGCCACTTGGTATCACTCTCTCCACGTCTCCCTGGTTCTCCAATATTTGTACATTGTTATCATGTCTCCCCTCTGAGTCATCAGTTTATGGTTTCCACACACAATTTAACCACCATAAATTAAATCCTTTCAGCAACTTACTATGTTTTTGTGTTTTCCACCATATCCCTGCCCATCTAGCTAGTTACAGGATCATGAAATTTTAAATAAAATTTCTCTCAAGGTCACTCTTTTCTCTTGGTTCTTCATATTTCTACCGATTTCCGTGTAGAGATTTGAAATCTGCTGATCTCCAAAATACACAGGCACGTCAACATTTATTCTGCCTTATCTTTACAAGTTTGATTTTCCTCTTTATTTCTGCCTTTTAATTTCTGTTTTGTTTTTTCTTTCCTTTATAATGTCTGGTTTCCTCTTCACTCTTATGACAACCATCAGTGAACCCACGATGGGAAAGCAGAATAACACATGGTACCAATGCAGAAACAAGTCATTGTGCAGATAAAGAACAGTAGCATGGGGGAGGGGAGAGCATGGTGGGCAGAAGCCTCTCTGCCAGCACATGAACGGAGGGGCCGTGGGCTTCGTGCCACTGCATTCTCACTTTAAAGCCCTATTTTTTGTCCCAGAAAGAAATGCAGAAGTGTGTATCCAGAAGGAAAAATGCTAAAGCAATGAGGGAGCCAGAGCAGCTGGGGGATGTTAAATTTAATCAAGGTCCAGCCAGGATTTTTTTTTAAGCAACAGGAAGTAGATTTATTCCCTTTCATATTCTCTCTCTCTCTCTCTCTCTCTCAGACACACACACACTCTCATTCTTTTCTCCTCTATCCTCTATTCCTCATTTCCTCTGACCAAGGCACAGAAACGGGCTGGACAGAAAAACCTCAGTTCCCTTGAACTGTCTTTGGAACTTTGTAATGTTTTCACTGGCAGTTTGAGGCCCAACTGCAGATCCTGGGAAGTGTGGTCAAAGACAGAAGAGCATCCGTGAGTAGGCAGAGAAGCGTGGATTAGTTCCCTGTGGCTGCTGGGACAGATCACTACAAACGGGGTGGCTTAAAAGAACACAGATTTCTTCTCTTATGGTGTGAGAGGCCAGAAGTCTGAGATCAGCTTTAGTCAGCTGAAATCAAGATGTTGGTGGGGCCGCAATCCCACCAGAGTTCTCTGAACAGAAAATGTTTCCTTGCCTTTTTCAGCTTCCAATGCCCACCTGTATCCCTTGGCTGTGGCCCCTTCCTCCACCTGCACAGCATATCACTCCAATATCTGTTCCCATCATCCCATTGCCCTCTTTTCTCAGCAGTCAAATCTTCCTCTCCCTCCCTCTTATAAGAACAATTGTGCTTGCATTTAGAGCCCACCCGGATAACCCAGAATAACCTCCCCTGCTCAAACTCTTAACTTGATCACATCTGCAGAGCACTTTATGCCATATAAGGTAACATTCAGGTTCCAGGGATTAGGATGAGGATATCTTCAGGGGCCACTGTTCAGACTACCTTGGAGCACCTGTGTCTAGCTGGGTTCCTGAAAAAAGTCTTCCTCTCATTTCTCCACTGACACTAAGTTATGAATATGGGGCCTGAGGAAAAAGGGAAAAGATGTTTTCTAAATCTCAAAATAGAGAAATGCCTATCTTGTCACAGATTTGCCTTTCCCACCATATTTTGCCTGTTAAGCCATCAGGTTTGTATTCAGCCAACCCCCTAAGCATCCCATCACTTCCCCATGCCTGGGCGTAACTCCTGTCCCACTAGCCTCAGATTCTCTGAGAAATCATCCACCTGTTATACAGAAACTCAATTTCCAACCAAAATTGGGCCTCAGAGGCACACATGTTCATGTGTGTCAGAGGTCCAGCCATGGTCATGTTACCATATCCCAGATGAAGCACAGAGAAGGAACAGAGCTTTGTTAGAACTCACCAAACCGCTTGTAACCGAAGGAATGCACCTCCTCCTCCTCTGCGAAGTCGTCTGCGGGAGAAGAAAAGACAGAGCATTAACCACAGTGAGGCCGGAAGTGCAGGGTCAGTGCTGGACTCAAGTTCAGCCGTCTCCACCTGCTCCACCCTCCCCTCGCCCACCACGCTCCTCACGTGGCTGTCCTTCTGCTCCTGGAACATACCACGCTTTCTGAGAAAGACCACAGTGTCCCTGCACTGGCTGTTCCCTCTGCCTGCACTGCTCTTCCTCCTGTTCCTCAGGCGACTCCTTCTAATTCAGGTCTCAGCTGAAGTATGGTATCTTCGAGATGCCTTTCCGGACCACCACCCAGCCACTCTGTGTCAAACCATCCTATTTTAATATTACTCTCTGGTATCATCCTCATTTATGTGTGTGTGTGTGTCATCGTGCATGCTGTGAGCAGAAATTTTTTTCTGTCTGACTTCATGAATGAATCCCATGTACCTAGAATGGTGCCTGTCAAAGAGCAGAGGCTTAATAAACTTGGGTGAATGAATGACTGAATAATCAACTGTCCAAAGGGTCAAGTTATCTTCACGTAACTGAGCCTAAAGCCCTCCTTTGCAGATGCCAGGCTCTGGGGTCACCTCTTCCACCAACTGTGGCATCTCAGGAGCCCAGCATGCCTCCTGCAAGGACGGCCAAATCCTTCCCCACTCTCCTGCCACTGCGTAACTGGGACTGACGGATGGTTTCCCAGTAAATGCATTTCAAAAGACAGACTTGCTTGGGAATTCCTAAAGGTAGGGAACTGGAAACAAGGGCAATGTTATGTCAGCCATGCTTTCTACCAAAAGCCCAAATCTCCCTCCTCACATGGACACAGTGCAATTCCTATGACACTGATAACGAACTTGTCATTTCACACATCTGCCAGGTGTGGGTGTGCAATTAAAGGATACTTTTGATGACAAGTCAAAGTGTTAAGACCAGGCCTTTCCAGGGAGACCTAACCAATTCTTCTTTTTTTTTTCTTTTCTATTATGGTTTATTATAGGATATTGACTATAGTTCCCTGTGTTATATAGTAGGAACTTGTTGTTTATCTATTTTATATATAGTAGTTTGTATCTGCTACTCCCAAACTCCTAATTTTATCCCTTCCCCACCCCCTTTCCCATTTGGTAACCATAAGTCTGCTTCCTATGTCTGTGAGCCTGTTTCTGTTTCATAAATAAGCTCATTTGTGTCACATTTGAGATTCCACGTCTAAGTGATATCATATGGTGTTTGTCTTTCTCTGTCTGACTGACTTCACTTAGTATGATAATCTCTAGGTCCGTCCATGTTGCTGCAAATGGCATTCTTTCACTCTTTTTTATGGCTGAGTAATATTCCATTGTATACATGTACCACATCTTCTTTATCCATTCATCTGTCGGTGGACACGTAGGTTGCTTCCGTGTCTTGGCTATTGTCCAACCAATTATTCTTGAGTTGGTCACCATCACTGCACCAGCACCCAGCTTTCCCCCCACATGCAGTTCAGTTCAAAAGCGCTGACTCTGCGCTCACTATGGACCAGAGGTTGCCAGGCAGTGGGGTACACAAATGAGTGAGACATGGTTCCTTCCCTCAAGAAGCTGACAGGCTTTCAAAGAAAAGAGACATGTAGAGAGGAAATAGAGCCTCTGTGATCATCTTTTTCAGCCCACAGATGGGACACAGGGCCTGGCTATAACCGAACCTTGAAATGTGGAAAAACCCAAGATGTGTGATATCTACCACACAGTGTGCTGAACCTCAGCACACTAGTTTGTTATGAAGTGTTATGAAGACATGTGTGAGAGAACAACTACTCCTAAGACAATGGAGAAGTCGGAAATCTTTGTATTTTACCATGTTTCCTTATTCAGAGAACAGCGAAGAGATCTTGCTTGGAATCTAGAAATCCAGGTTTTCATGATTCAAGTCGTCTTCTTCTGGCAAGGATTAAAGCTTTAGTTCTTTCTAGATGGAAGAACGTGCTTACAAGCAAAAGAACAGCACCTTTTTCTCTCTGACTCAGTGATTAGTTAGTTCGACAAATACATATTAAGCCCCTAGTCTGTGCTGGCTTTCCTAAGTAATTCTCCCATTAATGCCTGCAAAGTCCGGTCTAGTCTCAGTTAAAGAGAAACCCTTATCTGCTTCTTCTGCTTAGAAATCCATGCATTCATTTATTCACTCAGTCAATAAACAGGTGCTTATAGACCAGTGGAGTTGATGGGACATGAACATAGGTAACGATGCCACCCAGACGTCAGCTTCCCCTGCCAGCTCCAGCCCCTCCACTGCAGAGACACATCCGCAAAAGAATCTGCTCACATGCACACGCTGTGGGCCAAGGAACCATCATCACCGAAGAACTCACAGTGGAGACAAAAAAACAGATTACACTGTGCTCCCGGTAGCAAACAGCTTAAAACATTAGTGTTCTCCCTAAAGCTTCTTTTCAGCAGACCTACCATTAGTTTGTTTGTTTGTTTTCTTTTTCCTCTCTGGTCTTTTTCCCATGCAGCATTTAGTCTGACTGACTCCTCTCTCCTTCCTGAAATTTCCCTGGGAACTTCAAATGTCTCATATTTTTGTTATTAAAGCAATTCAGCGCTGCCTCCAAATTAACCTACTCAAACCCATTAGGGGTTCGAAGAAACAAAGGTTTTTCTTTTTTTTTTTTTGAAACAAAGGCTTTACAGGCGACCCCTAATACAGGACTCAAAGAGGATGTCCTGCTTCTTAACCCTCATCCCAAGAGGATGAGAAATTCTTATAGCAGCTCCTAAAAGAATACAAATCTCTGTCTCATCCAACTCTATAATTAGATACTAAATCATATGAGACATGAGGGGTACAAAGGACCCCAGAGAACGTCTTACTGGGATTATCAGGGAAGGTATCATGGAGAAGCGTCTTAATCTTTCCTAGTGTTTATTCTTTGGAGGGAAAAAGAGAGTTACTGCCTACCATATCCCTTTCTTGGAAATTCATAGCAACTTTGGAACCATTAGAGACTCAGGGATGTGCTGAAAGAGAGAGAAAAAAATTGTTCAACTTTGTTTCACTCAATGTTTTCAAGAGTTGACTTTTCGCATCCTTAAAAGCTGCGTCGAGTTGGGCCGGTAACGCCTAGTAGACATTCCCTTAGTGGAGGTGTCCCCAGAGCCCCGGCCAGATTCCCCAGCTGTGCAGATTAGCAAACAGCTGATTCAGGCTGGTGATGCAGTGAGACATTTCAGGAACGGAGAAAGAGAAAGGGGCAGGAGCTGATGGGGCTTGCGGCTGTGTGGACAGCCACATCAGACTACAAGAGTCACAGGAGAGAGGAGGAGGGGTCAGCGGTTCCCAATGCCTGAAAGTTTGAGAGGGTGAAAGACTCCAACAGGGCCCACATGGCTGGCAGATGGGTTTAAGGAAGACAAACAGCCTGATATTATGTGCAAGGTTAAACTTTGTTCTCAAAACCTTTTCCTCACACTGAGTGGACCCAGGCTAAATGCATCCTGGATTTTCTTTATAGTACCAGGGGCCTGCAGAGGTGATGGGCTCAAATAAGGATATTATCCCTCAAGGATATCCAGTCACCTTTGCAACCTGCCACTTTTCAAAATCTGTCTCTGACACAACCTACGTCACATAACTGCTACACTCCAACACGAGCAAGGATTTTGTTAAGATTTAAGACCTCTAAGTTCTGCAGTGGCCATAACTTGATCCCTGCTTCTGACATCAGTTAGTGTGCAGGGAAGAAGTAACCTTAACATCCTAAATAACAAAACGTGTTTAATTGGAGATTTATATCTACAGGCACGTACTTTCCTGGCTGCCACAGCTGTACTATAGCATTTTTGTTGTAATACCTATGGACTATACTGTCTTTTGCTTGCCTATTTCAAAATGCGATTTTTATTTATTTTTTTACTTTCCTTGGTAACTGGCACAGGGCCACGCTGGCCAGAGGTTTCGTGATGGAGAACGCAAAACAGAATTCTGCTGCTGATTTATTCTTTGAGCTTAGCTATTTCAGAATACCACGAGTTCAAGTGAAGTTTAGTTTAGTTGGCTTGGACAGTTGAGAGTCATACATATTAATATGTTCCAATCAATCTGTGGACCAAGTTGTGCAATATCCTTATGGGTAGAATTCACCTCTCCTTCCCCTGCACTCCCTTTGTATCAGTGTGACAGCAATTACTTCCGTCTGCCTTATATTCTAGTTCTGTTTTTCTTGTTTTTTTTTTTAACATCTTTATTGGAGTATAATTGCTTTACAATGGTGTGTTAGTTTCTGCTGTATAACAAAGTGAATCAGCTATATGTATACATATATCCCCATATCCCCTCCCTCCTGCATCTCCCTCCCACCCTCCCTATCCCACCCCTCTAGGTGGTCACAAAGCACCAAGCTGATCTCCCTGTGCTATGCGGCTGCTTCCCACTAGCTATCTATTTTACATTTGGTAGTGTATATATGTCCATGCCACTCTCTCACTTCATCCCAGCTTACCCAGTTCTGGTTTTGACTTCACCGGATGGAAAGTCTTTGGAAGACAGGAAACTTATCACATTGTACCCTCAGCAACTAGCACATTTATGCCATGCTACAGAAACTCAGTAATTGTTGTTAAAAAGTAAGTAGATTATAGAGTTATACATGTGTCTCTCTCTCTCCCACGAGCGGATGAATTCCTGAAGGAATTCTTTCTCTTTTTGCCTATCCACCATGTTTGAGGAAGAGAAGAGAACCAATACTTACTCAGATCTACTGAATGTCATTTACTTCCCATTTGTTGTTTCTCTGTTTTATAGGTGAGAAATCTGAGGCTCAGAGAAGTCACGTAATTTGATCCAAGGTCCCACGACTTGTGAGCAGCCAGACCAACACTAAGACCCAGGTCTGGCAGACCCTCAAGTTTCACACCATGGTGGTTGCTGACCTCACAGACCCAGGAAACTGAACTCTGTGCTAGCAGAAGAGAAGGCTGAGAAGTGATGATTTATACCCCAGAATCCTGAAAAGGCTAAGGAATTTGGGACACAGGCCACTCTGAAAGGAGAATAAAGGTGAGGCTAAAATAGGAGGACTTGTTGAACATATGTTTAAGAAGCAACTGCTATAGGGCTTCCCTGGTGGCACAGTGGTTAAGAATCTGCCTGCCAATGCAGGGGACACGGGTTCGAGCCCTGGTCCAGGAAGATCCCACATGCCACGGAGCAATTAAGCCCATGTGCCACAACTACTAAGCCTGCACTCTAGAGCCCATGAGCCACAACTACTGAAGCCCGCAAGCCTAGAGCCCGTGCTCCGCAACAAGAGAAGCCACCGCAGTGAGAAGCCCGCACACCACCACAAAGAGTAGCCCCCGCTTGCTGCAACTCGCGCACAGCAACAAAGACCCAACACAGCCAAAAATCAATAAATAAAATAAATAAATTTTTAAAAAAAGAAGCAACTGCTATAATCAAAAAGATAGACAATTAGTGTTGGCAAGAAGATGAAGAAATCAGAACCCTCATATGCTGTTGGTGGGAATGCAAAATGGTGCAGCCACTTTGGAAAACAGTCTGGTGGTTCCTCAAAAGGTTAAACATAGGAATACCATATGAGCCAACAATTCTAATCCTAGGTATATACCCAAGAGAAATGAAAACATATGTCCATGCACAAACTTGTACATGAATGCTTATAGCAGCATTATTCATAATAGTAAAAAAGTAGAACAATCCAAATGTCCACGAATTGAGGAAGGGATAAACAAAATGTGAATATAATATTATTCAGCAATAAAAAGGAATGAAGTACTGATACATGCTACAACAGGAAGGAACCTTGAAAATATTATGCTAGTGAAAGAAGACAGTCACAAAAGACCACATCTTGTATGATTTCATTCACATGAAATGTCTACATTAGGCCAGTTCATAGTCAGAAAGCAGTTTAAAGCCTAGGGCTGCGAGTTTTGGGGGGAAATGGGGAGTGACTGCTAATGGGTATGGGTTTTTGGGGTGGGGGAGGGTGATGAAAATGTTCTAAACTTGATTGTAATGATGGTTGCAAAACTTGTGAATATATATATATATATATAAAACCCTCTTAATTGCACACTTTAAATGGGTGATCTGTGTGGGATATGAAAAATAAAGCAGTTTGACCTCCCAGGCCCTTCACAGACCTGGGTGACTGTCCCTCCCTGACCACAGCAGAAGATGGAAGATTTATTACTCAGAGAAATTAAAACAAAAGAACACAAATGGTGTCCTCCTCCAGAGGACACCAGCAACAGCTGAGATGAGGGGAACTGTAAGGGAATCAGGGGAAAAGGGGGAAATTTTCATACTGAATGTTCAGACACTCAGTCCTCTTCTCCCACTCAGCCAACCAGACTGTATCCTCCAGGCTAATGACTGAAGGTTCTTCCTGGGGAATCTGGCCGGTTAAGAGAAAAATAAACTAATGATTCTCACTGCAGGAGGTTCCCAATGGAACAGCCCAGCCAGATCAGCCTAGAGTGATAGTCACAGGTCACAAAATCCACCAAAACAAGGAGCTTCTAATTAATGTTTATAATACTCTGCTCTTATACGTGAGGAGACACCAGACACGTGACACAGCCTCTAACGTGAAAAGACAAAGATGAAAATAAAGAAACCAGATAAAGCAATTTGGAGGAAATACACATTATGCAGAATGATAAAAATATAATAAAATATCCTACCATTAATATCCTTGTAGAGATAAAAGAAGATAATGTATCCATAAAAGAAGAACAGGATGCTATAATAAAAAAGAAACCCTCAGAGAAAAAGAAAGAACTCTTGGAAATTAAAACTATGATCACAGAAATGAAAACTTAATAGAAGAGTTGGAAGACAGAGTTGAAGTATTCCAGAAAGCAGAAAAAGGGCAAATAAATAGAAAAGAGTAAAGACGAGAAAAATATTAGACAACCAATTAAGTGGATCCAATATTCAAATAACAGGTGTTCCAGAAGAAAAGAACAGAGGGAAAGAATCATCAGAGGAATAAGTAACAGTATTTCTAGGATTGAAGGACATGAGTTTCCAGAATGAAAAGGCACATCACTTCCCAGCACAAAGAAAGGAAGAAGATCCACCCCGAGGCACATCATCGTAAAGCTTCAGAGCCCTGGGGACAAAGAGAAAACTCAAAACCTTCTGGACAGAAAAAAAAAAAAAAAAAGATTACTTACAAGAATTTTTTAAAAAAGGAATGGCTTCACATGTCTCACCAGCAAAACTGGAGCTAAAAGAGAAGAAACCAGTGCCTTCAAAATTCTAAGGCTATATTATTTCCAACAGAGAAATCTCTCAACTAAATGAGTAGGTAATATAAAGACCTCTTCAGACCTACAGATTCCTCAAAAATGTACCTCTCATGCACACTCTTCTCGAGAAGTCACTGGCGAAAGCATTCCACTGAAATAAGGAACAAATACAGAAAGATGTATGTGCGTATGTGTGTGTGTGTGTGCACCTGCATGTGTGCACCCTAACCTAACCTTAACCCTAACCCTGAGTAGGTCGGAAGAGTCCAGGAAAGATTTCTTCAAGAAGATGAAAATGTGGTAATACCTACTATGTTTGAACACACTGCACAGAGATGGAGGACAGTGGAAGAGACTTTGGGGGTGAATGTCGATGTAAACATACATGGGAGGCTAAACAAACAAAATAACAAGAGGATTACCAATTCCAGAGGAAACACAGTTATGCAAGAGAGAAATATAAGTCAGCTGTGAACAGCATTGACATCGTCTTAATAATCTGGGAGGACCCTGTGACTTGCTGTGGCCAATGGTATTTGCCAGAAGTAGCAGTGGGTGACCTCAGGGCCTAGGTCTTCTCCAAGACCTCTGCCTTTCAGCTTCTGTTTTCACCCCCTCGGCAGCTGGCTGCCACGGGAAATGTCCAGGTACCCTGCTGGACCAGAGGCCACCTGAGGAGAGAGGATCCCTGGGGGATGAGAGACTCTAAAGGAAAGGGGAGAGCGCGGCCAGCCCTGGGCCCTTCCAGCCACCCCGCTGATGTTCCAGCCACGGAGCGAGGCTGACCAGCCTGGCCAACACCTCGGCAAGCAGAAATCAGCCATCCCCGCCAAGCTCAGCCTGAATCGCAGGGTCATGAACAAATAAACATCTGTTGTTTGAAGCTACAGGGTTTGGGGATGGTGTGTTCTAGGTAGAGAACTGAAAGAAAAGTCAATGCCAAAAGAAAATGCAAAAAATGTTCTCAGGAGGTTGCCTCTGGGGACTGGAAAGCGATGAAATGAAGTGGGTTGGGCAGGAAATTGCTGTTTTTCATAATAAATGTGATATTCTTTGACTCTTTAAACTATGCACATCTCTAACTTTGATAAAAATAAGAACTAAAGTCAAGCAAACAAAACAAGGGAATGTGTAGGGGAGATAAAAGTCAGGTAGACAAAAAGAAAAGTGCTCGGGTCCAGTGGATGCTGACCACCAGAAAAGGTCCCCTGCCCCAAAGAGCCGGCGAGCAGGGTTCACCCTAGAGCGACAGCCCAGAAGGTGTGGACTCGCAGCCTTCACTAGTTGGCACAGAGTAGGTTCTAACAAATGTCACACCGATCAGAACAAGTTCCGGCGCTTTTAGGAGCCAGGCTGAAGGACCGTGGACAGAGGCGAGGCTGAATTAAACTTCTCTTTCCAGCCGGGCTCAGCACTGCTGTCCACTCTGTACTGTCTCCACCCTGATGCAGCCCCGGCTCCTGTAGCGTCATCACCGCTAGAACAAAACAGTGCGGTCCCACAGGCTGCTAAAAATACTTGTAGGTTATTCCAAATAGTACAAGACATTTATTTTGATTACTCAGCTGCTTTCTGAATTTTATGTTTTACAGTAATAGGATCCCTTTTTCGGTTCAATGGTATAGGGGTGTTTTTTTTTAAGTCAAAATTGTAAAGACATAAAGTGACTCCAATTTCTGGCACAACTTGTAACTCTGATGTTTTTCAAAAACTTGCTTTTCTGATAAGGAGATACGATACTCTTTTCCTTCCTTTATCGTTCAACAAAATTGAAGGGATTTTTTTTGGTAACTTTTACCACTAAATTGGTAGTGGAGGCTAAACCAGATTTCCTCCAGCAGGCCCATTTCAACAACTTAAAAAGTAAATAAATATGAGACTCAAAATGTTGACCCCCACATCAATCATTCACAGTAACTACAGGGGAGGTGACATGTCTCCCCTTCTCTTATGAGGGGCCTTCTCATCCAATCACCTTGGTCAAGTAGAGTCAGGACGAGGACTTGAATCCCTGCCCCACATTTTATAAGGACCGTGGAAAGGGGTCAACTGCATGGGTCATTTGGCAAGAAAAACTAATGCCGTCCATTTCTCTGGAGACACACACACAAAATAAGTAGTCTCTGTTTAAAAACCAAACCAAACCAAACAAAAACTGATATATCGGGCTTCCCTGGTGGCGCAGTGGTTGAGAGTCTGCCTGCCAATGCAGGGGACACAGGTTCGAGCCCTGGTCCGGGAAGATCCCACATGCCGCGGAGCAACTGGGCCCGTGAGCCACAATTACTGAGCCTGCACATCTGGAGCCTGTGCTCCGCAACGAGAGAGGCCGCGATAGTGAGAGGCCTGCGCACCACGATGAAGGGTGGCCCCCGCTTGCCACAACTAGAGAAGGTCCTCGCACAGAAACGAAGACCCAACACAGCCATAAATAAATAAAAAAATTAATTAATTTAAAAAAAAAAACAAAAAAAACTGATATATCTGTTTTGTTCTGAAATCATTTAACTTTATGTTTAGGTTATCCAAACAATTATACCAAAGTAACATACTATAATTAATTACGAATGATGGACCAAAACTGAGCTTAGGACACAAAGTTCTAGAAAACTTTGTATTTGATTCTCTCTCATCTCCCACATTGAAATGTCCTACTTGAAGGTTTCAGCGTGGCCCTGATGCACCATTTGCCTCTAATTACTATTAGAGCAATGTAACCTGAAGCATGAAATATAATTTGAGATAATGAATCAGCTTGAATCTCCCCTCCAAAGGAAAATATTCCTGTCCTCAGCCATCTCCTCCTGTGTCCTACAGCAGCATTTATCTGGACCTCAAATAAGGTACTTTTCACCTTCTATCTTTAATGCCAATTGTTTATGCATAAGTCTTACCCTGTCCATCAGACTGCAAGCTCCTCGAGGACAGGGGCTATGTACATACTAAATATCTGATTATATTGCAATAACATTCTAAATGAAGAATATTTAACTATATTTAATATAAAGAATATTTGAATATATTTAAATAATATACTACACAAAGAATAAGTGAAAGCTAGTTAGGACTTGATGGCCTAATTTTAAATAATAAATAAAATAGAAACATGACAGCTTAATAGAAAATTAACATTACCAGTGAAATAGACATGATGTCATACGGTTAAAAACACATACATACACATACATCTGTCCTAAGACTTATTTACAGATAAATTTGTTTTATGTTTTGACTCTTTGATGTCATATCCTTACTGGACAAAACTGGACACTGGATTTGAGATACAAATCTTTAAAAACATTATGTCACCATCAGCAGGTACCTGAACAATAGTGCTCCAGGAAAATTAGCGCTCCTAGGTAAATTAAAGGTATTTACATGTATTTTCTAATTTCCTAGCATGATCATAACAAATGAGAAAATAGTACCATTTTCACTATAGTTACAAACTTCACTGTAAATATGGTCCATGCATTTTCAGTAGGGCTGATTTCTGACTACATGACAATAACACGAGTGATGGCAGCTGGAGATGGACCAGTAGTAAAACTGTTTCCCATAAAGAGCACAGTTTTCTCCCATCCCCCAGGTCTTTGTACCACACATTTGTAATTTGAAAATTACTTTCATTTCAAAACCGAACTTTTTTGAACTTTTTTCTTCGTGGCAGAAACTGTATCACTTGATTAACTTAACATAAGATGGTTCATAATTGGCAATTACGTTCTGCCTGGAGAAAGCAGCAGGTTATAACTAAACAGTATTCTAACACCTAAAATGTCTTGAGTTCTCCTTAGGTGCTAGACACCATTCTAAACAACTGATCTATACTAACCTACTTAATCCTCAAAACAAACCAACAAAACAAAAATAAAACAAATAAAACCAAAAAAAAGGCATCCAGTAGCTCCCCCATTTGACAGATGAGGACACTGGGGGCCCCAGTAGGTTAAGTAGTTTGCATGTGGTCACCAGGCCCTCTGATTTCAGAGCCCACACTCTTCACCACACTAAAATTGTCAGGTTCAACTCATGGGAACACTACATATAATTACATTTTATGAAATGGTTACATTTTAAAGTATATATTATTAACTATAAATTTGGATTATTTTGGCTTTGAATAATAAAATGTTATATATATATATATATATATATATATATATATACATCAGCTAGTTTCCAAACATTTCTATGTCACAAGGAAGTGACTTACGCCCAAAGAAGTGCATCTATTTCCACAAACCAATGACAAGTTAGTTTTTTCACACAGAAATGTCAAATGTCCAGCCTCTTAGGCAAGTGCATATGACTTCACGTGATACAAGGTTATAATCTCAAATGACTCAGGAAGTATAAAGGAGTCATATTTAATATATCCAAGTCCAATAAATAAATAAATGTTTAAATCTCCTCCCATGCTGAAAAACATATTTCCTTCATATTTTTTAAGAGTATTGATTGACTATTTGTGATAAATTCAGGGGTTAAGAAAGCTCCTAGGATCTCTTTGGAATTTTAAATTGGATTACTAATTTCTCCTTTCACTGCTATATAATTATGAAGGTCCCTTAAGCAATCAGCAGGACCTGTTCAAGGTACTATTTTGGTTTGGGCCCTTCAAACATCATTCACTTAAAAAGAAATCAAATCACTGCTTGATTGAAAAGTTACCCACTGCAAGTTTTGGATTGTTGGTGTGGTTAGAAACTGTGTTATCAACAGTGAACAATAAAATACTTTCTATGAAGAAAGTCAGTATCTCCCTATCCCTTGTTTAAGATGTTTATTTACTACTACTACTACTATTTTTAAATTATTATTATTACTGATCACCTACTGGTGGTTACAGTCTGTTCTTGAAAAGCAATTCTGACAATGTTTCATTGTCTCACAGCAAACCTGTCAGCAAAACAATGCAGGGACTGTTTCCAGAGTCCATGGCTTTAGGGAGCCATTCACACTCATTCAATCAATCACAAGAAAACCTCCCGGCAGATAAATTCTACAAAAGGCAGCAACCCTGGAATCCGCCTTATCTCTGCAGGAGCTCCAGCCTAGAGAGACTCCTCCAGTGACTGGCTGAAGAGCACAGCAATTTCTTCAGACCTTTGATGCCAGGTTATTAAAGTCTAAGCCCAGACAGTAGGACCTTTTCTACCTTGCTCACTCAGTATCTATGGATCGTGGCACACAGTAGGTACTTAACGAAGCTGGGTTGATTGAATGAAACATTAGGGTGTGGCTAGGAGGGAGCCTAAATTAGAGGTGTTACATGTGGATTCTGGAGTCAGACTGTCCGAATTTGCATACTAATTTCCCCACTGACTAGCTTAGTGCCCTGAGACAAGTAACTCAGCCTCTCTGAGTCTAAGATTTCTTAACTGTAAAATGAAGAAAAAAATAATGTCTGGCATGGCAGGTGCTCAATAAATGTTAGCTATTACTAAAGGGAAAAATAGTAAGTGGGGATATTAAATGGCCCATCAGTCATGCCTAAGAAGTTGTTTGCAGCACTAACCACAGTACAGATTAACTTGTCCCTGGCTTTTATCTTCCAACTCACAACACTGTTCCCTGCCTCCAGGCCACAGTCAGGAATTCCAGAAGCTGAGAGAGCCTGTGCCTTCGGAATGGCATAGGAGCAGAAGATGAAAAGGCAGGACCAGCCTGGTAGAGCCAACCCCACAGTGCGGGTAGACTTTTTTCACAGATGATCACTTTGATTACCTAGAACACTGTCCCCTGGCCCACAACTGCCTGATTCTTTTCACTCTGATTTGCCCCCAAAAGCAGGAAGGCTGTCCTCTGCCCACTCTGGGCTCCTCTCCTAGCACCTGACCTCTTTTTCCCATCACACGGAGACATGTGGACCAAACTGTCCCCCTGAGAGATCACTCATGTACTGGGTTTACCCGAGGCAAAACAGATTTTTTCTATCACAAAATTTAAATGTCTATTTTACCATTTGAAAACTAATTCTTCAAAGGCCATTTAACTTACTTTGGCAGCAGCTACATCAACAGTTTTGAAATAATGTTTTACTGAGAATAAGCATTAATTCAGAAAATTAGACACCTAGTTATGCTATAGCTTTAAAGCTATCATACTCCAGCTTTTCCCATCCACACCATTATTGCTGGATAAGCCGCACGGTGGGGGTGGGGGGGAGGAGTGCTAAGGGGATGGGAACAATCTTGGAAAATTGCATAGAAGACCACAGGGAAGATCTATACTTAGCAATAATTAAACCTCAGATTAAGAATGTCAAGCATCTTCAAACTAACAGTCAAAAGTGTAATTGGATTGCAAATTTGTCTTCCAGAGGAAGGGCAGCCCCAATTCCCAATCAGTGAAAGGAAAAAGGTCTCACTTTGTTTCCATTTCCCTGCAGAAAACATGATTCTTTCAATGCTAAATGCAGTCAGCCCTTACATGCGTGCCTGCTTATCCCAGTTAAGAACAAGAAATCTTAGACACTGGGAAAGCAAAGAGACCATGGGTCTGGGAAAACAACAGGCAGTAGGAGAAGTATACTGCTTACTAGTGCATTTTAAAGGTATTATTGCCAGACAGCATTTCAGAAATGTTTACACACAAAAGCACAAAAATAAGCAGCTGGACACTATGTTTTGATGGCACCAACCTCCTCCCTGTGTTAAATTAGAACAGTGGTTTGAACCACTGTGGTCCCGTGGTTGTTTCCGGCCGTCTCTTAGGTAACAAGTGCTGCTGTATTAAAACTCACCAATATTCCCAACTTCCAGGACTAGAAGTGTGACTTCTTAATGACACACCTAACTCTAGAGGAGTCAGATTCCTTCATAAAGGATGTGAATATTTATTAAAAACCATGAAATTTATGGTGCAGTACAGCTAATTGAAAATGTAATTAGAAATAAATTAAAACCAGCTTCATGTTTTAATCAGTTTGGAACACTTCAAGTATTGCAGCAACAAGGCAAGTAATTTTCTTCTGGAAAATATATAATGATGTCATTATTTTGGTACTTGTGACTCCAGAGATGGAGGAAATAGAACAGAGACAGAGATTTGCTGAACGTAACAGATAGGTGGCGCTGTGGCTCATGGCAGACCTGGAATTAGACTACAAAGGCCTGGGTTTTTACAAAAGCTATATCCCAGGTTTAAACATCAGAATTAGAAAGGCAAATAGGCACCCTGAAAAGGTATTTGTCTCGCATAGTAGCTGAATTTCTGCTTTGGCAGATAAACTTCTGTAACTTCTAAGATGTCCACTAATTTTCTATTTGGCTAAAGAATGTTTTAGGTTAATACCTTAATTTTAAGCATTTGCAAGGCTTGTCACTGACTTCTATTATTTAGGGAAATCAAATTCTAATGAAATGTTGGCTTAAACATAATGAGTTAATAGCTATACGACATAATCACGAACCCAAGGAAGACTCTGTGTTGGTTACCTATGGCAAATCATCAAAATAATTCTACTTGGTAAAGGCAGCTTTCCTTTTTTGGCTAAAAGCATACTCTGCTTGGCTTCAAAAGTCTTGTGTCCAATTTCTTGGTTCCACCCCTTCCTGGCTGCTGCACCAACTTCGAGTTACTTGGCTACTTAATTGCCTGAGATTCACTTTTCTTCTAGTCCAGAGATTATCGGATCTGGTCTCCTAGGTCTCTCCAAGCCTCACAGGGAAACTGGCAAAGCTTGTCTTTAGATGCCTACCATCCTCCTTGGCTGGTTTCTATTTCTTCTAGACTCCTTTTCCACACCTATAATGTAGGGGTCAAAATACCTACCTCACAGGGTTGTTGAGAGGGTTCACTGATGGAGGGCTTATAGAGAGTGGAGCACAGGGGCTGGCACTTAGTAGGTACTAAAGAAGTATTACTGCTCCCCCCCTTCCGCATCTCACAAACCAGACAAATAAATGCAAATTACATGGCAATAGTTGGTAAGCAAACCTCTCACAGAATATTTTGTTTTAAAAGAGGCCTTCAAAGTGACTAGTCTACCCAGGGATTCAGTCCCTCAGCTCCCCATTCCCACTGGGGCAGAAGGTAAGAGGGGCCTTTGAAGCAGTGCCCAGACCACAGAGAGTAAGCAATGAGCCTTCTCCAGGGGGTCTGCAAGCTGGTCTAGAATGCAGTGTAAATCTCACACACACGCAAAAAATATGTTTAGAACTTGTAGGTGTGTCTTCCTCTGCAGATTTGAATTAACACTGGAAAAATACCCAAACTGTAGTAACAGTCATTGACCCAGTCAAAAGCATAACAAGATTTTCAGAGTTTCGGAACACACATGGGAGCTGATGAAATGAGTAGCTGGCTTATCTTTCTGAGAGTTCAAAACCTTCTGGCCTCAGTGACCAGCAATGAGAAGATTAACTGGCTAAAATGATGGTAACTGAGCCCCAGAGTAAAGTTTAGCCGCGTGAACTCTTTCCTTTCTGGGAGGATCCTTCAATCAGTGCTAAGGAAAGTGCTCCTTTCCTAGAATGTAACTGAGAGAAGAGAAACCGAGATGGAGAGAGAAGGAACACACACCACTGCCTTTTGAAATTCTCTAGCCAGAGAGTAGTATCCTGTCTTTTGTTTCTCTGGCCCTGGGGCAGGCCCCATTCCACCTGGTGTTCTGTCCCCTCCCTACCCTGGGTCTCCAAAGGAGGACACAGAACTCCCTTGGAAGGAGAGCTAACTGGCATTACCGCTCCGGAGTGTTCAGCGTGAACTCCGTTTCAGAGAAACCTAGAGCCAAAAGTTACTTTCCAAGTCTGGGGGGCTCCCGGGGCGCCCGCCTCGGTCAGCAACGCTTGCAAGTCAAAGCGGTCGCATCGCGTCGTCTTGGGCGACTGGAAACTCGGTCCCCGCGGTCAGATGGCATTTCGCACCCAGCCCCCTCACTCGAGTCCGGCCCGCGCGGGGACAGAAATGTGTTATCCTAACGCAAAACCAGGTCTCCAGTCTTGTGTAAACACCACGCCGGCCCATCTCCAAATGGCTCCCTTGGATGCCTCCGCTGTAATTATTTATCTCACATATAAATCTGGATTCTGCTGACAAATCTTCGGGTTTCTACTAAACACAAGGCTGCCCTGAGAAGCCCTTCTCCTCGCGATTCCGTTTAAAGGTACGATAACATCTGACACTTCCCTAAACCGGCCTGCAGAGGATACCGCCCGGGGGACTGTGTCACCCCTGAACACACGTGGGCACAGCTCTGCAGGCGGGCACATGGAAGGGACGCGGAACCCAGGACAGTTATTTTCCAATCAGTGGGTCTGATGGAGAAAGATGCCAAACGCACTTCCCAAGCCAGCTGAACTCCGCGGGCACCTAATCATTGCCAGATGTGGGGAGGGCGCACCAAGAACATCCCCGAGTCCCAGAGAAAACCCCCGGCCAGCAGCCCATCGACTTCTTGGACGGGGAAACAGCAACATCGGGGAGGGAGAGGACGCTGGGGAGAGGGGGGAGTGCTCCAGAGCGGAGAACCGACTGGGGGTTGGGGGGGGGGGGGAATGATGATGCCTCCACTCTCCTGGGCATATTTTTTCAATTAAAAAGTTGGGAACTGGAACCCGTAAACAATAATTTGGGGCTTCAAAATACTTTGTAGAGACAGGATGGGGAGCGGAATACGCACACGCTTCAAAACCCCAAACTCTAGGTCTCCGGCGGTACCCGACTCCGGAGCCGGGGGCGCCCCCAGGGTGCGCGCACGAACCAAGCACCGGGTGTCCCCCGGGGCTCCAAGCAGAGAAAGTCCGCGCCGGATGCACCTCGCCCCCTCACGCGCTCCCCGAAGCCCGCCCTACCTTTCATGGTGGCCGAGGAGACGCACAGCCAGCCGGGGAGCTCCGCGCCGCCGAGGAAGTTCGCGCTGAGCAGCGGGTCAGTGAGCGCCCATGGCAGCTGCGCCGCGCGTCGGCCGTCTGCGCTCCAGCCCTCCCTCCCCGCTTGGCCCTCTGTGCCGCGGGGCCGCCGCGCGCGCCGCTCACCCCGGGCGGGAGGCGCCGCTCCCGCCAGCGCCCCTCCCCCTGGCCCGGCCGCCGGGGCGCGCGGGCCGCCGCGCCCACGCCCCTCTCGCGCCCTCCCGCGCCCGCCCCGCCCGCCCGCAGGCCGGCGCTCGCCTGGGCCCCGCCGCTTCCTCGCCGCGCCGTCGCTCGCCCGCGCTCCCCCAGTTCTCTCTTTTTCCCGTTTGACCAGAAGCGGGAAGAAGTCGGAGGAAAGCGGCTCCCGAGGGTGGTCAAGTGCTCACCCTCGGGGTGCACGGAACGTGCGGCCGCTGGGCTTGTTTCTAGACCCCTGACTACCTAGAGTGTGGGGTGAGAGGGCTGGGAGCAGCAGCGTCACGGGGACAGCGGAGTTAGCTCGTCCCTTCTCCAAAGGGCTCTGGGCACGGAGGGTTAGAGGATCAAACGGGGCGAGCACTTCCCCGAGGCTCAAAGTTTCCAAGTGCGCTTGTTGATGCCCCGAAGGGACACAAGGGACAGTTCTCACTGCCACCCGGGGAGAGCTGTCGCTAAGTTCGAAGTCACCATTAGATGATCTCCCTGCAGAACTCGGAGCAGGATTACAACTCTTGGACCTTCAAGAAGAGAGAGACAGAGACTAAAAAACCCACCACACTCCCCTGGGTTGGAAAAGTCCCCTTTCTACCCACCGCCCCTGAAACGATCAGGTTGACTCCAGTTTTACTAGGAAAGGAGGCTGGGCTGTTGAGCAGATTCATAATGAGTTCCTTTCATTGTGGCCCATCCTGTTGCCCCACAGTGTTTATCTTTCTTTTCAGAAACCCTCCTAAGCAGACCCATTGCTTTATAGCTTTACTGCAGAACCTAAGTGGTGAGTGGAGCTGGTGGGGGGCGGGGCGGGGGGGCGCTGCGGAGGAACTTTCTTCCACAATGGTGAAATGACAGATTACTTGCGCTCTTGTTAGCATACCAAAAGCCATACAATTCTGGCACGGGCAGTGGTTGCAGCTTTTCAGATTTCCTCTCCTGAGGACTTGGTAACACAGTGTAACCAGCCCATTGATTCATTCTAAACAGGGAACTCTTTGCTCTAGTAAAAGTCGGTGCCCAGAAATGAATACATTCTAAAATATTTCACAGACTCTCCATTCCAGAAGCTTTCTATTTAGAACGTTAGGGGGAAACTTATACATGACTGGCAAAGAAAAAGACAAAAACTGGCAATTTTTTTTTTTTCACTTTAGGGCTTGATGAAACTATAGGGTCCCTGAAGATTACTCTGGAGATTTGCTCCAACTCTCACCAAGGTACCTGCCTTGTTTTGCACGTCAAACGAGAGTCCCGAAGAGCCCAGAATATGGATTCTCAGCCCAGAGCTTACTAACTAATGTTGGGATGGAATAAGCCCATCAGTTTCTTTGCATAATAGTTTCTCCAACTGAAAAATGGAGAGAATTTTGGCCCCAATATTTGAATTGAAGAAAATCATCTAAAATACCTAAATTATAGCTGTGACACCAAAAACAGTCAACAAAAGAAAAAAATAATAAATTGGATTTCATCAAAATTCAAAACTTTTGTGCATCAAAGACACTATCAACAGAGTGGAAAGGCAACCCACAGAGCAGGAGAAAATGTTTGTAAGCCATATATCTGATAAGGGGTTGACATCCAGAATCTGTAAAGAACTCCTACAACTCAACAACAAGAAAACAAATAACCCAATTTAAAAATTGGGCAAAGAACTCAAATAGATATTTCTTCAAAGATGATATACAAATGGCCAATAAGCATATGGAAAGATGTTCAACATCACTAATCATTAGGGAAATGCAAATCAAAACTACAATGAGAGGGACTTCTCTGGAGGCCCAGTGGTTAAGACTCCACGCTTCCACTGCAGGGGGAGTAGGTTCGATCCCTGGTTGGGGAACTAAGATCCCGCATGTCACACAGCATGGCCAAAACAAAACAAAAAAAAACTACAAGGAGATACCACTTCATACTCACTAGGATGACTATTATAAATATAAAAACTTTTCAAAAAACAGAAAATAACAAGTTTTGACAAACATGTGGAGAAATTAGAACACTTGTGCATTGGTAGTTGGAATGTAAACTGATACAGCCACTATGGAAAACAGCATAGTGGTTTCTCAAAAAATTAGACATAGAATTACCATATGATCCAGCAATACTTCTTCTGGATAGATACCCAAAAGGATCAAAAGCAGAGACTCAAATAGATATATTTGTACACCCATGTTCATTGCAGCATTATTCACAATTGCCAAAAGGTGGAAACAACCAAAGTGTCCATTAACAGATGAATGGACAAAATAAAGGCAGCCCATGCTGACAATGGAATATTTTTCAGCCTTAAAAAGGAAGGAAATTCTGACACATGCTACAGCATGGTTGAACCTTGAAGGCATTATGCTAAGTGAAATAAGCCAGTCACAAAAGGACAAATACTGTATAATTCCACCCATATGAGGTACCTAGAGTAGTCAAATCACAGAGACAGACAGTAGAATTGTGGTTTCCAGGTGGAGCGGGGAGGGAATGGAGAGTAGCTGTTTAGTGGGGACAGAGTTTGTGTTGCAAGATGATAACAGTTCTGGAGATGGATGGTGGTGATGGTTGTGCAATGATCTGAATGTACTTAATGCCACTGAACTGCACACTTAGAAAGCGTTAGGATGATAAGGTTTATGTTACGTGTATTTTAACACACACACACACACACACACACACACATGCAAAACCTAACAGAAGAATTATAAGGTTGGAAAAAAGTCCCACAAAAACCTGTTAGCTACAATGGGCTAGACTCACAGACCAGGTGATGAGAAAACAAGCTCAGCAACTCTTTAGAGGACAGGGCTTCTGGAACATGCATCCTCCCTCCAGCCCCACCACCTTCAGCACCAAGAGCTGATTGAGCCCCTGCAGGTGGGTCCCAAAAGTCCCCGGCCTGGCGCCTCCTCTGAGCCCCACTCTGGAGGATACAGGGGCTGAAGGTTGTGGTCACGTGAAGATCATCAGCTGACCAAGATTTCTCTGGTCAAGAGCTCTGGGAGGAGTTGAGTTGGGGCTCAGGGAGAGGAGAGAAAGGCCCAGAAGAGGAGGATGGTGTGGTTGGAAAGGACACCAGTGAAGATGCCTTGCACTCCTCAGGGGAGATGGGCTGCAGGGCGGGAGCTCGTACTCAAGTCTCCCCACTCCAGGAGCAGCAGCTGTGCCCTGCGTTCATGTTACCTTTATAACCGTAGAGAAGGCATCGTCTCACTTCATCCTCACACCAGCCCTGTGCTAGTAGTGTCTTTTTACTGATGAAAAAGCCCAGTCACCCTTGCCTCCTCCCTTCCCCTCTACCCTACATCCTCAACAAGCTCTGCTTCTACCTGCAAAATATATCTCATAGTCCACTTCTCTCCGTCTCCCCCGCATTCCCCATGTGGAGACCGCGATAGCCCATCTGGAATTCTGCAATCACCCTCCAGGTGTTGCCCCCTCACCACCCACCTTATCAGGTATGAAAGCCCTCAACCTCCTTTTCCATATGCATCCAATTTTTGCTATCATAAACACTTTTATCTCCTCCTCTCCCACCTCCACAATTAATCTACTCATATACTTGATCTCACTCCCTCTACCTGGTCTCCCTGACTTCAGTCTCGCTGCCTTGAATCTACCCACACCAGTACAGCCTAAATATTTCTAAAATGCAAACCTGATCATGCCACTCTCCTACTTAAAATTTAAGTTCAATGGTTTGACATTGTCCTCAGGCTAAATTCAAGTTCTCAGACCCAGCTTACAAGGATCTCTATGACTGGACCCGTGTTTATCCCTCTGGCTTCAGCCCATACTCCCCTCTGGGCTCTATACTTTAGCCCCTACTTTTTTTTTTTTTTTTTTTTTTTAACTTTCCATTTCTCTATCACCTCTTAGCCTTCAAATATTCCATTCCTGCCTGAAGCACTTTTTCCCAGGCCCATCTTCATTACCTAGCTCAAGCTTCTGGCCTCAGCTTAACCTCCCTCTTCCTGACACCTAAACTAGTTTAGAGTCCCCCACCCACCCAACCGGTGCCTCCATAGCAAACTGCATTCCACACTCTCTTGTGGAATAGTTACTCGTCAACTGTGTGAATTTCCACTGGCTACAGCTCTATGAAGGCGGGGACCATGTGGATCCTGTTCAATGCAGAACCACAGACAAACATGTATGAATAAGTAAATGAAGTAAATCTTCCTAGATCACATGTTGTAATTTGTGCCCTTTCTTAAATCTTCAAACCTTGTCCTCACTCCCTAAACTTCCACATAAGCTCAGGTCTCCCCATCTTATAAAGTTCCTTGGATCCTATTTTCCTGGAAATAAGCCACTTTCATTTGACCTCTGATTTACTACCCAACTCAAGGCAATCGGACTGGTGCCTCATGACGCCACAAAAATTGCTCTTGTGGCTGTCACGGACCTCCAACTTACCAAATCCATGATTTTCCTTCCAGATTTTTTCCCACCAACTTTATCCCACTGCCATGTTTGTCTTGCTGATCATCATTTTTTTATTCATTTACTTATTTATTTATGCAAAGGCCTCTCTTCACTTCCATGATCTCTCTCTCCCTTCATTTTCCTGTTCCTGTTTTCTCCACTTGCCCTAAGCACTTGGATTTCATCCATTGCCACCTTGTCTTCAGCCTCCACAAGCTCTCCTTGGGTGGCCATCTAAACTCTCCAAGGTGTCAGCCATACTGCCTCCCACTGGGAGTTGGGGAGTGAAAAAGGTAACAAAGCCTCAGGGAAAACCTTTCAAACCACACTTGGGCCTCCTTCATATTCCAATTTAATCCCTGTCATCCACATTTAAGAGTAACTGAGTCACTTCTGCTTGCAGGAGTTAGTTTTATTAACTCAGGTGTGTTGGGGAGAAACTGATATGTATCATTCACCTATATGCTGAAGACACCCAAATCTCTCTCCTGTTAGACATTTCTCCTGGACTCTAAGCCCTTCTTTCCATCTGCCTACCTACTGACAAGTTCTTCCCGGATATCCTACAAGCATCCCAACTCAGTTTCTCTAAAACCAAATCACCTCTTCAAGGCACGTGACTTTCTATATTTCCTACAACCCACAACCCAGTTGTCTAAGCTTGAATACGAGCATCATCTTAAAGCTTCTCCCTTTCCTTCAATCCCACTATTCACATCCTCTCAACTCCACCGTGATCCAACTGCGACCTCATTTTTATAAAGTGCAGAAGGTTGGGCTTCACTTCAGGCCTTGGAATCAGAATCTTTCAGGGAGAAGCTCAGTTGCTTCTGTTTTCTGTTGCTCCCTGGCTGATTTTCGTGTTCACTAATCTTGGAGAATCATCATAGTAGACTATGAGCTTCTTAAGAGAAGGGGCATGTCTTCTTCACCTTTAGAATAACAGTTTCTAGCAATTAACATTCAGTGAAAGACTGAATAAATGGAGAAGGGATAAACAATGGAGGGAACTGCAGAGCAGGGAAAGCAAAACGCATGGCACACCCCTGAGGATTGCCATCAACGGATGATACGGCATGCTCTGAGTCAAGCCTTTGAGTGTGGCAGGAGGATGAGCTGGATTCTTGAGAAGGATGTTGGCTTCCACAGCTTGGTCATCTGAGTCACGTCATCTTCTCTTCCACACTTGACAAAGAATAGACCTTGTTTGCCAGAGGAGCCATTGTTGTTATTAAGCAAGTCCACTAAAATGTTACAACCCCATGAAGAGACTAATGAGGTTGTAATGGACACCAGGTGTTTTGTCTCCATCCTTTGAGATGTGATTATGCTTGAGATTTGCATGAAGGTTTTCAGTTTTTTTGTTATTTTTTGGGGGTTTTTTTTTTTGGATAAAGAAATAGCTTTTTGGTCTTTAAAAGTTTATGGTTTTTGTCAGTGAGTGTTTCTATTTCTTTCATTTTTAAATAAACTTAAGGTTTTTTGAAAGGAGGCTCTGATTGAGAGCTGCTTTCCCTGTTTGACCAAAAAGTCAATATTTATTCCATGTCATGTTTCACAGTTCAGAGGATCAGTCTGAAATTTTTCCTCTAATCCACTGCAAGGCCACTGATGGTTCTCGAGGCTGGTTCAGGAGCCTCTTTTTAATTTCAGTGAAAAGGTAAGGGCTGAGAAAAAAGAAATGTGACCCCTGAGCCTCAGCTTGGAGACCCACGTACGTCACAGGGAAAGCCAGAATTCCCTCATCCTGACCTGGGAGGTACAAGGTAGATGGCCAACTGCAAAATGCTGATGATCCTTTCCTATTAGGTTTCAGATGTATTACATCTGGACATTGCAGACAAGTGACTTATATGAAAAAAGTTTTTAGAGTTTATTTTTGCCCTTAATGTGTGCCTTTTGCAGTGGCATAGATGAGAGGGACTTATTTTGCTTTTGTCTTCCATCTGGTCTTGTCATTCATTCGTTCTGGTGGAGATGAAGTGTGTTGAACCACGCCACCATCTGGTGATCAGTAGAGTTTGACTCCAGGCCCTGTTCTGTTATTAGGGGCCTCTCTCACTAGGGCTGGCCTCTGACATCTTGAGGCCTGAGTATTCTTACAGTAAAAATGAAAGGTTTTAGACTAATTTCCAAGGTCTTTTTTGGCTCAAAAACCTTAACATGAAATGCATGTAAACACTATTTGAGGGGACTTCCCTGGTGGTCCAGTGGAACCAGGGTTCTATCCCTGGTCAGGGAACTAGATCCTGCACGTATGCCGCAACTAAAGATACCGCACATATGCTGCAACTAAAGATCCCTCACGTAGCAACGAAGATCCCACATGCCACAACTAAAACCCGGGGCAGCCAAGTAAGTAAATATTAAAAAAAAATGTGGAAGTTGGAAATTCAGACATATTTTGGATGTGTGTGTATATATATGTATATATATTATATGTCCAAAATATGTCTGAATTTCCAACTTTCACAGTGATCAGCTACAAACATATATACATTTGTATACATATATTGGTAGCTGATCACTGATTTGTATATATATTATATATTATTTATATATGTATATATTTTTACTTATGTATATTTGTATGATATACCTGTAGCTGATCACTGATTTGTATATATGTGTATATATATACATTTGTGCATATATACATATATTTGTAGCTGATCACTTTTTAAAATATTGGACTAGCTCAGAGGTACACCTTTGTCCATATATTCATGCTGGTGCTCCCATTACCTAGTAAGTATCCAGTAAATGACTAAATGAATGAATATGCAGATACAAGTGAAACAGAGAAGCTGTTTCATCTGTCCATCAATTCTCACCTACCTTTAAAATGAGCCTCTTCTTTATGGTAATAACAGTAACTATTGCTGACGTTTACTGAGTGCTTTCTATGTTCTAGACCCTATGCTTAGCCCTTGATACACAGTATCTTATCTATCAGATTCAGAAATATGTGGGACTTTAGGGAAACCACTTAACTTTGATTATCAATTTCCTCATCTAAGAAATGAGGACAGTACTATCCATCTTGCAATATTTGGGGGAGGGATTAGAGGTAATGTTTTAAAATCCCTCATATACTACCTGCCACTTAGGAGAAGCTCAGTAAATTGTGGTAATTTTTCTCATAATTAATTAATTTTCTATCTTCCTTTTTGCTTTTTAAGGTAAAACAGAAGACCAAATTGAACAAAGGCAAAATAATTTCATTAAATTATTTTATACTAAATAACAATTTGGCTGGTTAGGGAAGAGCCTAGTAAAATTTATTTAAAATCTTCATGATGAATAGCTTTAAAGAGACAGTTTTATTTTTAAGAGCAAACAAGTACAAAAATAGTAGAGTTCCCAAAGAGAACTACCCTAAGAGATAGATTAAAATGTTTATAATTCATATGTACATTGTTACTAAGTGTGGTGTGCACAAGATATTTGAACATAATTTGTTCTCTAAAGTAATTTAAACATTAACTTTATGAATTTTGTTTATACTATAATTTGATTAATAATGGTGAAAAGGTAAACTTCTGCTAAGCTTTTGTCAAAATTGTTACAAATTCCAAATAAGTATATCAAGATTGGTGAGGCTTCACAGTATGGTGTTATTCCTATGTGATATTGTCTGTTGATACTATATTCTTTCAAGATTGGCAGAATTTTATTTTACTCTTTACTTCTTATAAATAACTAGCTATTTTCACTGGAGTTTTTGACTCCTATAAATAACTTACACTACATTTTTTATTCAAGGTCAAGATCCAGTAATTATTTCCACTTTATTTATATTTTTCGTTGAGACAATACATTATATTTGAACTTAAATATTTCTCTACCTTGAATGTGCTTTCTTAGAACTTAAGAATAGTGCATATCAATATTCTAAAAGATTTACTTAAAAATAAAGAGCATCAGATGTGCAAATAATTTATTAAATAAAATCTTTTCATATTTTTTTTCTGTTTGTTTGTTTGTTTTTGCAGAATTTGAAAGATGTTCTTTGTGGATTGCTCCCATGGTGCAGTGAGTTCTCACATCGTCCATTAAGTTGATCTACTTTATAGATTTTAAAAGTTGTGGATTTCTATTCCACACAATTAAAATGTTTAGTATTCCTTGTAATGGAAGCTAAAGCCCAGAAGGGTTCCACAACTTTTCTAAGCCCAAGACAGTCAAGAATAAGGTTCCACTAAGATTCTTATTGAATGTGTTCAAAACAAGCACATCTCAAACTGAATATGATTTTCCAATAATTGCAGTTTAGCTGAATGAAAAACTTGAGACTGAAAAGAAAGAATTGGAATTTTATCACTAAACCTATAATGCTGCAGAAATATAGGAATGCAGATAGCTGAAAGGTCATTCTTACAACTTATTTAATATCTCCTATGAAGAAAATATGGCTAATGAAATCTTTGTAAAATATTAGAATCCTATCCTTTCTCCATTTGCAACTTAAGGACATTAAAGTAAGAAAATCCAATTAAAGAAAACACTGACCTTGCCAAGGGACTCATCAGTGTAATAGATAACTTTCTTTTCCACAGTTTTCTGTCCTATTTTTCATATCTAAAATATACCAGTTTTTCACTAATTATTACTCAATGAGAAAAATTTTGAACTGTGAATAATGCTATTTCTGATAATTTATTAAGTGCTAATGTATTACATTAGTAAAAATATAATTTTGTATTAGAAAATAAAAATTAGAATCCTAGATTCTAATGTGCTCTAAGGAAAATGCCCACAGGTCAGAATCCAGGGTCCTGGTCATAGGTGGCTCTGTTGGGGTCTGACAAGTCTCTCCGTGTCCTTGTATGTGCTCTGGGCAGCTCACTCCCCATTTTCCTAGCAATTACTCCTGACCTTCTTCTCAAGGACTCTGCTTGACGTCTACCCTCTTACTCTGAGCAGATGACCTCATCGCCTCCTCTGCAAAAAATTAGAGGTTATCTGACAGGAATCCCCTGGAGTTCCTGCACTCTTTCCTCCGCCCGGCCTGCTATGACTTATCTCTATCGGCACCTGGACTCACCACTTCCCCTCATCGTCACTGGAAGAGACATCTTATCCGTCCTCCAGGGCTCCTTCCACTGAAACCTCGCCTCTCCCATCCCCATCTATTATTATTGCTTCTCTCTCTTCTTGTAGTTTCTTCTTTTACTTCCTACACTCTTCTTCCCATTAGAGACAAACTCTTGAAGTCGTCTACACTTGAAGTGTCCACTTCTAGAACCTGTTCCCTCTACAGACATGGCCACACCTGTGCTGCCACACGGTGGCACCGGCCCTGCTATAACCAAGGTCATTGGAGCCATTCAGACCGCCAAATCCAGTGGGCACTTAGCTCCATCCTTGGTTCCTTTAACTTCATTTCTGATGACCTCTGTTTCCTGACTGGACTTCTCTGAGCTCCAAATATCCAGAAATGCTTACCATTCAAATGTATACATACTTACTGTATCTCAAAACGTTTCCCTTTCATGTAGAGTTTTAAATTTACCAGCATAAAGTTCAAAGTAGTTGCTTTTGCTTTAAAAAAAAAAACTCATCTCTGTATTTATATCTCTTCTTGTTCCTGACATTATTTAAACCTTCTCTCTGCTAGAGATGTGCCTATTTTAAAGAAACAGGTTTTTAAAAAAAATTTTTTATTGAAGTACAGTTGATTTACAATGTTGTGTTAATTTCTGCTGTACAGGAAAGTGATTCAGTTGTATACATATATATATTTTTTCATATTCAAAGAAACAGCTTTGATGTTGCTCATCTATTTATACCTTTGTTTTATTTTATTTCTCTATTTTATTTCTGCTCTTACCTTTATTATTTTTTATTATTTCCTCTCTGGTTTTACTCTGTTGTTTTTCTAGTTTTTGTTTTTGTTTTCTTTTTAGTTGAATGCTAACTCATCTGCAATTTTCTAACTTTTTTTAATTGATGGAGTTAAGGATTGTGGTAAATACTTGTTATTCTTTTGGGGTGTTTAACACCTGAGTCCCCCTACTATCTTCAGTTAATTCCCCACCACATGAGTATTGAAGGGAGGCAATGGTTCTTCCCAACATAGACGCAAAAAAGCCAAATATTTGCTGTCTCCACTTATCAAGGTATAGAATTATAAATTACCACTTACTATCTCTCAGCAATTTAGCTTCTGACATATATTGCTGCTGAAGAGAAGTTTGATATCAGTCTAACTGCTATTTCTTCACATTTGACTTATATTTTCTGACAGCTTTTTAGGATTTTCTCTTTCTCCTTGAGGTTCTGTGGTTCCAACTACAAAGTATTTAGGTATTGACTTATTTTTATTTATCTTGCTTGATACTAGCAGTGCACTTTCAATGTAAGTACTCATGTCTTGCTTCTCTCTGGAAAATTCTCAGCCATTTTCCTCTTTGAATATTGCTTCCTCACAAATTCCATCAATTCTCTTCTTTTGCAATGCCTACTCACTGCATATTGAAAGCTTACTCTCTATCTGCATACCTCTCAGAGCTTTCTCATATTGTTCATGTTTTTGTCTCCCTGCACTGGACTCTGGGTGAATTCCTCATGACTATCTTTGGTTTCCTTTGTCCATCTAGAGTTCACCTTTTCCACTGAATTTTACAAATTTTAATGAATACATTGTTCAGTGTCATGATTTCTAATTTTCTTTTTCATACTTACCTATTTTGTTTCATTTCTCTTGTTTTGATTTATAATATCTCATTCTATTTTTATGGCTGTGATTCCTTCATTTACCTTTATGAGCATGCTAAGTCACTTAAAGATTTTTTAAAAGATTATCCTGTACATTTAATTTCATCTGGAATGAATGCTTGTTCTGGAAGGTGATCTTGTTTGTTGTCTGTGTAGATTCTTCTCTTCCCTGGGACAGAACTATATGTTCACACCTTTACTCTGTCCTGGGGATGGGTAGAGTCTACCTCCCCACTTCTTGATTTTGGGCTTGTCCATATGACTTGCTTTGGCCTTATCTGAAGTGACTTGAAATATTCCTATGCTCTTGGGCCTCCCCTCCTGCTCTCTGATGATCTGTTGTGAGAAGAACATGAACCAGGCAACTGCTATCTCTCCAACCCCAGTCCCTGAATAGGAACTGTGAAGCCAACCACATGCCCTAGTTAGCATTTGGTCCCAGAAGGAGGAGACATATGGATCAGACCTGAAACCAACCTGGAGCCTGGAGGCTGGTTCCTGGAACCTGGAGTCCAGCCAAGCCCAGCCCAGCAGCAGCTGCCAGCAGCCCCATGTACTTGAGAATAAATGGCTATGTTTTAAACTACTGAGTTTTGTTACACAGCATTGTTGTGGTAATAGCTGACTAACACCTTATGCTTTATTGCATTCGTTTTCTTTACCTGTTTTGAGAGTTTTGGTTTGCAGGCTTGTTTTGAATGGGAGGGTTTCTGTTTATTTTCCTCTTTCTCCTTCTCTGTACTTATCATTACCTGTTTAGTAAACTTCAGAAGCCTCCATGCAGCCCCTCTGGGCCCTATGTCCAGAGCCAAGTCTGATATTGATTCTTCAGGTCCTGTTCTAGGGTAGTATTGGAAATAGTCCTCTCTGGTCCTTGACCCAGAGGGTGGCTTGGCCCAGGGACTGGCTGTAAGCTGTGTTTGCATCTTCTGTTTCTCTGGATATGAAGCCCACATAAGGCAGAGGTCCCAGCCTCTGGCTTCTGGGAGTGAGCCTGGCTCACTTTTTCTACCTCGCCCAGTGTTCTTTTCATTCTTGTTATCCTATAGGTCACAAATTCCACCTCCACCTGCTTCTACACCTTTAGCCCAGCAGGCCCAAGAGTTCAGTTCTGCTTCTCATTTTATACTTGTCTTCCAAATTCGGTTCAATGTCATATTTACCTTGCTTTTGAGATAACAGTCTCTTTTGAAGTGTTTCTGGTATACTTTTCCCATCACTGCTGTGTGTTTGGAGTGGGGAAGGGGTGGTTCAGGACAAGAACTCACTGCTGGGGCTTCCCTGGTGGCGCAGTGGTTGAGAATCTGCCTGTCGATGCAGGGGAGACGGGTTCGAGCCCTGGTCTGGGAGGATCCCGCATGCCGTGGAGCGGCTAGGCCCGTGAGCCACAATTGCTGAGCCTGCGCGTCTGGAGCCTGTGCTCTGCAGCGGGAGAGGCCGCAATGGTGAGAGGCCCGCACATTGTGATGAGGAGTGGCCCCCGCTTGCCGTAACTGGAGAAAGCCCTCGCTCAGAAACAAAGACCCAACACAGCCAAAAATAAATAATAAATAAATAATAAATAAATTTAAAAAAAAAAAAAAAAGAACTCACTGCTGTCTTAACCAGAATTCTCCTGGACATTTCTACTTGCGTGTTCATCAAGCACTGACACTTCATACACTCAAAATGAAACTGAAATCCCACCATCCCTTTCCCGTAAAACCACTACTTTCTGTATTCCCAACTCTGGTTAACATTACCATCATCCATCCATTTGCTCAAGTCAGAATCCTTATTCTTTCTTTTTTCTCACCTTCCATGTGTGTCTGCTTCTAGTCTGATTACCAACTCCTTCCCAGGCCACTGCTGGATCCCATCTGTAAAGTCAACTCCCTAAAATGCACATCTTAATCTATTACTCCATAGCCTAAATGTTCTGTTAGCTCAAGGATAAAGTCCAAACTCCACAGCACAGAGGGAAGCAGAGGCATGATTCCCTCTCAGCCTCAGCTCCAGCTACTAATCTACTAACCGTTCCCTGACTCTGTCAACCTGTTTCTGGCTCCAGGACTCTTTTCACACCCTTTGCTCTAACTGAAATTCAGTTTCCTAGACCATCAGCCCAATCCATCACATCCTCTACTCCTCATCCCTCCCCTCCCCAGGCTCATCTGGCAAAATCTTCAAGACTCAAGGACATGTCCGACCCCAGAGTGACTGATCCCTCCTTCATGACCTCAAGGAATCTGGTATTATACCTCTGTTATAGAACCTACCACACTAACTGGCATGTGTTTGATTACATTTATTTTCCCAACTAGGCTGTAATCCCCTTGAGAGCAGATATCATTTTATTTTTCAATATCTAACACCAAATCTGATATATAGTATGCACCCGTTGGTAGGGGTTCCTCTACCCTTCGAAGAGTCTTTCTGATGGTTGAATAATCAAATCAACATGAGACAGATTAACAGGAGAAAAATGAATTTAATTTTGTGCCTACTGGAACCCCCCCATACATGAGAGGTTCAAAGACAGAAAGGTGAAATGAAGTATATATGCCACCCTGAGCTAAGGAGTAGGGCTTCCAAGGAGAGAAAGGTAACTCATAAAACGATAAGAGGAAGAGTAGGTGTTGAATAATAAGGTGCTTGACCTGCCATACAGATGGGTCCCTCAGACAAAATTTATCTCTGGTAATAATTCTCATTCTGGGAAAAAAACCCAATTTAAATAGTTCTGGGTAGTTTAGGGAGGGGCAGAAGTTTCTCCTGAGCCCACACAGTCTCAATTGCCTTTAGCTCAAAATAACCCACATGTGAAAGTGCCACATATGGGGGAAGCTCGTACTGAACCCTTTCAGTCCCACCTTTGAAGTTTCCCCAAGAAGTTTCACAGACCAGAAGTTGAACTGGTAGATGGCTCCATCTCACTGAATCAGTCTCTTAGCCCTGAGAAAAGGTCAGTTCAGTTAAACAGTTGTGTTCATTTTAGGAGGCGGAGATGCAAGGCTCCCAAAGCTAGGAATAATAATTAATGATTGGAGCAGACTATAATCCCAGTTTCTAAATTTTGAAGGTAGCCAGTTGAGAAAATTTCTAGATGTCTGGCTCAAAGCATCTTCAGATGGAGCAAGGGCAGGCAGTGACAATCTGATAGATTTTCCTGGTTTGCAGTTTGAATGTCTCTGGTGATCTTCCTGAGTGTCCACACAGGAACAGGCACTAAGACTATCCAGACATAAGCTGTTGTGGTGATACCTCTGAAGTTTATATCGAGGTGTCCAACTTTTAGCTCGCATTGCTTTGGGAAAAGGGCAGTTTTACTTCTCAATGATTCCAAGTCAAAGGAGTGGGAGAAGAATTGGAAATGTTAGTTTGGAGAGTTGTAGCCAAATATTGGAGGAAACTAGAAGCATTCAGAATCCAATCCAGTTTACAGATAGAAAAAAAACCTTAAAAGACAATGGACAGCACTAGAATCTAATATTCACAAAGGTGTATTATTGAAACATAAATTTTCTCCCTAAAATCAACCCCATTTTTACCAAAGATTGCTAAATTAAGACTAATTCATTTGCAAAATAAGTCTAGTGTAATAAACTTGGCCTCATTATTTACATAAGGCACAGCAAGAATAATGATTGATCATATAAAATCTTATAATCAACTTTTCTGGGACTTTTAATAAGAAATTTCAGATTGGACTTTTTAATGCCTTTTGAGGCCAACTAACCAAGTCAAGTCTTTGTGATCAGACTTTGCCTACAATACCTATAGATTTTAGTGAATTCCTCTTGGGAAACTATATAAGTAGACCTACCATAAAACAATCATTGCTAAAAAGTTCATTGCTAAAATAAAAACTCTTATTTACATTAATTTATTTGTTCTTAACAATCATGTTTAGATTACCTACAAAAGCTTCACTTGACATTAGACAACATCAGTCATATCCTGTTATTTTTCTGCCTGACAGATTTTGTAATAAAGATAACATGAGTATATTTGACTTGGTAAACCTACGTAGAATAAAAGTATGCTTATTATTGCTAGCTCTAAAGACATGTCTGTATTAATTAAACCAACAACCTCAAACTAGCTTTTATGTACTGAAAATTATCCTAGATCACATGAACTTGAAAAACATTTGTGTTAGTTCCTATTATATTTTCTGAGAATTTAATTTATAGTTAAGTGTTTCTTTAAGCCAATTAAATAGAGCTCTGTACAAATTAATTTTGGCAATACTATACAGAGGTAGAAAAATATCGTTATCTATAATGTACCTATATAGACATACAGTAGGCATTTAGACACGAACAGAGATCGTGTGGCTTTCATTTAAAAATGTTTGGTCATGAATCAACTACAACCATATAAAACTCACTAGCTAGCTACAAATAACTATTTGGAATAAGTTTATCTGCTCAGATTGCTAAGCTTTTTTTACTAACATTTGTGGAGAAGACACTTAAGATGTGTATTTGTCCTTGAATAGATTTTGGGAAAGGGTGTTTCTGTAGCAGTCTGTATTTTCAAAAGGCCTCTTTTTCTTTTTTTCTTCTTTTTTTTTTTTTTTTTTTCAGTCTTAGGAATTGTGGAAGGTCAAGATAAGAGTTCCTGGAGAGTTACAAGCCTTTTGAGATAAATAGGGATTGGTGAAAAGGAATGGGTGGAGTTTGAACCACTTCTAGAGCTGAATTTCCAGTTTTGCAAAGATTTGACAAATAAAGACAGTTGTTCTCAATTCCTCAAAGAATTTGGGTTGTAACTTACATGACATCATAAGTTGACTCATCCACTCAATTTGTTCTTTCCTTTTGGCTATACACTTTTATTTTAATTTAGGGGAGAAGGCCTAAAAATTTTTTTCGATCAGGCTCTGAATGTCAGCTACCTTTATTTATTCACTAATCTCAGGAGGTAATCCATTTACAAAACTTTGAGGATCCTCCCTGGTTTTAAGAAATCCTTAACTATGGCCCTTAGTTTCAGCCTTTGATGAAAGAGTGATCTCCTGTGGCCTCAGGTGGTCTTCTTTTAAAAGGTAACTATTTAATGGTCTCCTCCAAGTGGAAAGGCAATTCAGACAGAGAATTGGTAAAACGTGAGTACTCTGGAAAAGCCGGACAGAGGGGAGCGGTAGGAATCACATCAGTCTCAGCGTCCTCCCGTTAAGGTATCACCCACGTCTTCAACTTTTCATTAGCCTTTTACAACAGGTCTTTCAATGAAGTTATTTTGGAATTTTGCAGACTTTAGGAGTCTCTTGCATACCAATTAAAATACGTATCCCATTCTGTTCGTTTGATTTGGAAGCCCTGGCTTTTAAGTACACTTTTAAAATGATCTTATCGAACTGGAACGTTCCTTCTGTGGCCATTGTGATTCCCCTGAGGGCTGGCTGCAGTTCAGTAGGGGCCTGGCCACAAATGGAGTTCAACCCACATTTCTGTCCAGCCATGTTTTGGAGCCCCCAACCTGAAAGTAACCAAGCCAAGTTCTCAGGACACAAAACAAGCTTAGTTAACATTTTGCCATTTTTTGTAGAGATTTATAGCTTCTGGAACCTGCAGTCCTTAGACATAAAATAAGGAGGTGTGCTAAAAGGTGGCACACTTAACTCTTTGGATTTTAAGAAGGGGGAATTTATGCTGGATGTAGAGATTTTGTTGTTGTTGTTCTTAGTCTAATTTCCGTTTTTTCATTTTGTTAAAGGAGTCCCTAAGGCTAGCTGTTATACTTGTTTGTATCCACTTTTTAATTTGATCTTCCCATAGGTATTGAACCAATAAAGCAGTTGTTTGAGGGTGAAAGTTCTCAAGTTTTTTTCAAATACAGTTTTTCCAATTCAAAGGATCCATCGTCTGGCCATTGACAAGTAGGATTTTCATTAGTATGTGTAACCAGATTGAAATAAAAAGTTGTTGTGAAGGGAAGAAAGGATGGGTACTGGGCAGGCAATCCACTGAGGTTTACTACAAGTGCTGCCATACGAAAATATAGAGTGTTTTGTGAGCAAATCGTGCTTTGGGAGGCAGGATGGTATCGTACTTGGGAGCAAGGACTCTGAACTCACATTGCCTGGGTTCCAGTGCCAGTTCTGCTAACTTACTTTCCTGCCCTGTACTAAGCTTTGTCAAGTACAAAATACAGATTATAATAGTGACTTACACTCTCAAGTTCGTTTGAGGATTAAGTGTGATAATGCATGTAAAGAGCCTAAGACAGTGCATGGCACGCTTAGCAGTTCCTATTTTTGTATTAAAGACCCTAAGCTGGCCTAGAGGAGTCAGGGAAGGCCTCCAGGAGGAAGCGGCATTCACACTAACTCCTAAAGGAAAAGGAAGAGTCATCTCAGGAAAAAGGAGGACTGTTTTCTTGTTTTTGTTTTTATTTATTTTATTTTTGGCTGCATTGGGTCTTCGTTGCTGTGCACGGGCTTTCTCTAGTTGCGGCGAGCGGGGGCTACTCTTCGTTGCGGTGCGTGGGCTTCTCATAGCGGTGGCTTCTCTTGTTGCAGAGCATAGGCTCTAGGCATGCGGGCTTCAGTAGTTGTGGCTCGAGGGCTCTAGAGCGCAGACTCAGTAGTTGTGGGGCACGGGCTTAGTTGCTCCGCGGCATGTGGGATCTTCCCGGACCAGGGCTCAAACCCATGTCCCCTGCATTGGCAGGTGGATTCTTAACCACTGTGCCACCAGGGAAGCCCGGAGGACTGGTTTTTAAGAGAAAATAGACTGGCCCCTCATTTTTGGCCCTGAATGGATATAGTACTGCTTCAGAAGGAAGTGTTTCTTTTGTCTCATTTTCTAAGTGCAATGTGTAATGATTTTACCAGAAATATAATTTCTAGAATGACCAGAGAGAACTAGTTTTAGAGGAAGGGAGAAATTTGAAAATGGAGCGCAATGAAAGGACGTTTGGAAATAAAAATTAGTTTGTGCAAATTATTTTGGGATTTGGCTTATTTTTTTAAAAGTATATGTAAATGAAAAAGCTCTTTAGATTTTGAGGGTATCCATCAAGGTATGTTTGGTAGATTTATAGTAAAGAGAGGTTAGAAAAGACAGAGTGGGGTGGTGGAGCTCACAGTTAATTCTTTACAGGCCATTGAAGCTAGTGAGAATTTGGAGCAAACACACACACCAGACCCAGCTTGGGGAATCTATAATTTAGTAATCGTGGGTCAGGGAAGTGCTGAGCAGCTACAAAGGGAATCCGTGGTAGGAAAATGAGGCACCTTCCAGGGAAAAAGCAAACCCTAACCCACTGGTAACGTAGGCCAGTGAGGACAAACTGGCCTTCACCAACCCCATTCCTTGCCATACTCAGATCCACCCAAAACCGTGTCCATAGTTACCACCAGCAAGCTATGAGGGCGGCCAGAGTTCATTCAGTAAACCTTCACTCAGTGCTTCCCCGGGCAAGGTGCTCTGCTTTGTATGGAGATTTTAAAGATGTAACAAACGCACACCCTTCTAGGCTCTTACCCTCTGGAAATGTGATTTATTCACACACGTGAGCCAACACTCTGCTGACTGCTTTGAGAGTGTGGTTGTTACGCATTAGTTTTCCCACTTAACAGATGAGTAACAGGTGCTTAAGGTCCCACAGCTGGTGAGGGTCAGCATCAGGACTAATTCATGGCTGTCCGAGCTCAGAGGGTTCACTTTTAACCCTGTCCGTGTTGTCTGAGCCTCAGGACTCACTTCGGGGTTTGTGGGAAGTAGGTACAGTGTCCACAGGCAGCAGTGCTCTGGTTTCTTTGCCGGGCAGGGGAGTGATGAGAACTGGAGAACTTCAGTCGGCTGGTGACAGATTGTTTGGACCGTTTTCCCTCCATTGTTCTCAGGGGTAGTGGAGATCCTCGTTTGATTCTTCACAGTGAGTACTCTGATTTTCCCTTCCCAAAAAAATGATATTGAAAAGTGTGGTGTTCATTGAAAGCGCTTTATTGCTCTTTATGTATGCACCGAGTTTTTTCTAAATATACAATTTTAATTCTTGTTGCTTTTATCTTTAGCCATGAAGGCAATTTTTGTTCTATGTTAGCTACAAAACTGCAAGCTTACTAGAGGGTGGTTGTATAAATTTCACTAATTGAATGTACATTATTTCCAGTATTAACTCATATCCAAAAAAGTAGTGAGAACAGTTAAAAGAATCTGTGTTTTTGTATGGGGCAGGGGTGTGCGGTGCAGGGGAGAGACGGAGAGAGACTTTTTCATTGAAACGTTTTTGTCTGAAAATTTTTCTGCATTTTTTGAGCACAAAAACAGTCTTTTCTCACCCTTTGTTTCCTTATTCATATTGTTATAAATTAGTAAAATGTATTGTTGCTAAAAAATCACTTGAAACATTTTTCAACCACTTCAACAGTATTTATCTTCTTGATTAAGTGAAATTGCACTAGTTCTTAAGAAAACATGCCAAGCAAGGACTATCTCAAGAATGTGTAAATATTCTTAATCTTATTTCCTCACCTCTTTTAAAGAATAGAGATTCATTTAGTTGAAATCCCCTCTGGCAACCATTTATTCACTTTCTGGATCTTCCATTATAGTGACTTGATTTTTTGGTTGTTTTTTGCTGTGAGCACACAGAGGCAGGTCTCAATCTTGTGTTTGCTGAGCACTTATGAATAGATTTTTTAGGTGTTACATTCAAAATGATTAAAGTACAGGTATGAGTGCAACTACTATCTTGATATTCTGTTGACTATCTTTCAACAAATTCCTATTTTAAATACAACTATTTCTTGACCAGATCTTGCCTTCCAATATGGTCAGAAAGCAAATCCCCCATCTATAAGCATATCTTTCTTTAGTGTTGGATTGGCAGTAGAATATACGTATTACTCTACAGCAAGCGGTACCTACAAGACAGGCTACTTCTATCACACTGTGGACCCTCAGCTGTAGGAAATAGTGAAATAGTAAACGTGGATCAAAAGGGATTGTGGCATAGCTGTGACACAGCACAGCTGCGCAGGGTCAGAGCCTGAGCTGTGGAGTCATGCAAGCCTGGATTTGAATCCCGGTTATGCCATTGGTCAGCTGGGTGACATCTGGCAAGCTGCTTGATGTCTCTGAATTTCACATTCCTCAAGTGTAATATCTGGGCAATAATATGAACTGTTGTGAGGATTACATGAGATGATATATGTAAAGTGCTGAAAACATAGTGAGCTCTCCATAAGTGCCAACTATTGCTGATGACCAATCTTTCTGATGCTTTTGAAAGCCCCTCATCTTTGTGATCAGTTGAACTGCCTGTGTTCAGAATGTTGGCTGATTGATTCATGATCTTCTCTGTGCTGAATGCTTCCATCTTGTCTAACAGAGTGCACGCCCTGATCATTTGTAGTCCCTGATTGCTGGTGATTATTGACAGTATTGCTCTCTGCCACAGATTCCTCACCCCTCCAGCTCAGGGGGTGTGAGCCCCGTGATTATCCAGAATTACCAGGTCTGTTCTTTGCCACCTGCACGTCTATCTTACTCAAGGGCTACCACTTCTCTGATTCCTGAAGGTCCAGGGCAGACTAATCCTTCAGCTTAGTTTATACTCTAGGTGAAAATCAAGGTCTGTGTCTGGAGGCTCTGATTTCTGATCAGCTGTTAACCCTTTAAAGAGCCAGCTATAGTCCTGAGTCTCTGGGATCCTCTCGCTGACCGTCAGGCTGCTCGTCACAGGCACTAGCGGGACGCTGCAGAGGGCATCCATGCTGGGATGGGCTCTGTGACACCTTTCAGCACTAGAGCCCAGATCTGCCCGGTTTATGACCCTTTGCTTCTCCCTGGCAGTGAGCTCTCATTTGCTTCTGCACCAATCTGCTTAGAGATGCAAACTTCACAATACTCCTGGCCCTCTCAGGTGAGTTCCTTTACCTGATGTCAGATCCCTCTGCCACCTTCATGAACCTGGTCTTGATAAACAGCCTGCCTTCTTGCTCGGATGTCAAATTCAGAGTGGCCTTGGCAATGTAACATTCACAGTTGGAGCCACCATATACCAAAGGGGAAAAAACCATGAATCATATTATGAAAAGTACCTAAATGCAAGACCCGGAATACTGATGCTGACTTTGTTTTTGTTTTTTGTTTTGTTTTGTTTTTTAATTTATTATTTTACTGAAGTATGGTTGATTTACAATGCTGTGTTAATTTCCACTGCACAGCAAAGTGACTCAGTTATACATGTTATATATATTCTTTTTCATATTCTTTTCCATTATGGTATATCCCAGGACATTGAATATAGTTCCCTGTGCTATACAGTAGGACCTTGTTGCTTATCCATTCTATATATAATAGTTTGCATCTACTAACCCCAAATTCCCAATCCATCTCTTCTCCCAACCCCCCACCCACTTGATGCTGACTTTTTGGATTGAAAAAATTTCAATGCCTCAATTTTAGTTGGATAAAGGAGAGAGATGATGAGTGATAATGTTTATTAAATATTTGGCTATGGTTCAACAGGATGATATCTTGGTTATCAGATAAAAGGTGTGTCTGAGCGTAACTTCAAATGATGTCACTATTTCATTCATTGGTCTTAGATCAAGCTAGAGATAAGACAGAGATGCTGGACAGATCTCATAATGGAGTAAGTTTACTCAGATAATAATCACTCATTGTCAGGACTCATTTATTTAACATACTAACACACTTTTCTTGACGGTATCTTTTGTGACAGTGTTCTAGATGCTGAGGGTAGCTACAAAGCGCCTAGGGGATTTGACTGTCCAGTGCAGAGAGAGACAGGTACCAAATTGTCTCAGCATAGTCTGTGCTGTGTAAGAGATGTGTAAGCCGTTCTGAGGAGTGGAACAGGGAGGGAGTGACACGGTCTCCCTGGGGAGTCCAGAAGTCTCTGCAGAGGTGATCACATTCTAGGAGATGTAAGTTCATTTTGTGCTCTGTCCATATGCAGAATCCTTCCCCTTTTGTCATCTGGAAGTTCCCAAGTTTGGAAAATCATTTAGACTCAAAATAATTTTAACATCTCCAAATTCTAAATGTTAGGGACATTCAGCACAGTGTCTTGACAGTCTGAAAAAAAGCCTTTAGTAAAAAAAAAAAAGCCTAGTTATCTCTAGTGAGATACACTTACTGAATACAAGACTGAGGCATTTGAACATACCTGAAAGATAGTCAAGCTTCAAAACTTTGCCTTACTGGCTCTGAAAAGCGAAATAGGCCTGTGAAAGTCAGTCCCCCGGGAGCAAGGTTTTGTTAATCCTACGTGTTCTTCATCAGACTTTGCAGGGCTTTGAAAGATAGCCTGTGAGAATCAGTAACTACAACATAATCACATTTCCACTATTGACAGCATTAGAAGGAATCTGAGTACCAACATGAAAAGTTCATTACAAAACTAAAATGAACTCAACCTTAAACACTGAAAAATGTGCAAAACAAATAATGCAGAAAAGGAAAACAGTTTCCATGACAAACTCTCACTTCCAAAGAACAGCCTTTCTTTTCCTTCTCTCCTTCCTTCCTTCCTTCCTTCCTTCCTTTCCTTCTTTCCCCCCTTCCCCCATCCAACTCCTCTCTCTCTCTCTCTCTTTCTCTCTCTTCTTTTTCTTGGTGTAGCTTTGATACTTGAAATGAACCACATTGCAGTTCTCTGTGGCTCACTCTTGAACCACAAGGTCAATCCAAAATCAAGAACACATCACTTATAGGACACATTTTAACCTGGCAACTGCCTTTAATATACACATTTACCAAAACTACTAAAGATAATTCACTGAAACTGTAATTTTTCAAAATGCATATTGAAAGCACCATAAAAAAGCAGGTGGACTCAGTACTTATCCCCAGCCTAGTGTCCTTCACATTTGTTTGTCACCCTCCAGCCCTGACCCTTCCCACCACTTCCACTCTACTCCCCCACCCCACTCCCTTCCCACCAGTTTTAGCTAGTTAACTGCTACTTATTCAGACATCACCTTCTCCAGGAAAGAGATCCTTAAACCCTCCCAGGAGAAGGCAGTTACCCCTCCTGGGGGCTCTGACTTAGCCCTTTCACTGCCTTGTAATGATCTGCTCTTATTTGTAAAGGCAACCACTGCATCATGTATACTCTTTTATCCTCTGTGTCTAGCACAGAGAAGCTCAAAAAAATTTGTGAAATGAATGAAAGAATTCAGTCACCATACAAATCAATAACTAGAATTACAATGGCAGTGAATATCTCTCAGGCATGTGTAATGTATCAGGCATGATAGTAAGCAGTTTACATGTATTTAATTTCATTTCATCTTCACATCAGCCCTATGAGGTAGACACTATGATACTATGATCCTCCTCGTTTTACAAACGTGGACACTGGGACTTGAGGAATTAGGTAACTTGTCCAAAGGTAGAACGACAGAGGATCAGAACTGACTCCAAGGCTGGTCTGACTCCAGAGTTTGTGCTCTTAGTCACTCAATTTTTCATCTCTTCAACAGATGTACTTTCAACAGATATACTTTTAGAGGGAAGTTCTTAGAGGTTTCATTCTCTTGAAACAGGTATCATTCATTCATTCATTCATTTATAGCTGCATTGGGTCTTATTTGCTGTGAACAGGCTTTCTCTAGTTGCGGTGAGTGGGGGCTACTCTTGGTTGTGGTGTGCGGGCTTCTCATTGTGGTGGCTTCTCTTGTTGCAGAGCACAGGCTCTAGGCACGCAAGCTTCAGTAGTTGTGGCACGCGGGTTCAGTAGTTGTGGCTTGCAGGGCTCTAGAGCGCAGGTTCAGTAGTTGTGACACACGAGCTTAGTTGCTCCGTGGCATGTGGGATCTTCCCGGACCAGGGATTGAACCCGTGTCCCCTGCACTGGCAAGCAGATTCTTAACCTCTGTGCCACCAGGGAAGTCCAATGGGTATCTTTTATTTTACTTTTATTTTTTACATTTTATTTATTTATTTATTTATTTATGGCTGTGTTGAGTCTTCGTTGCTGCATGCGGGCTCTCTCTAGTTGTGGCGAGAGGGGTTTGCTCTTCATTGCAGTGCGCGGGCTTCTCATTGTGGTGGCTTCTCTTTTTGTGGAGCACGGGCTCTAGGTGCGTGGGCTTCAGTAGTTGTGGCACGTGGGCTCAGTAGTTGTGGCTCGTGGGCTCTAGAGCAGAGGCTCAGTAGTTGTGGCACATGGGCTTAGTTGCTCCACGGCATGTGGGATCATCCCAGACCAGAACTCTAACTTGTGTCCCCTGCATTGGCAGGTGGATTCTTAACCACTGTGCCACCAGGGAAGCCCCCAACAGGTATCTTTTAAATGATTGCTTTTGTACTTATTTTTTCAGACTTCACAACAAAGGCTTGTTTAGGTGCCAGTCAAGTTGACCTGATGATGTCTTTCTATAACATTACCTCTGACATGTTATGTTTCAGGCTCAAAATTCTTTTTAACTCAACAGGCCTTGTGATGTGGTAGAACAAAAAAATGGACTAGGAGTCCCATCTCTCACTGGCCCAGTCTTGAGGGACTTAGGCAAGTCACCCAACTCCTCTGACCTCCGAATCCTTGTCTGTGAAGTAAGAGTCTCTCCAGCACTTACATTCTGCCATCCTGGAAGCTGTTCTTCTAGGGTATCCAGCTCTCTCCATCTTCAATCTTGAAAGGGCCCTTTTACAGGGACATGTTTTGTGAATGTAATATGGGCACTTTATTTTCTTTCTCAGAATGTGTGCCTGCAAAGGCAGGATGAAACAAAGTATTGAGTTAACCATCCAGAATAATTCAGGCCAAAAACAATTGCTGTAAGACCACTGCTTGCCTTTGCCTGGATGCACTGGTTTGTCTGACCTCCCTCACCAGACAGCACGGTCTCTGATTCCTGCTGCTCTTAGCCTGGGAGGACCCAGCTAGACACAGTCAGGTCTTTTGCTGTCCAGATACTAATCATAACAGGATACTTCTGGCCTCCACAAGGAGAAAATGCACACTTTGAAACTGGATCCCAGAAGACAGAATCTTTTTTTTTTTTTAATTTTATTTTATTTATTTTTTTTTTTTTTTTTTTTTTTTATTTTTTTTTTATTATTTTTTTTTTTTTTATTTATTTATTTATTTTTTATATAGCAGGTTCTTATTAGTTATCTATTTTATACATATTAATGTATATATGTCAATCCCAATCTCCCAATTCATCCCACCACCACCCCCGACCACTGCTTCCCCCGCTTGGTGTCCATACGTTTGTTCTCTACATCTGTGTCTCTATTTCTGCCTTGCAAACCGGTTCATCTGTACCATTTTTCTAGATTCCACATATATGCGTTAATATACGATATTTGTTTTTCTCTTTCTGACTTACCTCACTCTGTATGACAGTCTCTAGGTCCATCCACGTCTCTACAAATGACCCAATTTCATTTGTTTTTATGGCTGAGTAATATTCCATCGTATATATGTACCACATCTTCTTTATCCATTCATCTGTCGATGGGCATTTAGGTTGCTTCCATGACCTGGCTATTGTAAATAGTGCTGCAGTGAACATTGGGGTTCATGTGCCTTTTGAATTATGTTTTTCTCTGGGTATATGCCCAGGAGCAGGATTGCTGGGTCATATGGTAATTCTATTTTTAGTTTTTTAAGGAAAAGACAGAATCTTAATTGGGAACAGTAGAAAGAAATCTATTTCAGTAGAAAATTGTCCTAGTTCAGTGTGGATTCGTCTGTAATTATTCCCAAGGGGTTCTTCACTCATCAAAGCCACTGTATCTAAAATACATAAAAGTCGTGTTTTCTCAGAGAAGGAAATTGAAAAAACAAAAGACCACACCAAAATCAGGTCTGAGGAACACTGGGAGTGGTGGAGGCAGCTCCTGGTAGAGCTGAGGGTGGAGGGAGCAAAGTCTGGTGGATTCACTCACAGCCAGACCAGGGCTTGTTGAGGCATCAACACCCGCCCCATGCTGGGTTTTCTGTTTCCTCAGGACGCATAATCAGAGGTCTCCAGTCCTGGGCGGTCTGTTTTTCCAACCTATGATGCCTGTTGCAATATCTTATCACTCTGCGCCTTTCCAATTTCCTCTCCCCCTTTCTTCCCACTATCCTCTCCTCTCCCCTCCCTTCATGCTCCCCAACTCCCCTCCCCCACAGACACACTCTTACACATAATAGCCTCACAAAGTCAAATTTAAAACTTCCATTATATGAGAAGAACTAAAAGTGATAATGTAACACAGGGTGATTTTCTTAACATAATAGAATTTTCATGTTGCCAGTATCTTTAGAAAGCACCTAGGCAAACTCTGCATTTGACCGTGCGTCAACCAACCTGAGGAACTTAAGTGATTGTCTCCCGTTATTATACAACGAGAGCAAGGATGATACCCAAGTTTGCCGTCCCCCAGACATTCCTCACCATCGTCTGATTACAGCCATGCCTTAGACGTTTATCAAGTTCTGCACTTTACAAAACACTTTCTCATATGGGACTCAGCCCAGGAATTAGATCAAGTGGCTATTATTATTTATACAAACAACAAGGCTAGAAGAACAGTATTCTCCCTGGGATCACCTGCTATTGAGTGGTGGAGGCTGGGCTGGAGACCTGGAGTCTTAGACCAAATGCTTTGCACACTGTCTTCTTGTGTCCTCTCCTGCTTGTATTTTAGGGTTCATTCTGCACACACAAATTTATATATGTTAACAGAAATTATCTGGTTTGAGTGATAAGTTCTTTTTTCTTTTCTTAAATTTATTTATTTATTTATTTATTTTTGGCTGCGTTGGGTCTCTGTTGCTGCACGTGGGCTTTCTCTAGTTGTGGAGAGCGGGGGCTGCTCTTTGTTGCGGTGTGCAGGCTTCTCATTGTGGCGGCTTCTCTCGTTGTGGAGCACAGGCTCTAGGTGCGCGGACTTCAGTAGTAACAGCCCGTGGGCTCAGTAGTTGTGGCCTGCAGGCTCAGTAGTTGTGGCTCGCGGGCTCTAGAGTGCAGGCTCAGTACTTGTGGCGCACGGGCTTAGTTGCTCCACGGCATGTGGGATCTTCCCGGACCAGGGATCGAACCCGTGTCCCCTGCACTGGCAGGTGGATTCTTAACCACTGCGCCACCAAGGAAGTCCCGAGTGATAAGTTCTTAAGTGTGAAATCAGCGCTATGAAATGATTGGGGTTTCGCTGCCTCAAGTTGATTTTTTTTAAATAAAGTACTTTAAAATGCATGAGAATCATGCTGCAATATGATCATTCTAAAATTTCAAGATGAAAATAAGCAGTTTTTAATTAAACTATTTGAATTTTGAAAAAAAATAATAAATTGGGGAAAAGTCTGTTTGCTCCGACAGTGCTTCCCGGCTCAATCTGTAAGCACCAGACACAGTTGCCCAACATCTTCTCTTAATGTAAGACTCTGGATTTAAGGCCTCGTCTATTTTATCCTCAATCCCATACTGCAATTCAGGATAGAAGGAGCACAGGTACATTTTAGGGCAGGAACAACAATAAGCATAGAAAAAATACAAGTCAGAGCCAGCAGCTGCTGGGGTCAGGCTCAGCAAACCCACCCACAGGCCCTTCGCTAGAGATCCGCAGTTATGGTGACACTCAAAAGTGACGTGAAGGCTGTTTGGGGGCCTACGTGTTCTCCTGTTTGTTTTTTTTTTGTCACTTAGTGCTATCTCATGGATGTTTTCCATGCCCACAAATGCATTTCTGTAATAGAATTTGTAATAGCTGCATAGAATTCCACTGTATATTTGTACTGTATCTTGTCTAGCCAATTTTGGATTGTTGAATTAAGGTTGCCTTTGATTTTTCATGTTATTAACTGAAAACATCAGTAACATCTAAATCATTTGTCATGAATCCTTTCCTATTTGAAGGCAACATGGAAAAGACTATAGAAGGGCAGATTGATGTAGCCTGACATACTGACCAGTACACTCTCCTCTGAAAGGTGTTTGTTCAGTGGTTTTGCTGGTGCCACCTAAAGAGAGCTAGTATCTATGAGAAAAAGGGAAGCTGGCTACTACTTCACTTATGAGTATTTGTTCGTTCATTCAGCCAGCCAGTCAGTTATGAAATGTTTATCCCACATTTAGATATTCCAGGCACTATGCTAGGCATGCACTAGAGGAAAACGATTTAAGACAGACTCACATCTTGGTCAGAACTCAGTCTGGTGGCGGGACGTGTTGGTGTCCGTGTCAGTCTTCCCACCCAGAGAATGAGCTCCTTAAAGGCAAAACTGAAGTTGATCCCTTCTCTGCCCATGTGGCGCCTCCCTCAGTGATCTGTGCTTAGAAGTCCACGGTAAACACTTACAAAGAGGATGGGCACATTTGACCTATAGTGAATGATGGGAGCCACTGTGCTTTCCCAAAATGAGGAAGGAACCCAGCTTTATGTGAAAGAGAGGGGACTCAATGTCTTTCCTGCATTAGAAGTGCCTGAATTTGAGATTTATGGAGAATTGCATAAAAGTGTCTTATCTTTCATGTTGGCATGTTTGATTTTTACTTTTTTTAATTTAATTTTTATTTTATATTAGAGTATAGTTGATTTACAATGTTGTGTTAGTTTCTGCTGTAGAGCAAAGTGATTCAGTTATACATATATACATATATCAATTCTTTTTCAGATTCTTTTCCCACATAGGTTATTACAGAATATTGAGTAGAGTTCCCTGTGCTATACAGTAGGTCCTTGTTGGTTATCTATTTTATATATAGTAGTGTGTGTATGTTAATCCCAAACTCCTAATTTATCCCTCCCCCCACCTTTCCCCTTGGGTAACCATAAATTTGTTTTCTATGTCTGTGAGTCTGTTTCTGTCTTGTAAATAAGTTCATGTATGTCATTTTTTTTAGATTCCACATATACCTGATATCATATGATATTTGTCTTTGTCTGACTTAGTATGATAATCTCTAGGTCCATCCATGTTGCTGCAAACGGCACTATTTCATTCTTTTTAATGGCTGAGTAATATTCCATTGTATATATGTACCACATCTTCTTTATCCATTCATCTGCCGATGGACACTTAGGTTGCTTCCGTGTCTTGGCTATTGTAAATAGTGCCGCAGTGAACATTGGGGTGCATGTATCTTTTCGAATTATGGTTTTCTCCAGATATATGCCCAGGAGTGGGATTGCTGGATCATATGGTAGTTCTATTTTTAGTTTTTTAAGGCACCTCCATACTGTTCTCCATAATCGTTGTACCAATTTACATTCCCACCAACAGTATAGGAAGGTTCCCTTTTCTCCACACCCTCTCCACGATTTGTTTGTAGACTTTCTGATGAAGCTCATTCTAACTGGTGTGAGGTGATACCTCACTGCAGTTTTGATTTGCATTTCTCTAATAATTAGTGATGTTGTTTTACTTTTTATTTGTTTTGGGTCTCTTCCACGCAAGACATTAGTTACTAGTTACCCAGTACCTTGTTACTAAAGACTGTTAAAATTAAGCCTAATTAATAAAACCTTAGTAAATATTAAATGATTATTAAGATATTAACCAGACATGGTTAATAATAGAATGATCTATTTATTCTTCTTCCCAACAGCTTTCGTATTCCCAATAGCTTTCTTTTATCCATGAAGGTTGCCCAAAAGCTAATTCTTAGAAGAAAATTTTTATCATTGGCCAAGTGAAATTTAAATGACTTTCTGTCTTTTTATTCATCTTATAGAAAAAGGTTTTGAACAATCTTGCATTCTGAAGCAACTTAAAAGACATTCTTATCTTCATTTATAGTGAAAGAAAGCAGTCTCGCAAGCTTTCTGAAAGTAATTTTGAGAAGTTGCTGTAAATAACCTTGTTACAAAATTAATTAGCATCCAAGCAAGAAGAAACTAGAATTAACAAATCTTAGAGCTTGAAAAGTTTAGAAGTAAAGTTAAAGGCCTCATGTAGATGTATGTCTGTAATGACGTTCTGAGCACCAATAAAATTGGGCGTTTATAAGGCAGAAAAAAAGTTGTGGTCTAATGATAATGCACAATTCTCTGGGCACAGATAGGAAACAAGAATGAATAGAACGTAGTCCCTTTAGTCCAGCTTAGAGAAGAAATTATACGTGAAAATTCATGAGGTGAAGGGCAAGCAGCTGGGCTAGCTACAGGACTTGTGGGGCCCGATGCAAAATAAAATGTGAGACTCACTTCAAGCATTATTAAGAATTTCAAGGCAGTGACAGCAGAGCATTAAATCAAGCACAATGTGCTTGCCCTTGAAGCCAGCCAGCCTCGGATAGTGGTAACCACTGCCCTGTTGCACCAAATACAGGTGCTGGGGCTTTTCCTCTCTTACCAAGGCCACCTCTCTGGATGTCAAGAAGCTCACCCTCTGTTTTCCAGTACTTACAAGTATTTCAGGCCTTAAAAGGCCCACGAAGGACTATATTTGCCCCGACAGATGTCAGGACAGGAGTGATCCAAAGCAGCTCAAGGGCAGCTTTGTGTAGAACCATACTCTGCATTAAAGAGAAGTCTGCCTTTTAGGGTTCCTTTCCCTGAGTGGTCGGCTCTATTTGACTAGCAGTAGTCTCAAAGAATCTTAAGGCAACAGGAACAAAGCAAAGCTTTTTTTGGTCACATCCCTCCCAGATCCTGCATAGCTCAGCAGTTCCGGGCCCTGCCTTAGAAGTCCCACCCAGCCCACCCCCCTCACAAGCTTTGCCTTTACAGTTCTCGCTCTGAAATGTTTTGGCTAAAACCTCGTCCTCTTAAAATGTCCTCGGAAAAGGAACGGCACACACCCATGAGCAGCTCTGGACGGAGGGCTTTGGCAAGTTACCTGGGTTTAGGAGCCCCTGTCGCAGAATAATGAGCACACATGTGGCATTTGGGCCATGAGACAAACTTCCCACGGCAACTGCACCTGGACCTCCCCTGTGCTTTGTTCACTTGATCACTGAAAAGGGACATGCCTCTTCTTTGGACAGACGGAATCTGACACCAAATTGACAAGTTGTTGGGATGTGTGTGAATCAGGGGTGTGGTGCAGGGTGGTGAAAAGAGCTTTGAACTAGAACCCAAGGGTCCCACCTTCTTAATTTGTCACAGCCTCTTCCCAGCTGTGTGAGTTTAGGTAAATTACATCCCTCTCTGGGTCTCAATGACCTTGTCCCTTTAATGAGGAGGTTGGACTATCTCAACTTTTGGGTCTCTTCCTGTGAAAGAAGAGCAGCTCTACACACATTTTCTTGCAAAGTTGTTGAGGGAAGATAGGGCAAGGAAAGAGGAAAGAGTCTGTTAAAGGGACAGAGATTGTTCGTTGACATAAACAATGGAATACCCAGGGAGAGTGAATCATGTCCAGGAAACCTGAGAAGACAAGAGAAAAGACTAATATTTAGGGATTGAGATAATTAGCTACAGAGCATGTCAGGGTGGTGGGCCAGGGAATTGAAGTATGTTCAAGGGCAAGTTCTTGGCTTGGCGTAATGTAAGAGGCGGGAAAAGGGCTGGATAGGATACAGATTTTAATTTCAAACTTCTAAGAGGTTATTATAAACAACTGGAGAGAAGGTTGTTTTAAATTGTGTTTAATGGGAGTATTCACTTGTTGGCAGTGATCAGCATTTCCTATAAATACCACTTACATCTTACGGAATGAAGCTGTAACGTGTAACGTGTAAGGAGAAGAGGTGAAGAAAGAGCAGTGAGGGAAACTTGGAGCCTGAGCTCTTGGCATGAAAAAGTGGGGAAATTGAATTCCCCTCCTTTTATTCCTTTTGGAACTGATGGTGAACAATTGCCTTTTGAATGGCTGTGTTCTTATTAATATACATTTTTGCTTTGCTTTTGGGTATTTAATGTGCTCCCCAGAGAATTGTTCAAAGCATTTAAAACAGCATTTGCCAATTTCTCCTTCTAATTAATACCAAGTGGTTTCATTCAAACTGAAGTTTCAAGCTGATTCTACATACGCTACAAAAGTAAGTGTAGAGTCAAGCTTCGGAGCCAGAATGACCTAGATTCCAATTCCTGCCCCACCACTTACTAGCTGTGTGACCTTAGGAAAATGATTTAACGTATCAGAATTTCAAATGCAACTTTCTTATAAAGAGGATTGTTCTGATTATTAAATATAATAGGCAAGATATGTAAAACATCTAACACAGTTCTTGACACACAGTAGGAACTCAACAAACAGGAACTATTCCTCTTTCCCCACTCACTCTCCCCTAGAGGAGAAGCATGTAATTTTGGAGGTCTGAGCTATTCGTCCAGATACTGACATTGGTCACAGTTACCAAGGATGACCATGTCCCCTGTTCCACTTAGGGCCTGCAGAGGAAGGTTGGGTAAGAGCCTCTCCTTCTAAACATCTTCGCTCCTTATTTAGCTCGCGTGGGTACCCCATGCATTGGCTCTTGCAGCCCCACGGGCCTGCAGCGTCCACCCAACCCCACTTTCAGTCTCATCCCAGCAGGTAACTCACGCAGAAGCCTTCCCAGTCCCTTCAATTACAAGCCCTCTCGCAGAACCCAGGGCACACAGTAATGAATTTCCTCACCTCTTTTTATTGCCACGACCTATGCATGTGCCAGGCTTCCCCACTGGTCTGTGTGTCCTGAGGGCAGGAACTTGGTTCCCAGTACATGATGGGCATGCCATATTTGTTGAGTGAAAGAATAAAAATCATCATACCTAAAACTACCTTTTCCCATAAACTTCAGTTTCTTCCTGGCTTTCCCATTTTGGTTGTTGCCAGCCAGTTCTTCCAAGAATGCTTCTCTGAAGACCCAGCCAAGTTCTCCTCACTTCCTGTTACCCAAAATAGGACCATGTGACAATCTCTGACCAGGAATACTGACCAGAGGCTGAGATTATGTGATTAGCTGAGCCATACATGCAGCTCTTTCATGCAAGGATGTAATCTTTTCCCCTAAAGCTTGCATTTGGGTGGGTGGATAGTTAAATTAACATTGGAATGGCTATCAGGAAAAAGAGGAATGGATGTTGGGAAGACAGCCACTGTAACTAGATGATTGAAGGGTAAAGCTAGTTGGTGATGATGCACGTTCGATTTTGCCTGAGACTGGTGTTGCTTTCATGTTTCCCTCTATGATTTGACACACTTATGTAATTTTGGTTGAGTTCTGATCTACTGAAGCTGAAACTGGGGGAAATATGTATGGACCCTAGCAATGGCCTCGGTGCCAATATGTTAGGGGTACTCAGTTCCAAACTGGATTCCACCGTGTTCAGGTAGTAAAAGTGGGGAGCCAAGCGCCCCAAGAATGAACATCACTGGATGATACCTACAAAGACAAGCATCTCCTAACTAGGGGAAAGGTCCTGGCGACAGGCTGGCTCCTCCTGTCCCTCTAGACAAGGCTCCTGTGCCTTCTCACGATGATGGGAAGATGAACTGAGAGCAGATTTTCAAATGTAGACTTAGAAAATGGGATTACATTATATACGACGCTTTGTCAAAATTCACTTCTTAAAGTTAAGCTTGGAACGTTGCCTTGCCTCTGCCTGACTCCGTGAAACCAGTATAAAGGTTCTGGGGTTCTTCATGTCAGACTGGCTTTCCCCCTCAACCTCAGAGGAGCCATAAAACTAGGACCCTTTGTCCTAGAAGTAGAAATATGTTTTCACTCTCCTGCTCAAAAATTTGCAATGGGGGCTTCCCTGGTGGTGCAGTGGTTAAGAATCCACCTGCCAATGCAGGGGACACGGGTTCGATCCCTGGTCTGGGAAGATCCCACATGCCACGGAGCACCTAAGCCTGTGCGCCACAACTACTGAGCCTGTGCTCTAGAGCCTGCGAGCCACAACTACTGAGCCCACGTGCCACAACTACTGAAGCCCGCATGCCTAGAGCCTGTGCTCTGCAACAAGAGAAGCCACCGCAATGAGAAGCCCGCGCACCGCAACGAAGAGCAGCCCCCACTCGCCGCAACTAGAGAAAGACTGCGTGCAGCAACAAAGACCCAACACAGCCAAAACTTAATTAATTAATTAATTTTTAAAAATTGCAGTGGGCTCCCACCACCCCCTCACCTCACACTCCAGGGCAGCTGCATTCTGGTTCCAACAGCCCTTATCAGACTTTTTTACACACCTGACACTCCAGGCAGCCTGGATAGATATGGGTGCTGCTCTCGATGCTCTGTACCACGATTGCCCACACCATTTCAGCAGCCTTCAATGCCCTCCTTCTACCATCCTCTCAAGTCCCATCTCATATGTTCCCTCCTCCCCAAAACTGTTCTTTATCCCCCAGCCCGAAATGATCTGTCCTCCAGCTCTTTGCTTGGGTATATCATGTGTTCAGTGCTGAATGTATGAACCGAAGGTCAGTCTGTGCCTGCAATATTCCTTGTGTTACAGAAAGTTACTTTTATCAGAAAAAACCTGGGGAAGTTATCTCCACCTAGGTAATAATAGTTTTGAAAATAGATTTTTGCGAATCAGTGTAGTGTTTAATCCATAGACGTGCGTTCATAGCAAGAAGCAACAATTAAGAGCTCAATTTGGGACTTCCCTGGTGGCGAAGTGGTTAAGAATCCGCCTGCCAATGCAGGGGACATGGATTCGATCCCTGGTCCGGGAAGATCCCACGTGCCGTGGGGAAACTAAGCCTGTGCACCACAACTACTGAGCCTGCGCTCTAGAGCCCGCGAGCCACAACTATTGAGCCCACATGCCACAACTACTGAAGCCCGTGCGCATAGAGCCCGTGCTCCACAACAAGAGAAGCCACCACAATGAGAAGCCCATGCACCTCAACGAAGAGTAGCCCCCGCTCACCGCAACTAGAGAAAGCCCGCGCGCAGCAACAAAGACCCAACGCAGCCAAAAATAAATAAATAAATTTATAAAGAAAAAAAAGCTCAATTTATTTTGTACTTTCTTTTACATCTTCTTTCCTGCTTTAAAAAGGCTTACATTCTCAGTTGAAACCCCAAATGTTAGTTTGTGGGGCACAATGTCATTTTCTGGGTAAAAACTGAAGTACTGATATTAATTAAATATTAATTAATCTTGATTAATTACAAAGCAGTTCTCCTCCCCTTCCTTTTTTTATATGCCCCCTTCTCTCTCTTCTCTTTGAATCGGCACGTAGGCATGGTGATTCTGCCGAATGAGTAAGTTGAAATGGGAAAATTCTTTTTTTTTTTCTTAGCCAGAAGCGTGTCAGCATTGACCTGGGGGGAAAAGGGGCTGATAAGTGTCCTGGCGGACCCTGTCACAGGAGAAGCAGCAAGGGTGTTTGAGGGAAATCCAGCCTAAGTCCGTGGATTGTCTGACGGTTTAATAAGTGTGCTTGCACTAAACGGTCTAAAACTGGCTGTCTTTCCAAATGAAGTATGAGCAGGCTAGATGCATGACTGTAGAATAATTCCAAGCCTGTTCTGGTTCTAAATTTTAGTTGAGCACGTATCCAGAGCGGCAGGCACAGAAGGAGTTGTCATTCTGACTGTGCAGTTTTCTGCACGGGCCACTGCTAAGGAGTTCCATAAGAAAGCTGTGAGAACGGCTTGTCACTATTTTATCACATGTATAGCCAGCCAAAGTTCTATATGTAGATCCCAGCAGGAGCTTTTCTACTTACATCAATTAATCCAAAACTACTAGCAATTTTTGAATGTGTGTCAACACCGACAGGTGGCACTGATCCCAGGGGCAAATTCACGGAGCAAATTCCTACTGTGAGTCCTGACACAGGTACCCCCAGAACTCAGAGGCTTCTGCTATATTTGCTTATGAGAAAATTAAGAAAATGGATGAACTCTGAGCAAGCTGCTTTGGGCTGAGGGTCTGGGATGCCAAGGGGTTAATGGGACCTGAGTGATTCATGGGATTGGTGGTCGTGCACTCAGGGGGAGGGAGACCCGAGACTCGTCCACCCATCCCCCACTACAGTTAGTGACAACCTTCCAAGGTGGAGAGGGCAGGACAGGCAAACCAAAAATGAGATTCGGGCCATCCCCTACCCCCCACTCCCTCCTCTGCCATCTAGAGCAGCGGCTTTGTGGTGTGTGAGAAGGAAAACAATAAGATTTCTGCCTTTATTAAAATTCCATTTTAAAAATAAGAAAAATAATGATTTCCTAATACTTAACATAAACTGCCATTGGAACCCATGTTCCCACAGTTTGGTTCACACACACTCTGTTTATGCAAAAAGAATTTTTGTGTTCACTTTCAGTATATTTCAGGGTTTTAAAGATGTCTTTGTTGAGATGATTTTATAAAAATAAGATTGTAGTGAGATGGAAAAGTGACCAAGAAAATCTAAAAAAATTAAGCATTAGAGTTACCATATGATCCAGCCATTCCACCAAAAGAAGGGAAAGCAAGGACTTGAATGGATATTTGTACACCCATGTTCATAGTAACATTATTCACAATAGCCAAACAGTGGAAACAACCCAAGTGTCCATAGACAGAAGAATGGATAAACAAAATGTGATACATACATATAACAGAATATTATTCATCCTTAAAAAGGAAGGAAATTGGCTAAATGAACTAAGCCAGTTACAAAAGGACAAATATTGTACGATTCCATTTATATAAGGTACTTAGAGTAACCAAATTCATAGAGACAGGAAAGAGAATGGTATTTGCTGGGGGCTGGAGGGAGAGGGAAATGGGGACTTACTGTTTAATGAGTACAGATTTTCAGGTTTTCAAGATGAAATATTCTAGAGATGGCAGGTCATGATGGTCGCACAACAATATGAATATTCCCCCTGAACTGTACACTTTAAAATGATTAAAATGGTAATTTTATGCTATATATGTTTTACCACAATAAAGAAATAGAGAAATAAATTAAAATAAACTCTTTTACTTTGTCACTTCATCATAAAGGTGATACATTCACAATGAATGAGAAAGTAAATATTGTCTAAATGCAATTTGTGCTATGAAAACATTGTGAAACTGGATTTCTGGAAATATTTCCATGATTATGGATTTCTGTTTCCAAAAGTAGTATATGTGTCACCTATAAAACTCTGATATCTGCACTTTTTAAAAACTTGGAAAGAGACTCTGTAGCTTCTTTTTAAGAGTTTCAGTGGGTTTTTAATCCATTTTCAAATGCACATACAGAAATGCAACACTTTAAATTGCAGGAACCAACTGATTTAACGTCAAGAAATATTTAGGTTTGCTAAATGGATTTGAACAAAAAGCTTTGTATAATGGGTTGATATAATTGAAAATTAGTATCATGTTTTAGAAAATTCAATGATACAATTCTACTTTAGGGCTATTTTTTCTGTGTTGTCTGTTAAAAACCAATTATCATGCATGGAAATGTGAGTTACTGTACGTATCTCTGTGTGTGTGCTCTAGTTCTGTCTGCTGAATGGGCCTAGAAGTAATGACATCCCAAAAGCAATGAACAGACAATGGTTTCTAAATACCATGTTCCAATAAAAGGCACCAGGACTCCTCAGAGAAATGACTAATTCCAGGGCTGGGCAGGGAAAATACAAGATGAACCTGGAACACTGTGTAGTAGCAGCAAGTGAAGAATTGCCTCCAAAAAAACCAAAGTGGGTTGGCATGTCAAAAGGATAGAAGAACCAGCCTAAAAGAACTCCCAATGGCCAAAGCTGGAAAAATTGAGCAAAAAAATAGATAGCATAGTATTGGATTATAACCCAATCTATAAAATAAGTATCCATGAGTCAATGCTGATATAAATAAATGATTGAATAAATCAATAAATGGGATGAGAAGAGACAAAGCTCACAGAAGAATCCCAGACAACGTATGTAGATGCAACCCATCTACCCAGGAGGTAGAGCTTAATTCCCACCATCATTTCCCCTGCCATGAGGGTAGGTTAGACACGCTTCCAAAGAATAGGTGGGAAAAAGGAAAAATAGTAACTCTACGGTAGAGAAACTTGGCAAACACTGTCTGAACCAAGTGATGGCTAACATCCCCTGTGATGTCATATAACTCTCATGTCCTCCTGACATGATATAACGAGAAGGGCACTTTACCTCTGTGTTATTCATTCCAAAAAAAACATCACCCCAGTCTAATCATGAGAAACACATCAGACAAACACAGATTGAGAGGCATTCTGCAGAGTACGTGGTTAATAGTTCTCAAGACTGTCAAGGTCAGGAAAAACAAAGCCTGAGAAGCTGTCACAGACCAGAGGAGACTGGGAGACACGACAACAAAACGTAATGGGAGAACTTGGATTGGATCCTGGAGCAGAAAGAGGACATTAATGTCAAAACTCATGAAATCCAAATCCGTCTGGAGTTTGGTTAACAATAATGCACCAATGTCAGTCTCTAAGTTTTGACAAATAAACCACAGTAATGTAAGATGTTAACAATGGGGGGAACTGGGTGAAAGGTATACAACTCTCTACTATCTAAGCAACTTTTTACAAATCTAAAATTATTCCAAGATAAAAAGTTTATTTTTAAAAAAGAACCAAGATACATTAAATTGAGGGCTAAACTTGGAAAGCACTACATCACAAAGTAGTCAACCAAAATTGTCATAAACACTAAAGCTTTGACCATCACAGTATCTTCCTAAAAATTAACATTAATAATTGCAGTTAGAGCAAAATTTGTTTTTGCTTAATTAATAAACTAAGTGAATTTTTTAAACAGCATTTACTTTATTTTTTTACCCTTTCACGTCTTTTTTTGTATTTTCTATAATGTACTTAGTATATTAACATTGTCATACTTTTTTTTTTTTTTTTTTTGGCTATTTTGGGTCTTTGCTGCTCCGCACGGGCTTTCTCTAGTTGCAGCAAGTGGGCTCTACTCTTCACTGTGGTGTGCGGGCTTCTCATTGCGGTGGCTTCTCTTGTTGCGGAGCACGGGCTCTAGGTGTGCAGGCTTCAATAGTTGCAGCACGTGGGCTCAGTAGTTGCGGCTTGCAGGCTCTAGAGCGCAGGCTCAGTAGTTGTGGCTCACGGGCTTAGTTGCTCCGTGGCATGTGGGATCTTCCAGGACCAGGGCTCAAACCTGTGTCCCCTGCATTGGCAGGTGGATTCTTAACCACTATGCCACCAGGGAAGTCCCTGTCATACATTTTACAATTTGTAGATAAGTCGACATACATATGTTTGGAGTACACACTCAAATATTTTCACAGGAATATGAGGCTTAAAAAAGTGTGTCTAGGAATTCCCTGGTGGCCCAGTGGTTAGGACTTGGCGCTTTCACTGCCTTGGCCCGGGTTCGATCCCTGGTTAGGGATCTAAGATCCCACAAGCCACGTAGTGTGGCCAAAAAAAAAAAAAAGGAGGAAAAAACCAAAGTGTGTCTATCAGTGGTTTAAGGGTATAACCAACACATCAAAACAGAAATCAGACCAGAACATCCAGGTTCAGGTTCTGGCTCCACTGCCTACAAGCTGAGATAACGTGTGCAGGTGACTTCACTTCTCTGAGTCTCATTTTTCTGATCCATGAAATCGGAATAATGACAGCACCTACGCCCCAGGGTGTTTATGTTGGCCAAATGAGACCATGAATATGAAAGTCTTTATAAACAGGAGGTGCTCCATAAAGGTGAGCAGGAAATCAGACTAAAAGAAGATGGGGCGTCCAGGGTACTAACACTGAGAGCTGAAATCAAAGCTCAGAAAAGGCACAAAGTGGAGAATTTTTACAAACTGAAGAAACCTAGCTGACTTTAAAATATGCCCCCTTGGTCTTCTCCTGGGCTCTCGGGGTGTCTGGAGTCACAGCTGTGCCCTGCACTCCTTCTGGTCAGTTGGGGCCTTTTGAGCGGCTGAGGTCATGAGGTCATGAGGTCACAGAGGCCTGGAGGCTGGGCCTCATATTTTACTTTTTGTTGAAAACCTTGCTGTAATCAGTTCATTCGGGGGTGTCGGAATCTGGGGAATGACTGTCTACACTAACTAAACTTCAGAAAAATGATTTATGAACCAGGAACACATCTCTCAATTATGATAGCCGATGTGTGCCATGGAGAGTGTCATAGTTGGCCCGCAGGCCAGGGCCCGCCTTTTCTTGTAAGTTTGCCTGGAGAATGGAGGATTCGACTGCAAAGAGTTAGCTTTTCATCTGGCGGGATCGAAGTCTGCTCGGTGGCAGGAATCACCTGCCACACACATCAGAATTCCCCGGTGTGCTAGCCAGAAGCTTCCATTTCCAGGTTCCCAGATGACCATCTCTTTCTGTTGCCGTGACATCACGCCGTCTTCTCCGTACCATCCAGTTTTCACTGTGGGTGACAATTCAGGGACAAAACGTGGCAGAGATGGTGCCTGCTTCTTCTGATAGCTCCAGAGGCATGTTAATTTCATCAGCAACATCTCTAAGCTCCACGGCAGGGCCCTTTCATTCTGAGAGGGCTTCAGACCATCTGGACCTGTCTGGGTGAATCAGTAGCTTCAATCTTGGAAACTATTGCTTTTGTAATGGTTGTCATTTTGTAAAAAATGCTCAGAGGGTGGTATTTCCCTCACTGGGACATCGTCACATCCTACTCCTGACCTCCCCCTCCAGATGTGTCCCGTCTTAAATCTCAGGGCCTTTCTTGAGGCTGTTTGTATTTCCTCCACGATGAGTAAGACGTGATGCTTGTGTGTGCGGGCATTCAGGCACTTCTGTTTCCCATCTCACTGATCTTCAGAGATTTGAGCCTGGAACCTACTGCTGACATTTCCTGTCCAGTGACTTCCTGTGTAAACAAAAGTAGTTCATCAAGAGCCAAACAAAAAAATACAAACATCTTTTGTAGCCCAGTTATACCATTCATTCCTCCTTGAGAAAGACTTTACATCTTATCCCAATAAGAAGCTGGGTGCCCCAAACTATGATTATTAAGATTCTCATCACATAAGGTTTTGAACAAAGTTGGGCCTCATTTTTTTTTTTTTAATTGTTGGGGCCGCACAAAACACAACCACCTCTTTCATCTAAGTGTTTTGAAAAGAAAAGCTACAGAAGTTATGGATTCCACTGTCAGAAGGAGACTCCTTTGATAGAGGAATGTTTTTAATTATTTAAATACCTTCACAGCGAGAGCTCACGGTGGGTTGGTTTCTAAAAGTATTATGAGAATCTCACTGCAGGTAACCATGTAACTTGGTCAGAGACGTTGATTAAACAACCTGGCATGAGGTGAAGTATCCTCGTGAGAGTGTGCATCCTGCATGTAAACATGCCGTGCTGAATGTTTGCAGCCATTTGTTCGCTAGGCTTTATTCACTTTTCCTTCTAACTCCGAGTATTACAGTATCTGAACCCTCCAGGGGCTTCCAGGGCAGAGGCAGAGGAGTGTCATCCAGCCACAAACCTCTGCTGGCTTGTTATCTTTTAAAAGACAGTGAAAGAATAATATGAAACACAAAGGAATATTTTCCAATCCAGAGGCAATGAGAGGTAGCCTTGAGACTCTCTGAAAATAGAATTCACTCGTTCCTCTGGCCCTTGGGAAAACATTTTCACATAGAGAGAGGTAATCGCCATCCTGAGAATCTTTTTTGATTGCTCTCATGAAAAATAAGCATGGAAAGGCTTTAAATAAGGTCAAAGTTGAACTGGCCAAATCTACCAAGCATTCCTTTTAACTGAGACATCCAGACAAGAACATACACAATTATTCTCTCTCTCCTTTTCTCCTTTCTGTCCTTTCCGTTTCTTTCTTCCTTTCTTCCCGGAAGTATTTAGCACCTACTATGCACAGGCATTATGCTACATACTTGGGATACAGAAGTGAATAAGAAGTGGTCCCTCCCGTCAAATCACGGTCTACGGAGGAAGTCAAACACGAGGTCATTCATTCATTCATACATTCGCCCATCCATTACCTATTGAGAGCCTACTGCATATGCCCTGTATGGCAATGACCATGAAACACTCAGTTATCTAGGGGTGTAAGTGAATGCTGAGGTCACCTGGGTCAAAACAAAGGGAGAGTGGATGGTCATATTCTCAATTTCTCTACCTGCCAGTTAGATGTAAATAATGATAGTAAATAAAAGTAAGCTTTTTTAAACAATCCACTGTCTAGATTTCTGACATTAAAAAACTATGATTAAGATGAAATGTCAGGCTTCCTTGGTGGCGCAGTGGTTAGGAATCCGCCTGCCAATGCAAGGGACATGGGTTGAAGCCCTGGTCTGGGAAGATCCCACATGCCGCGGAGCATCTAAGCCTGTGTGCCACAACTACTGAGCCTGCGCTCTAGAGTCTGTGAGCCACAACTGCTGAGCCCATGTGCTTAGAGCCCGTGCTCCACAAGAGAAGCCATCGCAATGAGAAGCCCGCGCACGGCAACGAAGAGTAGACCCCGCTCACCGCAACTAGAGAAAGTCAGTGTGCAGCAACAAAGACCCAACGCAACCAAAAATAAAAATAAATAAAATTTTTAAAAAAAGATGAAATGTCAGAGACACTGGTCTGCCATCTTCTTGGCCTGCCGGCTTTCTGAATAAAGTTGTATTCTTTACCTCAAAAAAAAAAACAGATGAAATGTAGTGAAATACCCACAAGGCAGTAGGAGGCTTCAGCTGAACTAAAACTTAGTAAAATGTTTTATGTCCAAGATAAAAAACTAGAGAAACGATAGCTTCTGCACAGTATGTTTAGAAATCTTTCCATGATTATGTAACTTTCTTGCCTAAAAGATGTGTTTCAGCTCTTAGAACTCTTTTATCTGCATGCTTAGACTTGGGAAAAGATTATTTTTTTAACTCCTCCAGATGAGGAACGTCAGTGGTTTTTGAACCACTTGTCAAATATAGATAAAACAACATCCTCAGATCAGCAGATCAGCGTAGATGGAAATTTCCTAACCACATATTAAGAAAAACTTTGCATAATTTGTGCCTGGAACTTAAAAAAATGGATACCCATCATCTGTAAGTGCACCCAATGATGCACATTGTTCATTTTGGTATTTATATATATTTTGTGAGGTATCTTTTTCAGCTAAGATAGTCATTAACATCAAGTATAGAAATAAACTGAACTTAGAACCAGTACAACTACTTTCAAGTAGTTGTATCATAAGCTATTAAACCAAAATTTTAAAATATGATGAAGTATATTGACTATTTCAACAAAGTGACAGCAAAGATTGCTTAACGTTAATAAAAGTTTTAAATATCTAATATTAATAATTATTTCTAATTATTAAACATTGAAATATTCTAAAGGGGAATAGAAAAATGTTATAGCCTTAAATGCATACAGCAGTAAAGAATAAAGGCTGGGGGCTTCCCTGGAGGTGCAGTGGTTAAGAATCCGCCTGCCAGTGCAGGGGACACTGGTTCGGGCCCCAGTCCGGGAAAATCCCACATGCCACAGAGCAACTAAGCCCAAGTGCCACAACTACTGAGCCTGTGCTCTAGAGCCCGTGAGCCACAACTACTGAGCCCATGTGCCACAAACACTGAAGCCCACACACCTAGAGCCCATGCTCTTCAATAAGAGAAGCCACCGCAATGAGAAGCCTGCGCACTGCAACTAAAAGAAAGCCTGCATACAGCAACAAGGACCCAACGCAGCCAAAAAAAAAAAGAATAAAGCCTGAAATTTTGTGAACTAAGCATGCTGCTTAAGAAGTTAAAAAGAGTAGTAGGAGAAAAAAAAGAAAGTAGAAGGAAGAAAATAATAAGGATAGAAGAAATTCATGGGGGAAAACACTATACTGAAGAGGATCAACAAAGCCAATACTTGGTTATTTGAAAAGACTAATAAAATTGCCAAATCTCTGGCAAGACTGGCCAAGGAAAAAGACAAAGCATTCATAAATAATGTTAGGAATAGAAAAGATAAGGCATTCATAAATAATGTTAGGAATAGTAGCAGAAGAGATTTAAAACACTATGTAATAATACTATGTACAACTTTGTGCCAATAAATTTCAAAATTGTAAGTGAAATACACATATTACTACAAAAATTTAAATGATCAAAATCATAATATTTCTATATACATTAAAGAAATTGAGCCATAAAAGAAATCATTAAGGAAATTGAATTCATAAAAGGAATTGAAGTAATTAAAAATGTTTCCTCAAAGAAAATACCAGATGTATTGTTTTACTGTTGAGGTCTACCAAACATTCAAGGATTTAAAAGTTCCAAGCTTTACAATGTTTTCAGATTATAGAAAAAGAGAAATTAATCCCAAACTTATATTATGATGCTAGCTTAACCTTAATACCCAAAGTTGACCAGGACAATAGGAGAAAAAAAGCATTGGCTAATCTCACTCAGGAACATAGATGCAAAAATCCTAAACAAAATATTAGCAAACTGTAGCCAATAATGTATGAAAAATATAATATATTATGACCAAGTTAGATTTATTCTAAGAATGTAAGGCGGGCTCAATATTAAAAAGTCAAGTAATATAACAGTTTAAAAGAGGAAAACATATTCTTAGAACATGCAGGAAAATAATAAAATCCAGTTACCATTCAGAATTATAAAACAAACACCTAACCAACTAGAAGGAGAAGAGAATATCTTTAATCTGATTATAGTACACACACACACACACAGAGGAAACATTATAATCAATCATGAAACTTAAAAAGTAAACCTTTCAGAATCATGAAAAAGATAAGGATTTTCACGTAGCACTTGAAGGTCCTTGCAACAGATTAGATTTTTAAAAATTTAATTTAATTAATTAATTTATTTATTTTGGCTGATGTTGGGTCTTCATTGCCGTGCGCGGGCTTTCTCTAGTTGTGGCAAGCAGGAGCTACTCTTTGTTGTGGTGCGTGGGCTTCTCATTGCAGTGGCTTCTCTTGTTGCAGAGCACGGGCTCTAGGTGCACAGGCTTTAGTAGTTGCAGCTCGTGGGCTCAGTAGTTGCAGTACATGGGCTCTATGGTGTGCAGGTTTCAGTAGTTGTGGCATGCAGGCTCAGTAGTTGTGGCTCAGGGCTCTAGAGCCAGGCTCAGTAGTTGTGGCGAACAGGCTTAGTTGCTCTGCGGCAGGTGGGATCTTCCCGGACCAGGGATCGAACCCATGTCCCCTGCATTGGCAGGTGGATTTTTTTTTTGGTTTTTTTTGGCTGTGTTGGGTCTTCGTTTCTGTGCGAGGGCTTTCTCTAGTTGCGCAAGCGGGGGCCACTCTTCATCGCTGTGCGCAGGCCTCTCACTATCACGGGCTCTCTTGTTGCAGAGCACAGGCTCCAGACACACAGGCTCAGTAGTTGTGGCTCACGGGCCTACTTGCTCCGTGGCATGTGGGATCTTCCCAGACCAGGGCTCGAACCCGTGTCGCCTGCATTGGCAGGCAGATTCTCAACCACTGCGCCGCCAGGGAAGCCCCAGCAGGTGGATTCTTAACCACTGTGCTACCAGGGAAGTCCAGATTAGATTTTTTTTTTTTTTTTTAATTATAGGGATTGGAAAAGGGAAAACAAAACTGCTATTCAAAGATGATATAGTTGTACATGGAAGATCCAAAGAAATTTACACATTATTAGAATTAAAATAAGATTAGCAAGATTCCCAAAATACTAAATCAATATACCAAGCCAACTGGATTTCTCTTCATCAGCTACTGCCAGCTAGAATATTCAAATAAAAGAAAAAATTACCCTTAAAACTAGCAACAAGAAATATAAACTACCTAGGAACAACTCCAACAAGAGATGTGCAAGACATATGTAGAAAATCATACAACTTTTAAAAAAAGACATTAAATAAAACTTGCTTAAAAATGAAGAGAGAGATGTTTATAGGTTTAAACACACAATATTTAGGACATAAATCCACCCCCCCCCAAAAAAAGATTTATGGAGTCAATGCAAATCCAGTCAAAATCCCAAAGAGAATTCATTATGGTATTCAACAAGATGTTAACTAAAATTTATAAGGAAGTCCAAACAGCCAGGAATATAGCCAAGACATTCATGAAAAATAAAAGGGATTTGCCCTACCAGAGATTAAGACTTATTGTAAAACTGTAGTAATTTAAACAGTGAGAGATTCAGGTGTAGCGACAGACAAACAGAATTAAGCATCCAGCCACAGACTCAGCGTACATGGGAAGCTGATAAGACCATTCAATCTATGATGCTGAAGCAGTTTTCCAAATGGAAAAAGAGGAAAATGGATCCCATTCAAGACAGATTAAGAAACTTAAATGTGAAAGATAAAACTTTAAAATTTTAGTAGAGAATACACTAAATTAAAGTAGAAACAGATCTCTCAAATAACATATTAAAAGCACTAACCATAAAAGAAAATCTTGGAAAATTCAACTATAGTATAAGTTAGAACTTTTGACAGTGAACAGGTAACATAGAGTAAAAAAGCCAGACATTGGGAGAAGACTTTTAGAAACATATACAATAAATTGTTTCTATTATCTATGGTATAACAAACTATTCCAAAACTTGCTGGCTGGAAACAATTATTTTATTGCCCATGATTCTGTGGGTCAGGAATTCAGGCTGAGCTCAGATGGCCAGTTCTTCTGCTTCCAGAGACATCAGCTGAGGTCACACATGCATCCAGCTGGGAGCTTGGCTGGAGCTAGAACTTCCAAGACAGCTTCACACATATGTACACCATATGAGCTAGGGTGGCTGGAAAGGCTAGGGGGTGCCTGGTCCTCCCTTTCACCCTGCAGGGTCTCTCATCCTCAAGAACCTCTCTCTCCACATGGCCTCTCTCGCCAGCAGGAGAGCTGGAACTTTTCACAAGGCAGCTGACTTCCAAGAGGGTGGAACGGAAGCTGTAAGGCCTCTAGGCTGAGGCCTCGGGGTCACACAGTATCACTGCTGTTCCATTCTGTTGATCAAAGCAAGACACAGGGTCAGCTCAGAACCAAGAGGAGGAAACACAGATCCCAGCTCCTGATGAAGGGGGCATGTGCCTACAAGAACGGGAGAAATTGCTGGCAGCTTTCTTTGCAGATATTCCATGTGCCAACAAAGTTTTAGTATTCAAAATATGTAAAGAACTCCTATGAATCATCAAGGAAAAGACCCCAAGAAAGTGAAAACACAGACATTCATAGACAAGAAAATACGAAGGGCCCATAAACATATGAAAAGATGCTTACTCTCATTACTAATCGAGGAAAAAGATTAAATGGACCAAAGGACAAAAATTCAAAAGTCTGGCAAGACCAAGTGTTGGTGGGAACTATTGTACAGAGATAGTAGGAATGTAAAATGATACACTACTTTAGAAACAATTTTGCATCACCTAGTAAAGATGAATACGCATACATAAGCAATTCCACTCTGGAGAAATTCTTGAACATGTGCCCTGAAGACCAGTACAATAATATTCTTAGGAGGCTTTCTGGGAGGAAAAACACTAAGAACAGCCCAGATGTCAATCAACAATAGAATGCATAAATAATTTGCAGTAGACTCTATCATGAAATACTATAATGCAGTGAAAATGAATGGTTGACAGCTAGACATGCATTAACATGGATGAATATCAAAAATATAATGTTGGAGTGGAAAGAAGTCACAGAAGAATACTTCAGTGTAACTGTATTTATATGAAAAGCTCACAATAGGCAAAACGCAACAATATATTGTTTAGAGGTCCAAATTTACATCTGGTGAATACACACACACACATTCACTGAGCTATGATTAGCCCAAATTTCAGGATAGAGGGTAACTAGAGGAGACAGAAAGGGAAAGAAAACAACGTGCTTCAAAAACACTGGTAAAATGTTCTTGGATTGGAAGACTCAACATTGTGAAAATGACTGTACTACCCAAAGCAATCTACAGATTCAGTGCAATCCCTATCAAACTACCAATGGCATTTTTCACAGAACTAGAACAAAAAATTTCACAATTTGTATGGAAACACAAAAGACCCCAAATAGCCAAAACAATCTTGAGAAAGAAAAACGGAGCTGGAGGAATCAGGCTCCTGGACTTCAGACTATACTACAAAGGTACAGTCATCAAGACAGTATGGTACTGGCACAAAAACAGAAATATAGATCAATGGAACAGGATAGAAAGCCCAGAGATAAACCCACGCACATATGGTCACCTTATTTTTGATAAAGAAGGCAAGAATATACAATGGAGAAAAGACAGCCTCTTCAATAAGTGGTGCTGGGGAAACTGGACAGCTATACGTAAAAGAATGAAATTAGAACACTCCCTAACACCATACACAAAAATAAACTCAAAATGGATTAAAGACCTAAAAGTAAGGCCAGACACTATAAAACTCTTAGAGGAAAACATAGGCAGAACACTGTATGACATAAATCACAGCAAGATCCTTTTTGACCCAGCTCCTAGAGAAATGGAAATAAAAACAAAAATAAACAAATGGGACCTAATGAAACTTCAAAGCTTTTGCACAACAAAGGAAAATATAGACAAGATGAAAAGAAAACCCTCAGAATGGGAGAAAATATTTGCAAATGAAGCAACTGACAAAGGATTAATCTCCAAAATTTACAAGCAGCTCATGCAGCTCAATGCCAAAAAAACAAACAACCCAATCCAAAAATGGGCAAAGACCTAAATAGACATTTCTCCAAAGAAGATATACAGATTGCCAACAAACATATGAAAGGATGCTCAACATCACTAATCATTAGAGAAATGCACATCAAAACCACAATGAGGGCTTCCCTGGTGACGCAGTGGTTGAGAATCTGCCTGCCAATGCAGGGGACACGGGTTCGAGCCCTGGTCTGGGAAGATCCCACATGCCGCGGAGCAACTGGGCCCGTGAGCCACAATTACTGAGCCTGCGCGTCTGGAGCCTGTGGTCCGCAACAAGAGAGGCCGCGATAGTGAGAGGTCCACGCACCGTGATGAGGAGTGGCCCCCGCTTGCCACAACTAGAGAAAGCCCTCACACAGAAACAAAGACCCAACACAGCCATAAATAAATAAATAAATAAATTTAAAAAAAAAAAAACCACAATGAGGTGTCACCTTACACTGGTCAGAATGGCCACCATCAAAAAATCTACAAACAATAAATGCTGGAGAGGGTGTGGAGAAAAGGGAACCCTCTTGCACTGTTGGTGGGAATGTAAATTGATACAGCCACTATGGAGAAGAGTATGGATGTTCCTTAAAAAACTAAAAATAGAACTACCATATGACCCAGCAATCCCACTACTGGGCATATACCCTGAGAAAACCATAATTCAAAAAGAGTCATGTACCACAATGTTCATTGCAGCACTATTTACAATAGCCAGGACATGGAAGCAACATAAGTGTCCATTGACAGATGAATGGATAAAGAAGATGTGGCACATATATACAATGGAATATTACTCAGCCATAAAAAGAAATGAAATTGAGTTATTTGTAGTGAGGTAGATGGACCTAGAGTCTGTCATATAGAGTGAAGTAAGTCAGAAAGAGGAAAACAAATACCGTATGCTAACACATATATATGGAATCCAAAAAAAAAAAAAAAGATTCTGAAGAACCTAGGGGCAAGATGGGAATAAGGATGCAGACCTACTAGAGAATGGACTTGAGGACACAGGGAGGGGGAAGGGTAGGCTGGGACGAAGTGAGAGAGTGGCACGGACATATATACACTACCGAATGTAAAATAGATAGCTAGTGGGAAGCAGCCACATAGCACAGGGAGATCAGCTTGGTGCTTTGTGACCACCTAGAGGGGTGGGATAGGGAGGGTGGGAGGGAGACGCAAGAGGGAGGGGATATGGGAATATATGTATATGTATAGCTGATTCACTTTGTTGTAAAGCAGAAACTAACACCATTGTAAAGCAGTTATACTCCAATGAAGATGTTAAAAAAAAAAAATAACGTTAAAAAAAAAAACACTGGTAATGTTCTTTCTCTTTCTTTAGCTCAATCATGGTCACATGGGTGTTTGTTCTAATATTATTCTAATATTTTTAGTTCTAATGTTATATGTGACATAAACATTTAGCATAGATAATGCTTTTTCAAGTGGTAAATAGCCTTACAATAAATTGCTCACTGAGAATAAACACTTTGATGACAATGAACAGAAAAATAATACTTTTAAATATGGCCAAGGGGCTGGGATGGGGACACCAGATTGTCACAGGAATCAAATCTTTCTTAGTTTATACTGAACTATTTATAGATGAAATGTCTGGAACTAGCTTCAGAATGACCTATGGATGGGGGTAGTGATGAAACAGTTATGCCCATGAGTGGGTAAGTGTTGAAGCTGGGTGATAGGCTCATGGGGGTTGATTTATACTATTCTCCCTTCTATTGTGTGTGCCAGAGAAAGAGGAGGAGGCAAAGGGGGAGGAGGGGGAGAAATCTCTCACAAGAGAACTGAAACAATGAGGGTATTTACTGATTAACTGAACAGTAAGCATTCCTTGATATAAAGAATAAAACATAGAGTAGATTAGAAAGGAAGGGGAGGGCTTTGCTGGTGGCGCAGTGGTTAAGAATCCGCCTGACAATGCAGGGGACATGGGTTAGATCCCTCATCCAGGAAGATCCCACATGCCGCGAAGCAGCTAAGCCCGGGTGCCACAACTACTGAGTCTGCGCTCTAGAGCCTGCAAGCCGCAACTACTGAGCCAACGTGCCACAGCTACTGAAGCCCGTGCTCCTAGAGCCCGTGCTCCACGACAAGAGGAGCCACTACAATGAGAAGCCCGTGCACCGCAACGAAGAGTAGCCCCCGCTCGCTGCAACTAGAGGAAGCCCGCGCGCAGCAACGAAGACCCAACGCAGCCGAAGATAAATAAATAAATAAATAAATAAATAAATGTTTTAAAAATTTTTTTAAAAAAAGGAAGGGGGAACAAATTTAAGGGGGACTTGCCAGTTTTTTACTCATGGGGAAGAGTCTAGTTGGCTAGAACACATCCAATGTGCAGGCATGAAGGTCCAGCCAGGCAGGCAGGGGATTGTGGGTGGAAGTGAGACCTTGAAGGGGGCCATGGAAGATCCTACGAGCTGTGTGAGAGGCTGTCCCCTCTCCTGCTGCTGCTGCTGATGATGATGACCTTCACGGTCTTGCAGTGGACCTGGGCCTCTGGGCTGGCCACAAAATGCGCACAAGCAGATGAAGCGCTATGGTGGTCCTGCTGTGCTGCACCCGCCAGCAGCCACCTGCCGGGGGTGGTCTATGACAGGGACACCCGGATCTCCCCCAGACCATCCCGTTCCACGACTCTGACTCTCATTCCCAGGATTTCTGTGGCTGGTACCTGCCACCCCCATGACTTCCACGCACGGGCGCCCCGCAGACCTCCATCCCTGGCCAGCCCCACCCTCCTATTCACACGCACACACATCCAGTACTCCACCAGGAAGGCCACCTGTGGCTCTGGACTTGCTGTTCACTTTCTTGCTTCTACTCCTTTGTGTGTGTTGTTCCCTCTACCTGAAAGTCTTCTGCTCCCGGACAATTCACAACCACCCCGCCAGAGTGGGCTCCAGCGGGGCCTTCTGTAGGAGGCACTCCCTGACTGCAGGTGGAGAGCTGCGATCATTGCAGCGATTCTGACTCCTTCCACCCTGTGGAACTGGCCCTTACTGAGTATTACACAATCGTGGAAGAACTCTTTTCTTGTGTCTCTACAGTCATCGTTATACCTAGAGAAATCGTTTCCAAAAAGCACACGTTCACTATTTAAGATGGTACCACAGGAAGGTTATTATGCACACAAGGGGATGTGGTAGTTTAATCCTAGTTTTGTTCCTGATTTTCTGTAATTGCACATTGCTGGGATTTAGATGGAGTTAGCCTAGAGAAGTTTCTGCTGAGATAAAGGACCATGGTGGTTGCCTTCCTCACCCTTTAGCCCTATGTCATATTAAACGGCATCCCTCACCAACATCCGCATCTGCAAAGCCAGGCCAACCCCCAAGAGAGCCAGGCATGGGGGAGACGGCAGAGCAGGTACCGGTTTTTAGAAAGTTACAATGCTAATGCCCTTCTTACAAGAAAAGAGGTATCTGGCTCATTAAACATTAAGCCATTCCACACACACACAAAAAAGGCAACCTATATTACATCATGAAATCTATGCTAAACCAAAGCAGGATGCACTTGAACTGAAGTTCGTTTTTCTGCTCCACTTTAGAACTCCCATGTTTGTTACTCCTGGGAGAAGAACAGCGCTGGCTCTAGCCAGACTTGGCAATTTAATCTTCTGTCATTTCTACAGTATCTGTTTTTATTTAGTGACGTAACATATTTTTATCCAGTGCTGTTCTATTTCGCATATGACATTTTAGTGCATGTTCAATGTTTTGGACCATATCTGTGGTACAGAGGGCAGTCACTTTAATTTATGAGTGATCCTAATTGTCACTTCCCCCAACCAGCAATGGAATTTTTCAATATCCTCAGAATAAATCCCTCCTCTGGAGCAGTAAACATAATATGACAGCGTGTCAACCACGGATTTGTTTCAAGATTATTTACTTACAATTCAACAACACTGCTGGCCCATGGAGTGCCCCATCAGCAAAAGCTGCATTGTTTGAAGTAGCTCGGGGAAACAGCCAGGGTTTCAGAATCCAAAGAATGCAGTTTTCCTAAATACCTCAGGATTACAAGATGCTATAGAACTAATAAATTTGCTCCTTAAAATAGTCCAGAGGAATCCTTAATGTTTGAAAGTGTAGGTTATTAATGGGGAGAGGTAATGCAGTTTTGTCCCTTAGGCTCACGTAACAAATATCATGAGAAACATTTTTCTGCTTTCTTCTCTTTATGATTATTTTTAAGGATAAATTCCAGAGGTAGATAATCTTTTGGAAGAGAAGGACATTAAGAGAGAGTACCTCCAAAAACCCACTTCAGGGCAACCTTTTAAGCAGCGAATGTTTATCTCATGCTGATCACTGTTTCCCAGGATGGTGGGCTGGGCAAGCTCGCCCACCTCTGGGGTGAATTGGATCCTGCGCTGTAGGTGTATCTGTCTGGCAATCTAATGACAGAATGAAATGGGACATTCTGCCACTGGTTTATTGTTTACATTTAGGCCGTAACCAAATCTAACCTATATCTCATCATCTTTTATCTGTTTTAAAGCATTTTCCCATCTGCAATCTCATTTTTCTCACCACTACCCAGAGAAAAGAGTTATTACTATCACCATTTCACAAATGAGGAAATTTAGGCCAGGAAGACTTAAGCAACTTGCTTAAGTTAACACAGAAAATGGGTGGAAGAACTTGGACAAAAACTCAGGTCTCACCTCTCTGGTCTATCCACGATGTATTGTGCAAATTCAAATTCGTCTAACTAAGAGAAATATCCATATGAAGCATGTGCAGAGATGTCATCCATTCCAATGGATTTTTTAAGTGGGAGCGTGGCCGCTCAGAGTAAAGAAGTCACTTCTCAGCCTCCCTTGCAGCTACATGTGGTCCATGGAGTGTGAGCAGAAGGGATGGGGGCAACTTCCTGTTCATAGGACAGTGTGCTCCCCTCTCTCCGCCTAGGTTCCCCTGAGAGTAGAATCTGAAGGTAAAGCTCAACTGCAGGTTTATTTGGGAAGTGACTTCAGGGAGCAGGGGTGAGGTGACAAGGAGGAGTGTGAGGAGGAAGCAGGGAGAGCCCATGCAAGAATGCGTTACTGATTTGGCCACTATCATAGGTGAATGGCGCTCAGTCCCACAGGACCTTCTGATGGGGAGACACAAAGGGGGAAACACCAACTGACAACCGACTGCCATTGGTCAAGGTGTAAATACTCCTACACCGCTAGGTTGCACTTCCTGTACTGTCCGAGGAGCCCCAGAACAGAAAGTGGAAAACCTAGAGTATGGACTAAGATGAGGCATTGCCTGGATGCAGTTGTGCAAAATAGCAAAGGCTGCACAGCTGTGGGCAGCCAGGAGTGGTTAGGTGGGGCTGAGAGGATTAGAAGTGCTGCTCAAAACAGTGTGATACATCCCCCTTCCTGCTGGCTAAGATGCTGGTGGAGAGTTGTCTCAGACTGTGAAACCAGAGCAAACCACCTGGGAGGGTTGGAACAATGATATCAAAGGAGCTTGGCACCCTGGGAATGTCTGAGTAGCCATGTGAGCTTGGACTGTACGAGAGAGAGAAATAAATTTCTTTTATTGAAGCAACTGTTATTTGGAGAACTAAAAAAAGATAAGTCTGATAATCACAAGCTGTAAACATCAAACTGGAGTGATTTGTTTAGACAGTGAATAAAAATTTTAGGTGTCAGTAAACAGTTGGCAGACCCATGGTCTACATGACAATCACGTTGAGAATCTCAGCACCGTGTGGCTCAGTCCATGACACCAAAGAACAGTCTAACAGCTTGGTACTGAATCAACTGGGTGGTGTTGCCATCCAAACAGAGCCCCTCCAAATACTTTATTAAATATACACATTCTTGCCTTGCCAAAGTGTATTTTAAGCTGAAACAATGCATTCTTTTACAAATATGATTATCTTATATCACCGATCACACCAATTCTTAAGAATGAAATAGCCCATGGAACACTAAATACGTTTCCCCTGAATAATTAAACTTTGTAGCTAATGGCTAATAAGCGACCATACTGGACAGAGCCTTGAGTATAATATTCCTTAAAAGTGCCTACAGTGATCTAAGGGGAGGTTGGTGTCACATCATGAAGGAAGAGATAGGGACAGAGAGGTGGTGGGGCGGCACAACCTGGAAGTGGTGGAGCTGGGATTTGAACCCAGGTTTGTTTGCCTCAAAAGCCCATGCTTTACCCATTACGCTAGATCTGATTGATGGAAACTGTGAGCTTTGCTATTCTCTGGGACTTTAGAAGTCTAAAGTCTTATTTTAAGTCTAAAATAAGTAGTTTACCTGCCTTGTGCTTAAAAGGCAGGGGTGGAGATGGGGGGAATGGGGGTTGAGGATTGTAAGGGAGGAGCACTGGAGTTGAGCTGAGTACATGGGCTGAGTTCCTTGCCCTGCTGCTTGCTTGCTGTGTGAACAGGAAAATGGCTGAGAATCTCTAACCTCAGGTGCTTCACTGAGAAAATGGCAACAATAAAATGTACCTGTACCTCGCAGGCTTTTTTGAGAAGTGAAACAAGGATACGTATATATAATATTAAAAGTGCTTTGTAAACCATAATGCACTACACTTCATGAACATTTACGGTGGACCAGACATAGTGTTAAACACTTTACACGGATTATCTCATTTAATCACCACTGCAACACTATGAGCTAACTGCTTTTCCACCCCCTTTTCCAGGAATTTGAAGCTTAGCTTGCCCGGGGTCACGTGACTATTAGTGGGCGGGGCTGGCATTGGAAGGTGGTACCCAGGGCTCTGGGCTACTCTCATCACACAGATACCTGTGCACCTGGGCCATATGATCACTCCCTATATGCAGACCACTGACATAATCTAGACAACTTGTCTCAGATTAAAATGTACCCTAGGGACTTCCCTGGTGGCGCAGTGGTTAAGAATCCACCTGCCAATGCAGGGGACATGGGTTCTAGCCCTGGTCTGGGAAGATCCCACAAGCCGCGGAGCAACTAAGCCTGTGCGCCACAACTACTGAGCCTGTGCTCTAGAGCCTGCGAGCTACAACTACTGAGCCCATGTGCCACAACTACTGAAGCCCAGTTGCGGCGAGCGGGGACCACTCTTCATCGCGGTGCATGGGCCTCTCACTGTCACGGCCTCTCTTGTTGCGGAGCACAGGCTCCAGGCGCGCAGACTCAGTAGTTGTGGCTCACGGGCCCAGTTGCTCCGTGGCATGTGGGATCTTCCCAGACCAGGGCTCGAACCCGTGTCCCCTGCATTGGCAGGCAGATTCTCAACCACTGTGCCACCAGGGAAGCCCTGTTCACAGTTTTAAAGCAGAGGAGAGGCTAAATAATGTCTATCACTTTCTTAGGATTCACTAAATATTCACGATTTGATAAAGTCACAAAGAGGTCTGGAGTGAAATATGCATCCTCCTCGCCTTTTTCAACCCAACTTGGTAGATGAGGTTGAAATGTGAGTTTATATCTGAGAGCCAGCTTTCTCCCCTTGCCTCATTCCCATCTGTTATCCTTAAAATATTATTGAAAATGCCTGTGTGAAATTCTTAGAGGATGTGAGAGCTTTAAAATTAACTAAATATAGGCTCCCATTAATGCACTGAAGCCTGAAATCACCCTGGCAGACAAATGTTTTGTATAAGGTGTAACTGAAAACAATACCACGAGTAAACCACCTCTTTTTCATTTTAAGCTTTGTCCCATTCACAGTACTCAGGGCAAAAGAAACCCTGACCTATGCCAAAGGAAAAAAACAAAAGAACATGGATTTCAGATAAGAATGATCCAGAAACCAAAGGAATTTGGAAAGGGCTTTGTAGATGCAAAGTAGCAAATGCAGAACATGAAGGCAAGTAGGGGGGCCAGCAACTCTGGGTGGTGAACCCACCGAGTTTCAATAGACGTTTTCACCAACATCTAAACAAAAAACCTCCACGGGGATGGTCAGTTGCCAACTGGAAAGGATGAGGGAGACATCATCTCCTCCTGCCCAGATTGCACCCCTTTCCTATTTAGAGGCTTCACAGGAGGGAGCTGTAATATGATTATTTGTTGATGAAGGGATTTCTAATTGCTGCTTCAGAGGAGGGTAACATGACTTATTGGTTTCCTTTGATGTTTTGTTTGCTGACACAATTGCTAAACTTTGAAATGCAGTCAAACTGTAATTTAGTTCAGAAGCTTCTTTTTAAATGTATATTGCAGCACAGAACTGATTTTTAGTCGAAATCCACTTCTCAGAATTTTTTGTTAATGCAAATCCTTTCTTCATAAAAGGCATACGTGGGCTTCACTGGTGGCACAGTGGTTAAGAATCCTCCTGCCAATGCAGGGGACATGGATTCGATCCCTGGCCCAGGAAGATTCCACATGCTATGGAGCAACTAAGCTCATGTGCCACAAGTACTGAGCCTGTGCTCTAGAGCCCATGTGCCACAACTACTGAAGCCCGTGAGCCACAACTACTGAAGCCCGTGCTCCGCAATAAGGGAAGCCACCGCAATGAGAAGCCTGCGCAACGCAACGAAGAGTAGGCCCCGCTCACCACAACTAGAGAAAGCCCGCACACAGCAATGAAGACCCAACACAGCCAAAAAAAAAAAAAAAAAGATAAGATAAAAACTTTTAAAAAAAGGCATACGTTTTCTGTACCATCTACTGTCACCTTCATTTGGTTTCCTCAATTCCCAGTGAGTTGAGGAGCAGACTTCTGATAACAGGGCGGTTGTGTCATACGTGCAGGAGGGGTACAGTCCCTGGCTATCCTGCTCCCTCACGGTGCCAAGCACAGGACTCAGGAGTAGCCTCTAGGATCCTACCTGGATCAGCCTCACTGCCAATCACAGGGGCCCTCTATTCCCAAAGGGGTGGTAGTGGAAAAGGCTGCAGGGATATGGCAGGCAAAGTGGGCTCCTCTCCTACCAAGCTGGTTCAGGGGAGAAAATCAAACAGATTATTGCTACATCTGCAGTAGTTCACTTTCCCTATGCGCTGCTCCTATAGCAGGGTCTATACTTCAATAAAGATATTGATGCTGTGGGGATTTCCCTGGCGGTCAAGTGGTTAAGACTCCATGCTGCCAATGCAGGGGGCTTGGGTTCGATCCCCAGTCAGGGAACTAAGATTTCACATGCCTTGTGGTCAAAAGATTAAAAAAAAAAAAAAGAAAGATATTGATGCTGTGCTAAAGGAACTAGGCATGAGTGGGCTTGAGGCCAGAATTCAAGTTTCCCTCTGTCTGTCCTTTTCTCTGAGAAATGTCCGTACTTCTTGAACCCCAGTGACCAATACAAGGACTGGACAAACACCATGCAGCCAACAGGCCAAGTTCTGCCTGACCTGTATTCCACAAGACCTGTTTTCTTGGGCCTGCACAGTTATTATTATTTTTTTTTAATTTGAATTTCAATGTCTTTTAAAAGGGCACAAGCTCTCCAGGTCACTGCTAATCCCTAAATATACCCTTAACATGCAGGTCACTTGGCTAATTCTGTGTCAGTAACACCCCCGTGGGCTTTTGACCTTTCTGCCTCTGGTGAGCAGAAAATTCTCCTTAGTTAACAGAGGACTCAGCTTTTGACACTGAAGTCTCAGGGGCCTTGGATAATGAAAAAGGGTGGATCAAAGAGGAAACCAATAGCTTAGTCTATGAGATATTGTAAGAATCCAACTAAGCCACTCCGGGTCCTCTTAGTTCTGCATTTTCTGTTGTGTGCCTTAACTTGGGGGCCCTCGGCAGACTACTTACAGGGTGGTCAACTTCTGGGTCATAAACCCCATGAGGTTCTGCTTTGAATTTATGTCAACATAGATTGTGTCTTTTCTCAGCTTGTTGCCATCAAAGCAATGCTTAAGTTGGGCTGATTTGGGCTCTGGGAAGAGAGGGCAGCCATTCTTTCAATGGATGCATTTCATTTTGCCCCACCTCTCAAGTTCCAAATGCTCTGGAGATTCATTCATCTTCCTTCTTCTCCTCCTCACACTTTTCCTTCCTTCTTTTTCTTTGACACCCAAATCCAAATGATGTATAAGCGGAGCAGATCTTGGTTGGGTAGGAGTGGGAAACATTGTCCATCTTTATTTTTTTCACTGCAAACTCCACATTAGATCCATGTTTGCTAAAACATACAAAAAGCAATCAAATTTCCTCGATGATCAGTCATTTAAAACTATACTAAGACCAGCAAACTTGCAATGAAGCAGAAAGCAAAATTCACTTGTTAAAAAGACAAAACACAAGATCATAAAGACATTTCATTCTTGCTGTAGGCTTCTTCCAAATGTTTCCCTGGATCCCAAGGGAGTGCTTTACATCTCCTTTGCTATTAGGAGTATCTGGGTGAAAGTTTGAGAAGCAGTGTGAGATTCTGGTAAATTCTTTTCTAAAACACAGTCTGCTTTTGTATCTGAGAGGAGTATTTCTTTATTTCTGGGGTTCGTGGAATGAGAAATTATGTAGTCCTTGGCTGGACACTTAAGTCTGTTCCTGGGCTTGCCAAAAAGGCTTGGGTTGAGTTATTGGACTGGACTTCATATTCCCACTCTGAGACCACCGGGATTGTAAAACTGTTGATGCTGAGTCCATTTCTTGTAAATGGCTCCACATATTCACGAATAAATAGTTTAGTTCTGTTATTGTTGGTTTTGGGGTCACCTCCCCCCCCCACAGTTATCCTGTTTATGCAGAAGTATCAAGCATTGGCATTCTCTCTGTTCTGCATTTGTTGGAAAGTAAATAGGCAACAATAAAGAAATTTTATTATGCATGTTTTCTGCCTTGGGTGACACCTGGAATTTGCTGAATTTGCCGAGAGCAACTTAAATTTTAAAAGGTTCCTGAACCTCACCTTTTTCATGCCATTTGAGTCAGATGGAAAACCAAATAATTAGAATAAGCAAGCTGTGTGGGTCCTTTCTCTTGCTCTCAGCTGACTCCAGACCCTGCTGTGGAATTCTGCACCTCTTCCCCACCCCCCTTCCAGCTGCTAAACTTCCATGACCAGATCTAAACAACTATCTTCCCTCCTCCCCCCATCTCAGATAATCAACAACTGAGTTAGCATATTACCTAGGACATCGTGGTACAAAAAATGTTCAGAGTAGAAAACAAAACAAAACAAAACCACTCCTAACCATTGGTTTATCAGAACATCTCATTTACTTTATGTTGGTCTTCTTCAAACTTGAAAAGTGACTTTAAAGCAATGAAGCCGATTTTCACCAGCATTATATAGACTCTGACTAATGCCAACCAAAAACACTTTGCCCAGACTGCTTCCCACTAACTTGTACCCCGAGGGGATGGGGTGAAGCAGAATTGAAGAACAAATGTAAACAAAAGTCCAGACATACTGCTCTTTCTTTCAGTGACTCACCCCCGAATGGGACCCTGTCTGAGATCCCACAAAATCCTGTTAAATTTTTCTAGGCAAGATGCTTAATTGCTGTTAGGCTTAGGGAAGAAAATCAGTATCATATCTTCCCAGTGATACTGCATTTTGGTAATGATCTCAACTTTTGGAGAAGGCAGCGTGGTATGGTGAACGAAGACTCAGCATCAGACTCAGACCAGCCAAGGTTTAAATCCCAGAGCCACCATTTTTTGGCTGTGCACCAATGGATACGTGACAGGTCCTCCCGGGCCTCTTTTTTTTTTTTTTTTTCATCTGCAAAATGAGAAATGATGACAAGGATTAAATGAGACAGCAGATGAGAGAAGCAAGCCCAGTGCTAGGCACACAATCAATGTAAGCATCCCTTCTTTTTTAAAATCAGATCACAGATTATGAACATAAAGTAACTCCCCACCAAGAGCTGACTCTGGCCGAGGGCGCTGTTTTCTACGAAGGGAGCTCTTGGTGGCCCTTAGTTGTGACTGCTGATTGCACACATCTGGAAACTATGACAACTGTTTTGCTTTGAGCTCAACTTGGCCCAAATATAGCTCTATATAAAGCAGCTTCTATCCCTCAGTTTTTCCCAACACATCATAGCTTGGCATGAATTTGGGCAGAAGAGTGGGTGTCAAAAGAAATGCAAAATATCTGGGAGGAATTCAGATTCAACTAACAATCACCCAGCCCTGTATGGCCCCTGGAGTAGCTCCGTGTAGTAACTGTCCCTGGAGTAGTTCATTCAACACTCACAGGAGCCTAGTACGAAGCTCTATTATTATGCCTACTTTGCAGATGTTTCAGCTGAGTCTGGGAGGTTAAGTGGCTTTCTCAGGGTCACAGAAATAATAAGGTTTGGGATAAGATCCCAGGCTTTTTGACCTGGTTAAGAAAGCAGGAGGATTTGCAGGGTTGGAAGATGGGCAATGGCAGTGTCTACTTGCCAAAGCCTGCTTTGAGTTGACACCATCCACAACAAGTGCCAGGGAGGAGGGTTGTTGGGAGGAATGTCCCAGGTAAGGTACTTTTACCTTTAGAAACCCTGTGCCGAGGCCCTCTGTCCATTATGTCACATATCGACTGGGGCAGGTAGTGAGATCTGGCTAATTAAACATGTCATGTAAACAATATCTTAACAATAACTTTAAAAACAATTTGTAGGGGCTTCCCTGGTGGTTCAGTGGTTAAGAATCTGCCTGCCAATGCAGGGGACAGGGGTTCGACCTCTGGTCTGGGAAGATCCCACATGCCGCGGAACAACTAAGCCAGTGTGCCACAACTACTGAGCCTGCACTCCGGAGCCCGTGAGCCACAACTGTTGAGCCCTCGTGCCACAACTACTGAAGCCCGTGCACTGTGCTCCACAACAAGAGAAGCCACCGCAATGAGAAGCCCGCGCACCGCAACGACGTGTAGCCCCCGCTCGCCACAACTAGAGAAAGCCCACGCGCAGCAGCGAAGACCCAACACAGCCAAAAATAAATAAGTTTATTTTTTAAAAAAGAATGCTACAATTGTCAGTTTTCTGGGGTTTTTTTAACTGTTTAAAGAAATACAGAGCAATTCTTTTTTCTTTTTTACCACCAAAAGCAACAATAGTTTATTTGAATTATTTTTAATTCTTTAGAAAGAAACATTCATTTTTTTATGTGAAGGGAAAACCCTGAAGATGTCCAGCCTTAGGTCAGACAAAAATAGCTGAGTCCTAGCACCTACAGAGCGATTCTAAACACAGTTCCCTTATGGGCTTAACTGATGAATTTGTTCTTTCTTTTCACCTGAAAAGCTTCCATTTTCCTCTTGCCCCTTTGTTCTCAGGAAGCAGTTTTGAGTCCCAACATGCCCTGCATCACCTCCTGCTGTGTCCACTGCGAAGCAGGGCAATCAGAGTGTGGGCTTCAGCACAACCCCAGTTGGATGACAAACAGTGAGAGTAATATGCTGGTAGAGTTTTTAAAATTCCAGAATACCAGAATACAGTACTGCAGCCCCCCTCTCTCCAAATCAAAGCCTACTGAATGAAATGATGACTGCACTCAAGTGCAATTATACTGAGCACATAAAATTGAAACACTGAAAGTAAATCTTACATTCAGATATTGCATTTCATATTTCAGCATATGCCAAATAAGCTAGTGACATTTTTATCATTGTTGAGTATAATGTCAGGAGACAGACTTCTACAAATTTTCTACATAACTCTTTCCATTTTATCTGTTTTCCATTTATGGAGTTGAACACATGGTGTGACTTTTAATATTCTCTCCTCCTGCTTCCTCGCATTTTATGACAAGGGATCAAACTCAATCTTGATTATCCTAAATTTACCCTTAGGTAACCTCAGACCCAGAGGGGTTTTTTTGTTTTGTTTTGTTTGTTTGTTTGTTTTAATTTGTATGGAAAAGGAGAGAGGAAAAACTTCCAAATAACCCTATAAACCTGGTCCTATGGATGCTGGCAGATGCCCTGGAAAGAACAAGTGCCAGCACGTTATAGAAGACCACAGTGGCTGGTGGCTACCAGCTCAGGTCTCTCAGGTCGTGGAAACTCGGTAATAACCGAGGGAACTGTGGGTTTTAACGTATGTCAGATCTCGAAGATGGGGCGGGCTTAGTTGAGCCGGGTCTCCCTGGGGGCGCAGAAGGGAAGCGGTTGGGAATGAATGAGCCGAGGCCCCGAGCCCGCGTTCCTGGCGGTGGCGCCCTAGCTCCAGCGCGGTGACAACAAGCGTTAAGATAACAACCGCCGCCGCCGCCGCCGCCGCCGCCGCCGCCGCCGCCGCCAGAGGATGGCTTCTAGCTTCAAGAAGTCAAACGTGGCCTCCACCAGCCAGAAAAGAAAGGTGGGGCCTAAGCCCGAGCTCACTGAAGATCAGAAGCAAGAAGTCCGCGAAGCGTTTGACCTCTTCGATGCCGACGGCAGCGGCACCATCGACGTGAAGGAGCTGAAGGTGGCCATGAGGGCGCTGGGCTTTGAACCCAGGAAGGAGGAGATGAAGAGGATGACCGCCGAGGTGGACAAGGAAGGCACAGGGAAAGTCAGCTTCAATGACTTCTTGGCCGTGATGACTCAGAAGATGGCCGAGAAAGACACCAAGGAAGAAATCCTGAAGGCTTTCAGGCTCTTTGATGATGATGAAACCGGGAAGATCTCTTTCCAAAACCTAAAGCGCGTGGCCACCGAGTTGGGGGAAAACCTCACTGACGAGGAGCTGCAGGAAATGATTGACGAAGCAGATCAGGATGGAGACGGTGAAGTGAACGAGGAAGAGTTTCTTCGGATCATGAAAAAGACCAGCCTCTATTAAAGTCGGTTTCTCCCGCAAGCATGTGTAGGGAGATTGAGTTGACTTTCTGGGCTCCCTGCTTCTGTTTTGTGAAACCTTGAGGTAGAGGCCAGCACTGTCTCTCCTCTTACCCCCAGTTGGTCTAGATAGTTCTATTTCCAAATCTCTAGCTCAATTACAGAATTTTAAAGATGCTTTTAATGTGAGTTTTGGTTTTTCATTCCCAAGAGCAGACCTGGAGGAGTGTAGGTTGAATCAAAGATCCTGAAACTTCTTTCCATCCACCATTTGCCTTGCATTGGTGGACACCCATTAAACTGAAGACAAGACAGCTTCTTGGGACAAACTGCAAAGCAGTTCCCTTGTCGCTTCTTTGGTAGTCTTATATTATCTTGCTTCATATATTATTCCTTAAATTCAAGTCATTGTTCTCACATGATAAGGTGGAATCACCAGCAGGTCATCCTAGCCATTGGTTTTCACTTAACTGAATACTGGTTTGAAGGGAAACAATGCAGCCATTTATTGGGCTCAGGAAAGGTACTGCTCTAAAGGATAGGCTTGCCTTTGGCTGGTGGTAAATTGTGCTACTTAAACTGTTCTCTGGCTTCGTCACATGCAAATGATGCTTGATTTGTGCGTACATTATCTACTGTGGATTATCGGGGCCACGATGTATTCTTGGGCTACAGAGTAAAAACAGAATTTAATATTGGCCCAAGCAAAGTATGATTTGCTTAAGAGATTAAGCTAACTAATGACTTTGAGTAAATATTTATAAATGTAAGATCTTAGCTTAGGAAGTTGTAAAAAAATATCTATAACACACTTTGAGCTAGTTATCTGTCCTTGGAAAGATAAACTAGTGTTTTAGTTATTAGACGAGTTATACTATAACCTTAGTCATTTTATTATTGCTTTATTACAAGCCACTGTCTACCTTCTAATTCTTAGAACATCTTGGTTCTTGATACTTAATTTCCCCTCCTCTGGTATATAGTTGATGCCAGAATGTCTGGCATATAAGTAGTTCTCTATTTTATAATCCCAAGAAACTATTTGTTGTGGCTTGCGTATGCATTAATACTACTTGTTCTCTGTTATAAATTAAACCTTTCTTGTTTTGAAATAAAATACCTACCCATTTGAACATCTACAAATATGAAGTTAGAGAAAAGTTAAATAATATAACTGTGGGAAGATAATGTAATCTATCTGCTGAGATGGAGGCCTGGACAAATGTTTTGATAATAGGCAACAAAACTAGCAAACAGGCAAGATATTTTGGTCACAACTAAATTAAGTCTTCATACAAAGTCCCATTAAAATAAATGCTGAAATTCTGGAAAATTTTTCACTTGCTTTGCCAGCAGTTTTACCCTTCAGAGGATTGTTAATCCAATCAGGAAAACTACTACTCTGGGTTTAATTCTCATTAACAGGGACTAATTTGTCAAAGCAGCAGTACTAGCTGAAGTGATGGGTATGTGGGCATTTACTGTGAGAAAGGATTTTGCTGAGGCGGCTGGCACAGGGCAAGGGAACTCACCCAGACTGCAAATGCTAACAGTTCAGGTTCAAGGTCTTAGTGTGGATTCAGGTGCAGTTGTAGGGGATACAGGTGCAGCTTGGACCAGCATCAGTCTGAGGGGCCTGATCTGAGGGCAAGGGGAGGAGTGTGGCATTCTGGGAAACAAGAGTTCCTGGCATTCTGATGACCAGAGTCTTGGCCCAAGGATCTACATATGGATCAAGGTAGAAAAAACAGAAACAAAGAAAGTTGGCAGGAACTAGGAGAAAGGGTCAGAGCCTTGGCCAACTGGAACTGGGTTCAGTCTTGGCTCCCGGCCCAGCAGAGGATAGAAGTGAAAACCAGGAACCCAGGCTGAAGCCCAGGAATCAAGCTGCCCAGACGCCATGGGGTCAACTGTGGAGGCTGTAGCCCAGGACTTAAAGGGTTGCTTTAAAGACACAGTCCGTCCTACACACAGGAAGGGGCTCCAGAATATTTCTGAATCCCATTCACTGCTAAGGAAGAACCTCTCAATGGACTACTAGTTTTGCTTCTCAATCGACATGTATTCTGGGAGATGGAGGGTAAATTGGGGCAGGGGAACAACTAGAGCAGACCTAGATTGACATTTGAATTTTAAGAGAAATAAATCATACATGTCTGGCTGGGTCAGACATGTATCCCAGTCTTTACACAAATAGAACACAAAAAGTTCAATGAAAATTTAAAAACACCTTTTTGCAGATGAGTCAACTCAGCTATAAAGGTTGGGAAGAACTAAGAAGTAGTTTTCACTGGGCTATTACAAATGGTCCCAATAAAGAAGCAGGAAGTATACCAAAGAAACTGTGTAGGGAGCTCATTGATAAACTCTTGCTTTCTAATGATAAATGTTAACAGGTGAAAAGCAGAGCATCAGGCCAAGGATAAAAGTATGACAGTCTCAGGGTTGTATTGCTATCAAGGGAGATAATGCCCCAAATGAGCAGAGGACAGTAAAGGAATTTTTTTTTTCCTTAAAGACATCTTAGTTATGTCTAAGATGAGAAGATTGAGGATGGGATAGGTCCAACTCTTTAAATTGTTGCAGGTTGGTTTCCATGGGAAGCAGGCTCTTTGAGTCTTAGGTTTGTGTACAGGAAGTTTATTTGAGTTCTCTGGATCACATGGGTGAGGGGGAAAGAAACCAAGACTGGGCAGAGGGAGAAATTGGGCTATGATATGGTCACTAACAAAGGCCTCAGCTGATCTCATGGGGAGCTCTGGAGCAAGGGTGACCCTGCAGATGACCCAAATTGTGACAAGGAAGTTGGGCCTTTAAAACTTGTCATTGATTGACAGTCACTGAACATGAGCTGTCCCTAGGAAGGGGGTATGACCTTGAGCAAGGTGGCTGTCCTCAGCCAAGGGCAATCAATCTCTGGGAGAGGGAATTCAGTTGCAGACTATTAGCTGTCAAGACTGCCAGCACCTGGGGGATGACTTCAGTTCTGAGGGACAGGCCAGAGGGGAGATCTGGGCAGGGCCCCACGGTGTCCACTACACCCCACACCTTATACCACTTAGATCTACTGGCTGATTCAGGATTCTGATGGATCTTTCTTCCTGGGGGAAAGTTATAAAAGGAAATCTAGAGGGATGAACTGCAGCCTCTGTCACAATAGCTGGTCTCGAGACCACAAGTAGTGCTCATCCTTCTCCCCAACATTGCAGTCTGGGTTCCCCTCACCCTCAGCACCTCTGCTGACATGTGACTTGCCTAGTGGGATGACCCAGGTCCTCATCCCTGAGGAGTCTGGGCCCCTAATCCCCGTGCCCCTCTCAGGCTCTGGCTGCTGCACACATCTCTCTGCCCTCAAAATTGACTACAGGAGCCCCAAGAGACACTCAAGTGTGTCACCTGGGTGCCAAGCATATTGTCCCCATGTTCTGCCCACAGCTCTGCATCCTCCTGATGTCCAGGAGCAGTTACTCATGGTGGTGACACCTTCCCTGGACTGCCATCCTCTCGGCACAAGGAACCCAGCGTAACTGGGTGGTGTGCATAGTTTGACATTTAATGGGACTCTCGCTGTGCCTACTGAGGGGAACATTCCCCCTCTGGGAGCCGAGATCTCTAAATGCACAGGGGCCAGAGTTGTGGGGACGGGCAGCACAAATCAAAGGGTAAATGCTTGTCAGCTGTGGTAAGAATGACTTCCGCCCTTGATTTGCTGGACTCACGTGACACCACTCCATATAATGGCCATCAATTTTGAGTGTGTGCTGCATCCTGGAGGGTGGCAAGGCATCCTCACTGGTTGTGATGCCCAAGCTGGCCCCTCAACAGCATCTCCAACAGGCTTTTCCACTGCTCCATCAGGTCAAAATCTTCTGTGTGTTATTGGACCAGTAGACTCTGGGCCTGAATTCCCACTGTTGCACTTCCTTTCCTATAAAGTGGGTGCCTCGGTCCAATGGAATATTATGTGGGATCCTATGTCAGTAAATACTCAGCTGTGGTCCTGGCTGAAGCTCCACAAGCAAGAAAGGCAAACCCTTGACCAAAATATGTGTCAAGTCCAGTCAAGATGAGTCGCTCATCTTTCCAGGGTGGAAGGGATCCAGTTAGACTACTTGACACCAGGAGGCCTGTTGGCCTCCTTGGGGGATGATGCTGTTCCCACTTGGTGGCCACAGTAACTATATCACCCTTCGTGAATGGGAGTCAGAGCTGCTGGACCCATGCACAGCCTCCAGCTCTGCCCAATGACTACTCCATTCATGTGCGTATTGTGCCAGCCCTGGGGTGGCAATGACAGAGGTAGACTGGCATCAACTGGCCAAGTCATTCTATCTTCCTAGTTGTTTGGCATCTTTTATACGATAGAAATGCTCTGATAGGTGTTAATATGAATTCCTTACACTTCCTACCCATTGCCATAAATCCATCTATGTGCCTTTTTTTCCAGATCTTTTTATCCCTGATGTTTCCCTTTCCAGAGTCCTGAACAATCAGCCAACTGATTGGTCACCACTGTCAGAGCCCACATGTATTCGAATTTCAGGCCACTTTTCTGTCCACACAAAGTGGATTCTGCTCTATCAGAAATTCTGTCCATTGGGAGAGTTTCCTCTTTCACTGATATCTTTCTGGTCCGCCTTTGAGTGTAATGAACCTATGGTCTGTTGTACCAAAGCTGACGTATCCCTGAACCAACTTCAGCATTTTTACTCTTCCAACAGCTAGTCATAAAGGACCACCTACCCCCACGTGGGCACAGGTATGAGCTGAGGGAGGGGCTCTGGTGCAATTTGATGGATGACAGGGGCCTTCTCCTCACGCAGCTTACTTGGGTCCTCTAGCCTTGCCTGTGCCGGATCCCAGGCATGTGGGATCTTAGTTCCCCAACCAGGGATCCAACCCATGTCTCCTGCAGTGGAAGCACAGAGTGCTAACCACTGGACCACCAAGGAATTTCCCCAGATATACCACTTCTTTTTCTAGTTTCCCAAGGTGGCAGATTACACTATTGATTGTAGATCTTTCTTCTTTTCTAACATATGCATTCAATGCTTTTCATTTCCTTCCACTTTTCGTTGTATCCCACTGCATTTTTTTTTTTTTAAGATTCTTTGATGTGGACCATTTTTAAAGTCTTTTATTGAATTTGTTACAATATTGCTTCTGTTTTATGTTTTGGTTTTTTGGCCCCGAGGCATGTGGGATCTTAGCTCCCTGGCCAGGGATGAAACCTGCACCCCCTGCATTGGAAGGCAAAGTCTTAACCACTGGACCACCAGGGAAGTCCCCCCACGGCATTTTTATTTAGTTCCAAATATGTTTTAATTTCTCTTGAGACTTCTTCTTCAACCCATGTATTATTGTTTGATCTCAAATATTTTGCAATTTTCCTACTATTTTTCTATCTTATTTAATTCTCTGTGGTCTGAGAGCATGCTTTTTTTTTTTCTTAAGTGCTATGTTTTTTGTTTTTTTGTCTTTTTGTTTTTGTGTTTTTTTAAATTTATTTTTGGCTGTGTTGGGTCTTCGTTGCTGCGCGCAGGCTTTCTCTAGTTGCGGTGAGCGGCGGCTACTCTTCGATGCGGTGCGTGGGCTTCTCATTGCAGTGGCTTGAGAGCGTGCTTTTTGAGATCTATTCTTTTTAACGGGTTAAGGTGTGTTTTATGCCCCATAATGTAGTCCATCTTGGTGAAAGTTCTGCGTGAGCTTGAGAAGAATATGTCATCTGCTGTTCTCAGATGCAGTCGTCTATAGATGTCAATTATATCCAGTAGATTGATGGTGCTGTTGAGTTTAGCTATGTCCTCACTGAATTTCTGCCTCCTGGATCTGTCCATTTCTGATACAGGGGTGTTAACATCTCCAGTTATAATAGTGGATTCATCTATTTCTCTTCACACATGGATCAGCTTTTGCCTCATATTTTGATGCTCTGTTTTTAGGTGCATAAGAATTTTATGTCTTCTTGGAGAATTGACCTTTTCATCATTATTTAATGCCCCTCTAGATCCCAGATAATTTTCCTTGCTCTGAAGTCCGCCTCATCTGAAATTAATATTATTACTTCAGCTTTCTTTTGATTACTATTAGCATGGAATATCTAGACTTTTAACCGACCTGTGTCTTTATATTTCAAGTAAGTTTCTTATAGACAACATATAGTGGGATATTGTTTTTTTTTATCCACTCTGTCAGTTTCTGTCTTTTAATTGGTGTTAGATCAGTTAAGAACAAGAAAAATAAAAGATTTTATTTTACCTTCATTTATTCCTTCTCTAATGCTCTTCTTTTTTTTCTTCCAGTTTTATTGAGCTATAATTGACACATAGCACTGCATAAGTTTAAGGTGTACAGCATAATGATGTGACTTACATACATCATGACATGATTATCACAAGAAGTTTAGTGAACATCCACCATCCCATATAGATGCAAAATAAAGGAGAAAGAAAAAAAATATTTTTCCTTGTGATGAGAACACTTGGGATTTACTCTCTTAACTTTCATAATATACAGAGGTGTTAAGTATATATTAATCATGTTGTACATTACAAACTTAGTACTTTTTTTTTTTTTTTTTTTTTGGCTGTGTTGGGCCTTCGTTTCTGTGCAAGGGCTTCCTCCAGTTGCGGCAAGCGGGGGCCACCCTTCATCGCAGTGCGCGGGCCTCTCACCATCGCGGCCTCTCTTGTTGCGGAGCACAGGCTCCAGACGCGCAGGCTCAGTAGTTGTGGCTCACAGGCCTAGTTGCTCCGCGGCATGTGGGATCCTCCCAGACCAGGGCTCCTGTCCCCTCCATTAGCAGGCAGACTCTCAACCACTGCGCCACCAAGGAAGCCCCCAAACTTAGTACTTTTTATCTTATAGCTGGAAGTTTATATATTTTGACCGCCTTCATCCAATTCGCCCTCCCCCTACCCCCTGCCTCTGGTCCTTTTCCTATGAGTTTGTCTGTCTGTTTGTTTTTATATTGTTTTATATAAATTTATTTATTTATTTATTTTTGGTTGCATTGGGTCTTCGTTGCTGCACGCGGGCTTTCTCTAGTTGCGGCGAGTGGGGGCTACTCTTCACTGTGGCGCACGGGTTTCTCATTGCGGTGGCTTCTCTTGTTGCAGAGCACAGGTTGTAGGTGCACTGGTTTCAGTAGTTGTGGTTCATGGGCTCTAGAGCGCAGGCTCGGTAGTTGTGGCACAGGGGCCTAGCTGCTCCGCAGCAAGTGGGATCTTCCCAGACCAGGGCTTGAACCCGCGTTCCCAGCACTGACAGGTGGATTCTCAACCACTGCACCAGCAGGGAAGTCCCAATCTGTTTGTTTTTAAAGTATAATTGACCTACCACACTATGTTAGTTCCTGGTGGACAGCACAGTGAGTTGATATTTCTGTATATTACAAAATGATCACCACGATAAGTCTAGTTACTGTCACCATACAAAAATATTACATTATTATTGATTATATTCCCCACTCTGTATGTTACATCCCCGTGACTCATTTATTTTGTAACTGGAAGTTTGTACCTCTTCATTTCTCTCACCTATTTCACTCATCTCCCCCACCCCCATCGCCTCTGGCAACCACCTGTTTATTCTCTGTATCTATGACTCTTTTCTGTTTTGTTACATGTGTTCACTTGTTTTGTTTTTTAGATTCCACATAGATGTAAAATCGCACAGTAAATCTAATGCTCTTCTTTTCTTTATGTAGATCTTAGTTTCTGAATTAAATCATTTTCCTTCTCTCTTGAAGAACTTCTTTCTTACAAAGCAGGTCTAATGTGGTAGGTTTACTAATCCCCTCAATTTTTGCCTATCTGAGAAAGTCTTTATTTCTCCTTCACTTTTTTTTAAAAATTTATTTATTCATTTATTTAGTTTTTGGCTGCACTGGGTCTTCGCTGCTGCACGCGGGTTTTCTCTAGTTGCTGAGAGCGGGGGCTACTCATTGCTGCGGTGCGCGGGCTTCTCAGAGCGGCGGCTTCTCGTTGCAGAGCATGGGCTCTAGAGCGCAGGCTCAGTAGTTGTGGCGCACGGGCTTAGTTGCTCCACAGCATGTGGGATCTTCCGGGACCAGGGCTCGAACCCGTGTCCCCTGTATTGGCAGGTGGATTCCTAACCACTGTGCCACCAGGGAAGCCCTCGCCTTCACTTTTGAAGGATTACTTCACTGAACCCAGAATTCTAAGTTAATGTTTTTTATTTTCAGCACTTTAAATGTTTCACTCCACTTTCTTCTTGCTTGCCTGGTTTCTGAAGAGAAGTCAGTACAATTCTTATCCTTGTTTCCCTAAAAGTAAGGTGTTTCCCACACTCCGCCTCTGGCCTCTTTGGGGAATTTCTCTTTGTCTTTGATTTTCTGCAGTTTTTTTTTTAATTTGATAATGAAAGGCTTTAATTGTAATGTCATTGGCACATGTCATTGCTTTACAGTTTCATAACTTAAGTTTAAATATTAAGAGATACTTGGACATTTTTTAACTAAATAGCAAGCATTTAAAATACCATGGTATGGGCTTCCCTGGTGGCGCAGTGGTTGAGAATCTGCCTGCCAATGCAGGGGACACGGGTTCGAGCCCTGGTCTGGGAAGATCCCACATGCCGCGGAGCAACTGGGCCCGTGAGCCACAACTACTGAGCCTGAGCGTCTGGAGCCTCTGCTCCGCAACAAGAGAGGCCGCGATAGTGACAGGCCCGCGCACCGCGATGAAGAGTGGCCCCCACTCGCCGCAACTGGAGAAAGCCCTCACACAGAAACAAAGACCCAACACAGCCAAAAAAAAATAAAACATAATAAATAAATAATAAATAAAATACCATGGTGTTTAGCTAATGTGTATTTAAAAGTATAAAGGAGATTCATAAAAATAAAAAGATGTTTTAAACATGAGTCTGTAAATACACCCTATTTTATCATTTATGGTAACATAGTATGGTATTTATTTATTTTATTAATTAAAGTATAATTGACCTACAACACTCTTTGTTCCAGGTGTACAACACAGTGACTCAATATTTCTATACATTACCAAAGGATCACCACTTCTACAGTTTGATAATTACATGCAGATTTTTGGTGTTGTCTGAGATTCCTGGATCTGTGGTTTGTGTCCATCATTAATTTTGGAAAATTCTCAGCCATCATCATTTTCAATATCTATTCTTTTCCTTTTTCTCTTTCTTCTCCTTCTGGTATTCCCTTTATACATATGTTATACCTTTTGTAATTGCCCCACAGTTCTTACACATTCTCTCTTTTTTTTTTTTTTTGGTTGCATTGGGTCTTCATTGCAGTGCGTAGGCTTCTCATTGCGGTGGCTTCTCTTGTTGCGGAGCACGGGCTCTAGGGTGTGCAGGCTTCAGTAGCTGTGGCACGCGGGCTTAGTTGCTCCGGGGCATGTGGGATCTTCCCGGACCAGGGCTCGAACCCATGTCCCCTGCATTGGCAGGCGGATTCTTAACCACTGCACCACCAGGGAAGTCCGCTTACACATTCTGATCTATCTTTTTCATTCTTTCTTCTCTTTACATTTCAGTTTTTGAAGTTTCTATTGACATATCTTCAAGCTCACTGATTCTTTCCTTGGCTATTAATGAGCCCAAAAAGGGCATTCTTCATTTCTGTTTCAGTGTTTTTGATTTCTAGCATTTCCTTTTGACTATTTTCTAGAGTTTCCATCTCTCTACTTACATACACATCTGTTCTTTCATAATGTCCACTTTTTCCATTAGTGCCCTTAGCATATCTGTTATTTAAATGATGATTAAGTCCTGTTGGTTGTTGGTGATATTGAGTTTTTCTACAACCCTGCTGACTTTCTGTCCACTTATTCTATCAGTCTGTTGAGAGAGAGATATTGAAGTCTCCAGTTATAATTCTGGATCTGTCTATTTTGCCTTTCAGTTCTATTAGTTTTTGCCTCACGTATTTTGCCGCTCTGTTGTTTGGTGCACAGGCATGTAGGATTGCTGTGACTTCTCATGGGATTGACCCTTTTACTATTATATAACATTTGTCTCAGTCCCTGATAATTTTATGCACTCTGAAGCCTATGTTATATGATATAAATATATCACTTCTGCTTCCTTTGATTAATGTTTGCAAGATATGTCATTTTACATCCTTTTACTTTCAACTTGCCTATACCATTATATTTGAATTGAATTTCTTGTAGACTGTATGTAGTTTTAATCCACTCTATCAATATCTGTCTTTTAATCAGTTTATTTAGGCCCATTCTTTTAGTGTAGATCTGCTAGTGACAAATTCTCTTTGTTTTTTTCTGTTCCTCTGAGAATAACTTCATTTCCCCCTTCATCTTGAAGGACACCTTCACTGGATACAGGATTCTGGGTAATCAGTTCTTTTCTTTTGGCACTTTAGTGTGCAGTATGCTGTCAAAGTAAGGACTAAACTAAAATAAAAATGAATGTGTTCCCAGGCTACATTCATAAAAGCACAATTCACCAAGTGAGGAGGGAGACCCATTTCTATGGTCTGGAGGACTGTGCTCACTTGTGGGTTTTACATCTTAAAAGGAACTGAAGAAATCAAGGCCTGTTGACAGCAGTGAGATAAATAGGGTGAGGGGATACAAAACCACATCCTAAGAGAAATGCCTTACAATAACTAAGGCTGTTTCTCCTGAAAAGAAAATTCTCTCGAGGAATATGACCTCCAAAGAAATAGGACTTGTTCCATAGGGCTCCAAGGGGTTTCAGAGAGAAGGAATGATAAAGGAAAGAGATTTCAATTTCGTATCAGGAAGAATTTTCAGCAACCAAAGCTGCACAAAGATGGACTGCACTGCATAAAGATTATGTTCCTGTCATAAAGGTGCAGAGTTATGGGTTGGATGAATATTTTGCCAGTATGCCACAGGTATTTCAAGCTATTGATGTTGTGATACCTTACCAGCCATCTCTATTTTCATTTGGGATTCCTGGATGTAAAATGAAATGGAGTGTATTTATTTATTTATTTATTTTTATTGAAATATAGTTGATTTACAATATTGTGTTAGTTTCAGGTGTACAGCATAGTGCTTCGAGTTTTTTACAGATTATATGTGAAATGCAATGTATTTAGATAGAGAACCTTTAGACGTGGTAAATTCCACTTTGATTTTAACAACCAAACAAAATTATTTATCCTACGTAAGAACATTTTATTACTACAGTTGGTGATGACACTTATAGAAAATGTCAGCCCTGTTATGGATCCTGCCTGATACATTTATAATTCGAGGTGATGCTATAAAGTGCTATGTGTGATTTTAACAATAGCCAGCACTTAAATAGCACTTACTCTGTACCACCCACTGTTGTAGGAGCTTCTACATATTCAATAATTATCTCCACTTTACAAAAGCATTAACTGAGACATGAAGAGATTAAGTAATCTGTGCAAGGTTACACAGCTAGTAAGTGGTAAAAGGAAGATTTGAATCCTGTCTGTCTGACTCCTAAGTCTAGACTTGAAATGTATACATTGCCCACCACCTTAACTCTTTAGTTTAATCAGCTTGTCAGGACCTGTCCACTCCCCAGTGCATGTGTCCCCTTCAAAAGTCACGTTTAACCAATGGTACTGCTGGGCTCAGGATATTTTTGGAAGTTCTCTTTTGGAGACAATCTAAACACCTCCAGCATATTCTCCGGAACATTCTCAAGAGGCAAATCTAACTCCACTGAGACTGGACCTAAGCTTTGGAAATAGCCTCAAGTGATTTGTAGTCAAATCTGATGGACAGAGTGGCTGGAAAAGCTGGATGTTATCATTTGACATTTAAAACCATCAATGCCACTGAAATGATGAGCCTGATTTCTCTGAATGGTTTGTAAACTGGCTTTGAAGTTTCTTCCAAAAGAGAAGAAAGGTGGTGACTGATGACAGTATGGCTGGAATAAGTCTCTAATCACCATAGCAACCCAGTGTTTTGAAAGAACAACACTCACTGGGATATGTCCATCTGGTGATGTTGTTATTTTCAAAATTATACACTACACAGATGCATCCTTTGCTTGGTAAAAGAACTGTTGTTTTTTGGCCATGTAGCATGTGGGATCCTAGTTCCCCGACCAGGGATCGAACCCGCACCCCCGGCATTGGAATCACAGAGTCTTAATCACTGGATCTCCAAGGAAGTCCCTGTTCTTGCATTTATCAAGAAATAAAAAGGAGGAGGGAGAAGGCACCAAATAGGAGATTTCCATGCATCATGTACTTGAATAACACAGATCTTGATTAGGTGCCATTAGGGAGAAAAGCTAAAGCCTTTGGAATCTCAGAAGTAACAGAGCTATCATATCATCTTAGGGCAGCAATAGCTTCCTAGTGACAGACCGAAGTCTGAAGCCCAGAACAGAGCCAGTTCCTAGCTGGTTTTGGCAGAAAAATTACTTCTCTGAGCCTTGGTATCTTTATCTGTAAAACAACATCTTTTCAGGATGTTGTCAGAGTTAGAAATAATTTCTATAAAGGGATCTGATCCATACTAGACCAATAGAGGAAACATGTTAAAAATAATCATAGATGAAGTGTACTCAGAAAGACATCCTCCTCACATACAGAGTGCAATAACCTCAGAAAAATGCTGTCTAAAATAAACTCGCCAACTGATTCACCGTTCACCCCCCAGGACCACTGAGAGCAAGTTTGGGACACAGTGTAGAAAAACTATTTTAAACTTTTATGGCTCCTTAGCAAGGATAGGCCTGCAATTTCTGTTGGCTTCCCGGCTCTCTTGCTCCCTCCTCCATCACCCAGAGTTTGTGAATCTGCCCCCCCCACCCCGTCCCGCCCCCCGCGGAGGCCCAGGGGCAGAATCTGGCGTGTAGAGACTGACTTGGCGGCCGAAGGAGACCCGCCTGCAGCTATGCATGATGTACCTCGCGCAGCGCGCAGCCAGCGGGCAAGTAGAGGCTGAACCCTGGCCAGGACGCTCTCGTTAAACCCAGCGCCTGGCACAGGGAACAACTGCCCAGAAGTACCTTTTACTTGGCACACATACACTGACTGCTTTTTTTTTTTCCCCTGCTTTATCTGCCCAGAGGCGTGTTTTTTCCTAATTTGCACAAAGCATTGTATATATTACTCACGGGCCTGCCATCAGAGTGGGTTTTTTTGTTTTTCTTTTTTAACCGAGTTAGCTTGCCAAGTTTGAAAAGTCAGGGATTTCATGCAAGATTCTATATTCCTAGGTTCTTTCGGAAAACGGGATGTTCTTTCCACAGTAGGCCCATATTCCTTCCTGACAACATTCTAGCTGGAGCCAGATGGCCACTGCTCGCTGCAGACCCAGATGGCTGGTTCTCCGCAGGCCAGGGAGCCTCTTAGGTACCCCCCCACACCGGGGGTTGGGAGGGGTTGGGGGGTCGCGGGTGGGGCTGGGGGTGGAGGGGAAACTAACGCTCTGGGCTAACAGGTCTGATTTCCAGCTAGTGGCATAGACGTCTTCAGGGGGCAGCACATGCCCGCATATGAGTGATGGGTGAGGCATGACGTCCTTTAGGAGGAAGAAATTTCTCTCCTTACCGAAAGCCAGAGAAAGCCACTGTCTGGTCACGCAAACCCCGTGGATGTGGGGCCTCTCCATTGTGGGCAGAACAAAGCCACTCCGTGTTCTTCTTCCTGGGGAACGTGCAAACAGTGGTGGCTACTTCAGAGGCTGCCAGCAAAACTCAGGCCACCTCCTGGGCTATTCCAGGACGTTTCTTCTCTTTATCAAAACAGCCGGGAGGAGGAGGTAGATGCTAGGAGACAACCCATCCCTACAAAACTATTGGCAAAAAAAAAAAACAAACAAAAAAACCCAACAGGTAGCGAAAGAATCACTCTGACACTCGTGTATCAGTGTCAGGCAGTTCATGGCACTCTCCGCGCAGGTGGCTAAATTCAGCATCGGAGGAAACCGTGAAAGGGCCCAGTGATTTCAATCCACGTTCCTGATGGGCCCTGGTTAATGATGTTAATGAAATGAAGAGCTGCATACACTATTTATGGCTAGATTAAGCCGATTACTCTAGCTTAGCCTACTTCCAATGTACAAATCTCACCAGTGGACAATGCAAGGCTCTGTTATCTGTGTTTCTCTCCCTGGGACTTTTCTCTGGACATTGAAAACAGGAATCCTAATAAGACCATTTTTTACCTGTCTCATTTGAGAACAGGATTTTCAAACTCTCCCTTCAACATTGATGAAAATCCCTCAGTCCCTGACAGTGACCGCGGAAGCTTCCAAAAATATGCACCAGCACAATTACTAGGAGAGATGAGATGTTGTTAACTAATAAAGGTGCCATAAACAAAGAATGATGGGGGCTTCCCTGGTGGAGCAGTGGTTGGGAGTCTGCCTGGCAATGCAGGGCGCACGGGTTCGAGCCCTGGTCTGGGAAGATCCCACATGCCGCGGAGCAGCTGGGCCCGTGAGCCACAGCTACAGAGCCTGCGCGTCTGGAGCTTGTGCTCCGCAAGAGAGGCCGCGACAGTGAGAGGCCCGCGCACCGCGATGAGGAGTGGCCCCCGCTCGCCGCAACTGGAGAAAGCCCTCGCACAGAGACGAAGACCCAACACAGCCAAAACTTAATTAATTAATTAATTAATAATTTTAAAAATAAGTAAATAAAATAAAGAATGATGAACCACCATGGGAAATGAATCGACAGAGAAGGACACGTCGGAATGTGGGATAGTAAAAATCACTTAAACTTTGCATGACCTTGCAGAAAGTTGTGGTGATGTTCTGCCAGGTCCCTGGGAGAGTGGATTGAGATATGGCTGTTTCCCAAGACTTACTATCTAGTAGGCTGAGCTTAGACCCGCTCTGAGCCTTCTTTCTTGGACAGCCTGGAGTCTATCTCGTGTCTAAAGGGTTATCTGAGTTCCTCTCTGCACTTTACAACCTTTAGGCAGGAGCAGTTAATGAGACTATCAATTCCGTGGAAGCATCTCGTTTGTAGCAATGGGGACAGGGGTGCCTCTTTGATAATTTAGAACAGTGCTGAGCAGAGGGTCAGATCTCCCTGGGGTGGTGTCACAAACTGGAAAAGTGGCTGTGGCACTGCGTTCCTCTACGGTTTTCTACAGCTGTTCCAGATTTTCCATGGGCTCACCTTTAAATTAAAAGAATTTCTGCACTTTCAAGAATTTGAAAACAAAGCCATGTGTGAGAATATGAGACCCGCTCCTATGCCCTTGCAAGAAATAGGTTGCATTCCTTTTTCTGCACTCAAAAAAAAAAGTACCTCCTCTTTTTTTGTTTTAGAATGCCATATATGTAAATGATCCCAAATTAATCTTTAGCATGTGCCCATGTTGTTTTGATTTACTAAACTTTAAAAATATGCCCATTGTTCCCTTTTAACAGCTTTCGGCAACATTTTCAGAAATGGAAATGTATGAGCAAATTAGTAAATGAGTAGAATTAGCCAGTACCATTCAGCAAGCATTCAAGGTACAAATACTTCCACAATACACAAAAAGCATCAGTATAGATCTTATAATGCTATATAAGGTTTCTTATTTAACTTCACTCTTAATTAGCAACATACAATGAAAATTATATAGAGAGAAGCAAAATAATATAGTCACTGGAATAGTATTTTTATACACTTTTAAGTGATTTTGGTTTTGTTTTTAAGGGAATTGTGTGATATAGTGGAGAGAACAAAAAGATCTGGTTTAGATAGAATTTTAGTTCTCTACCTTAACAGTTTTGTGACATTGGGCAAATTACTTAACTTCTCTGATCCTCGTTTTTATTAAGCTGTGAGGTGGAGTTGGTAATACTCATATAACAGGGTTGAAAGGATTAAATGAGATTCTATGTAAAATGTCTATCGGTGCCTGACACAGTGTAAGATGTTCAATTAAGGTAACTCATTATTTGTAGTTTTCTCAGGTGATGGTGACTTCAGATGCTTAAGTAAATTTTTTTAAAGCTTTAGAAATAGTTGATTTTTCAAATTATTTAAATGATGTGATCATTTTGTAATGTACAGAAATATCAAATCACTATGTTGTACACTAGGAAATAACATAGTGTTGCAGGTCAATTATATCAATACTTCAAAAAAAAAAAAACCAAACTCATAGAAAAAGAGATCAGATTTGTGGTTACCAGAGGCTGAACTGGATGAAGGTGGTCAAAAGGTACAGACTTCCAGTTACAAGATAAATAAGTACTAGGGATGTGATGTACAACATGATAAATATAACTAACACTGCGGCATGTTATATATGAAAGTTATTAAGAGAGTAAATCCTAAGAGTTTTCATCACAAGGAAAAAAATTTTTTCTATTTCTTTAATTTCGTGTCTATATGAGTTGATAGATTTCCACTAAACTTCTCGTGGTAATCATTACTTCTTGTGTTAGTGATGGATGTAAGTCAAATCATTATGCTGTACTTTAAACTACACAGTGCTGTATGTCAATTATATCTCAATAAAACTGGAAGAAAAAAGGATATAACTCACATATCACACAATTCCTTCATTTAAAGTATACCCCCCAAAACTATTTAAAGGATTTATTTTTAGCACCAAAAAGGTTAGGACATTTTTGTCACTATCATGGAATTGTCATATTGTCACAATTATAAAAATTAATAGGGACTTCCTTGGTGGCGCAGTGGTTAAGAATCTGCCTGCCAATGTAGGGGACACGGGTTCGAGCCCTGGTCCGGGAAGATCCCACATGCCGTGGAGCAACTAAGCCCGTGCACCACAGCTACTGAGCCTGCGCTCTAGAGCCCGCGACCCACAACTACTGAAGCCCACGTGCCTAGAGTCCGTGCTCTGCAACAAGAGAAGCCACTGCAGTGAGAAGCCCACGCACCACAACGAAGAGTAGCCCCTGCTCTCTGCAACTAGAGAAAGCCTGCGTGCAGCAATGAAAACCCAACGCAGCCAAAAATAAATAAATAAAATAAATTTTTTAAAAAATTAATAATGATTTAAATCAGGGGTCCCCAACCCCCGGGCCGCAGACTGGTACCGGTCCGTGGCCTGCTGGGAACTGGGCCGCACAACAGGAGGTGAGTGGTGGGCAAGTGAGCGAAGCTTCACCTGCTGCTCCCCATCGCTTGCATTACCGCCTGAACTATCCTCCCCACACCCCGGTCCGTGGAAGAATTGTCTTCCACGAAGCCGGTCCCTGGTGCCAAAAAGGTTGGGGACTGCCGATTTAAATTAACTTTAATTTAATAAATAATTTAATTAAAGTATTAATTAAATTATTTCCCTTAGTGTCGCATCACATAGGCAAATCTTAATTTTGGTGACTGGAATAGGGGTAACTATTCCTCTTATTTGCAAACTGTCACTTGCTGTTACTGTATATACAACAGTTGGATTTTTGTTTTTAATTTACTTCAGTAGCTTTAGCCTTTCCCACCAAGATTCAAGGCAATCCATTTGCCAATTTTTTTTCTAAAAATCTCTCATAAATTATAAATACTATACACAGGCTAAATCTTTCCTGTACTTCCATATAGGACACATAAATCAGTATCTATATGATGTTTCTCACTAATAAAAGGAGTTTATCTGGTTCCAGAACCAGGCAGTTTTATTGCAATACTGAGTTTCCACAGTTCAGTCAAAAGTTTGAGGATAAAGACTTGCTGCAAAAAGCCTTAACTAGTTCTCAACCGCTTTCTCACTTGGCATATAAATACAAAAGTTAGAAATGGCTGCTGGTACGATAGCTGTGAACGTGTATTCCTCCCGTAGAATATCAGAACAAGAGACTTGCAGTTTACAGACAAGGCTGGAAAGGTGTTGGAAATATATCCAGAAACCTGAGGAAATTAGTGGAAAGAGAGGCTTGTTATTTCCGTAAATATGCTAGAGTACATTTTGATTTTACACCTGAGGAACCAATTAGATTAAGTATGTTTGTAAGGTTTGGGGTTAAGAAAATACTGTCAGTGGAGGGTTTTTCTTAGGACTTCTTAATTGATTCATCAGCAAAGTTACCAGATCCCAGTCAAAGAAGATTCTAAGTTTTACAAAACTCAAGATAACTCTCGAAGAGCTAGAATAGCTTTATCACCTCTGAATAATGCCTCAATGAAGCTATATCGTGAGGAATCTATATATATATATATATATATTTTTTTTTTTTTTTTTTGAAGGGCAACAAGTGTTTATTAGCTTCTCTGCGAGCCGGGCTGGAGACGCAGTTCCTCTCCCAGACGGTAGCTGCCCACCCTGTGCGAGGTGGTCCCCCTCCTAGCTCCCTGGAGCCACCCCGGTGACGGGGCAGACCCCAGGGGAGAGGAAGGCAGCGTTCCGCACCCCACGTGAGGGACAGGGACATCGAGGAAAATAATCAGGAGAAGCAAACACTTTGCAAGGTTTTGTTTGTTAGTCTGACAGCAGGTACGGGTAGAGGGGGTTCCCGGGCAGGGCTGCCGCCCTGTGCTCCGCGTGGCCGCGTGAAGAGACCCACGCTGGCGCTGGTGGTCAAGGGGAACCAGCCAGATGAGATCAGCCGGAACGCGCTGATTTCGAAGCTTTGCGTTCCTTTCGCCCTCGGCCCCTTCTCGATCGGCTTCCCAATGGCTTTCCCCTGGAGCTTAAGGCCGATGGCTCTCTCGATTTTGCCCAGAACCTGGTTGTTAGTAATGGCCCGGCCCCTCTCACGGTCAGCGACGACCTGTGGCTTTTCGTTGGTTTTCGTCGCCAGGTCCTTCTGCGTCATCCCTTCGCTCTGCCGGCCCTGCTGGATCCCCCTGCCCACCTCCAGGGTCACCCGGTCGTGGTGCAGCTCCTCAGTCTCCAGGTCCCGCTCGGCTGTGTTCTTGGTGACCCAATGCTGCTTGTTCTGGCCGGCGGCCCATTTCTTGGAAGCCTCCACATCTTCTCCTCTCTGAGCTGCTAGAGAGGAGGACTTGGACTTGGTCTGGGCGGCCATAGGGCCCCTTTTTTTTTTTTTTAATAGCTACTTTATTTATTTATTTATTTTTGGCTGTGTTGGGTCTTCGTTTCGTGCGAGGGCTTTCTCTAGTTGTGGCAAGCGGGGGCCACTTTTCATCGCGGTGCGCGGGCCTCTCACTATCGCGGCCTCTCTTGTTGCGGAGCACAGGCTCCAGACACGCAGGCTCAGTAGTTGTGGCTCACGGGCCCAGTTGCTCCGCGGCATGTGGGATCTTCCCAGACCAGGGCTCGAACCCGTGTTCCCTGCATTGGCAGGCAAATTCTCAACCACTGCGCCACCAGGGAAGCCCAGGGCCCTTTTTGGGCCAGTCACTCTCAGCCATGGCGGGGAAGGTGGGGCAGGTGGTCCGTCCAGCGGCAACGCGACGTCCCCTTGTTGCTCGGCAGCTTCCGGCGCCCGCCGCGGCCCCGCCCCCCTAAATCTATATTTTTTAATTAACCCTAATTGTAGGGTGATCAACTGTCCCAGCTGACCTGAGACAGAAGATCTCTCAGGCTGAAGGATTTCAGTGCTAAAACCAGGACAGTCCCAGGCAAACCAGGATGGTTGGTCACCCTACCCAATGGCCTCATGTATATCATTAGATAGAGTATCTGGATTCTTTCATGCCTGAAAAATCTACATAGCTTGCCTGCCTCTAGACAGTCAGCAAGCTTTTATTCATTGCTTGCTGGGGGCCAGGATCTGGAGATGATGTTGTACAATTAGTAGACAAGCATCCCTAATTGAAATATTCTGTGGTTCTCATGCCCTGTGTCTTATACTGATAGCCCCACATGGATACATCTATTTTCAGGTTCGTGTTGCTTTTGGAGCTATTAGACTGAACTCAGCAAAGCAAGATGACCAAAATGAACCTTTCCAGTGGATTCTGTCTTGGTTGTGCTGTTGTCATCTAAGTTAGATATGATATCAAGAAACGTACAAAAACAGTTCCATGTGAAAGCAAATTAAAATGGGCCAAAGATAGATTGTAAACAGCTTGCCTGCCTTCCTGCCTACTTTCCTATAAATATTAAGTTAAATACAGTAAATGCCCTAACATTGTAATTCAGTTCCACGAGGATTTATTGGATGATTATCCTGGGTCAAGCCCTGTGCTAGGCGCTGGGACTACAAGAACGAATGGGAAATGGTCCTGCCCTCAGGAACCTTCCATCTAATGGGGAGAGAAACATGCGTCACTTGGTCTCTATTTGCCACTGTCTCCCCCAGATCCATTCTCTCCCTCTCTCTGCCTTGCTCCACGCCGCAAGGATTGATCTCTATGAGCTGCATCTCTGGGGCTGTCTTGCTCTGTGGCTTCTGGTTGAGTTCAGCCAATGGGAGGCATTGTTTTGGCTTGAAGCTCTGGCCTTTGCTCTGTGATTGCAATTCTCTCCTCCAAGCCTCCAGCACTTGCAGGGCTCCCTTAGCCAATAATCAATTTCCTTACCTCTGCCTGCTTCTGTGAATAGTCCCTTCATAAAGTTAGTTTCATGATTTCATCTGAGTGTGCCTTCTGTTTCCTGTACAAACCCTGACTGATTCAATAGGTAAATAAACTACTGAATTAAAGGAGGTAAGTGAAGTAATAGAGGTATATACACAAGTAGAATGGTGTGATACAGGAGGGCATGCTCAAGAATGCCCAGAGAATGGGAATGAGTAAATGCTTCTTGATCTGAACACTGAAGGATAAATAATAAGTGGGAGAAAGACCTAGAAGGGACAATGTCTAGCATGGAGAGAAAACTAACCAGGATGTATTCATGCAAGTGTTAGCAGGTTAGGGCAGCTGGAGCACTAAGTATAGGGAAGGCAGCAGAGGGAGATAGTGTGGAGAAATAGACTGGGTTCAGGACATGTAAGGATGTTAAGCAATTCTGTTCACTGCACACGCACACTGCCTGCCTCTCTCTCTCTCTCTCTCTCTGCCAAACACTGTTCTAGGCACTGGAGATTCATTAGACCATAAAACAACAATCCCTGCTCTTAGGGGATCTAAAACAGGGCAGCAGTAGAGATGTAAAAGAGGGGACAAATATTGTAAAGGAAATCAAAAAGGAGGACAATGCCCAGGACAGTGCAGACAAATCTGAGATTTTTTTTTTAATTTTTAATTTTGAAATAATTATAGATTCCCAGGAGGTTACAAGGAAATGTATAGGGAAACCCCATGTACACTTCACCCAGCCTCCTGCATGTTCACATCTTATATAATTATAGTAAAATATCAAAACCAAGAAATTATCATTAATATAATCAGTGTTTTCAGCTCTCATCAGTTATACACACACTCGTGTGTATGTGTAGCATCACCACCATAATCAACACGCTCAAGCCATCATGCTACCTCTTGATAGCCACATCCATCTGCCATCCCTAACCCCTGAAAACTACTAATCTGTTCTTCATCTCTATAATTATGGTATTTTATGAATGTTACATAAATGGAATCATGTATCATGGATCCTTTGGGGATAGGCTTTTTTCACTCAGCATAATTTGCTTGTGGCTCATCTAAGTTGTGTGTATCAATATTTCACTCCTTTTTTTTTTGCTGAGTAGTATTCCATGGATGTACCAGTGTTTGTTCAACCCACTGAACCCACCGAAGGACATGTGGGTAGTTTCCAGTGTGGGGTTATTATGAACAAAGCTGCTTTGAAGAATTATATACAGCCTAGATACTTTTTGAGTGAATGAATGAGATAAAATGGATAGAATGCAGTGACCAGCTGTAGGGGATGAAGCCTGACATTGTTAGTAAAAAATGAGCCCCAAAGCACGTGCAGCCACCAAGTACTACAAAAAGGGTTTATTTTGTTTCATATATGTATGTGTCTTATACATATGTATACATATACTTTATTAATAATCAAATGGTATCTTTTAAAATAAAACAATTCAAGATAAGCAAACTGTGAATTTAAAACTCTAAAGTAAAACTTGACAACATATTTATGTTGTCAAGAGACAACAGCTCTCAGTACGATCATTTTAAATATTTAAGTAAATTTTAAATGATCTTTGTTGTGATCTGGCATTTTAAAAATTCTGATGTTTTACAAATTCTGTTTTGTTAGTTGCTTGAGCTCCTATTCTGCAATGTGCTATTATTATTATACATGATTGTATCCATGCTCCTGAAAGAGTTTTAAAATTAATTCTAATTTGAAGAAAGAACATTCTACCCATAGAAAGTTCAAAAATAAAAATGATGAAGGACACATTTCAGGAAAACACACATGGTATTTTACGTCACCTACTTTAGAATAATTCCAGGATAGTTTCTTTTACTTTTGTTTTGTTTATTCTACTTTTTAATGAATTTACACATAACACAAAATGTTCCCTAGTTTTTTTGCCTTCCAGAATCACAATTTCCTTCAATACTCAAATAAGGATAATTCATCCTGGCAAGTCTGTTGCCTCCTTTTGGATAAAAATCTGGCAATAACCCAAAGAGCATTCATAAGGGCTACTGATCTATCTACAAGATAGGTGTATAATTTCTTTGCCCATTTTAATATTTTAGGTGTGTTGCATTCTTCTAAAAATTTGCAGTCAGTACCCAAGAAGAATTCTTTTTTTCCATATAGAAAAAGTTCAGTTTGGACTTCCCTGGTGGTGCAATGGTTAAGAATCCGCCTGCCAATGCAGGGGACATGGGTTTGATCCCTGATCCGGGAAGATCTCACATGCCGTGGAGCAACTAAGCCCGTGTGCCACAACTACTGAGCCTGTGCTGTAGAGCCCACGAGCCACAGCTACTAAGCTCGTGCACCACAACTACTGAAGCCCACTCGCCCTAGAACCCGTGCTCCACAACAAGAGAAGCCACCGCAGCGAGAAGCCCGCGCACCACAACAAAGAGTAGCCCCTGGGCTTCCCTGCTGGCGCAGTGGTTGAGAATCTGCCTGCCAATGCAGGGGACACAGGTTCGAGCCCTGGTCTGGGAAGATCCCACATGCCGCGGAGCAACTAAGCCCGTGTGCCACAACTACTGAGCCTGCGCATCTGGAGCCTGTGCCCCACAACAAGAGAGGCCCCCACAGTGAAAGGCCCACGCACCACGATGAAGAGTGGCCCCCGCTTGCCTCAACTAGAGAAAGCCCTTGCACAGAAACAAAGACCCAACACAGCCATAAATAAATAAATTAAAAAAAAAAGAGTAGCCCCTGCTCGCCGCAACTAGAGAAAGCCCACGCACAGCAACGAAGACCCAACGCAGTCAAAAAATAAAAAAAAAAAAGTAAACGACCTTAAACAAAAAAGTCCAGTTTGCTCAGATAAGCTCAACAAGCCAGGTGATATATTCTATTATTTATATGCTCCTGTTCGTATTTTATTATTTAATTTGGACTTGCAACTACTTAGGCAGTTATGGATCAGAGGGTGAGACTGAAATGTACTATCCAACTGATAGAATGATTTATTCCTCCACAGGTCATTGGTATAGGCTACAGTTGTCATCAAATACGTATGGTATTTTACCTATCCTGTTGCCATGGAGATCAAGAACCAAATTAAAACACATTTGCCAGGGTCATAATAATGTAGCCAGAATTTAAAGAAAAACTTGATTTTCAGTTATATATAATTTTGCTTGTTTGCTCTGACGGTCTGTTGACTTCTACATGCTTTAGCTTATCAATAATAATAAAGCTTCTCGAGCCATTAACTCACATGGGTCTTGACATTCCATGAGCCCAGATACAACACATCGTCTGGCAGTCTGCTTGGGTTGGCCGCTGGATTGAAGAAGAGAAGGAAGTCTGGAATAATTCCCAACTGTCTGGATCTGGTGACAGGGATCCCATGGTAAGGCAAGCTTGAGGAGAAAAAGCTGGATTAGGAACTGTTGAGTCTGAAATCCCTGTGGGCCATGCAGTCCGAGAGGCAGCCAGTAGAAGGCTGGCTATGAGTGTCTGAGGTTCCAGGTCACATCAGCCAAAGAGGGTGGCTTGGCATTTTCCCCAAGAAGAGAATCCTAGGGAATATAAACATCTAAGGCTGGGACAGAGGAAGAAGGTCAGGAAAAAGACCGAGCAGGTGTCTAATGTCTGATAAAGTGCCTGGCACACAGCCGGCACTCCGCAAATACTGTGAAAGAATACGGAACGCAGCCATGGGGATCTACAGCAGGATGGATGGGCAAACAGGCTCAGACCACTCTTACCTGCAACTAGTCAGAAATGTGCCTGGACCCAGAGGTTCGTGTAACGTGTCGACCACTCTTCTCAGATCACTTCTGGTCAGTGCTGCATCCACGTCACGTGCCCTTGGTCTCCCTTACATGTGCCTCTTCTCCATTTCTCTGGGGTCCTGGCTCGGTTCACCCCAGGGATCTATTCCCGCCTGCCTGTGTCATCACACCCTTACGGGGGGAGCAGTATACATTGCCTCTCACAGCATAATTGCGGTTTGTTATTATCCTAAAAGACCCTCTTCCTGCGGAGGGGTTGGGATGGATGAGATAAAGGAGATTTAGAAGATGGAGAACCCAGTGAGACTAGGTGGAATTAAAAGAATGAAGGGGAAGGCGAACCCCATCCTGCTACAAATAAAAGGAGCCGTCTGAGGAGTAAGAGGAGAACCCAGAGAGAATGGCTCAGTAATACCAAAGACCAGCTGCTTTAAAAAATAGTTGCTAGTCAACTGTGCCAAGTGCCACATGGAGGACAGGAAAGACGACAAAAAGTAAGCCGTGGATTTGGTGATCAGTAGCTCCGCGATGCGTTTATCAACAAAACTTCCCACTGGCAGAGAGAGTGAAATCCAGGCTGCAGGTCAGGAGTCATGGGAAGTGAGGGAGGGCTACACGCCCCAGGCTTTCTCACCCGGGACAGGGCATCGCTGGACACCCTTAGCGCATCACAACCCCAGCAGTCCCCCATGATTCTGCTCCTTCCCTCAGCTCACAATCCAGTCCTGCCTCCAAAATAAGTCCCAAGTCTGACCACTTCTCACTCCACCCAAGGAGCCACCCTTGTGTGGCCATCTGTCCGGGTGATGGAAACTGCCTCCCCCATGGTTCCCCTCCCACCTGACTGTCCCATAATCGGTCCTTCACAGCGGCCACAGTGGTCTGTTAAAACCAGTCAGTCAGACCATATCATTGCCCTTTGTAAATCCTACACAGTGATCCTGTTATTAAAAATAATTGTTCATGTGTGGCCCTGCCATACTACATGATCCGCACTTTCTGCCTCTTAGCACCCTACTTCCCCTTCCTCTCGCTGCCCTCTGCCACATGTGCCTATTTTCAGTTCCTCAAATGTGCAGGGTTTGTTCCTACCCTTGCACTTGCTATTCCATCTTTCAGGCAGGGCTTGCTTCTTGCGCATGAGCCCTGCACCCCCTGATCCCTACAGCCCCGTATTGGTTTAATGCTCCGCTGTTGGCGTCTTGAAATTCTTCATTTTTGAACCAAGGGGCCTCACCTTTCCATTTTGCACTGGGCCCTGCTCTCAGGGATGGTGTTAGATAGACGTCCCCTCCTCAGAGAGGCCTCCCTTGGCCACCCAGCCTAAAGCGGCCCCCACTTTCCAAAACACAGGCAATCCCCTTATCCCGTTTTATTTTCTTTGTAACAGCTTTCACACTCTGATATGTTCTTGCTTAGGTACTTACTTGCGTGGTGTCCACTTTCCTCCCCCCTGGAATGTAACAGGAGCTCCTACAGAGCAGGGACCATCTATTCTGTCTCCCCTCAGTGTCCGTAGAACCTCAGTGTGTGGAACACAAGGCTGCCCAACATACATTTGCTGATAAATGAGCTGTTCCAAGACTGAGCTCCCTGGACGCAAGAGAAGAACCGTGCTGGGTGTCATGGAAATTCTAGAATGCATTTGGTATTTATATACATCCTGATCAATTATTAGGTTTTTGTGGTGCTGGTCTGTTCTGATAAATTCTGATTTCATGATGAGGTTAAATGGGATATAAATTCTTCATATTATATTCAAGGTTGATCTTTTTCATGAAAGATTTTGAAGTCTGGATTCAATGCCTACTTTTGCTGCCTATGTTATATGAGCCTAAAACAATCATTTTAGTTTAGTCTGAATTTTTTAAAAGAGGTTGTTGGTCTACCTTCCAATTACATTGTGCTCTATGGCTCAATAAATCATTTTCGTTTGTATTAACTAATTTGACCTGTTCAGTAACTCTGTACAAGACTTAAGGTGGCTGTGTTATTTTACAGATTGACTCAAACTATGTTGAAGCTTGATGAGAATACATGAATAATAATCACAGATATTTAGAGCTGGGAGTAAGAGTTGAGATTATTTCTTCCAATAATTTCTCATTTTTAGATGAGGACACAGAGAAATCAAGAGCCCACCACGAGGCAAGGATTTTGATAGAACCTGATTCTTAAATCAGTGAACTTTATACTTCACCATTGGTCCTCTTTGTTAGAGAGGTGGCCAACATTTGCCCAAAAAGAGTATTTACAGTCTACTTCAAAATTTTGCTTTTTGATGTGAATTATATCTTTAATTTTATTAAATGAATGGCTGAATAGATGAAGATAAAGAAAGAAAGAAGAAGGGAAGAAAAGGAGGGAGGGAGGGAGGAAGGAAGGAAACAGAGCTAGGGAAATTATTACTATTGTTACTGAACCAGGTTCATTTTGCCTGACACTCAGCAAGCCAAAACACTGAGTTGCCAAGTTTTGCAGCAAAGAGAAGGTTTATTCACAAGGCAGTCAAGTGAGGAGATGGGAGAACAAGTCTCAGACCATCCTCCCCCTTTGGGGTGCAAAGGCCTTGGGGTATTTGGGAGGTAAAGAATAAAGAAGCAGGATGGTCTGAAGGGTAAGGAACGTGGGGAGCATGAGGGAAGCGCTTGGGAAAAGGTGTGGTAATCGTCATTGCTCTATGAAGGCCTCTGCACATTCAAAACTGGAGGTGCTTAACATGGTCTGAGGGTGGAGTTTTTGGCCCTCTGACATCAAAACATCACTGACTGGACACTCACGCATGCCCGGTTGGAGGGTTGGTGGTCCTAACCAGTGTTAACCACTTCAGCTTGGTCCTATCCAGCTCATCTCCAACTAGACACAGCTGACTCCAAGTCCCTGGAAAATAACTTGGACAAACATCTTATTGCTTCGGCTGCCTGCTGCTTGGAGGATGTGCAAGTCTTAAAATGACCTTGATTAGTGAAGGCAGGTAAAATGGATTTGACTAATAATTACCCACGGTTTAATTATAATCTACATAAATCATTTATTTGGATCTTTATGCTCTTGTCTTTTACTTACTTCTCTTATGCATTCCCTCCTTGATTTTTTTTTTTTTTTTTTTTTGGTGGGAAGAGGAGGGACTTCTGCCAGAGTAACACTCCCTCCCAAGTGAGAGTGGGTTATTTGACACACGGGAGAATCCAAGTTGTGGCGAAAGCATTAAGGCTTCGCTCTCTTTCCTCCCCTTTCCTACCTTACTGGTGCAAGACAGCAAATCCCAGCTTATCCACAGGACACGTGCAGGGCTGCCAGGTTACACAGCTCCAGGGACCACAGACATTGTATCCTGGAGTTGGGCTCCACAGAGGAAACAGCACAAGTGGCACAGGCTTCCTGGCCTGCTCTGTGCCAAGTAGTTACCTGAAGGGAAGCTCAGAGGTTGTCTGGCTATGCCAGTGGCAGGGTGGGCTGATCTAATCAGGGGTGACATAGTAGCAAGTCCATTATGGGCACACATGTAAAATGCTCTGTCCAAGCCCGAACTTACCAACAATAAATCTGACATTTTGAAGTCCATCTGTCTGACTTCTCTATTTCTCAGTTAATACCCTGTGCCTCTTTTTGTTCTCCTTCTTAATTAAGATGACCTTGCTTCTAGGTGTCCTTAGTTACTGACTAGCTATAATATTTTACAACCCACTTAAATCTTGAACGTAATGATGTCATAATTATGAAAGTAACCAGATTCACATGAAGTGTTGCCTAATCTTAAGAACAAAATGGCATCTGTGAAAACAGCTGAAACAATTAGAGAAAGAAAGTTTTTGGAAGCTTCAGGGTATTTTAAAAGTAATTAGTACTAGTTAGCAATAAAGTTCTCTTCTCGGAAATTACACTTAAAGGGGGAACATGGAATACAGAAAAAATCTACCACTAGAGAATGAACCACCAGTCTTCCTAAACATTGGTTCCACTTTCAACAAAATGTGGGTTGTTGAAAAAGAGCATGTAGATGCCAGCCAGGACTTCAAATGGGTCCAAACTTGGACAACAGCAAACTAACAAGAAAGGTTCTCAGGGTCAGAGTTTGCACTGATACTGCACAATTTCTTATGATTGACTTTCCCAGAACTGTGCTCTCCTCTTCCTGAGAAAAATACCAAAGTACTGCTTCTTCCTTTGGCCAACCAATCACCTCTCAGGATAGGACACATCTGTTTGTAGGTGTGGATTGTAGTTGCTCAAAAATGACGTGAGGCTTCTTAAAACAATAATAGGTCGTTTTGCTTTGAGCTGATCTGTTTTCCAACAGAGCTAAGACGTTTTCCACTAAAACAGAGAATTAGCAGGTAGTCAAAACAGCTGAAATGAGGTGTAGGCAGGACTTCACGTGTGTCCTGTAATTGCCCATCCCTGTGTCCAAGCGGAGCAGAGATAAACTCCAGACTGCAGGTTGCTCAGACACAAGGGTCAACTTCTAAGGGCCCCGAAAGGCAGGTGAACCAGTTCAGAACAGTCAGTGTGACCTGCTTAGAAAGTACTGAGCATCTAATAAGTATTGATTGGCTAATCCCTCAAAACTTGCAAAGGGGGCCCAAGACAATCTTGAGATTTCAGTAGCCAAAGAGACCCAGACAACACCTGGCTATGGTGACTCTCTAAATTGCTTTTTTTTTTTAAATTTTATTTATTTATTTATTTATCATTTATGCCTGTGTTGGGTCTTCGTTTCTGTGCAAGGGCTTTCTCTAGTTGTGGCAAGTGGGGGCCACTCTTCATCGCAGTGTGCGGGCCTCTCATTATCGCGGCCTCTCTTGTTGCAGAGCACAGTCTCCAGACGCGCAGGCTCAGTAGTTGTGGCTCACGGGCCTAGTTGCTCCGCAGCATATGGGCTCTTCTCAGACCAGGGCTTGAACCCGTGTCCCCTGCATTGGCAGGCAGATTCTCAACCACTGCGCCACCAGGGAAGCCCTCTAAATTGCTTTCAAATGAATCATTAGCTGAATTTTCAGTTCAGCTAATTAATTATCAAATTGTAGTAAAATACTCACTTATATGCTAAATGTTATCACTTTAGTTAAAATGTGTTTGCATATATTTTTTTAAATGCCAAACGACTATGTAAATAATCTTAAAAATGTTTTTTAATTAATTTTTATTGGAGTATAGTTGATTTACAATGTTGTGTTAGTTTTTGCTGTACAGCAAAGTGAATCAGTTATACATATATGTATATCTACTCTTTTTTAGATTCTATTTCCATATAGGTCATTATAGAGTATTGAGTAGAGTTCCCTGTGCTATATAGTAGGTCCTTATTAGTTATCTCAAAATGTTTTAACTAAGCATTTACTTTATTTCATATTGTTGCTTATGCTTTCAATCAAAGAAATTTGTTTGGCCTATAAAAGAATATACATAGAATAAATTTCAATTTTATTTATTTATTTTATTATATTATTATTATTATTATTTGGCTGCGTCCAGTCTTAGTTGCAGCATGTGGGATCTTTCGTTGCAGCAGGCAGGCTCTCTTGTTGTGGTACGCAGGCTCCAGAGCATGTGGGCTCAGTAGGTGTGGCGGGCAGGCTTAGTTGCCCAACCAAGGATTGAACCTGCATCCTCTGCATTGCAAGGCAGATTCTTGACCACTGGACCATCAGAGAAGTCCCATAAATTTCAAATTAAAAAATATATATTTTTTAAAATTAATTAATTAATTAATTTTTTTAAGGATTTAATGAGTCCTATCAAAACATATTTGTGGGGGGGGAAAAAAAAAACATATTTGTGGGGACTTTCCTGGCAGTCCAGTGGTTAAGACTTCGCCTTCTGGGGGTGTGGGTTCAATCCCTGATCAGGGAGCTAAGATCCCACATGCCTCACGAGACATGCCTCGAGGCCAAAAAGCCAAAACATAAAACAGAAGCAATATTGTAACAAATTCAATAAAGACTTTAAAAATGATCCACATCAAAAAAATGTTAAAAAAAAAAAATTTGTGTGTGCTCACTTCGGCAGCACATACAAATACTAAAATTGGAACGATACAGAGAAGATTAGCTTGGCCCCTGCACAAGGGTGACATGCAAATTCATGAAGCATTCCATATTTAAAAAAAAAAAAAGTTTGTGTAAGATAAAGTAACTCAAGTTCATTGTTCCTGATCGTGTAGACAGCCCGCCCTCTAGTGTTTCTTTCTAAACCCTACCGCATTTTAAACCATACTCTTAATCTCAAAATGTTAGGTTAATAGGATTAAGAACTGTGTCATCAAATAGAACAAGGCAAAATCCCTGACACAGACAAAAATTAAATCAGAGAAAAGTGAAGGTCCTTCCAGAAGCTGGTGGCAACCTCACTGGGGAGAGCCTGCAAAGTTGGTGGTAAATATATCAAAACTTCATTTGGTAAATAGGGTCTTAATAGAAAGAGAACTAGTTCAAATGATAACCGTAGATATAAAGTGTGATAGCTTTGTAACTACTAGTATTTTTAAAAGATATTCCAAATGTTGATTAAGTAATGGAGTTTTTTTTTTCAAAATAACAAATATACATAAAGCAGATAAATATCCCCTTTGGGAGGAATTAAGATAATCTAAGTTATTTTATAGATATAACTTTATGAAAGCATACATTTTTATTTGGAATGTTTGCAACTAATATTTATCAAATTAAATTTAAAAGGAAATTTATTATCTGAGAAGAAACAAATTTAACTGTGCATGATTCATACATCCTGATGGACTTTATAAGATGTATGAGAAAAATCTGAGGGGTTTTTGCTTTCATAAAAAAATAAGTAGTAAGCCATTTAGATTAAAACTTACTTGTGGACTCTGAATTTTGAAAAAAAACAGTCCCTTTGACATATCTAATTATGTGTTTGGGGATGTTTACTGTTGACAAGGAAATAAAATGCAGTTTGGATTCTATGGGGCTGTGATCCATGCTATTGGTTGCCCTAAATTTCAAATGCTTCAGATGATGACCTTATTTAACTGTCAGGAAGAATGTAAACAAAACAGGGCCTTGGGTTGTCTTTTTTAAAAATTTATTTAGATTTCAGGTTTCCTTATGTCTCAGCCATATCAGCATACATTGTCTAAAGTCATAAAGAAAAACTGACAGAAAAATGCTTTGGATCACCATGTGTTTTCAATTGATGCCAGTAGAAACTGACTTAACCTAAGGCATTTGATGCAGGTTTATTTTTCCTTTGCAGTCACAGCGGAAACATGAAGCTGCCACTCTTGGTGTTTATTGTGTATCTGCTGTGGTTGAAAGATTGTCACTGTGCACCTACTTGGAAGGACAAAACTGCTATCCATGGAGACCTGAAGGGTAATGTTTTGTTTCTTTATCTGCGCTGTGTCCCGTTTGCCTGTTTGCATGTCCTGCTGGCATTTACGGTGATTTACAGTTGAGAGATAACCGTATTCAGGATGCCCTCTAGTTTCACGGTGAGATGTTCTCCAGGCACTTAAGCCAAGTAGACAAGACGCCAAGCATCTGGATAAAAATAGAAAATTCCAAATGCGACTCTGAGAACGGTCCACATATCCAGATGTTTGCCATCACAGAGATAAAACTTGCCAACGTTTTGGGTTGCATTGCTTGGTCTCATCCAGATGTTTGGTGTCCTCTGAGCACAGTTTTAATGAACAGTGAAATTCTTTTCTAGCATTTGAAAAATTTAAACAATTAAAGTAATCCATGCAGTTATTCTTGAGATAGTGAAAGAATGGGTTATAATGACATTGAATCTGGTTGGTCTGTGCTCATTAACTTGTGGCCTTTGCTTGATGAGATATGCTTTGAGTACTTAACAGTTAGGAAAAGAAATTAGTTTAAACGTTTCTTTTTGGGGACCTGTAATTAACTTTGGAGGCCAGATTAAGCTCCTTTGGCGGCCACATTGGCTATTGTGAAGAGAGAATGACAAACCATGAATTTCATACTCACTAAAGGCTTATTAAAGGGGTGTAAGAGATGTCCAGTAGGTTATTAAAGAATCTTGCATTATACAAGATGCTTTCTAGGTTTTATGCCTCCTGGGAAGGTAACTGAAGCTGAAAGAAAAGGAAATTGTTCACTCTGTTTAAGGTTCCCAGTTGGGCATTTAATATAAATTGTCTGTGAAGAAAATTCAATGTTTTCTTCTAATATAAACACACTTGAGTTTTAAGGGAAAGAAAAACAATTGGATAAATGAAAACAGGCCCTGAGGAAAATGATAAGAATAGGGTTAAATGAACTCTGACTTGGCTAGAAGTTCAGAAGTGAGGAACAGAAGGTATCACCCGGGTGGTAGCCGTGTCCATGTGGCAGCTGACAGCCCAAATCATTGTGATCTGCTTTCAAAGTTTGATGCTGTAAAAAAAAAAAAAAAAACAATTAAGCCTCTGCTGGGGGAACATGAAAAGTTGGTGAACTCATTGTATTCTGATACATTGTAATCTGATCAGCTCTCAAAGGAAAAAACTACAACTACATTGTAATCTTTTAGGTTTTTCCAAGGCTGGGGAGATAGATATAGATGAAGAGGTGAAGAAGGCTTTGACTGGCATGAAGCAAATGAAAATCCTGATGGAAAGAAGAGAGGAGGAACATAGCAAACTAATGAGAACCCTGAAGAAATGCAAAGAAGAAAAGCAGGTACAGTCATTGAAAATCATACCTGTCCTTAACTATAACTGGACCATAAATAGTGCGTGTCTGAGTGCACTGGAGGAATTACTTATTTACCCTAATCATAGATTTTCTGGAGAGCAGCCCTTATTGGAGGAAGAGTTTGAAGAAAATTTCAGATTTCTTCAAAGAACATATTCCTTGTAGATTAGGCCTTCGAAGGACTCCAAACTCGGGAATTTGGGGGATTTGGCTCTGTTTGGGAAGTGCTGCTTTCTTAAAAATGCTTTATTGGTGCCTTTTGAGTTGGGGTATTGCGTCAAAAGTGTCTGGGAGTTTTTGGCTACATCAGTGGCCTCCAAAGTTTTTTTCTTTCCCATCCCTATTACCATAATTATTGTCAGCATCCACTCCTGAATATATGCATTTTAATTTATTTATTCAATTAGACACATGAATTGCTACCGTTACTATCTCAAGGCACAGAATGCACTTAGGGATCATCATTAGCTTGGGTAGATGTAAGTCCATATTTCAAATAATCTAGATATTTTGAAAATTTTTTAGCTTATTGCCAAATCTGATTAGATCATCATATCTTTACTGACACAAGGCCAAAGAGCTTGTAATGAAAAAGTGGCAGCCCTGCCATTTGCTTCTTATCTACCTGAGCTTAAGTTATTCATATTTTTTAATCTGCTGGGGGTTTTTTCCAAGAAACTTTTAAAGCCTCCTGTTCACTTAGTGAGGGCTAGTTTAGTTAAAAGTAGTTAAAAAACAACATTTACCTGAGTCCTCTTAAAGGGCAAGTCATTGCAATTGGCTCCAAGCGAACAGAGAGAGGCGACCAGTGTCTCTCCCGCAGGGTCTTCACGCACAGCTGGCCACACACAATGGCCTGACACAAGCACCAGTGCATGTGAAAGAGTACACCAGCCTCATCAATTTTTTTAATTCAAATACCTTTACTTAATAGTTGTTGTCCAAACTGTGTATCTTATCAATGGAGAATATACATTATATTCAAATGTCTATGGGCCATATTAAAAACTGTTCATATGTTACGGTATAAAGCTCAATACATTTCTAAATTATAGACATTGCATGGCTCATAGTTTAATATCATTAACCATTAACATGACACTCAGAACAGTTAAAAATTTTTTAAGTTTATTTTCCAACATACCCTTATAGAGGATATCAAGACTATAACAAAAATAATTTGGAAAATATTTTAAATTTTAAAATTGGGAGTAAATTACTTTTAAATTTTATTTTCATGAAAGCATTTTTAATTGTGGTAAAATATACATAACATAAAATTTGCCATCTTAACCACTTTTATGAGTACAGTTCAATAGTATTAAATACATTCACAGTACTTCCCTGGTGGCGCAGTGGTTAAGACTCATGCTCCCAATACAGGGGTCCCGGGTTTGATCCCTGGCCAGGGAACTAGATCCCACATGCATGCTGCAACTAAGACTGGCGAGCTGCAACTAAGACCCGACTCAACCAAATAAATAAATATTTTTTTAAAAAGGCACTCACATTATTGGACAACCAATCTCCAGAATTCATCCCATTTTGCAGAACTGAAACTCTATACCCATTAAACAACTCCCCATTTCTCCTCCCCATAGTTGATTTTTAAATCTAAAAAACACAAATACAAGTTCTAATATCTCTTCTCTAGACCTTGATCTACACCTAGACCTGTAGACCTATAAAGTTGGGGGTCACCAAGCTCCGGAGCTGCTGGAATTCACGGTGGCCACTGGGTGTCCCCTGATCCATTGGAGCAGGGCTACATCACAGGCTGGGACCCCAAAGCTGTAGTCAGCCTGTCACCAGCTGGTTGATTTTGCAGCCATCCCTCTCCCTGCACCACACAGGGTCCCTGTCGAGGAAAGGAGATTGCTTGACCAGCAGCTGGAAGCCCTCCTCCCTTTTGGCAGAGATCAAAAGACCTTGAGGAAATGAAAACCAGCTCTTCATGAGGAAAATGTGGAAGCCCCCCTAGCTGTGTTCTTTCCTGGTGGGCTTGTGAGTCTGGCCACCAGGAATAACCACACTAGATATCATTCACAGGGCCTTTATAAAACACATTATCACCTGCAGTCCTTCCAACATCTGAGTAAACCATCACTTTCATTTTACAGCTAAGGAAACTGAGTTTCGAGATGTTAATTAATGTGTTGTGGTTTTTTTTTAAATTTTTATTGGAGTATGGTTGCTTTACAATGTTGTAACCCTGTCATGACTGACCCAGGAGAAAGTCCACTGGCGCTGTGCCTGTGGAAGACCCAGTGACTTTCTGTTTTTCTCCCTTTCCCGGGCCTCCTGGCAAGCCAAGGAGGGAGCACATACTATGGAAAGAATGCTTGGTGTGGGTCAGGTTAGCAAGTGTTAGTTCCATTTCTGACCCTGAAGAATCCCAGGAGCTAGTAGAATTTTTATTATTTCTTAAGACCTACTTATTTTATTTTTTAAAAAATCATTGAATTATACTCTTAAGGTTTGGGTACTCATTTAAAAATTCATTTAAAAAAGGAAAAACCTGTTTAACCCTCTGTCTCCCTCCCTAAAATTATTTTCAATCTGAAATAAAGGATACTTCACACAAATTACAAATTGACAAATATGGGGTGGGTGCCCCCAAGTCTCCCAGAACAAAACGCATCCCATCCTCAGGTGATCCAGTGTAATCTCGATCCTCCTCGTCAGCTTCTCCCTATTTATATTTAGTGGGAGCATCTGAAACTTGCTATTACTAAAGTGGGAAACCCTACAGCAGCTTCAAGTGATTCCCCACGCCCCGCACCCCCATCCAGGTTTGTGTGGGACTTTGAACTGCAGGAAGAGAGTTCTAAGTATGGAATCTATCGCTGGGAGGGACATTTAGGGGGAAGCAGAAGGCATGGACAAGGCATTCCTAAACCAGAGACCTACTTCCTCCATGGCAACATTTCAGTACCAAAACTTGGGCCATGTGATTTGGTCACTGGTTCTTGTTACGCTCTTGGAGGTGAGTGGAAGGAAAGCAGATGATTACGGACTATGTGCCTTGCTTGCTCATCTCACTTAATATGCAACCTTCAGAGGTAGATCCTACAGTTATTCCTATTTGCTAAGAAGGAGACAGGGGCTCAGAGATGTTAAATAATTTGCCCAAGGGTCCACAGTGAGTGTCGTTTGTAATTGGAAATATTGGGATTTCGGTTTATAGTGACAATGGGCAGAATATTTAAAAGACTGATTGAGAAAATCTGGGCAGTACTGTTGCCTGTCCTGGTGAGGCAACCTTTCTTGAGAAGTTGTAGGATTCCAAAATTGTTCTGCAAAGCCCAAAGAGACAAGTTAAACCTGTCTGGATCACGAGGTGCATTTGGCAGACTGGAGCCCTGCCAGGTTTCTTATGTGGGACGTAGCAAATGACACCCGGCTTAGTCCCAGGATTCTGCCATGAGGGCAGCTGAAAAATCTGAGCCCTGCAGAGAAGATGTGGGGGGATTGTCAGTGCCCAGGTGTTTCTTTGGACTTAATATGCCAGGAAAGGGTGATTTCTTTTTCTTTTACCGTAGGTAAAAGTGCATACTACATTGGTGTTAGAAACTGTGCTCCCTCATGTTTTTTTTCACTTAAGGGAGTCGCCATCCGCTCTGAGGCTTTCCCCTAAATCCCCTGAACTACTTCTCAGGCCTGGAGGGAGCCGGTCTGCAGAAGCCCACACTTGCAGGGAGGCGGGGGGTCTACGTGGGGCTGGCCTGGGGGGAGCTCTGGGGGCAGGGCTGACGTTCTCAGGGACATGTGTCGCTTCTGCTGGGTGGGACCTGGCCGAGTACAGCAGGCACCACAAGGGGGAGTGCTTGGAATATGGATGAGAAGAACGAAGCCCCTCAGAATACAGCATCTTTGCCATTAGAATGCAACTCACTACAAGAATTGTGATATACAGTACACAGGAATTTGATATACAAGATTTGATTTGATACACAAGAATTGTGCTTCCTTGCAGTGTTTAAGAACATACAAAAATTAAAAGCAGCATAAATGAAGGAAATAAATGTGTCAACTTTGTAAGCCTTAAAAACCCATCTTCCACATCCTCCAAGGACTAGAAGTGAAGAGAGACAAGTAAACAGATCAATTACAGTCATTCAGCAGAGTAGGGGCTGTGTCTTCATTGTTGCTTCACCCACAGGCAGCGAATGTCCCTCCCATAGCAAGCACTCAATAAATAGCTGTTGACTGTATGAATGAACAGGTGGATAAGAACTGCCCGGTCTTCAATAGAGATCAAGCAGTGCTCTTCTCTTAAGTTAACAGAAAGCTTCAGGGTAGATCTGTCAGACGCTAAGGGCTTGAAGAAGGAATGAGGTTTAGTATTTTTTGTTTTTGTTTTTGTTTTAATTTTTGGCCGCCCCGCAGGGCTTGTGGGATGTTAGTTTCCTGGCCAGGGATCGTGGAACCCGGGCCCTTGGCAGTGAGAGCGAGGAGTCCTAACCACTGGACAGCCAGGGAACTCCCAGAGGTTTAGTTTAGAATAGGCACATTTTGTAAAGAGTGAAATCAACTAAGGTACAACACATAGAGTCATGAAATGGAAATAAGGTGTGTGTTTCTACTTTTTAATTAGGAGGCCCTGAAACTTATGGATGAAGTTCAAGAACATCTAGAAGAGGAAGAAAGGCTATGCCAGGTGTCTTTGACAGGTTCCTGGGATGAATGCAAATCTTGCTTGGAAAGTAACTGCATGAGATTTTATACAACCTGCCAAAACAGTTGGTCCTCTGTGAAAAACAAGGTAAGGGAAAAATAGAGCTCAAGGTTTCTAAGTTCTTAAGGTACATGCTTCAGCTTACTTTTAAAAATTAACTTATGTTAATATTTAGAATATATATGGATGATCTGTTATTGGTCTTTTGCAACCTAGAATCTGGCATTCATGCTTATGTATGAATCACTTGTGGATATATAATTTTTAAGTTAGAACAGCCATCCAGGGCTTGTCCCTCCCTTTCAGGACACTGTGTGTGTCTCTCAGAAATACCCTGACTCTTTCTGCCTTGTATTTGTTATTTATGAACATGTTCCCACTAGATTGTAAGCTCTTTGAGGGCAGGAACCATATCTTATCTGCCTTCATTTAAGCACTATATGCATTCAATAAGTGTTTGCTGAATTGCATTCTGAATAATAGTATTATAGTCTCTGATTTCAACCTGCTTTAATGTTTTCTCTGGAGGCCAAGCCTTTGAAGGCATCCTCTGCCTCCTGAGTCTCTCCTTCAATGGGTTTGCCCTCTTGTGGCAGCACACACATGCCCGTGCACACACGTGCCCACATTCATGTCCCCTTTACCCCAATCCATGCACGTCCTGTAGGACTGGCATGTTTTCTTTTTTGTCCCCTTTGGCTCTCTTCTGGGCAGAGGGAATCACAGAGGGTGGTGACCTGAATAGGATGAGCTCTGACCCATAAAAGGCTCCTCTTCTCTTGGCCTGAATTTCCCTTCCCCTTCAAGAAGTGGGCTGAGTATGCAACGCAGAGAAATTCCCCTCTCCATATCAGAGCATGCAGTAATCAGACTCTGCTCCTGGCTTGGCAGTGCCATCCCCAATTACAGAAGGAACAACCCCTAGGATAATTCATATGCCAAGTTAATTTGCCTCCACTGTTAATTGCATCTGATCTATTTTTATAGCCACTCTCTAACATACCAGAGTATACTGGATTGAGCACTGGCTGGAAGTCAGGAGCTTTGGGGACCATTCCTATATGTGCCTTTTGTGTGACCTTATGACAATTTCTTGGGCTTTTAAAGTTTCGTTTTTGTGGCTGGGTTCAGGTAAACAGAAGCTGGCAGAGGGAGAGGCAGATGATCCACCCAGATTACTTTCTGAGAAAGGCATGAGTCCTCTAAGAATCCCTGGAGAATTCTCTGAACAGCCCTTGAGCGGGGGTGGGGAGTGCTCCCACAGTGATGTTCGATGGTTGCTACGTTCCAAAACATACAACAGGGTCATATCACTATCATACAAGGGCAACTATGTTCTGGCATGAACTTATGTATCACATAGATGAAATAGAACATGGTGTGACTGCTGGAAGATCTCCCCCTGAATAGGAAATTCTATAATTAGACCTTCATTCCTTTGACTACAGCCAAGGAGGGCTTTGATCACTGGTAATATGTAACATCCCGAAGTAACCTATTTAGCTGTATGAAGCATCTATAGTTCAGTGTGAATGTACTGATCTTTTCCGTGGACTAATTTATGAGATGAGAAAGAGGAGAGCATAAAGACACGAATGGCATGCCACTGAAGGAAAAAAAAAAAAAAAGAACTAAGGCACTGAGACAGAGGTGAAAGACAAGAGCCTTCTTCACAGTTTTCAGGCTGCACAGTCTAAAACCATGCATGCCAACCACCACCAGTACATCAGGACTGTGGCTTGTCAATAATATTGAAAACTTGGCCTTCTTAGGCCTTGGTAGGCAAACAGAAACCAGGAGGAATTTTAGACCCTATTTCCATAGTCAAAGTCAAAGCCAGGTACATGAATGTTAATAAATTATCTTAAAGTGGATCACCTTTTCCTAGTTTGCCCAGAACTGTTCTTGATTGGAATGACTACTTGTAAGTTGACATTAAAATTCACAATAAAAAAATAGTCCAAAAGAAAATTAATTTATTTCATTTCTGTCCCCCATCCCACCCCACAGCTTGAACATTTTTTCAGGAAGATATATCAGTTTCTGTTTCCTTTCCATGAAGATAATGAAAAAGACCTTCCCATCGGTGAGAAGTTCATTGAGGAAGATGCACAACTGACCCAGATAGAGAACATGTTCAGCCAACTGACTGTGGATGTGGGATTTCTCTATAACAGGAGTTTTGACGTTTTCAAACAGATGCAGCAAGAATTTGACCAGGCTTTTCAATCATATTTCATGTCAGATGCAGACTTCATGGAGCCTTACTTTTTTCCAGCTTTTTCCAAAGAGCCAGCAAAAAAAGCACATCCTGTGCAAAGCTGGGACATTCCCAGCTTCTTCCAGCTCTTTTGTAATTTCAGTCTCTCTATTTATCAAAGTGTCAGTGCAACAGTTACTGAGATGCTGAAGGCAATCGAGGATTTATCAAAACAAGACAAAGGCAAGTATTAAAAGATTATTTAGATATCTATGCTAAAGTTGAGTTTTATTTAACTTTGGAAATGGTAGCCATTTCTAAGTCATTGTACAATGTTTCTGAGAGTGATGGTTTATGGATAATCAAAGTCTCACAGCCTCTTAGAAAAAGCTTTGAGGTCTGCCAAACACTAGCCTTCTCCCGTCTTTGTTGAGAGCTCTGTGGGGCTGTTCTCTATTTCTAAAGCAAAATTTCAAAGCTGAGAAAGAAAATGCTGGTAAGGTGAGAACTTGAAAAAGACAGTTGCCTCCTTTATTAAAGCTCAGGCAGATGCTTGGCTCTATTCTGCTTGAACATCATGGGGTTTCTTTAAAATCAGTCCAGTCTCCTCAACTCCCAGTTTGGGAAGAAACCTTAGTGCCATGTAAAACCAGGTCACATTTAGTGCCTTCCATGACCTCCTCTGCATCGCTACTGTAATCCCTTAGATCACATTATGTATGCACAAAACCAGAGAAAATACTCAGAGACAAACCCAAGACTGTAGAAATTTCTGTAAATGATAATAATCGCCTTCTACCAATACCACTCACGCCCTCTGATATTCCATGTTGGAAAAAGCAATGCTGCTTTAAGTTGTAAGGCAGAAGGAGGTAACTTCTTTGGGCTTCTGTGGAGGGCCTGGGAGCCGGCATCTCAGAAATGAGAGTTGCCGTGTGGGCCACAGGTAGAATCTGTGTTTCCTTGGACTTATCTCTATGGAATATTACGTCAAGGACAGGGATGCTCTTCTCTAACAAAAAATGAAATGGGCTCCTTCTAGAAATCCTGCCAGTTGTGACAACATGGATGAACCTGGAGGACATTATGCTGTGTGAAATAAGCCAGACACAGAAGGACAAATATTATATCCCACTTACATGAGGAATCTAAACTAGTCAGTTCCTTCCTTGCACCACCGTCACCTCAGTGATAATCTGGAGATCCAGGGTCCCCTGCAAGTGCAGTAAGTAAAAACAAAAACAAAACAGCAAACAAAAAAAGCCTTTGTTACACCTTTATACTCTTCTCTCTCCAGTGTCCCTACCCTAACCAGACAGCAAGCTCAACAGAGGAGAGATTCTCTTCCCAGATGAATGCATGAGGACAGTTTATCAAAAATAGGGCAGGCAGGGGCTGTGGGGTATTTGCGTGTGGTTTCCATCACTTTTCCGGACTGGTGGTAGGTGAGGAATAAACCTATTGCCCCTAGAAAATCCACCTAATGAGAATAAACCTTTGCCTCTTGCGGTAGGCAGAATAATATAATAGCTTTCCAAAGATACCCAAATCCTAATCCCCAGAACCTGTGAAAATGTTAGGTTACACAGCAGGGGAAAGTAAGGTTGCAGATGGAATTGAGGCTGCTAACAGCTGACCTTAAAATAGGGAGAGTATTTGGGGTTGTCCAGGTGGCTCCAGTGAAATCACAAGGGCTCCTAAAAGTAGAAGGAGGCAGAAAAGAATCAATAGAGACAGCCTCATGAGAGGAACTTGTCCCTACTTTGCCAGCTTTGAAGATAGACGAAGGGGAACAGGAGCCAAGGAGGGTGGTGGCCTCCAGACACTGGAAAGGCATGGAGAGGGCTTCTGCCCTAGAGCCTCCAGAAAAGAACAGCCCTGCCGACACCTTCATTTAGCCCGCTGAGACCCACTTCAGACTTCTGACCTATAGCACTGTAAAACAACCTATGTTGTTCAAACCACTGAATCTGTGGAATCTGTTACAATAGCAATAGGAAAGCTGCCTCCTGTCAATTACAGTGGTTAATGTCTTCTGAGTGTAAACTATGTATCTGGCAGCCTTCACAGATAGGCTTTATTTGTCACGATCATCCTAAGAGCCAAAATTAGAAAAGTAGCTAAAATTGAATCATGAACACTGTTAAAAGGAAAAAGGTGATAAAAATATGAAATATCTTGTTTAATATATTTTTTAATTTTATCGAGTTTTGTTTCATTTTAGTCTCCATATGAAAGAATTTCTTTCCTACTTTGTTCTTTCTAGACTTCAGTTGCTGAATCTGTTGAAACAGAATAAGATAGGTTTTGCAATTGTCCTCACCTGGCTTACAAATCCCTGGAGAGAATAGATGCGATCCCTTCAATAAAACTGTGGTGTAGTAGCTTCACACAGTGCTGGGTGCTGGGAGCTGGGAGATCTGGGTTTTAATCCTGCCCTGGAGAATTTTGCTGTCCTTAATTTTCCTAGCGGGTAAACAGGCAAGTTGGGAGGGTAGATGATTTACTAGAAGTAACTGCCTCGAAGGGTCCTCAGGCTCTGTTCTGGCATGGCCGAAGGTAGGCGATGGGCTACTCTCATGAGTATAGCATGGGGACTTGCTTCATATAGCCCTCAATTTGCCATCCTTGAATATACCAGGTATTCATCTAGATGCTGTGAATAAGCAATGATTATGACACAGATGACACAGCCTCTAACTTTTAGGAGTTTAGTCCAGAGAAAGGAAAACAGGTCAGTGAACAATTACACTACCATATCGTAAGTGAAATGACAGAGGAAGTTATGGAAGAATGACAAGATTAAAATGACAAGACCAAATCCCTTCTCTCAAAGGACTCAGAGTCTAATAGAGAAGACAAAATTAACAGCACATAATGCAGAGTTGCTCTACAGTAGAACTCACAGAGGTTCTCTGGGGCGAGAGGAAATGCCACTAAATCTACAGGGAATGGGAGAAAATGACTCCCATTCAACAAAGGGGATGGCTGCCTTACCCACCAGATGATCTAGCAAATGCCTCGTAGGTTTTTAAACAATAAACTTCACATTTTTTGTTTGTTGCTTTTGGCTGTGCCACACGGCCTGCGGGATCCTAGTTCCCTGACCAGGGATCGAACCCCTGCCCCCCTGCTGTGGAAGCACAGAGTCTTAACCACTGGACCGCCAGGGGAGTCCCAGTAAACTTCACAATTTATCTCGAAATGTTTCAATTTTTAACATCAAGGATTTAATATAACAGAATATCATCAGGTTAAAAATTAATAACAAATTTTTCCTAATGTGAAACACTCAGTTGGGAACTGTCAATTTGCTGTTGGACGACTTCTTTTTATATCATCATTTTTATATGGATGGTTAATTATTCCAGGAAAAAAAAAGTTTCTTAAAAGTTGATCTGCTTTAGATGTTTTCCTAAATCTTTGACCTACTGTTTATAACATTATGTATGTGAAACACAAAAAAGAATAGTAATAAATACCTACCACCCAGTTTAAGAAACAGACATTTCCAATATCTTTGGAACTCCAATACACGTTCGAATTACAGCTTGAAAAAATTAAAATAATTACTAGAAAAAATTTTAATAGAAGCCCAAAGAGAAAAGTGGCTTACAATTCCCTATCTAGTTAACCCCAATGATATCAGAAATAATAATGATAAAAATGACACACTAAATTTAAAATAATTTAAATATACAAAGGAACAAAAGAAATGAAAGCTGCCCTCTCCCACCCCATCAAGTCTCTCTTCCAATAGAGTTACTATGAATAATTCCTCATGATTCCTTCCTGAAAATAAAATTATATGCATTAACCTCTGTGTGGGGAGTGGGGTTTGGGGGAAGCAAGTAGTAATAATAGTAATGATGAGTAATAATGACAGTAATGAGACTGCTGGATTAAAGGACACATGCACTTTTTAATAGATGCCAGATTGTCCTTGCAACTGGTTGCACCAGTATGCACTCCTACGATTGAATACAGAACAAAGATTTTGCAAGTGCTGGTTAGAAAGAGAAATGACATTCTATCCATGCCTTTAAAGTTCAAACTGTCTAACGACACTGATGTGAAAATGCTGTTACTTGCAGACTCCGCCCACGGCGGCCTGAGTAGGACTGCCTTGCCTGTGCGGGGCCGAGGGCTGCGCGGAGAACTTCGCCAGAACTCGTCGGAATGTTTCCAATTTCACGCACGATGCCAAAAATGTCAGGATTACCTACGGGAAGGTAAATGATTATTATGTTCTCAGGGTTTCGACTGTATTCTGGTCAGAGGTCACAAATCTCACTTTTACAGGCATCGTGGATTCATTGGCTTCCCTTCAAGCTCTTTTTGGCGTGCTCATTGCCATCCTGGGGTGCTCAGGGCAGGTTTATAAATGTTTATTATTCGAAGGCAGGCCAACTTACTTTTCCCCTTTTAAAAATTCCCTCATTATTCCCGTGAAAAATTTTTATGGTTAAAGACCAAACGAACACTCTTGTGTGCAAAAGAGAACTCTGAGCAAATTAGGGCAACTTCTTCCTTCTTACTGCAGAGAAAGGGAACCACCAATGAAGAAATCTTCAAAATGTGTAAGCAGATTTTTAGCCAAGTAAGTTTTTTTTCAAGTGGCATTAACGCCTTCCAGATGGTGGGTTAATTACTAATTAGTATTTAAATACAGATAGTAACTTCTCACAAGCCCTGAGCAGCGTGTTTCGCCTCCTCCCAGATCTGACCAAGAGCGGCTTTCATTCCTTCCCCAGGTGAAAAATTCTCTCCACCGGCCCTTCCCCCTTTCCTCCGACCCTCATGTCCCTTCCCCTCCCCAGCTGAAGTCACTTCCCAACCGCTAGGGTCTGAAGGCAAATTTTCTTGCAAAATCCAAGAAGAGCTTTTGATTCCTGTGCTTCTGCTTTTTACCTTGCCAAAGCCCTAAGGGAAGGAAATTCTAAAAAATGTGGCTAAGATTTGGAGCAAGAGATTGAATATAAACTGGAACTTTTTATTAGAGCAGATGTGAGGGTCTTATTTCTTCAGAATTGCTCCCTGGGTGACTTTCTGCACCTCTGTTTCATCATTTGGAAAATGAAATTAATACAGCTACTTCACACAGGTGTTTTGAGGATTAAATAAAATGTCTGAAGTACTCATGATTCTCATTATTCAAGTGTTTGGTTTTCAAGTCACAGTTACAAGGTTGCATACAGACAACAGAAGTTTTTACAAGAGAAAAATATACACTAATATACTGACCTCTTACAAAAATAGTCCCACTCAAACATGCCACCTATGTATCATTAACTTCCTTTAACTTCCAATTAAAAGCTTTGAAGAATAATCTCTCCCTGATTGTCATAAGATAATAGAGAAGATGGGGGGGTGTGGGAAGTGATTGGAAGAAGGTGATCGAAAGGTACAAACTTCAGTTACGAGATAAATAAGTACTAGGGCTGTAATGTACAACATGATGACTATAGCGAAAGCTGCTGTGTGATATATAGGAAGGTTGTTAAGAGAGTAGATCCTAAGAGTTCTCATCACAAGGAGAATGTTTTTTTCTTTTTATTGTATCTGTATGAGATGATGGATGTTAACTAAACCCACAACAGCAATCAATTCAGAATATATTGTGAATATGTAAGCCAAACCATCATGTTGTATACCTAAAACTTACACAGTGATGTATGTCAATTATTTCTCAACAAAACTGGAAAAAGAAAGACAATATATAAGAAATCAGATAATACAGTATAAACACATCAGATAATCAGTATGCATCAAGGCACCTAGTATACATGCAGTATAAATTGATTGCTGCAAAGGTAAAACACAGAGGAAAGGCTGTCCTAATGTGGTCCCATACAATTTTTTTTTTTTTTTTTTTTTTGGCTGCTTTGAGTCTTCATTGCTGCGCACGGGCTTTCTCTAGTTGCGGTGAGCGGGGGCTACTCTTCATTGCAGTGCGTGGGCTTCTCATTGCTGTGGCTTCTCTTGTTGCAGAGCACGGGCTCTAGGCGCATGGGCTTCAGTAGTTGTGGCTCGCGGGCTCTAGAGCACAGGCTCAGTAGTTGTGGCACATGGGCTTCGTTGCTCTGCGGCATGTGGGATCTTCCCGGCCCAGGGCTCGAACCCGTGTCCCCTGCATTGGCAGGCGGATTCTTAACCACTGCGCCACCAGGAAAGCCCTCCCATACAATCTAAACTTTTATATTTTATGATAAATGTATATAGAATAAAATAATAAAAACACATGTGCCTAATACTAGATGAAGAAATAAAACATTACCAAAATAGATGAAGCCCCCGCTGTGCCCCTTCCACATCACATCCTCTTTATCCCCTTATAAGGAAAGCGTTTTGGGTTTTTTTTTCCTTCCAGTTTTATTGAGATATAATTGACATACAGCACTTATAAATTTAATGATTTGACATCGTGAAATGATTAACACAGTAAGTTTAGTAAACATTCATCATCTCATGTAGTTAAAAAATTTTTTAGAAAGAAGAATATTTTTCCTTGTGATGAGAACTCTTAGGATTTACTCTGTTAACAATTTTCATATATAACATATACCAATGTTAATTATATTAATCATGTTGTATATTACATCCCCAGTACTAATTTATCTTATAACTTGAAGTTTGTAACTTTTAACCACCTTTGTCACCATCACTGACTATATTCCCCACACAGTAGGAAACTTCTATTTTGAATTTGGTGCTTATTATTTCCTTGTATTTCTTTTTTAAAAATTTATTTTATTGAAATATAGTTGATTTACAATGTGTTAATTTCTAGTGTACAGCAAAGTGATTCAGTTATACATATATATATACATTCTTTTTTCATATTCTCTTCCATTATAGTTTATCACAGGATATTGAATATAGTTCCCTGTGCTATACAGTAGGACCTTGTTGTTTTCCTTGTGTTTCTTTATACTTTTATCATATGCGTTTATATATAGCACACGTACACACATATACCATACATAGCAATGTTTTACATGTTTTTAGTTTTTATATTGTCAAAGTATAACTTTTAAGCTTAAAAATATGACTCATACAAGTACAAAATGAGCATGTTAAGATTGATTTATTCCATTAATAAGGGAACGAGCAGAGTGATTAAGCTGGTTTAAAGGAGTACAGGAGAGACTGAAGTATTTACTGTTAAGGATAGACAGAATGTGGAAGTAAGATTGCAAAGTTAGATATAAAACTAGTTCATGTACTGAAGGGCAATAAAACTGTAACTTTTGCAGTTATGATTTCTATCAGACCAAAATAATTTATGTCTCTACTGGACAAAAATTATTTGCAACTTTTCAATCTGTAATTTACATCTAATTTCGTGGAGTCTGGCCCGAATCAACAGTGAATAGTAAATCCAACAAAGGATCATTTCCCTAGAGAATTAAGTAATCTTTGGGTGGACCTCTTAGACAATACTTTATGTGACATTGAAAGGACACACAGCCTTTCTTCTGCATTGTTTCCAAGTTTTGGATAATATTTCTTAATAGTATAAATGTTATCGCTTATGTATTCTTTTGCACCTTGGTGTTTCACTCAGTACAGTTTGGGAGATTTAGTCATGTGAATGAGTGTGGTTCTAATTTCACAAATTCATTGTTGTATGTTAGTCTGTGTAAGCACATTACAATTTATTTATCCATTCTCCTGCTGAAGCACATTTAAGTTGCTTCCAGTGTTTTACAAACAACTCTTGTATGTTTTGTCAAACAATGATTTTGCCTCTTTTATCAACATTTGACTCATTCTTTGTTCTAAGACTAAGCATACAGCTGTAATTATAATCTTATATTTGAAAAATATAAGATAAATGAAATATGTTCCAAAACATTATAAATCATTTTTTTTCATTATTTACCATACATTTTTGGTCCCAATTTTAAATGGACTCACTGTAAGTAACTCTTTTCCCATACCAGTTACTGGTACTAGATGTATACACCTAAATTCAAAATAGTAGTTTCAAGATAAAGGAGTTTGATGTGGAATGGTCACGGTGGGGGTTCATCTGTTTGGGTTATATTTTATTTCTTAATATAGGAGGTAGGCACATGGAATTTATACCAAGGAATGTCTGTCTCCAGCCCAGTTTCTGTTACATGAGACCATATAATTATCAATTAAACTGGATCTCTTTTGAAAGTGATGTAGGCAATATTAATAATTGCTTGACAACCACAGGTATAAACTGGAAACTCTCATAGGCAGAAGGTGATACATGCACACTAGATTAAAGACAAAACGGCCACAATATTTTGCAGTTCCTCCCATCAAAAGCTGGAGTCTGTTTTTTCAACCTGAGAACCTGAGCTCGGCTGTGGGTCTGTCCTTAAGCAACAAGATATTGGCAAATGTGAGTGGCTTGAAATGTGCTTGTGAATTAAAGTTGTCCTCTCTTGCTACTGGAAGCCTATCCACCACTGCGTGATCAAGCCCAGGCTAGCCTTCTGGAAGATGAGAGGTCCCAGCCATGCCAGCTGAGACCCTCAAAATGTGAGGGTCTAGACCATCCAGCCCCAGCTGAGCCAGCTCAGACATAAGAGTAGTCCAACCAACACACAAAAACATGAGAAATAATAAATATTTGTTTGTTGTGCAACAAAAGCTAATGGATGCATATTGTCACATTTCATAAGAGACACCTGCTAAATGTGGGTTTTCTTTCTTCCTTTTCTTGAAACACTCATTCTCATGTCTATATGGTGATTAAAAAAATGCCTTAAGGTACTGTGGGTCCCACTGATCATGTGAGTGTATTTTTTTAAGTAACAGCATTAAGATATAGTTCATATACCATAAAGTATACAATTCAGTGTTTTTTAGTATACTCACAAAGTTGTGTAACCATCATCACTATCTAATTCCAGAACAGTTTCACCCCAAAAAGCAACTCCATACTCATTGGCTGTCATTTCCCATTCCCCGCCCCTTTCCCCTACCCAGCCCCTGGCAACCATTAATCTGCTTTCTGTCTCTGAATTTGCCTATTCGGGGCATGTCATATAAATGAAATCATACAATATGTGGTCTTTTGTGACTGACTTCTTTAACTTGGCATAATTTTTTCAAGGTTTATCCATACTGTAGCATCTCTCAGAACTTCATTCCTTTATATGGCTGCTTAATATTCCATTATATGGATATACCACATTCTGTTTATTCGTTCATTAGCTGATGGACATTTGGTTTGTTTCTACTTTTTGGCTATTGTGAGTAATGTTGCTATGAACATTTGTGTACAAGTTTTTGTTTGGACATGTGTTTTCAATTTTCTTGGGTATATACCATGAAATATATATGGGTCATATGGTAACTCTGTGTTTAACATTTTGAGGAACTACTAAACTCTCTTCCAAAGTGGATGTACCATTTGCATTCCCACAGAAATGTACGAGGTTTCTAATTTCTCCACATCCTTGTCAACACTTGTTACTGCCCATCGTTTTTATTTTAGCCAACCTAGTGGGTGTGAAGTGGTATCTCATTGTGATTTTGTCTTGTATTTCTCTAATCACTAATAATATCAAGCATCTTTTCATGTTTTTATTGGCCATTTGCATGTCTTCTTTGGAGAAATGTCTATTCAAATTCTTTGCCCATATTTTAATTTTGTTATTTGTCTTTTTATTGTTGAGTTGTAAGAGTTTTTTTTTTTTACATATTCTAGATACTGAATGCTCATCAGATATATTATTTGAAAATATTTTCTCCCATTCTATGTGCTGTCTTTTCACTTTCTTGATGGTGTCCTTTGAAGCATGGAAGTTTTTTATTTTGATGAAGTCTACTTTATTTCTTCTTTTCTTTTTTTATTTTGGTATCATATCTAAGAAACCATTGCCCAATCCAAGGTCACACAGGTTTATGCTTATGCTTTCTTCTAAGAGTTTTATATATTTAGTTCTTGCATTTAAGTCTGTGATGCATTTCAAGTTAATTTTTGTATATGGTATGAGGTAGGGATCCAGCTTCTTTCTTTTGCAATTGGATATCCAGTTGTCTCAGTTTCACTTGTTGAAAAACTCTATTCTTTCCCCTGTAGAATTGTCTTGGGACTCTTGTTGAAAATCCATGGACAGCAAAAGTAAGGGCTTATTTCTGGACTCCCAATTCTCTTCCATTTATCCATATATCTATCCTATGCCAATTCCATACTCTTTTTTTTTTTTTTTTAAATTAAACCTTTCTTACAACACTTCTTAATTTTATTTATTTATTTATTTTTGCTGTGTTGGGTCTTCGTTTCTGTGCGAGGGCTTTCTCCAGTTGTGGCAAGCGGGGGCCTCTCTTCATCGCGGTGCGCGGGCCTCTCACTATCGCGGCCTCTCTTGCTGTGGAGCACACGCTCCAGACGCGCAGGCTCAGCAATTGTGGCTCACGGGCCCAGTTGCTCCGCGGCATGTGGGATCTTCCCAGACCAGGGCTTGAACCCGTGTCCCCTGCATTGGCAGGCAGATTCTCAACCGCTGCGCCACCAGGGAAGCCCCATACTCTTGATTATTGTACTTTGTAGTAAGTTTTGAAATTGGGAAATGTGAGTGCTCCAATGTTGTTCTTTGTTTTCAAGATTGTTTTGGCTATTATGGATCCTTTGCATTTCCATGTCAGTTTTGGGATCAGCTTGTCAGTTTCTACAAAAAGGGCAGTTAAGATTTTGATAGGGATTGCATTAAATCTATAGGTCAGTTTGTGGAGTATGGCTCTCTTGACAATATTAAGTCTTCCCATTCATGAAAATAGATGTTTTTCCATTTATTTAAGCCATCTTTAATTTTTTTCACAGTGTGTTTTAGTTTTCAATACAAGTCTTACAGTTCTTTTAAAAAATTTGTTCATAAGCATATGGTTCTTTTTATGCTATTGTGAGTGGAATTTTCTTAATTTCATTTTTGGTTTGTTCATTGTTAGTGTATAGAAATACAACTGATACGTGTATATTGATCTTGTGTTCTGCAACCTTGCTGATTTATTACTTTTTTAAAAATAAATTTATTTATTTATTTATTTATTTTTGGCTGCATTGGGTCTTCGTTGCTGCAGGCGGGCTTTCTCTAGTTGTGGTGAGCGGGGCTACTCTTCGTTGAGGTGCGCAGGCTTCTCATTCTGGTGGCTTCTCTTGTTGCAGAGCACAGGCTTTAGGGCACATGGGCGTCAGTAGTTGTGGCACACGGGCTTAGTTGCTCCACGGCATGTGGGATCTTCCCGGACCAGGCTCGAACCCATGTCTCCTGCACTGGCAGGCAGATTCTTAACCACTGCACCACCAGGGAAGCCCTGATTTATTACCTTTAATAGTTTTGTGTGTGTGTGTGTGTGTGTGTGTGTGTGTGTGTGTGTGTGTGTGTGTGTGTGTGTGTATGTATTCCTTAGGATTTTTTGTATACAAGACTATGTCGTCTATGAATAGAGATAGTTTTACTTTTTCCTTTCTCATGTGATTGTGTTTTGCACAAAGTTTCACCTTTAATTGAGGGAAATCTTTTTCCACTCTCTAAAAGAGTAAATGAGTGTCCCTTGTAGAATTCTCCTTGCCTAAGATCATGAGGGAAGTCACCACCTTCTTACCCCATAATTTAAAAAAAACCAAAACTACACCACTATTCTAAAAGTTAACAACTCTAAACTTGCAAATGAAGACATTTTTAAAGAATACCTGGATCTCCTTTCAAATGTATACTGTATCTTGTTAACTGTGACTCTCTTTGTTTTTCAAAATATTTTCTTGAATTACTTTTCAAATGTACACTATTGCAAATTTTTTTACCTGCCAGTACAAAGGTCTCCCTCTCCTGAAGATCCCAACACAATTTTTGGAAAAGTGTGAAGGCTGGAGGATCTTGCATTATATCTACATCTCTAAAAGAAACAATAAACTGATTTTTAAGACCTGAGATGAGGTAGTCACCTAGCTTCTGGTTGGTGGATTCTCCCCCACCCCTATCTTCGTGAAGGCATGGTTTCTTAGTAAACAGTGGAAGACATAGTCGAAAGAGCCTGTGATCTCTTTCTACAATAACAATCTCTTATGATCCCAGATGCCCTAACACATAGACACTTCTGTAGTCTGCAGATAAATAATCTTTACACAGTATCAAGATGCTCATCAGCGCAGCTCTGTAAATTCCTTTAACCCTGTTTCAGATCAGAAGGGCTGCTGTGCAATAATAACACAGAGCTGCAGAATCTTAGTGACTTGTAAACACAAAGGTTTCTTTCTCTCTCTATGTCTTGTCAATTACAGCTTGCATGGGAGCTCTGCTGCACATCTCCTCACTCAGGATGATGGAGCCTCCACCATATGGAGCAAAACTAGTTCCACTGTCAGGGGAGGGAGGGTGATAAATCCTAAACCATTCTTAAAGGATTCCTCCAGCAGTAAGACACGTCACTTTGAATATGGCCACGCTCAACTTCCAGGTGGCAGAGAAGTGCAATCTCCCATGTGTCCTGATCAGAGTATAAGTGAGCAGCCCTAATGACCTTCAGAGACACTATGGAAAGGAAGACAAGGAAAAGGAACATTTTGAATCTTCAGTGTGTGCTGGCCCTGTGAGCAGGCATTTTGCAGTGTTATTTCATTCATGCCCATTGTACCTGGCTGAAAACTCACTCAAGGTCAAAAGGCTAGAAGTAGAAAGCTTAAGGGCTGGGACTTAAATCCACAACACCAACTCCAAGTCCCACATACCTTTTTCTTTACCATGTTACTTTCTTCTTTGCTAGACTGTCCTGATGTTCCTAAACTATACACAAAAGTAGATGAGGCCCTTGAGTTGGTCAACATATCCAATCAGCAGTATGCCCAGGTTCTCCTGATGACCCAGCATCACTTGGAGGACACCACGTATCTGATGGAGAAGATGAGAGAGCAGTTTGGCTGGGTGACAGAACTGGCAAACCAGACCCTAGGAACCGAGAACACCTTCAATTTCATAAAGGTAATGCAGAGACTCAAGAGCAGATATGGAGACTGAGTGTGCATACATTGATTTTTCTGTTAATTTACTTATTAATTACATCTGAATTTGAAAACAGGCTCTAGAAGGATAGTCATACTTCCATTGTGATTGTACTCAGGCTGACTTGTGCATGGTCTTTAGAAAACAAGAAACTCTATAAAGAAAACCAATTTAAAACACAAAATACTTTCTAATCCAGAGGTGGCTAATTCTGCTTAGAGCTATAGTGCTGATACAAGTAACCGTGAAGAAACCTGGACAATGTCGTTTTTAAGGGAGCAGACTTTCAGGTAAAGCAACTTGCGATCAAAAGCTGACTCTGAAACTTACCAGCTGAATAAGTTTGGGAAAGTTCTGTAATCTTTCTAGGCCTCAGTTTTTCCATCTGGAAAATGGGAATAATAATAGCTACCTTAAAATGGATGTCTGTAAAGCAATGAGTATAAGTTCCTTATCCAAAACAAGAGCTCTGTAAATTATAGCTCTCATTAGCTTTTGACACAACAAGCTACTGACTTACCTTGAAAATTAAACACAGTTATATATTAATATTCACATATAAACATTGCCATCTTAAGGTGCACTTATACCATGTCTCCCACTTGCAGTCAATAACTCCTGTTGCATAACATAAAATAGTGATTGAATTTCTTCCCTGATGCGCCCCTACCACATACCATATTACATTAATATACGATGCACCAGACAAGTGATTTCTGATGAGGCTGGTATTGGTGGGCTCCTAAAAAGACCCAGATACAAAAATCACCGGCAGAGCAATTGAAGGTGCAATATTTTGTGTAGCATGTAATGTTAACAGTCCCCCGGGATCCCTTTACCAACTCCAGCTGGTGCTGCTGCTAACTGCTCACCCCTGAAACCTTCTCCAAAGGGTTATCCTTGGGGCCACTTATGCTCCAGAGCTCCCTGCAGGATCAGGCTGAGGCTGGAGGTCACCTGAAGGCCACCTCCCAGATTAGCTTCTCCCTCTTCTCTATCTTGCTCGCCTCATCCCCCTAAAAGTTTTACTGAAAGCACCCTTAACAAATAACTGTGTCAGAATCTCAGGCTCTGCTTCTAGGCAATCTGACCTAAGACATTCTGTATCCTAGTGATTCACTGTCTTTCAAGGTACAAGGTTGTGGTTTGAGAAATAAGTTTAGAGAGTCACAACCAGCACATTAAACAAACAAACAAAAGCAGAATAGGACACACTAGAAGAAAAAATATTAGAATGCATTGCATTTAATAAGTCAGATGCATATGTCATGGAACTTTCATTTCCATGATGTGTGTTTATATATGTGTGTAACTTATATGTAAGATGTGGTTTTTTTTTCTTTTTCTATTTGAGTATAGTCGATTTACAATGTTGCATTAGTTTCAGGTGTACAGCAAAGTTATTCAGTTATACATATGTCAATATATTCTTTTATATATACATTCTTTTTCAGATTCTTTTCCATTGTAGGTTATTACAAGATATTGAATGTAGTTCCCTGTGCTATACACTAGGTCCTTGTTGTTTATCTATTTTATATATAGTGGTATGTATCTGTTAATCCCAAACTCCTAATTTATCCCTCCGCCTCCTTTCCCCTTTGGTAACCATAAGTTTGTTTTCTAAGACATGGGTGTTTTTGAGTCATGATGACAAATGTGTTTATAACTGTAGACCATAGTCAAAAGGTTTTGAAAGCCACTATCAATTCCTGCTGACTCTCTATTACTTCATTAGATAGATCATTCCCTAGGAGAGTAAAATAATGTGATATATTTGATCATTCTCACAAATATAGACTTTTAGTTTAAAGAGGAAAAATTCTTGTAAGGAACGAGGGAAAGAATAAAATTTTAAGAAAAATTTTAGCAGTGCTTTAAATCTTTAGAAAAGTAGAGCCCATATTTAACGGTTTTTGTTGTCATCAGGATTTCCATTCTATGCTTCAATTTGCTTCCATTCTAGTGGCTCTGAGTAACATTAACTGATTTAACTAAAATTTTTGATATTGATAACAAAGACACTTCTATACAAAAAACTCCATAGAAAATAAAATTATGGTTTTCAATGATATATTTTTCGAATAATAATCACCACTAAAGAGCACTCAATATTTGTCTGGCAATGTTCTAAGAACTTTTCCCGTGTATTAGATCATTTAATACTCTGTGTTCCTATAAGGTGAGTATGATTGTTTTACAAATTTTTCAGATGAGGTACAGAGAAGTTAAACAACTTGTCTGAGGTCTCACAGCTAGTAAATGGTAGAACTGAGATTCAAGGCCAAACAGCTTTTCTTCAGAATCCTTGGACTTAACCACTTTGCTGAACCGCTTGTAAAACTTATTTTTCTTTAAACAGCTCTTAGTTCATCATGTAATGGAAAGTGCAAATTTATAAAACAGCACATACTGAAGAGGGATCTTTTGTAAAAAAAATATACAAATTCCAGCAGGTGAAAAAAGTTATGCTTTTTAGGTTGTAGTTACATGTTAGCGTTATAATTGTTTATTGAACTAGACGTAAACGCTTTATGCAGTTTTTATGTGTGTTATATGTATCAAAATGAAAAGGGGGAAATTTATGTTAGCTTTATAAACTAGAATTAAGAAATCACCAGGGCTTCCCTGGTGGCGCAGTGGTTGAGAATCTGCTTGCTAATGCAGAGGACATGGGTTCGAGCCCTGGTCTGGGAAGATCCCACATGCCGCGGAGCAACTAGGCCCGTGAGCCACAACTACTGAACCTGTGCGTCTGGAGCCTATGCTCCACAACAAGAGAGGCCGCGACAGTGAGAGGCCCGCACACCGCGATGAAGAGTGGCCCCTGCTTGCCGCAACTAGAGAAAGCCCTCGCACAGAAACGAAGACCCAACACAGCCAAAAATAAAGAAAGAAAGAAAGAAAGAAAGAAAAGAAGTCACCAGTGTTAATTTGGCTCCTTAATATTCTGCTTTAGTTTTTCTGATAGGGAAATTTATTTGAACACATTTTCAAAATAGTTCTTTTTTTATATAAATTTATTTATTTTATTTTTGGCTGTATTGGTTCTTTGTTGCTGTGCGCGGGCTTTCTCTAATTGTGGCGAGCAGGGGCTGCTCTTTGTTGCGGTGCACAGGCTTCTCATTGCAGTGGCTTCGCTTGTTGCGGAGCACAGGCTCTAGGTGCACGGGCTTCAGTAGTTGTGGCACATGGGCTCAGTAGTTGTGGCTCACGGGCTCCAGAGCGCAGGTTCAGTAGTTGTGGCACACGGGCTTAGTTGCTCCGTGGCATGTGGGATCTTCCCGGACCAGGGCTCAAACCCGTGTCCCCTGCATTGGCAGGCAGATTCTTAACCACTGTGCCACCAAGGAAGCCCCAAAATAGTTCTCTTAAGGTTACATCAAGTTGCATGTCATTACAGTTTCATTTAAATTATTAAAATCAAAGTATATGCCCTTGAGAACTCATTAAGAAAGTAAACGACATGCATTTCAGATGACTGGTTCTTACAAAAATCACACATACAACCATAAATTGTAAATTTCCTGTGGAAACTCAGTACAAAACTTGGTACATCACATTAATATTTGTGACACAGACAGTAGCGCTCACCAAATCTTCCATCCGCTCACTCACACTTTCTTGCTCCTCTTGCAGTTAAGTGGTGCCATGTGTTAAGTTCTGGCCAATGAAATGGGAACAAAAATGAAAAGCGTTATCTCTAGACTGAGATAGAGAAGAGCCTGTGTGTGATTATCCATTCTCTTTCTCTGCTGAGGATGTAAATAAAGCCATGCGTTATTACATGTGCTACAGCACATGTGAGATGATGTTCCTTTCTCAGCCAGGGTCCTGAGCATCTAGGTGGTTCAGAGCCCTTGTAATGGGCATGTAACATGAGTGAAGAGTAAATTATAAGAAGCCACTGGAACGCTGGGGCTAATTTGTTACCTCAGCACAACTTAGCCTATCCTGACTAATGTGGTATTAAATTAATGCTGAATGTGTGCTGGAATTTAGTAATCTTTTGTTGTATAATCCTTCTTCTTAGGTAGTTCCAGGTATTCATGAAGGAAATTTTTCCAAACGAGATGTAACGATGACAGATGTAAGCATTCTGCCTTCCCCTAATTTCACACTCACCATCCCTCATGAAGAAAGTGCTGAGAGTTCTAACTTCATTAGCTACATGCTGGCCAAAGCTGTACAGCATTTTAAGGAACATTTTAAATCTTGGTAAGCAGAGTGCTTGATTAGGAATGTTTGTCAACAGGAATAGATGATTCATAAAAGGGAAAAATGACAAAACTAGTTTTAAAATACCTTGAAAATATATTCAACCTCATTAATAATCAAAGACATGATAACTAAGACAAGATAGCAATTTTTGCCTATTAAATTTGCAAATTAAAAAAACCCTGATAGGATGTGATGAAATGAGAATTCCCATATGTTATTGCCAGGAACGTAAACTGTTTTTGCCTTTTTGAAAAGCTATTCAATTATACATATCAAGAGTCATAAAGTTTCTTTTTGATACATTCATTCCACTTCTGGAATCAATCAGAAGGAATAAATCTAAATTTGAATAAAAGTTCCTACCCCAAGATCTATATTTGCAAAGTTATTTAAAATGTTAAAAACAATCTGAACATCTAAAAACAAGAAAATGGTTAAAAGATTATGGCTAAATATGCTCAGTAAGTCTTATGAAACCATTAAAGATATTTATAAAATTTAAATCATAACATGACAACTACTGGAACAAGGGTTTATTCTAAGCCTATCTGTGAGGTAAATATTATTATTATCATTTTCCAGAAAGGGAACTTGAGACTCAGGATCCAAGGTTAAATGAATTATTCAAGTCAGCAGGTGGTAGAGCCAAATTTTAACTCAGTTCTCTCTGACTCAAAATTGCCACATTATACTGGTTCCTGTTAGGGCATTTGGTCAAAAAAAAAAAAAAAAAAAAAGAGTACAAAACTCTATAAATGTAATGATCAAAAAAATCTAAAATCTGCATTAAAAATAAAAAGGATTGTCAGGAATTACAATGGGAAATGGATGATTTATTTTAAAACCTTTCCATTTTCTGATATTTTTACAATTTTCTATAGTGAATAAATAATTTTAAGATTTCAAATTAGAAGATGTTATTTTGCTAAAATAGCTAGGTAAATGTAGATTGTACACCATATCAATGTGTTCCGCATCTCTAAACCTTAGTATAAGTACTTCCATTCCATGATAATCCTACATTGAGATAAAATGTAAATCTATTAAGTCTGCAGAGAAAATAAATGAATGACATTTCAGGCATACATTAGTCACCATCTCTGTTAAACTTAGAATGATCTTCTAAATTAGTGGCACAATTAAAACTGTACATAATAGTCTTCTTTGGTAACATGGTCAATCTTAAAAGAATAATTTTTAATTCTAAGTTATTATTCATAAGGGATCTTGTTAGTAGGTCACCATCAGTGTATAATTAAGCTGGATATTACTGGATTTGCTGCCTCTCCCTTTACCTCTGAATTTTGGAGAAGTTTTTGTTCAAGTTGCATCAATCAACCAATATCTTTTTAGCATCTACTAAGTGAAGGCCCAAGACCCAGGTACGGTGGAGGAGAAAATGATGAATTTGGGAGATACAAGACACACAGAACAGTAATAGGAGGTAGCATTTAGTGAGTGCCCAAGGTGGCCCTCTGGGAGTTGAGGGGAGTGTCTTTACTTTACCATGGAGGAGAAACTTCTCAGTGTGATACATTTCCTTTTTTTCCTCTTCGTTTTCCATCGGTCTTCTATCCCCCTCATCTTTTCCTCTTCTTTTCTCTTTCCCTCCCTCCTTCCCTCCCTCCCCGCTCTCTTCTCCCTTCATCCCCCACCAAAATATATATGATATATATCATATATATGTTTGATCATATATATATGATCAAATAATATATTTGATCATATGTGCATATATATATGGTCAAAATATAAAGGTGAGAATATTCCAAAAAAGATTCCAAAAATAGGGGAAAATGTGAGCAAATGGGACCAGAAAGACTGGAGTGTCTAGATACTAGGGATGCTGAGAAGTCCTATTAAACGAATCTCCTCCCACCAGGGCCCTTTGCGCCTCCCTCTATCCGGGAACCTCCCCCATATGAGTTTGTGTTGTTTCTTCACTTGTAAGCATGGAAGGGGGCTTCCCTGGTGGTGCAGTGGTTAAGAATCCACCTGCCAATGCAGGGGACACAGGTTCGAGCCCTGGTCCAGAAAGATACCACATGCCGCAGAACAACAAAGCCCATGCGCCACAACTACTGAGCCTGAGCTCTAGAGCCTGCGAGCCACAACCACTGAGCCCGCGAGCCACAACTACTGAAGCCCATGTGCCTAGAGCCCATGCTCCACAACAAAGAGAAGCCACTGCAATGAGAAGCCCGCGCACCGCAACGAAGAGTAGCCCCCGCTCACCACAACTAGAGAAAGCCCGCGGGCAGCAACGAAGACCCAATGCAGCCAAAAATAAATAAACAAAACATAAATAAATTTATTTTTTAAAAAAAGAATATAGGAAGGGCTTAAACGACTTCCTATATTCTATATATATAAAAAAAAAAAAAAGACATGGAAGGATACTGTCTGCCTCACAAAATGAGTGGGGAAGCTGGGCAGCTGTGCCTAGGGCCCAAACTCAGTAGGCCACAGTGAGACACTGCAGGATTTTATTTTTAATTTTTATTTATATTTATTTTTGGCCGTGTTGGGTCTTCGTTTCTGTGCGAGGGCTTTCTCTAGTTGCGGCGAGCGGGGGCCACTCTTAATCACGGTGCGCGGGCCTCTCACTATCGCGGCCTCTCTTGTTGCGGAGCACAGGCTCCAGACTCACAGGCTCAGTAGTTGTGGTGCACGGGCCTAGTTGCTCCGCGGCATGTGGGATCTTCCCAGACCAGGGCTCGAACCCGTGTCCCCTGCATTGGCAGGCAGATTCTCAACCGCTGCGCCACCAGGGAAGACCCACTGCAGGATTTTGAGGGAAGAAACAGTATGCTAGTGTTCAAATGGGTATTGATGATTTATTTATGAATAATAAATGAAAGTTTATTGAATAATAAAATATAATAATAAATTTTTTTTATTTTATTATTTTATTTTTAAATTAATAATAATAAATTATTGTATTATTACTGAATAAGAAAAATATTTTCAATAAAATCTTTTCACAGATTTTGGAATCAAGAGGCTGCAATGACAATGGAAAATATGTTGAAAAATTGAGATAGTGAACAAATTATTTACTAATATGGTTCACAAAATGATCTTTCATAAAGGCAGTATTAATTTTTTTCTTTTTAATTTATAGTTCTTTTTTTAAATTTAATTTATAGTTCTTTAATTCTAAAAGTAACAAAATCACAAATTCCAAAACTTTATTTATTTTTCTTTAAAATTTTTTTTTTTGCCATGCCACCCAGCTTGCGGGATCTTAGTTCCCCCATCAGGGATCGAACCCATGCCCCAGCAATGAGAGCACGGAGTCCTAACTACTGGACTGACAGGGAATTCCCCCCAAAATTTAGAAGACAAAGATTATCCACAGTCCCACCATCTTCACAAAACTGTTATCATCTTACTATTTTTTCTTATTCACATTTTCCACTTATTTTCTTAGATGGATTCCAAAAAATTGAATTATTTATTTAAAGGTTAACATTTTATTGATATATATTGCCAAATTTGATAGCAGCAATGTCTAAAGTACTACTTTCTCATATCCTAACATTTCAATTAAAAAAAAACTTTACTAATAAATGAAAACTTTTCTTACTATTACAACTTTTATGTTTTTGATTATAATGTACATTTTTCCAAGTTTGCTTACTACCTGAATTTCTTCTTTTGTGCATCCTATTTAATTCAGTGGGTAAGATTTTGTGTGTTCTGATTAGATCAACACACCAAGCTCTCAAACCTGCCAACAGTGAAATAGCAACATACTAAGGAAAATAACAGGAAAGATGAGGGAAAAGAATCACCCTGTCATTTCCATTCAAATATATGAATATTTGTTAGGTCCTTACTCCAAGAATGTAGCTCGTTAAAATATGAATCCCAATTTTATGAGGTAGAACATATGTTAAGAACCCTCCTCTGGAATTCTCATCTAGTCATCTAGCATCCTAAATGCCTAACTTTATTGATTGGTTTAGGATGTGTTTATTTCCCTATTCCAGACTTTCACAGCTATAACTGTGGCTGGGATCCACAGTTACAGGCTGTAACAGAATGTCTTGCACATCCCAAGTATCCAATAAGCATTTGGTGATTGGTTCTTACCGTCATTATCAGAATGAAAGGCACACATAGGAAAGAAACACCTTGAATAAAGTAATGTGTTGTAAACAATGGAAGTTTATCGAACAAATACTATGTGCATGTAGAATACAGAATGAGTATCCACATCAGAGGCAGGGGCCATTGTAGAGGTTTAATAATCCAGGGGAACTGAAAAGATCCCTTTGAATAGTGTTATTAAAAATATCCATACAGATGAGTTTTCTGTTCTTTTGCTATGTATTAATTTTTTCAAAAGCCAAGGGTATTTATTCTGTTACTCATTCTGGACTTTATTCCAAGAAAAAATGCACTCAGTCTATAAGTAATTTATTAATATTTTGATTATTGATGCTTTTTTAAGGTAAGAACTGATGCATCCTATATGCGACAAGTAGAATTACCTCTTCAGCTGAGACCTGAAAATCCAGAAATACATAAGATAATGCAGGAAATGTAGTTGCAGGAGAGTATGTCAGTTATGTATTGTAAAGTACTGTTAATTTTCTTATGTTGAATGGCAGTTTAATAACTATTCAAATTGAGTTAAAATGAAAATTCCTTTTTAAAAAATCAAATGTAAATATTACTGTATTCTATGGTATATTCATAGTTTGTATATTAAATATTAAATCACCAAGGGATCTGTGTTCTATCACTTCTACTACAAATGTGCCACTTTCTAATTAACAAAGATTCTTTTTTTCAATTTGCTTTTACAATATAAAATATTTGACTTCTTGAAAAAAAATCTGTAATTCATTCCTTTGTTTAGTAAAGATCTATAGCTTCTGCATAGATTTTTTTCTTGTGGTAAAATATGCATAACGAAATTTACAGTTTTAATCTTTTTTTTTTTTTTTTAATTCATTTATTTTTGTCTGTGTTGGGTCTTCGTTTCTGCGCAAGGGCTTCCTCCAGTTGCGGCAAGTGGGGGCCACACTTCATCGCGGTGCGCGGGCCTCTCACTATCGCGGCCTCTCCTGTTGCGGAGCACAAGCTCCAGACGTGCAGGCTCAGTAGTTGTGGCTCACGGGCCTAGATGCTCCGTGGCATATGGGATCCTCCCAAACCAGGGCTCGAACCCGTGTCCCCTGCATTGGCAGGCAGATTCTTAACCACTGCACCACCAGGGAAGCCCCTTTAATCATTTTTAAGTGCACAGTTCAGTAGCATTAAGTAAATTCACAATGTTATGCAACCATCACCATCAACCATCTCCAGAACTTTTTTCATATTCCCAAACTGAAGCTCTGTCCCCATTAAGCAATACCTCCCATTTCTCCCCTGTCCCCCAGCCCTTGACGGCCATGATCTGTCCAACTCTGACTACTCTAGGGACCTCAGATAAGTGGAATCATACAGTATTTGTCCTTTTGCAACTGGCTTATCTCACTTAGGGTAGTGTCCTCAAGGTTCATCCACGTGGTAGCATATGCTGGAATTCCTTTTCTTTTTAAGGCTGAATACTACTACTCCATTGTACGTGAGTATCACATTTTGTTTATCCATTCATCTGGAGTTGGACACTTGGGTGGCTTCCATCTTTTGGCCATTGCGGAGAGTGCTGCCATGCATATGGGTGTACTGCATAGTTTCTTTTAAAAATTAACACAACAGTGATCTTTTTTAACAAGGCCATACAGATTTTACATAAACCACAAAGTGTTTTTTTGTTTTTTGGTTTTTTTTAATTATTTATTTATTCTTTGTTTCTGTGCGAGGGCTTTCTCTAGTTGTGGCAAGCGGGGGCCACTCTTCATCATGGTGCGCGGGCCTCTCATTATCGCGGCCTCTCTTGTTGCGGAGCACAGACTCCAGACGCGCAGGCTCAGTAGTTGTGGCTCACGGGCCTAGTTGCTCCGCGGCATGTGGGATCTTCCCAGACCAGGGCTCGAACCCGTGTCCCCTGCATTGGCAGGCAGATTCTCAACCACTGCGCCACCAGGGAAGCCCCACAAAGTGTTTTTGACTGACACTTACTTAACCTCAGAATGTGGACCTTGGTGCAATACAAAAGGAGAATCTTTTGCCAGTATATGTCACTAAGGATTACACTGGGGATATAGTTATAGTCACTCTTTCAAATTATAAAAAGAAATATAAAGAGAGGACTTGAAACCTTTAAAGCATTTTTCACCCAGTCGAGCTATTTGGTAGGAAAGCTTGTCGTAGAGACTTAGAGTTCAAAGGCAGCCCATCGAATATAGTCAATTCCAAATGAAGACAAAGCTGTTTTTATCATAACTGAAGGCTACCTTAAAAAAAAGGATACTATTGATAGAATCCTGGATACCTTAATGTACAGTAAATCTCAAATAAATAGAGCCTATTCAGCCATCCATTTGATATATTTGTCAGAGAAGGTGCCAAAAAATAAGTTATAAAGGGAACCTGACTATTTTATAGCCAATGTGCCATAAAAACCTTGTAGAGTGAAGAAAGGAAAGGAAGATATTGGCCTCAAAGCATCTGTCAGAGAAAAGCCTTTCCGTGCAGGCTGACCTGGATTTTAATCCTGGCTGCCAGATTTCATAGGTGTTTGACTAGGCAAGATCCTTAATCTCTCTGAACCTCTGTGTTTTTAATGTATAAAATGATAAAAGTAATAGTTTTTGTTTTATTGGGTAGTTGTGAGAACTACAGTAAATAATCCATAATGATAAGTATCAATTGATGGTAGATGGTAGCTTTGATTATATAAAAAATACTATTATTTAGTATCTGACTCATAGTTGGCTCTCAAAAATTTTAGTTTCCTGCTTTCCTTTACCTAATTGTGCCAACATTTTTGAGAATTTGTCGTGTAAAGAAGAATCAATATCCAGACCAATAATATTCAAATGTTCTTGCTCTCATACACACTGAAAAGGAAACTGAAAAATGTATATATGCTCTTGCACATGATTTTTCGATATAAGTTGAAAGAATAGGAAATTTTAATTTTCCCATGTATTGTAAATAGTAGCATCTTTAAAAATATCTCATCCTTTTTTGAAATGTGCCCAATGGAATCTATGTATCATGGCAATTTGAATATCCAGTATCAGCCATTTAAACAAATAAACAAGTTTTTCTTTAACAGTAAGAAATTTAATCATTCCATTTTCTCCTTAAACTCTTATATTTTCATTCTATTTTCTTCAGAGAATTTTATTCTAATGTAATATATTTTATGCTTAAACATCTTTATTGATCAATAAAATGTAAATATTTTTAAATTTTTTTTTTTTTTTAAACTTTGGGTTTATGTATTTATTTATTTATGGCTGTGTTGGGTCTTCGTTTCTGTGCGAGGGCTTTCTCCAGTTGTGGCGAGCGGGGGCCACTCTTCATCGTGGTGCGCGGGCCTCTCACTATCGCGGCCTCTCTTGTTGCGGAGCACAGGCTCCAGACGCGCAGGCTCAGTAGTTGTGGCTCACGGGCCCAGCTACTCCACGGCACAAGGGATCTTCCCAGACCAGGGCTCAAACCCGTGTCCCCTGCATTGGCAGGCAGATTCTCAACCACTGCGCCACCAGGGAAGCCCAATATTTTTAAATTTTGAAAATTAAAAATTTCCTGGGACACAAAAATCTAGGTATCAAATATTCATTCTGGATTGAGTTATCATTGTAATTTATTGTACATAATTGATCAAAATAAATATATTACACATTTCTATGGCTATTAAACATAAACTGTGAAATTTTTAACAAATAGATCTCTTAATGAGAAGAAAAAGCTTTTTTTTCCTCCAGTAAGTTAATGGATCCATTAGTAATTATTATTTCTTCCTAGAATGAGATAGGATTCAGCATCAATATCATCCTTATTTTGCGTTTTAACAGATGTGAGTGCTGTGAAAGCTGCTGGTATTATGCATTCGAGGTTAGAATGCTCTTTCCCCAGATCATCCCCTGCTGGTTTCTTCTCACTATTTAGGTCTCAGCTCAGATGTGACCTCCTCAGGGAGGCCTCACCTGATGGTGGGATCTAAAGTGGTCTCTCTGAACCCGGTTATGTAATCATCATAGCACTTGTTGCTCTCTGCAGATGTCTTGTTCTCAGACTTACGAATTGCTCCTCTAGGCTAGAGTGTCAGTTCTGTGAGAGTGACCTTGTCTATCCTGCTCCTTGGTGACTCGTGGTAGGCACTATGATGTAAACGCTGTTGGATGAATGAATGAATGAATGAATAATACCCTTGTCTGAGAGGATCATTCGTTTATGGAGCAGCAACCGGGAAGGAAACCGTTCTCTCTCCATTATCATCAAACCAAGGTCCTCCAAGTACTACAATGGAAGAGGAGTCTCCACGCAGGCGGGGGAGTCTACACTTGTGTCCCAAGATCCACCCTGTGGTACAAGTGATATTCTATTGGAACAACTAAACTCAGCTCAAAATAACAAAAGGGAAATAAACACAGAGAGTAACTGCAACTAGGTAATCTGGGAGATTTTCAGCCTGGGACCAGGCACATGGTTGGGAATGTGTGGAGACACTTTTGCTCGGCTTGGGGTTAGGGGAGTATCTATCTGCATTTAGTTGGCCTTGCGCAGGCACCTACAGCCCTGCGGTAATTAATGTGCGGGACGATCTCTCGCAGCGAAGACTGCACCTCCACACCGCATTTTAGCTTCTCACACCCAGGGGCGCTCTCGAGCTAAGGCAGACAACGTGAGTCCCCATCCCTGTCTAAAGCCTGTTTTCTGAGTTCAGGTTTCCCACAGAACAGTCTCTGCCCAAATGAGCATCAGAAAAAATGCCCGCCGCGTCTGGAGACAGCCACCACATCCACCCCATCCAAGCAGTACAGCGCAACACAGGACGGCCATCATCCCCAAAGCAGATACAGGTGACTTTTTAATACTATTATTACACTGGTGTGGGCGTGGAGGGTGGGATGAGGAAGGTGCTGGGGGAGGGGAAGGATGAATCCAGTTGACCTGGGAAAGGCCAGCCTAGCAGGTGACGGATTAGATATGTTTAATAGATTAAATATATCTAAAACATCTGCTATCCAGTGCATTTCAGTTTACCCTTTGTGAGCACTCATACCACCAAACAGCAAGAACATTCCACCCAAAAGAAAACACAAATGTAACATTGTTTTTGCCGAGCAGATTAGGCAGAGCTGCAGGTGAAAGATATTGATCTCCTCCCAGAATTTCCTGTTACAAAAATTTTAACCTTGAGTTTGAGAAGTGCCCTTTAGCAGAAAGATTCCAGAATCTCGCACAGACAATAAAGTTGAGATGGGGGGGGGGAGGGGGGAGAAAAAAGAAAAACCATCGACTTCATTGAATGGAAAGAAATAGTGTTTAGTATGTTTCAGAGTGAGCCCACATCTCCTTCTTGGTAACCCTAGACGCAGCGACATCAAGAAATTTATTGAGCATCTACTATGTGCTCAATAAACAGGTGATTCAAAAGACTGCTGTTGCATGTACGTGTATTAGTACCTTTTAAACTCATTATCAGATATTTTCTACCCACCAGTGTTTATATTATAAACGTTTCACTAAAACTGAAAAATTTGGTATTCAAAACTGAAAACGGCTGGCTGTTATTAATCAAGTAAAAAAGCTGCTTTATTCTATTTGCTCCAGCTGCCGGCCTTGAGTGAGGATGGGGGAAAATGGAAATGCAAATCACTTGCAGCAGCCCCCCTCAGTTGTAGGAAACACCTCAAATAACAGAGTTTTGTTTGTTTTTCGATTGCACGAACACGTGTAAATTGTTTCAGGGTCCCCTTGATCACCGAAAGGCGCGGTCGACCCCGAATCTTTCCAACGAGAGCGGCCTGTCTCAGGCAACGCACCAAGATACAGCTTTAGGATTTCCTTCTAGGCCAAAGGTTCTTGACTTTTAAAATGCCATAAAGGTTACGCGATTCGGGAAAGCAATCGCGGTCGCAGCTGGCGGCCCAACGCGCCCCTGGGACGCGCGGGGCGGGGCCCCGAGGGCTCGGGGCGGGGCCTACGTCACCGAAACGTCAACGGAAGAGGCGGAGTCTCAGGAGCGGTGGCGGGAAAAGAGGACCGTTGAAAGCGTTGGGCCGCCTCGCCAGCTGCAGTCCTGTCCCAGCTGCCGCGCCCGTTGCCGCGCTATGCCCGCCGCCGGCTCCGAGCTGCCGCACCTGACGTCGCCGCCCGCCGCGCAGGAGCAGGGCGCCGAGTCGCGGCCGCCGCCGCCGCACGGGGAGCTGCAGTACTTGGGGCAGATCGAGCACATCCTCCGCTGCGGCTTTCGGAAGGATGACCGCACGGGCACCGGCACCCTGTCGGTGTTCGGCATGCAGGCGCGCTACAGCCTGAGAGGTAAGGCGGACGCGCCACGGGGGCGGGAGGGCGGGCGCGCCCGGTGCGGGCGGAGCTGCGGTGGGGAGAGCGTTCCGGACAGGCCGGGCCCCGCGGTCGGCGTTTAGTTAACCTCAACCCCGCGAGGAGGGGAAGCGGCCTTGGCCCCACTTTGCAGACGCCGAAACTGAGGCTCGGATTAGAGAGATGACTTGCGTAGGGTCACACGGACTGGAGGGACAGAGCTGGGAGGTAAAACCGGTCCTCTGGCTCTTAATCACCCAGTTATGCTGTCTCCCCAAAGCGGGCGCGATCCTGCAGCGTTTGCCCCAGATTAGAGGGTGGGAGAGGATCTGCTCGGGCTTGACCGGGGCCTTCGCTGGAGGGCCCCTTTTCTGCCCCTCCTCTTCCCTCCGCGTCTGCTGTTCCGCTTTGCAAAGTTTTTAAAAATTGGAGCGAATTTGACGTGGGCGGGGCCGCGTTGGGAGGAGAGAGCTGAAAAGCAGGGGCGGGAACTTGTGGTTCACGACAGTTTTGCCATCTGGTCCCGCGAACCAGCTTTCCTCTTAAACCTTGAAACAGGAACGCGAGAGTCCGAGTAGGAGTTCATATTTATTTGTCTTTGTCTTTAAAACAGGGTGGCTCCTGGGAAGAAGTGTGTCTAGGGGGTTGTTAGGGTCGGGCTTTGAGGGGACAGAGGGGCGGGATGGGGGTCGGCACCGGACGAAAGTTGAAACAGGTGTGGAGGGCGGTTGTGAGGGGGGAGACCAACTGTTGGTGAAGCAGATTGACCCAGGTCGGGGGAGAAACCCTCCTCCGCGCACTCATTGGAGAGACTGGAAAATACGGGGCTGCAGTGGCCCATGTGGCTTGGACGGCTTAGGGAGTTTTGTCTGAGCAGAGGCATCCACCTTCCTGCAGCTCCAGCGCAGTGGCCTCCGGGGAGCCACAGACCTCGTTTCTACTCCCGCCCCTCTGCTTAGACCTTTGGCAAGTGGTTTAACTTCTCCCATCTTCAGTGTCCCCATGTGCTCAAAATGGAGGAAATCATCCTCAAAATGGAGGGAAGCAGGTGCTTGAAGAATCTGTTCTTGTTACATGAGTATCACCTGTACAAGTGAATGTCGACTGAATAGGTACCAAATTTAGAGAGAAGCTTTTACAGTTTTCTCTATTGTTTGACGCAAACTTACGTATTACCTCCTGGTGTCTGTAAAAAGGGAGGTCATAATGGAGCCTCAAGGAGGGTTGTTTTGAGGATCAAATAGGATCATGCATATCAGGTGTTTAAACAGTTAACTATTTTTATTACACTTAAAAAAAATAGAGGTTAATTTTCTTTGCGAATATCTAGAAACTATTCAGTTTGGGCCAGGGCCGTATCTACTATCCCCTGGTCTTGAGCAAGTTATCCCTGACAGAATAATCATGGAATAGGAGCCTTCAGGCTTTGTCCTAGATCACATTCTATGTGTTGTCTTCACACCTCTGTGATGAAGGGTTCACGCTAACCAGGTAGTGGGTGGTAGCTCTTTCCCTGTGCACACGGGCATCCCTGCCTGTTCCCTGCCCCAAATCACTGTGTGGAATTCCTGTGTCTGGTGGTCAAGGGGCACAGGAGGGTGGTCTCGGTCTGAATGGTGTCACTGACTTGGGGCTGCAGCCTTGGGAGCTCCACTCTGATCCGGGGGTGCCCACGTGGCAGAGGTTGCGGTTTTCCAGCTGCTCTGTGGTCACTCCAGGGCCTTATGTCCTGGAGCAGTTTGCTTTTACAGAGAAAGTTGGATGGCATGTTCTGTTTTCCCATCTTGAAATTATACAATAAACTTTGTTTTCCAGATGAATTTCCTCTGCTGACAACCAAACGTGTTTTCTGGAAGGGTGTTTTGGAGGAGTTGCTGTGGTTTATCAAGGTAAAGAAGTTGCTGCTATTGGAAATCAGTAATCTGTTCTCAATACAGTATCAGCAGGATCCTTTTAAAAGTCACATCATGTCACTCCTCGGCCGAAAGCCCTTAGTGGCTCCCATTTCACTCAGTAGGAGCCAAGGTCCTTACCGTCATGTCTCAGCTCTGGCCTCAGCCAGAGTCCCGCTCACCCTGCTCCTCCCATCCTGGCCTCCTTGCTGATCTTCGCGGACACCGGGACATTCCCACCTAGGGCCTGGGCACCCGCTGGTCCTGCTCCCTGGAACCTTCTGCTCTGTGTAGCATGACTCGCTCCCTCACCCTCCAGTCTCTGCTCGGTGAGCTTTCCCTGCCTCGGATCTAAAACTGTGATTACCTCCCCACCCTCTCCTCCCACCCCTCCTTTGCTTTCTCTACAGAGAAATATCTTATGTATAAGGTCTGCCCTCTCCCTTTACCCCCTTCAAGGGGGAAGGCAGACAATCAAATAAATAAAATTTTTAAAATGAAAATATATTTAAAAATAAAAATTTAGAAAAGTATTAGAAGCTCCACGAGGGCAGAGAATTTCTCTTGTCCGCTGTTGCATCCCCTGAGACACAGCCTGCCACACAGTAGGCACTCAACATGGAGTGATCACTGAATATAGATCCCAACTGTGCTCTCGTGTTGGGATAAGCTGGAAGGGTCTCTCGAGTAACAAGCTAGAGTGCCGTGATGATGGGCAGCAGCCACACCTGGGCCTCCCCTCGCTCCATCTCCTGGTTCAGACCCGTGATACTCCGGCCAACGCTGGTCACAGGGTACCCGAGGAAATGGGCTCTGTTCTGGGCTGGGCTAGAGGTTGGGATCCCTTCTACAGGGCACTTATGTGGCTTGTATTGTCTTGGGCCAAAGCAGGCCCAAGACCTCTTAACACCTTTTAGAAAAGGTTTAGATTTGGATTCAATCCAGTCTCCCTTAGTTCTGTATTCTTGGGGTATTTTCTTCTGCATTGGCCTATCTCAACAGACAGCGAGCTTCTACTTCCAAATACATCAGTGCATATCTCAGAAGAGGACGTTTGTAAAGCAGCTAGAACCCAATCTGAATGGATGGGAAGGGAGACTTTTGAAGCCACATGCGAAAGGTCGAGAAATGAGTTGTTGGAAGTGAAAAAAAATTAGTACAAACTCAGTGACAGAAAAGGAGGAACTGAGATGCTCAGAAACAAAATGTATTCGCTTGTTTTATCTTAAAGCTTGAGTGCAGGATTCTAATAAATCCTTGTCAGGAACACATCAGACTCACCTCTGATCATCACTCCATGGGTGACTCAAAAATACAGGAATTAGGGACTTACCTGGTGGTCCAGTGGTTAAGACTCCATGCTTCCACTGCAGGGGGCACGGGTTCGACCCCTGGTCGAGGAAGTTCCACGTGCTGCGTGGCGCAAAAAAAAAAAAATACAGGGGTCAGAGTGTACCTGCACTTCAGCGGGGATCTTTGGGCAATATGGAGACGTATGGTCTGTGCAATAGTTAATATTGGGTTGAGTGCCAAGCGTTTTGCTTGTATTTTCTGCTCCTCACAGTAACATGGGTGCTGGTTATTACTGCTGTGCTCTTTTTTGGGTGCAGATGGTGAGGCTAGAGGGGTCAGGAAGCTGGTCAGAGCAAGGAGGAGAGGGCAGGCATGGGGCCCAGGCGTGTGTGGCCTCATAGCCTTGCTTGGAACCTTACAGCGTATCATACCCAGAGGCCAGTGGGGTCTGTCCTTGACCTGGATGCACCATCAGGATACAGGTTAGGATGACATGGGCCAAATCTAATGAGATAAAATCTATATAAGAGGAACATAAAGCTTGTACTTGGCACCAAAAAAAAAAACCCCCAAAACCCACACCTTAACTTTGCACGTATAGGTTGGGGGTAAACATGACTTGATATTGGCACTTGTAAGATGTATGACTGACATATTTGCCAGAAAAGCTAAGACTGATTAGGCCAATATGCGGAAATATCCGATATACCAGGTCTAAGATACACCAAACATTGCACATGAGGCATTAGATTCATCCTGGGGCATCACACTTAGACACAGAACACATTTAGTTAAGAAACACAAAACTGTTAGATGAGATGGAAGTAATTAAAGGACTTGGAGGTGTTTCGAATTTTAGTTGAGGGGAATAGGAAAAAAGATGTGAGATCGTGATTGCGAAGAAGGATTGGACCATCCTGGGGGCCCTCAGAAAGTTTGGACTGGGACCAACCTGCTTAATGATGGGATGTGTCAGGTGCTGTCCCCTGTCTGTCAGCACAGGCCCACAGGGGGGAGGCTTTTGGGGGATCGACTCTGATGGCACAGAATTCACTGGATGCTGCTCTCCCATCTCTTCCAGGGATCCACAAACGCTAAGGAGCTGTCTTCCAAGGGAGTGAAAATCTGGGATGCCAATGGGTCCCGAGACTTCTTGGACAGCCTGGGATTCTCCACCAGAGCAGAAGGGGATTTAGGCCCAGTTTATGGCTTTCAGTGGAGGCATTTTGGGGCCGAATACAAAGATATGGATTCAGGTGAGGAGACGGAGTGGGGCCTCAGATTTCCTGAGTGCCTCTCACAGCCTGAGTTTGTTCCATTGTTGCAAGTGAAGCCTGGGGGATAGGAAGCCAGTGATGGGGAAGTGGATGTATAACTTGGACCTTGTGAGGGGCTGCTTCAGATTCAGGTGGAGGATCAGATCAGATCACAGCAGGGTGGTTAGCACTTGCTGGGCCTTAGCACCTTCCATACCTTGTTCATCAGCAGATAGTGACCCGGTTGGTGGTTGGTCACTGTGTTGGGCGTAGGGTTGGAAGTTCATCTGGGGGACAAGAGTCCCAGGGATTGCCCTGTGGCAGCCTTGATCTCCCCTTTTAAAGACTGAGCTGCCCAGCACACTGTAGTGGTGCTGGGGACCGGTCTCTGGTCACCCTTTCCTCCCTGTCCTGGTGGGATGGAGGAAGGTGAAACATCTCACCCCTGGACACCCACCCTCCTCTGTCACTTGGTGGCTCCACTTGCTGAGTGTCACAGAATCCAGTCCAGGTCCTTTGACCCTTCCTGTCCCCCCATCCCTAGTTCAGGGGTTGCAAAAGCAAATGCCTACCTCGGTGTGTGTGTGTGCGTGTGTGCGCACGCCACACATGTGCATACACACAGGAAGTAACAGTTTGCTGGCTGGGCAAAAACCAGTTACCTGGAAAGCATGTGCCATCTAAAGGGGACAGTCACACCTCAGCTCTAGCCAGCTGGAGGGATTTGGGCCTGATGTCGTCGGGTTCTTCAATAAAAGCCTAAGTCTTTGGAATGTTGACGACTTCGGTAAGTTCAAAATGCCATGCCAACCTGAAATAGGCAAATTCACAGAGACCAAAAGTGGATGGGGAGTTGTTTAATGGGTACAGAATTTCAGTTTCGGAAAATGAAGATCTAGAATGGATAGTGGTGATGGTTGCACAACATTGGGAATGTACTTAATGCCACTGACTGCACACTTTAAAATGGTTAAAATGGTCAACTTAATGTTATATAAATTTTGCCACACACCAAAAAAAATGCTCTGTGGGCCAAACAATTTCTCTGCAGGTGAATGGTCTTTTCTGTTGTTAGAATGTAGCTTCCGTCCTAGGACATCCTCAGGATGTGAGGCTGCACCCCTGGCTTAATTGTGCCTTAAATCCTGCCTCGTGTTCAATTATTTATTCTTCCTTGAGGGACCTGATGAAATTATGGCCTTAGTTTAGAGTTGTATGAACGCTTAGCTGTTGGATTTCAGTACAAGAGTTTTTGTTTTGTTTTGTTTTTAATTTTTACCCTGAAATAATTATAGGTTCACAGGAAATTGCCCAAAAAAAGTGTAACCTCTCGCATAAATTAACATTTGTAAAACCCACAGCACTTACCAGATTTCTCCAGCTTTATAAATTTGTGTGCAATTTTAGCACCTGTAGATTTATGTAACCACTACCACAATCAAGATACAGAACTGTTCCTTCACAGTTCATCTTTTTTTAAAACTTGATATTACTTTTCTGGAACTGTGATGGTGACAGGACTTTCTTCCCCAAATTTAGAACTACTGGACTTGAGCATAGTCTGACTCCAATAAGTGGAAGTTTAACCAGAGGGCTGTGAAGTTCTGCACATCTCGACTTCCAGTTCATTTCAGAAGGAGGCAGGGACTTAAAGTCCAGAGACCAGAAATGGGACAAAAGTATAAGGTGGTATAATAATAATTAGAGGTTTCCTGATACTTACAGTCAGTAGGTATTTGGCTGTTAAATTGTAATTTTAGGTGGGAGTGTTTGAAGGATAGTGTCTAGATGACAAAAAGGAATTCTCATCCTCTGTTAGTTGGACCGTGTATGGTAGGGTAAATTAGTGAAGATCCAGCCCTGTGCCTGGCAGTGGAGCATGACAAGATTGGTTGATGGTATAGAGACTACGTCCTGTGGGGACCACTGGAAGAAACATTGTTGAGGCTGAAGAAGGTTAGCGATAGGAGAAGGGGGAGGAGGGGCACCACGGCCAAGTATTTAAAGGACTCTTAAGTAGGTAAGAAATAGTCATTGTTGTGGTTCCAGAGGACAGACCTAGGAGCCAAGACTCAATATAACCCGACGAAATATGAGACATTTGTATTGTTCATTGGCTATCGTGTAACTGTGGGCCAGGGGAGGCCGTGGGAGGACAGTGTGGTCGATGACCTCTGAGACCCTCTCATGGGATGCTGTGATTCACGTGTGAGGTGTTCTCTCTTTTTGCCAATTCTGCAGATTATTCAGATCAAGGAGTAGATCAACTGCAAAAAGTGATTGACACACTCAAAAGCAACCCTGACGACAGAAGAATCATCCTGTGTGCTTGGAATCCAAAAGGTTGATTGCATCCCAGTCACCCTGCCATGTCTTAACTGTGTCTCCTGCAGAGGCAGCAGGCGGGAGGCGGTCCTGGGAACTGCTTCAGGCTGCCCGGCTGCCCCTGTGACCCTGGCCATGTCACACGTGGTCCCATTTTCACCTTCAGAGGGTGAGGTTGGGCCCAGGTGAAATTTGTATTTTATGGGCTTTAAATTGCCTATAAAAATACACATGAAAATTTTAACATTTTAAATTGGGGCAGATGGAATTTCAGATCACCTCCCCCTCACTATTATGAACATTTTAAACAATTACATTGTAAAACTAAAGTCTGCTAAGGTGTACTAAATACCCAGAGTGGAATATTTGCATTTATGATAGAGATTTTGAATATGGGAGGGTGTGCCTGAGTGGCCAATATTCTGTGGCCCCTGCAAATAAATTCATTCCTACTATACTTGTGGTTTGGTGCCATGGTGGTAGCAGAAGTAATTCATTTCAGCTCAGATGGGAGAGCATGGCTTCAGTTGTCAGCGTGCATCCACAGAAGTCTCACGTTGATGGACAGGTCTCTGTCGTCGGCCTTATGCCATCCCTGGGGTTGGAACGGTCTGTGAGGGTCATGGGTGTCGCTGGCCCAGTGGCTCTGTTCTCACCATCTCTGCTGTATGAGTTGGTTCTGTTTCACTTTTCCTAGAGCTGTGTTCTTTAAAACCACTGCCCCTCCTGACTTTCCTCTGCCGGCTCCTCAGATCTCCCTCTCATGGCCCTACCCCCGTGCCACGCCCTTTGCCAGTTCTACGTGGTGAACGGTGAGCTGTCCTGCCAGCTGTACCAGAGGTCAGGAGACATGGGCCTGGGTGTGCCCTTCAACATCGCCAGCTACGCCCTGCTCACCTACATGATCGCACACATCACGGGCCTGAAGGTGGGCTCCTCTCGGGGAGGAATGGCTGTTGCCAGCCTAAAGCTCTGAGCTCTTATTTTTAATGATTTTTTTTTAAATTAATTAATTTATTTATATTTACTTATTTTTGGCTGCATTGGGTCTTCGTTGCTGCGCGCAGGCTTTCTCTAGTTGCAGCAAGCGGGGGCTACTCTTTGTTGTGGTGCGCGGGCTTCTCATTGCGGTGGCTTCCCTTTTGCGGAGCGTGGGCTCTAGGCGCACGGGCTTCAGTAGTTGTGGTGGGTGGGGTCAGTAGTTGTGGCTCGCGGGCTCTAGAGTTCAGGCTCAGTAGTTGTGGTGCACGGGCTTAGTTGCTTCGCAGCATGTGGGATCTTCCCAGACCAGGGCTCAAACCTGTGTCCCCTGCATTGGCAGGCGGATTCTTAACCACTGTGCCACCAGGGAAGTCCCAAGCGCTGAGCTCTTAGATCCTGTAACATGGAAGAACTAATTGCAGAGAATTTCATCTCCGATTAGTCTTTAAATGTGATAGATGTAAATGAGGAAGTAACTGGCTTACTCTGTAACCTCCTCGGAGCTTTCCCGTCCTTTTGCTCTGTATAAACTAATGGGATCGTATAGGTTATTTATTATAACTTTGATGAATCAACTTTTCTCAAAACTGACACTGGTTAAATTCCTTGTGAAAAGCTTTGGGATGTCTGCATACTCTGTATCGTGTGTTTTTACATGATGTGTTTTAAAGGAATTCAAACTAAACCATTTACTGTTCTGCTTTCTCCCGTGGGGTTTAGCCAGGTGACTTTGTACACACTTTGGGAGATGCACACATTTACCTGAATCACATTGAGCCGCTGAAAATTCAGGTAAGAAATGTATCTGTCACACTTTGGGGTTTGGTACCTTCTCTTGATAAAAGGTCGATATGGAAAACATCCCTCCTGTAATAGGTGTTCTCCTCGGTGCTCTGACAGAGCTAAGAGGACCTGCTTCCAGGTTTGCGGGTGGTGGTGGGCAGGCAGGGACACAGACACTTTACATGACACGTGCTGTGAGGTATTAAGTACCAGTACCAGAGAGGAGGAGCCATCTTTGGACCAGAAGGTTTAGGACCTTCCCAGAGGTGGCATTTAATTCATTCTTTTAACTTGGAAGAGTGTTTAAATGCAAATATTTTCCCTTAGCTTTATGCTAACATACAGTACTTAGGTCTGAACTTTCAAAAGTCTGTGTTCACTTCCATAAGTTACAGCAGCCAACAAAGGATTTGTTTTTTGTTGTTGTTTTTTTAATTGAAGTATAGTTGATTTACAGTGTTGTATTAATTACTGTTGTACAGCAGACTCAGTTATACATGTATATACATTCTTTTTTCATATTGTTTTCCATTATGGTTTCACAGGATATTGAATATAGTTCTCTGTATACTATACAGTAGGACCTTGTTTATCCATTTATATATACTAGTTTGCATCTGCTAATCCTGAACTCCCACCCCTTCCCCACCTTGGCAACCACCAGTCTATTCTCTATGTTCGTGTTTCATAGATAGGTTCATTTCTGTCATATTTTAGATTTCACATATGAGTGATATCTCATGGTATTTGTCTTTCCCTTTCTGACTTCACTTAGTATGATAATCTCCAGTTGCATCCATGTTGCTGCAAGTGGCATTATTTCATTCTTTTTTATGGCTGAGTCGTATTCCATTGTATATATGTACCACATCTTCTTTATCCATTCATCTGTCCATGGACATTTAGTTTGTTTCCATGTCTTGGCTATTGTGAATAGTGCTGCTATGAACATAGAGGTGCATGTATCCTTGAATTACAGTTTTGTCTGGATATATGCCCAGGAGTGGGATTGCTGGATTATATGGTAATATTGTTTTCCATTTTCTGAGCAACCTCCATATTTTCCACAGTGGCTGCACCAACTTACATTCCCACCAACAGTGTAGGAGGTTTCCCTGTTCTCTATACCCTCTGCAGCATTTGTTATTTGTAGACATTTTAATGATGGCCATTCTAACTGGTGTGAGGTAGTACTTCATTGTAGTTTTGATTTGCATTTCTGTAATAATCAGCGATGTTGAGCATCTTTTCATGTGCCTATTGGCTATCTGTGTTTCTTCTGTGGAGAAATGTCTCTTTAGGTCTTCCGCCCATTTTACGATTGGGTTGTTTTTTTGTTGTTGAGTTGTATGAGCTGTTTGGATATTTTGGAAATTAAGCCATTGTTTGTTGCATTGTTTGCAAATATTTTCTCCCATTCTATAGGTTGTCTTTTGGTTTTGTTTATGGTTTCCTTTGCTATGCAAAAGCTTGTAGTTAGTTTAGGTCCCATTTGTTTATTTTTGTTTTTATTTCCATTGCTTTGGGAGACTGACCTAAGAAAACATTGATACAATTTATGTCAGAATATTTTACCTATGTTCTCTTCTAGGCGTTTTATGGTGTCATGTGTTATGTATTTCCAACAAAGGATGATTTAAAATGGCAATAAAAATATGAGTGTGCTTAATGAACCACAAGGAAAAAAATTCAAACCAAAAACCTTTAGCCCCTTCTGGATTAGGTCTGGGTTTGGCAAGTCTTTGAGGAGCTTGGCTGCTGTGATTAGAGGGTGACCCAGGGCTCATCCACATGCTCCTCTCTGGCAGTCTGCTCCAGTCATACTGGACGGAATACTGTGAGGTCGTGACCTGTGTCCATGTCCTCATTGCTGCTGTCTGTTCATCCCAGGAGTCCTGGCTTGCATCCCTTTCTGTTAGTTGTCAACACGTGTCATCTTCCTTGCCCTTTCTGCCAGGGACAGTTGGGCTAGGGTTCAAGGGACTCAAGTAACCATTCTGTAGCTACTTTTTATTAAAGTAAAAGACTAGGCCCTGTCTTTAACAAATTTACCAAGAGCAGTCGATTATAAGGACTTAAACCTGGTGAGCCACCAAGGCTCCTGACACCATGTGATTCTACTGAACACCCTTCACTCTGCACACGGGTGAGAGAATTGGTCAGCAGCATTGAATAACCAGGGACAAGGTATCTGTAGTATTCCACCCCTGCAAAATAATATTGATACTTTATTGGTAAAATACTGTTATTTGTTTCATGAAGGGACACAGGGAGCAAAATTAAAGCAGGTTGTATGGATCTGGCAAAATAATGGCCTTATGTTGTTTTTAGCTTCAGCGAGAACCAAGGCCTTTCCCCAAGCTCAGAATCCTTCGAAAAGTTGAGAAAATTGATGACTTCAAGGCTGAAGACTTTCAGATTGAAGGCTACAATCCTCACCCGACTATTAAAATGGAAATGGCTGTTTAGAGTGCTTTTGAAGGAGTTGTTTGAAGGATATTTACACCTAGGTGAAAGTTCATTTTGCTCTAAAGGAGAAAGAACTAGGTCAAAACCTGTTGGTGACCTATCAGTTATTATTCATTAACTTTTAAGGATGTTGCCACTGGCGAATAGAACTGTGCTAGTTCTCTTAGTAATAAAAGACCTGGAGTTAGGGTAACTCACTGAGGATGTATGTAAATGTAGAGATTGTGAATAAAGACAGGAAAGAGAAAATTTATATACTCTTAATTCAAACTTCATAATGTTTTTATGAAAATGGTCAGTGAATTTCAAGAATTATGTATAACTATTGCCCCAAATTGGAGCAAGCTGGATAACACCATCAGTCATGATAATGCCTAAAGTTATATTTGTTTTATATCTTGCTGTAATGTTCTGCATTCATGTTTTTTTTTTTTTAAATTCCATGTTGCCATTTATCTGCTCAGTTCCTGCCTAAAACAGATTTAACTGAACCCTCCTAAACAAACATACCTATGCTGTGTTCTCGTTTGGATGCTGCTTAGATGGGTAAGGTATATTTTAGAAATGCTGACTAAGCTATATTTCACCCTATTTTTCTATGATTCATGTAATTCTAGCTGCATTTTATCATTAAAATACAATGATTATTTGGGATAAAGGCCTTGAGGGTAAAATGATATTTCATAGACTATTTTTATAACCCTTATTAGCTTCAGCATGGTGTGAATTCTCTAATAACGTGCTTAGACTGAGCAAGAGAAAGATGCTAAACCACCTCAGGGCTGATCAGTGAAATGTTTTTACCTTTGCTGCATATCAGATACCCCATACTGCTGCACGGCTGTTTTATTATGCTAATTTATGACAAGTGTGTTTTTAAAAAGATTAAGGAATTATTCCAACATGCTGCTTATTTTCAGAGTATAGTTTAATGTCTAGGTACCAGCACGTGATAGAAATTTTAAGATTTAACATCTTCCTGGACTTTGAGACAGTTGGATCTACTTTTGTTTAAAGATTACATAGGAGAATGTGTTTTTTGCTAAAAGAATCAAGTAATGATGACTAAGCTGATGCCTGAGGTTAGTATGACTTTCAGCTGAACTTGTTCTGATTGGTAGGATGAATTTTTTTTTCTATTTTTGTAAAACCATACCCAAGAAATTTTAAGCTTTTTCACTTAAAGCAAAAGCTGTTAAGCATTCAGCTCTAATTCACTTGAGCAGCAAGGAGCTTCTCCCAAACTTCACCATCTGGATACTGGTGTTTCTTTACAGATTCCTCCTTCATTTCTGTTGAATAACCAGCATCCTATCAAAGACAAAAAATGGAATCATGTTAATAACCACCTAGAACAAAAGTCATTTATTTTACTTATTTCTGCTGTTCCTAGAAATGCTTCTAAATCTAAGCCAGAGGCAACTGAATTAATATTTTAAAAATAAGTTTGCAGGTTGTTTGAAATGGGGGAGAGGGACACACTTGATTGGCTGCTTCTCAGGATTAGTTAACTATTCACGCTTCCTTTGATAGTTCAACCTCTGTTGGTGAAAATGAGCCCGGATATCTTGAACAGAAGGATAAATGGCGCAGATAACACAACTGCAGTCAAAACCTTTCACTAACTTGCTAGATGGTGCCGGGTTTTTTTTTAGTTTTGTTTTGTTTTGGGCAGGAAGGGCCCAAGGAGTGCATGTTTTCAGGTCCAGCTGGTGAGGAAAGGCTGGCATGAGAGAAGCCTTGTCAGGGGCATCCTGACCTTCAGGCCTGGGGAATTTGACTAACTAAAGAGCCGTTTGTTTCTAGATATTGCAAACAGACTCGAAGGAGACAAAGCTTTGTGCTCTGGGGTCTAGCTCCTGAGAAGAGTAGGGCAGGGCTGGCAGCACCTCCTGGGGGGGGGCCTCCCTGGCCAAACTCACCTTAGGAGGCATGTAGGAAGCCTTCTTGATTATCACGGGGTACTTGAAGTGCTCGTGCAGGTGGTCGACGTATTCACACATCCTGGGAGGAAGGAATCGGGTTGGGGTAACAGTGCCTTCAGTTAGATAGTTCATGTGATGCTGTTAGGGCAAAGGGGCGAGCACCACTAAGAAAGGATGGACTCTGCCAAGGCTTGGGCTGATACCATGTATTTCTATGTAAGTCCTCAGCCTCTGGACTTCAGGTTCTTCTCTGTAAGATAAAGCAGTGTGGGGGCTTGGATGAAATGAACTGTGAAGTATCTTTTAACTTAAGGTTTTGCTACCCAAAAGGCATCAATTTAGACTTAGACGTATCTGGGATTATTTGGGTGCCTCTAGCCAAAAGATGAACAGATTAAAGTCACCAAATGAGGTCCCTTCCAGCTACACAAATGATTTAGAAGAGCACAGGTTTTAGGATCAGACCAATCTGTTCAAATTTGGTGTCAGCCACTGTCTAGTTTTGTGACTTGGGGCAAGTGACCTAACTCTACTGCCTTACTTCAGCCATTGGTTAATGAACAGCTGAGATGAGCAGGCCGTGTGTCCAGTGCTGGGGACACAAAGGAACTGGTAAGAGAGGGCCTTGTGGTTTCAATGGCCGTAGATACCAAGTGGTTGACTATAATATGTACTGTGTATAATCTATAAAGAACAGGCTACAGATGAAGAACCGGCCCCTTGGGAGAGGACAGTGGGCCTTGAAGAATGAACAGGGAAGCGGTGCTCCACACACAGGATTACAAAGCAGGTGTCAGCACACGGCATCTGTGTCTGGTGGCTGTCCCTCCTGCATGGTGGCGTTCCCAAGCAGTGAGGTCTGCTTTCAGGGAGTGGCATGAGGTTCTCACCCACTCATGGGTGGGCATAGTGCCCAGTGGGTCAGGTCTGACCCTCTTTTTTGCATCCCTCAAAACTTTGCAGGACCTGTCAAGGTTGGTTGGAGCCCCCTCCCTTGGTCCTTTAAGGAACTGAAATGAGGGGGCAAAAGCAGAACAACCTAGGAGTGTTCATTTTCTAGTTTAAAATATCTCAGGCATATTAAAACCCAGAAAGAACCATTACTTTATAGTTGAAGTCCCCATAGACCCTCACAGGTCCCATTTCTCAATCCTGAACTTGATGTTCACCTTTCCCATGCATGTCCTCATGCTTTCACTATATACTCCTAGTGATCTTTCTGCACTATCGCATTTAATTCTGGGAGGAAAGAAAGGCATAATAAAGTCGTATGTCTGCAGGTGACTGGAAGGAGATTTTCCTAATCTAAAGCTCACCTGGCGCATGTTGAGATATAAGATGGAACTAAAAGATGCAGCCAGATCCTGAAGACTCCAGTGTTGGGAAGAAATTGGACAGAAGCAGAGAGTATACATATGATGAAAGTGGGGCTTCAGAAAGTCAGAAACAGACGCTGTTTCTGGTTTCCATTTGGTTGCAGACTCTCCCCACCCCCCTTATGTACCTAGAAAACAGTAAGTCAGCTACCAGGAAACCACGCTCTAGAAGAAAAAAGACTATTCAGTAGTGGGTCTCAAACTGCCTTTGAGTTACGGGATGTGCCAGTGGCCAGGGGTCTGGCCTGGATTGAGAGAGAGTACTGAAGTTAATGCCACATCACTGACCTGTCTTTGAGGCTTGCAGAGACTGATATGAAGTCAAATATAATCAGGTGCTGCACCAGTTCACAGAGGCCAACTCCACCAGCATGCGGGCACACAGGAACTAAAAGTGAAGACAGATTTCCACTGAGTGCCAAGTAGGGCAGAGGGGGAGAAGTGAAGGAGAACCTGCGGCTTTGCTTGTTGCCTGCAGGTGATTAAATCATTTAATATTTAGGAATGAAAATCATCAAAGATTCCCTGATTAAGCCTCAATGACAGTTAGGAAAAAGTCAAAATGGGAAACTCCAGAGGGAACCAGGCAGGGAAATGGTGTTTGGTCCGCGGCCCCGCGGTGCCCTTACTGTCAAACTTTTTGGCCATCAGCAGCACTGAGAGGTTCTCGTTGACACTCCCCAGCCTGCAGCTGTCGATCTGGAGAAACTGCAGGGCTTTTGCCTGTAGGAGTTGCTTAAATATCACTCTGTTGTGGCACTGGAAATAGAATTAAAATACACCCACAGAAGAGTCAGCCTCGGCCTTCAGGATCTGTACACCTGGCACTGCGCCCATTCCAAGTCTCATTGGTGGCCTCCTGGAAGCCCGGACTGTATTCATTTTTTGTTCTCACTTGGCATGAGGTGAGCCCTGACAGGCCAGGCGGGGACCTTCTGATCACTTCATTACAGATTTGCTGGCAGAACCACATGTGTGTCACGTAAAAGTCACACCACTCGCCACCTATCAGTGCATAACTGCCACCTCAACTGGTAAGTGGGAGATGAAGCATCAGGATGAAATAAGGGGATGGCGATGAGCAGGTGGCACGGGCGACAAAACAGAAGTGTGGCAGAATGGCGCTGCTCCTTTTGCCGGGAAAGCCGAGAATCTGTTCCCTCACACAGCTCCGCTCGTGGGCCGCCTGCCGCGGGCTTTGGCAGGCGCTTGTGCTTCGTTTATAAGCACAAAAAGGGAACGCAATCATGTTTACCCAGTTTGGAAGCTGGCTTTCTTAAAACCACATGGTGCATATTAGGCCCCTGCAGCTTTAAGTTGCTGCCTTGTAAATTCCGATGAGCTACTTCGAAAAAGATAAATGACCTTAGTCATAGGAATTGTAGAAGAACGTGCAAACTCTTGACTATATGTATCTTACTCCAGACTATGAAGTGGTCTAAGGTGACCCAATTTCTAAGATTAAGAAAAATCTCCCAACTCAGAACAACACAGGTGATGTAGCCTAGCGTATGCCAGTGTCCCCAGTCAGTGGCCAGTGTGTGCTGACCCTGAGGAGACATCTCTTACCTGTTCTCCGGTGGCAACGCCAATTCCCAGGGGGACCAGTGCCTGTAAAATATAAGGCAACCTGATGTTATTTTCCTAAGTTTTTGAACTGAGACTCCTAGTGTTTAAAAATATTTAGAGCTGTTCAGCTATCTAGAGCTGAAGAAGGAAACAGCCCTGCTGTCGAGCCGTGTGAAGTTTAAGGAGCCGCAGAAGGTGGTAGAGGGGGTTGCGGGGGGGTGCACTGGGCCATCTCTGTCTGACGCCAGTACGTGTTCCATCCCACAACCAGTTCCTCCCTGATTTCTCACCCATCCGGCAGCCTTTGGTTTAAATAGGGCTACTCGTGGAGCTTGCTCTGTCAGAGGATGCAAAAATATAGGGCTCCCAGAAGTTAACACTTTCTCCTTAAGAGTGATCCACCTGGCGCTCTGGCTTATA